>NC_086455.1:55115227-55822727 GCF_028390025.1 Pseudophryne corroboree
TTCTGCAGCACTGCAATTAACACATTATTAAGGGGGGTACACACGGAGAGATCAGTGCTTAACTTCTAAGCAATCTAGTCAGATTGCTTAGAAGTTAAGCACGGATCTCTCAGTGTGTACCCCCCTACAGCGGCCCTGTGCATCGCTATCACTGGTGCTAGATTGGCCTGCATGTAGGCACAATCTAGCAGGTCGCTCATTTTAGCACACATCGCGCTGTGCTGAGTGGGCGGAGAGATGTGTGCTGAGCGGTCACTGAGAGATCGCTCAGCACACATCTCTCCCCGTGTGTATGGGGCTTTAGACTAGCAATGCACTGAGCCATCCTTTATTCTTTGGAAGGTATTAGGTATTTCTTAATGTCATTAACTTATCTGGTATACCAGACAAGGGATAAAAAGGTCTGACAATATAACTCAGTAGCTGCCCCATCACTAGCAACAGAGGACCTGGTTACCTGCTGAATTTGCCAGCTCTTGATTTGAACGTGGACAATTTCTAAAATATTAAGTATCCTTAAACAACATACTATACAAGGTACTAAAATGCAGACGCCTAATAGGGAATTTGAACAGCAATACTGAGGAGTGGAGGTGCAGGACGTTAGTCTATTGAGCTGACTTTATACTTTAACTTGAATGGAATATTAGCTTAGTGTCATCAATCAGGTTGTTGTTTCATCCATGGTATTAAAAGTGAATCGTGCCTGGGGGCTCCAAGCACTCCTTTATATATTTCAGAACAAATGGTTTGCTATTTTCAGTTATATAAAATTAAACCTACTTATTAATATGTTTTTAACTATGAAAACAAAATGTTAATACTTTTGTTTGGCTTATGACTTAGGTGCAAGTGTATGTGGTTGACAGTAAGTTCGACCTAAACCCATTGGTGTAAGTTCACCACAGTCACCCGGAGGCATGATAAAATGATAACTGTATTTAGTTGTGACAAAGTGGATCTTATATTCCCAAAGAGATTCTATTATACACAGTGACAGATTAAGGTCCATGGGGGCCTGGAGCTGAAAATCAGGAAGAGCCTATTGTGTGCCGATGCAGGGGTTATGACAAGCGCTGTGTCGGTATGACTAGTGATGTGTGGGCATATATAGGGGGTGTGGCATGTGTTGTGGTTTCTCCATATTTCTATTAGTGTTTATCCTGCATACCTAGTCACTGCAGTAAATTACATTAATAATGCAGATATCATTACAGTGACCGCCATATAATACAGAGAGCATTGAAGTGGCAGCCATATAATACAGAGTGCATTACAGTGACTGCTAGATAATACAGAGAGCAGAGCATCAGTGGCCATTGATAAAACAGAGAGCAGTGTATTGCCCGTCATGTTATACACATTTTTGTGCCCTGTGCTAAAAGAGATTTGCTTCCCGCCCTTTCCCATATTCAAAACAGGGATCTCCCACCAAAGATAAATGGCCATGACTTTCTAGGGAAGGGGCATGGCCACAGAAGAGCACTAATTCACATTACACTGAACAGTAGTGTCCATTATTCACATTACACTGCACAATAGTGTCCGTTATTCACATTACACCACACACCAGACAAACCCAGTAGTTTAGCACATGCCTTTACTGCAGGCCCTTTATCTCCTGCTGGGGTGACACTTGCAGTCCCCTTGGGCAGAGTTGGCCAGAAATGTGGGTGGAGCTACCAAAGGGACAGGGCATAAATTGGTGCATTAATGTTTTTCTTTTTTAAAGACATAATGTGCTGAATAGTGCCATATATACACATACTGCCCTCAGTAGTGCCAGATATACAATGCCGCCAACAGTGCCAATTACACAATTCCCCCAGCAGTGCCAGTTACACAATGCCCCCAGTAGTGCCAGTTACACAATGCCCCCAGGAATGCCAGTTACACAATGCCCCCAGTAGTGCCAGATACACAATGCCCCCAGTAGTGCCAGAAACACAATGCCCCCAGTAGTGCCAGATACACAATGCCCCCCAGTAGTGCCGGATACACAATGCTCCCCAGTAGTGCCAGATACACAATGTCCCCAGTAGTGCCAGTTACACAATTCCCTCGCTATAGTGCTCATCTCCGCTGCTGCCACTGATTCCTGTGTCTGAGGGCAGAAAACATCTCTCCTGCCCCTCACTGAGTCAGTGTGTTACATTTCTGGCAGCCATTTCAAATATGGTGCCAGCTTGTGTGCCAATCAAAGCTTGCGGGCCGGCAGTCAATCAGGAGCTGCCACTGCAGGTCTACGAGCTCTGATTGGATGATGGCTGAGCAACATCTTAAATGGCCACTAGAGAAGGGGACAAAGTGAAGGGCAGGAGAGATGTGCACTGCGCTCTCCTCCCCTCAGACACGGGAAGCAGCAGCAGCGACAGCAGGGAAGGCCGCAGACGTTCCGGAACGCCATTCATGATCATGTCACTTTAGAAAAGACCTTCAGGAATGGCATTCCAGAGTTTTTCAGACCAAAAATGGTCCTGGATAAAAACAAAACACAAAAAGAGAGAGGAAGAGAGAGAGGAAGAGAGAGAGGAAGAGAGAGGGGGGGGAGAGACAGAGGGAGAGAGAGGGGGGAGGGAGGGATATGGAATATAGAGATGAGGTGGAGCAGCAATGGATGAAGCAGAACAAAGGGGAAAGGGCACAAACACACAAACTTGAAGTAGGGGGATAAAGGAAAAGTATTAAAGCTACTGTATGCAAACTCACCTAATTTGTGTTTGGGATCCGCACTGGGTAAGAAAGCAGAGGTCCCTTTAAGAAGGTGGAGCCAAAATAGCAGATCTCAGGTGTGACTGACTCCAGGGCTGCTGTCTTCTGCCCCCCCCCCCCCCCCCCTCATCTTCTCTGTGCAGCTGGCGGCAGGAGTTATATTATCCACAGCTGCAGTCTTCAGCAGGGAGGGGATTTCTGGACCTAGTGTCCACAGCAGCAGACTCTGACTGGGGGTGAGGGGGGTGGGAGTGGGAGTGGTATAGTGTTCAGCAGCCTCTGCTAGAAGGAGAAGAGGGTGATTTTAAGCGCCTTGCATTCGGTCCAGCAAGGGAGAGGGCGGAGTTTCAGATGGCCAGGGGCGGAGGTGAGGGGAGGAGGGAGGACCAGCAAGTGAGCTGAGCTGCTGCTGAAAGTGGTGACAGTTTTTTTTCCTTCTCCTGTCAATACTGTCTGCACAGCACTGCAGGGGATCCTGTGGGCCTATTTTCATGGGTGGGCCTGGAGCTGCAGCTCCACCCGCCCCATTGTTAATCCGGCCCTGATTATACATCTCAACACCACAAATCATTTATTGGAGAATGTCAGCTTGAAACTCATTTCTAAAATTATATAGGGTTCAATGTATTAATAATTTGATTCATTAGGTAGAGAATAATATAGGTAAACATAAAGTTTTCAGCTGTTTAATAAATGTCAGTAATGTGAAGGTGCCCTTACACCTGAAGATTATCTTCCAATCTGGCTGGTTGGAACAAAAATCTAGTAATGGATGGTAGCAAATGACAGTTGACCATTTGAAATGGTCAACTGTCATTTGCTCCCATCCATTACCAGATTTTCATTCCAACCAGCCAGATTGGAAGATAAATCTTTAGGTGTATGGACACCTTTAGACTGCTTCACTCTGAATATACTTGTAGGATGTATCTTTTATTCCCAAAACATTGTAACTTGTTTCCTACATTTGTATCTTATTTGAAAAGATCAGCTGCACTAAGCTGTTATTGTACTAAATAGCTATATGAGTAGTTTCGTATTAATTGTATCATCTTTAGTTGAACCTTCTTCACAGTTGCACTGGGCTTGTGATCATATTCCCTTTTTATACAGTACGTATACCAGTGTTAAGATTTGGCTGCCCAGGATCCCCTGTATGATATCTAAACAGGGATATTCTTTTAGATGATCCTCAGAGCCTGACAAGATGGTACTGTAATTATTGTGGTTTAATACTCCATCACGGGTGGTAAGATATATAGTTTATTGGATTGTATTGATGTCCAAAAACACAATCTATGTTCATTGATATACATAACACAATAGACCCTTCTAGTACAAAGACTGGGTTGTGATTGAAGTGCTGTTGTAGCTCTAGGGGTCACGGCTAAGTAATTGTGTGTGTTTTTACCACATATGGGGCCTAATTCAGACCTGAGCACTCCTATGCAAATTTTAAGAGGTTTGCAATCGGATAGTCGACACCCAGACGGAGTGAAATTCTGCCCCGTGCAAGTCTGCATACGCCCTGCAAAATGCTTTGCAAACGCCATCAGCTGCAAATCTGTTCATAACTCACTCACCATCAAATGTTTTTTCCAGTCTGTGTAGCCTGTGCGTAGCCTAGAACTTACTCCTACAGTGCGAAAGACACAGGCTGATCTGGCCAGAGCTGATGTCACACACCCTCCCTAAAGAAACTTGGGAACGCCTGCGTTATTCCTGACACACCCGGAAAATGGCCAATTACCACCCCCAATCCTCTGCTTCCTGCCGCCTTGTAAAGTCACACAACAGTGATCAGGTATGAATTACCACCATAATACTTTTAATATCGGGCACTGAACCACACCTTTAATATAGTTATACAGGAACCATAGACGAAATGACCCGCTGTGTGTAATCTGCGCTCGCTCTGGGTGCAACAGATTTAATTCAAGGGTGACTTCCCTGTGACTGCGGTTGCAACAAGCAGGATCACTTGGATGTGTTCACTAAGGGTTAGGAAGTAACTGTAAAAAAGAAGAAATAGTATTTCAGTGGTTTAGCCTGTGGTTCCAGACTTATGAGACACCCTATAGAACCTTTGTGTGATGTCAACTAATTTTAATATGATCAGAGCAGTGAATAGGAATCATTAATATTTCATTCCCTTGTCATATGGGATCATCTCTCTCCCTATTCCACCCAGCATATGGACAGATGAAGCAGCTGACATTGTTTGGCTCACCGCGCTGTTTTCCTACCTGTCTCTTTAAATTAGTACTGGCCTAACAAGACTGATACATAATTTGACATTATCAGAACTGTGACTTTAGCGATGGTGGACACATAATCGCCAACACGCGTGTTTCACTGTACAAATGACAGCTTCATCGTGGGCTGAACCAGAATGCTTTCCAAAGTGAGGAATTTAATCCCTGGTTCAAGACCAATTGAATACCCTTGTCACATGGGGCTGCAAACCAATCCAGGCAAACCCTCATGAGCCATGTGATAGTGATCTCCAGTCACTGGCGGGAGCTGGCATCTGACTTCTTGCTGTGGTGCTGTGTGTTACATGTGCGCCCTGTCGTCTCCACCAGCCCTGTAGTCGGCATGTACAATAATGATCATTTTTATCTTTAGACTGATATTGCGCTGGATCTAGACCTACTTAAATTTATTCTCACATACGGTCACATGGATTCCCGCTTGTTTATTTATTAATAATAACTCTAGTCATCTATTCCCAATCATAGATCTCACATCATATAGCTTTGGGGTTCTCTAACTCCACCAGCCCCCGTATTTAGCAGAAATATCAATGTTTGCATTTAGCTTGATATTAAAATGTATTAAAATACAGATATCCTAAATGAAAGTAAATTATAAAATTACTTTCATGTAGGTTATCTTTATTTTAATATCAAGCTGAATGCAAACATTGATATTTCTGCTAAACACGGGGCTGGTGGAGTTATTATTAATCATAACTACCATCATTTGTTTAAAACTGTGATTATTACTTAATACATGTTCCAGGATTCACCAGATCCCTATAAACATTTTAATTATTATTTACTATTATTGTCTTTGTTCACACAATGGGATCAGTACGTAATCCCGCTGGACGGGATCCCGGCGGTCGAAATTCCGACGCCGGAATCCCGACCACACAATCCCGACAGGGGTGGCGAGCGGAACGCAGCCCCTTGCGGGCTCGCTACGCTCGGCACACTATTATATTCTCCCTCTATGGGTGTCGTGGACACCCAAGGAGGGAGAATATGTCGGGATTCCGGCGGTCGGGATTCCGGCGTCGGTATTTCAACCGCCGGGATCCCGTCCAGCGGGATGTTGACCGCATCCCCACACAATGCATATATTATTTTGTTGGAAAGGGTAGCAATTTTTTATGTGAAAATTCTTGGTATTTTTCATCAAAGTATAGATTATAGGTGAATTATTGGTAATCTAGGCATATAAAGTTGACACAGTATACTGTAGTTATGTGATTATAGTATAGTTGCTTCGTTTTAGTCACGATTTGGTCAGTGGATTTCATTTTAGTCAATGTTTTAGTCATAACTTTTGCAAACAGTTTAATGATACTGTAATGGATTTTGCTGAAGAACATCTCTCTAAAATTCCCTTCAGTTAGCCTACTTTTAACTATGTGTTTAGTAATGTAGGCTCCGTAGGCTGAGAATGTAAGTATGACTTACTATAGTATTCCCATATATCACAAACAATGTTATGCCTTAGGTTTGTTTCAACAAACAAGTGCAATACACAATCCTATTTCCTTCACTGTGTTTTATATTTATTTTCTGCAAATCTCTAGAACAGAGATTGAATGTCTATGAATACTTTTAGTCAAAATGTTGCTTGACAAAATTAACACCGGTACACATACAAACTGGAGACAGACAGGCAAACAAAATGGCAAAAACAGACAGGAGGCGATGGCTAGAGACACACAGAGAGACACATGGGGGTGCAGATAGCGAGACAATGAGGGAAGTATTGGGAGGTGGACAGAGAGAGCAGGAAGACGTGTTGGGTTCAGGGGATGCACATTTGAAGTATACACATGACAAAGCTTTGTTGCCAATAAAACCAAAGGGAATTAGCAACATGTATCTCACTGATGCCCCATAGCTTGCCCCTTCTGAGGTGCACAAATGGCATGTCTGCATTATACAGTGTAGCTGCACCAGGCCAAGTCATCCTGCCCTTCTAAAGATAATGTAAAAAAGCAAAAACAAAAACATAGGGGACCCAGTGTCGGACTGGGGCATGTAGGGCCCACCGGGGAAATGCAGTGGTAGGAGCCCATGTTAGGGGTGTGGCCAGTCTGGAGAGGGGGTGTGGCCTGCCACTTCATTGGTTTGGCAACTTTTGGGCCCTTTCATAAATATATACAGTAATTCAACTGCTGCCTGCATGATAATAATGTATAATATTAATAACAGATTAATAACAGTAATGCACTGTAGAAAATACACCATAGTCCAGTATAAGGTAACATATGTATAATGTATAATTCAAGTGCACAGTCTGGAACCTGATCCTTAGAGTAGGAGGTGGGCCCCCAGGCAGTGGGGCCCACTGGTGGTTTCCCCTGTACACCTGTGGGCCAGTCCAAGCCTGAAGGGACCTACAAAAGCATCCTAAGCAGGGACTTGACCTCTTGCCCCTTAGACTAGTCTGACCTTGAACTCAATATATGTGGCCAGATGTAATGAAGTCCGAGTTGGTCAGAGATGCGGGTTCCCAGCAGAACTGACTTTTTTTTTCAAGCGGCAATCATCATTGTTTTGCCTTGAACATGATTGCCACTTTAAAAAAAGTCCCAGTTCGGCCAGGAACCCGCACCTTCAGCCAACCTGTACTTCATTACTTTGTACCCAAAGGCTTAAGTAAGCAATTTTTTATGCATAGCTTTCTAGAGCTTATATTTTTTATTCCATCAGCTATTGTTTATTCTATATATGACTCACAGCTTTGATCTTCATTTTCATAGAATGCCACTGGCATTACAACAGCGTTCACTTAACAAATCCCCTCTTGCGCTATACATGATATGGTATGGCTAAGAGTTCAATAAATCAAACTTATTATTCCATATATTTTATATATTTTAATACATAAAAAAATAAATAAATAAATATATATATATATATATATATATATATATTTCACAGATAAACAACTTGACCGGTCAATAAAATCACTAACACTGTATATTCATATATAATATTATAAACTTCCTAAGGAGGTGGATCTAGGCATACTCTGTGCACAGAAAAATATAATGTTATAATGGTAAAGATAAAACTCAGTCCGTATATTGAATTCAAAAAATCAAATACCAGCTGTAATTTGAACCCATGTAACAAATAGTATCCTTGAGAATTACTTTGTATTGGAGTTCCTCAATGAGTTGCCGCTCAGCAAAGAAGAATAATAATGTTAAAAGAAACCGCTCCACACTGGAGCCTTACGTGTGGCTTCCACCTGTAGAATTAGCACGGGAGAGTCCCAATGACAGACGAGGCAGTCTCGGGCTGCGGGAACCGGCACCTGCGCTGGCGCCTGCTGTGCTGATTACCCGACTTCCAAGCTCTGTGAGTCCACACCTCTATGTGCCGTCTGCAAGCACCACGGTCGCGGTCTCTCTCCTCCCGATTTTCGTCTGTCTAGAGACAGTGACGCAGGATGGCAATGCGGTTCTGGGTTCCAAAGCTGGTACAGGGGTCCAATGTTCTGCTTCTGACGCGTTTCGCTCCTCTCACGGGGGCTTTATCAAAGAATGAGATTGGTACTTTCCAAGTGCCGGTTCTTTTTGACTTGTTCTACCCCAAGTCAAGCTCTCTCCTGCAGCATAAATATAAAATAATTTTTATTTTTTAATACTAATATTTGATCACCAGGACATGGTGATGATTTACTAGCGCCTGGTTATATTTCTTTTTACTATTACAACAGCGTTGACATAATGAAGAGAGGAGACATAGAGAAGATTATTTAAGAGGAGAGTAAACGTTTCTGGAACAAATACAGTCGTTCCATTATATATTTGCTAATTTTTAAGTAATATTGAAGCAGAAAATGCTACTTGATAATGAAAAGACACACTAAAGTCATGTGCACACTTGTACAATCATACTTCAGATGCGATTCGTCTTACAATTACACTCATGACTGAAAGTCAAGATGAATAATCAGATTCATGCATACACACTATTACAATCTACCATGAGATCTGTGATCCTCATTTTGTTTTTAGGTATCCGGATGGTAGGTCGATACTACTTAGGTCGATAGTCAAGAGGTCGACCACTATTGGTCAATACTGACAAAGTCATCATTTGAAAATGGTCGACACATTAAAATGTTCGACACATGGCAGGTCAACATATGAAAAGATTGACATGGCTTTTTAAAAAAAAATGAGATTTTTGACATTTTCATACTTTACCATCCGCGTGGACTATAATTGAGAATAGTAACCTATGCTGAGTACAGCAGTAGCAGAGCGAGGTGCCTTGCCCACTTTGCTCACCATGCTAGGGGACGCAGTACACTAATTTGGATTCCTGGTCATGTTATGCAAAAAAACAACACCAAAAACAGTAAAAAAAAAAAATACATGTCGAGCTTTTCATGTGTCAACCTGAGCCGGGTGGACCATTTTTATGTGTTGACCATTTTCCCACGTCGACCATGTTAATGTCAACCAATAGTGGTCAACCTAATGACTGTTGACCTTAACTAGGTTGACCATTTATCCCAGAATCTTTCTTGAAACCACTTGCTGAAAAGGTCCTGACTTCAGGAGCCGCAGCAAAGTATTTGACAGAATGTTTGGTAGTGTGTAGATACTTCCAGATCTGTCCAACATTGTACCATCGAAGATACAATCAGTGTTCTTCCAGTAAAACATGATCAAAGAGGTGTGTACGCATTCTTGAGATATCTCACGAACGGTCGGGCATCAGAAAATCTGTCCAACGAGTATATAGGCGAGTATCTGGCTTAAGCCTTTAGTATGTTTGAGATTATTAAAATGAACTCTTTGTAAGCATACAGAATTTGGGTCTCTTTTACATGACTTTTTGGGGCTCTTTTCTCTGAACTGTGACCAGGGATGGACTGGGGCTCTTTGACAGCCCTTGCATTGTATTTGGAGTGCACGTGACAAGAGGACAATGCTCACGGGGTCATGGCTTTGCCCCACGTCCCTGTGTCTCTGTATGCCGGGCAGCTGAACAGAACGCCAAGAGCTGGAGCTGCTTGGACAGCCCCTGACCCCATATACTGTGCACCCGAGCAGAGCACCGGGAGGCTGCGCTACTCAGCCAGTACCAGCCTCTGTGTGGCCGGATCGGCCCATCAGGTCATCGGCTCTTCTGGCATTTCATTCTATTAGTCTATAGAATAATTAATTTAAAGGCACAATCTTGATTTGGGGCAGAATCAAGAGGGAGTGTGGTTATCATGAATCAGAATGAAACTAGGAGGTATTCGTTGACAGCTGTGAAAATACATTATATGGAAATGTTCTTAAATTAATCAGATTCATAATTTTGGTCTGGCTGTCTCGTAGATACTGAAAGAAAAAAAATGAAAACTTTATATTAATAAATCCATCTTAGTATGTTCGTGATTTTTATGCAAGTACTGCAAACTGCTTAAGATGATCAGTGGAGAATGTTATTTGTGAATAAAATGAATACTTAAAGTTCTTAGTGTCCTTTAGATGGAGCTGTTACTGTTTAGAAACATAGCTCAGCACATTTATCATACTGATAACTATAACCGAGAAACATTTTGCATAGAATCATAAGACCTTTACATTTCTGTGGCTGGGGGAAGGAAGAAATAAATTGTTGCTGAGGATAAAACGCTTTTCACAAAAATAGATTTGAGAACCTGAAAGAGGCATGAGGTTTAAAATTTCTTATGACGTTTGTACTTCTGCACAGTGCGCTTCTTTCGATTTTTCCACCTCTCTGTGCATCTAGAAAGGCTTCTAAGTTTGCAGACGCATCTTACTAGAGTGGAGAGACGGGTTCTCCCTTGATGTACTGAACACAGAACAAACTATCAAGGTGCACTGATATAAAACAAAGACGTTTGGGACTGCTAAGCAAGTGTTCACCATGAATGACTTCCACTGTATTGAACCTTGATTCAAAATCTAGCATTGAGTAAAGAATGCTTTAGATGTTTTTGGAATTCAGCAGCATTGAAGAAGAGATTCCTGGGAGGGGAAAGATAAATGTCTGAAAGATGTACAACTGGTTTAGCACAGGAGAATGTAAGCAGATCCCTTGGGAAGAAGAATAGTACATATGCAGTCACAGATAGTTGGCATGAAACAGATTGTATGGTTTTCTTTTTCTATACCGTAACAGACATGTCCAACTTAAAACAGGTTGTGATCTACTTTCATGTGTCAAACTACCAGTCATCCACTCAGGGTCTGATTACCAATGGAGTGGATAGGACTACAGCTCCAGGCCCCCACATAAAAATAGGCCCATCACCATGATAGCGTGATGATGACTATCTGCCTAGCTAGCAACACAGCTGCCAAAAATCACAAGTTACAATTATTATTATTATTACCAGTTATTTATATAGCGCACACATATTCCGCAGCAGAAAAATAGGGTGCAAGGAAGATCTTAGTGCGCAAAGATAGAGCCGCTGGATAGCACCCCTTTCCTACTAGGAAGGTTCCCAAACCCTTCAATACATGTGACAAAGAAAAAATATGAGTAAAGGGGACTTATCCTGCGCTCCACTGTCTGTTGTTGTCTCAAGAAGTTCCCAGATACGTATTGAAAATTCATATAGATGACATACGGGAAATAAGAAGAAATTTTGCATACATGGTGAAATAACGTTTGGTATTGAGGTAAAACATGAGCATTTATTTAATATAAATAATAAAAAACCATATACATTGCAATATATGGATGCAAAAGAAGATACACACTGAATGAATGGACAGTGGTGATACAATGATTAGAGCAGCAAAAATAGAGCTGGGGTGGAGAGAAATGAGGGAAATTACCAGATGTTGCGAACTGAATAAACAGTTCTGAACCAGCTTGCGGGTTATTTTGGTGCAGGGAAACCCGGGAATCCCCTGAACCTTGCCGTACTGGAACCAGTAATCTCTCTCCTGCTTTCCTCCTCAGCGTCCTATCAACACCGACGCGTTTCTACCTCTGACTGAGGTCTTTTTCAAGGTGTAATGGTTTGGGGCTGCTAACATGCATATTTAAATTGTCCCTGGCCAATCGTACCGTAGACGCAGCAGCTGTGTCCTATACAGAGTAATTACAGACAAGTGGACTTTCCGGAAGTGCTCACCGGGAGTTGTCAAACATTACCATGGCAACAGGGGTCAATCTGGAAACCATAGGACGTAGCAGCAGATCACGGGACATGGTTAGGTAATTACTCTGTATAGGACACAGCTGCTGCGTCTACGGTACGATTGGCCAGGGACAATTTAAATATGCATGTTAGCAGCCCCAAACCATTACACCTTGAAAAAGACCTCAGTCAGAGGTAGAAACGCGTCGGTGTTGATAGGACGCTGAGGAGGAAAGCAGGAGAGAGATTACCGGTTCCAGTACGGCAAGGTTCAGGGGATTCCCGGGTTTCCCTGCACCAAAATAACCCGCAAGCTGGTTCAGAACTGTTTATTCAGTTCGCAACATCTGGTAATTTCCCTCATTTCTCTCCACCCCAGCTCTATTTTTGCTGCTCTAATCATTGTATCACCACTGTCCATTCATTCAGTGTGTATCTTCTTTTGCATCCATATATTGCAATGTATATGGTTTTTTATTATTTATATTAAATAAATGCTCATGTTTTACCTCAATACCAAACGTTATTTCACCATGTATGCAAAATTTCTTCTTATTTCCCGTATGTCATCTATATGAATTTTCAATACGTATCTGGGAACTTCTTGAGACAACAACAGACAGTGGAGCGCAGGATAAGTCCCCTTTACTCATATTTTTTCTTTGTCACATATTCCGCAGCGCTTTACAGAGAATATTTGGCCATTCACATCAGTCCCTGCCCCAGTGGAGCTTACAATCTATATTCTCTACCACATGTACACGCACACATCATTCCCGCTAGGGTTATTTTTGTTTAGATCCAGCTAACCCATTAGTATATTTTTGGATTGTGGGAGGAAACCGGAGTACCCAGAGGAAACCCACGCAAGTATGGTGAAAATATACAAACTCCACACAGTTAGGGTCAATACAATAAAATGCAATATTACAATTGTATTTTTATTTTCCTTACAAAAATATGTAAATATTCTACCTATATTCATGTAGTGACACATTATAGCTTGTAGTGTAGTGGTGACCACGGCCACATGGTACTGACCATGGAGATAAAGTATCAGCCAATCAGCCCCTAACCGCCATGTTACAGGCTGTGTTTGAAAAATGACAGGAGCTGATTGGTACTTTATCTCCATCCACTTTATCTCTCTCCACGGCTTAGTACATAGGAGTTCATGAAGCAGTGAAAAGTGTGGAGAAGTGAGGAGTTGAAAAAGCAGCCCATGGCACCCAATCAGCTGCTACGTATAATTTTATAGAACACACCTAATAAATGTTAAGTCAACACTGATTGGATGCCAGGGACTACTTCTCCACTGGCTAACTTCTCCACTCTTTTCACTGCTTCAGGAATAGACCCCTTACACTCTTTTCAGGTCCATGTTGTCCTTAATCTGGACCCGAAACAATCACTCCTTCCCTCCATAATTCCAATGTTTTGCAGTCAGTAAAACATTTTTTTTATACATTATTAGTTGTTAGAAAAAGACCTAATAAGTTAATAAGTTTATTTGTTGTAAAATAATGTGCATTGAAAATACATGAATAGGAGGTAGTTATTTGAGTGACACTCACAATTCCTCGGCAGTGCAGTCTTGAGCACAATATAACTACATGATGATATACACAATACTCATGTAATAATGTCAGCAATATAAGTTTAGACACAATGCTTTACTATCATGTTTCAAATTATACTGCAGACACAGATACAATGCGTGTAAGTAACATTAGTACCTGATCGGAATGTAAATGATTGGTGTTCAAAATTTGTACCAATTCTTTGCCAGTTACAGAATCTTCCTTCAAACTCTTGAATAACAACACTCATTTCTACCACATACTTATTGGTTTGAAGGTCAAAGTCAGAATATTTTTTTATATGGTCCTGCATGTTAGGAAAGTGGTCAAACATTGTTAAGATTATTAATCCTTAGCTGAAACTTTGCTTTGTAGGAGAAAACTGTGGGGGTGACACAGAGTTAATCGCAGCTGTGCTAAATTTAGCACAGCTACGATCAGGCACACTGACATGCGGGGGGACGCCCAGCACAGGGCTAGCCCGCCCTGCATGTCAGTCCCTGCCCCGTCATAGAAGTACAAAAGCATCGCACAGCGGCGATGCTTTTTGTACTTCAGAAGTAGCTCCTGGCCATCACAGCTCCTGCGCACTGGCTGGGAGCTACTCGTCACTGCCCGGGTTGCAGTGATGGAGTGTGATGTCATGCAGCGGCCCGCCACCGGCATGGTCCGGCCATGCCTGCATTGGCCAGACCACGCCCTTTAAATGTCGGCTTAATGCCGCCCCCTCCCACCCAGCCATTGCCTTTGCATGTCAATAAGGCAGAGTCGATCGCTAGCTAAAGACAGCCGTGCGAACACGCACAGCACTAATCAGGTCTGTATTAGCCACTGTATTCATTACTCACCAATTAATTTGCTAGTGTATGAACATAGAACAGTAGCTCTAGGGAGGTCACTCAGACCCGATCGCTGCTGTGCATTTTCGCACAACAGCGACCGGGCTCAGAACTGCTCAGATCAGGTCAGACGGCTGTCTTAGGCTAGTGATCGCCTCTGCCTGATTGACAGGCAGAGGCGTTTGCTGGGCGGGAGGGGGCAGGCCAGTGGCATTTGGCCATTGTTTAGGAGGCGCGGTCCGGGCAATGCAGGCATGCCCAGACCATGCCCAGCCACTGTGACACGAGCAGTGACCGGTATCTCTCTGCCAGCGTGCAGGACCTGCGCTGGTAGGGAGCTACTCCTGAAGTACAAAAGCATCGCCACAGCTCTTTGTCTATTTTCTGTACTGTTTCATGTTCTCTCTGTAATCTATTCCTCCAGTATATTTTTCACTCTCCCACTGCTAGTAGCTTCTCCTGTGGGTTTTGAGCTTTCAGTGTTTTCGTTTCTTCGTTTATTCCAACCTATATTATGTTTGTCTTCTCCTTGTCTGGGATACTCCTGTCTACCATCTGCTGCTCTCCTGTGTATATATGATGCTTTAGTGTCATTATCTTTGTGTTACTCCTCTCTTCTTTCGGTTCTCCCTTCGTACTGGTTTTAATTTGGGTCACTCAGGGTTAAGTTCATACTACCACCAGTGGCGTAAGTCCTGGTTGTATCCCAGTACCAGTAGGCACATCTCGGCTTATGGAAAAAGTGGCTATTATAGGCAGGAAGACCTGCTGGTGAATTCTACAAGTTTTAACCCTAGGTGTACAAGTTTCACTGCCCAGAAGATCTTCAGAAGCTTCAGCCACTTCGAAGAAGATTCCTTGGTTGTAACACTCCCATTGTGTGGCATATTGAGGCAAGATGTATAAGGACACATCTGTGTGTAAACTTATCCCAGGTGAAGCATGTTTTTTTTTACTGGGTGAATGGTGAAGGGTTGTTTATGTGACTGTGACCAATTATTGAACTTGAGAGTTCTTATTACTCACACCAGAGTAGCTACTTCCCAAACTGCCTGGAAGAAATATACCATAATATAGGAGAGATTTATCAAGTCGTCTAAAGAGCAGAGGGGACAAGTGGAGAAGTTGAAGATAGCAACCATTAAGCTTCTACCTATCATTTAATTGAATGTACTGGATAAATGCTACCTCAAATTTGATTGGTTGCTATGGGCAACTTTTCCGCTTGCCCACCTCTCAACTCTTTACACTGCATGATGTACCACTCCCAAAACCCTTATGAAGTTACTTGCAGCATCTTGAAAGGACAGTGCTTTATATCTAATATTCAATCTGAAAATCACCACTAGGGACTTATGGTTACCTCAACACAAGTGGTTAATAAATCCAGTAATTGCCACCAGCAAAGGTTTTTTTTAATGATACCACACTAGGTAAGATCTTGCTCTTACCTCCAAACAGAATTATACCTAAGTATAAGTGGCACACTCACTTACACTTAGGAATGTAGCTTTGGCTTCACAGGCTTGCAAATTCACCAAGAGACAAGGAGAATGTGCTAGAATTAATTATCTTTTAATTTGAACAAAATAGTCCAAGGTATGATTATCAACTATATATGATTACAAATGGTCAGGAAATACAGTACATAAATCTAAAAAAAAAAAACCCCAAAGGAAATAATGTTTCAGAAACCTAGCACTTACATAAAAGAACTTAGGCAATTCCAATGTGGGGAGGGGGGGGGGGGGGGGGAGTCACAATTTAGGATGGCTTACCTCCAGCTCATGGCTGATTTCCACCAAGAAATGAGCACCCAACATTGAGGGAGATGTGCACTTATACTCACAGCTGTACTCGCTCCCTCCCACCTTTTTGTTTTAACTAGCTTTGTGCTGGACACTGGACATTTAAGGGATCATACACTCCCTCCACATAGTGGTCTTGCAATAGATTGGGCAGGGGAGAGTTATCCCAGATGGACACAACATTCCAACCCTCATTAGAGGCAAAATTCTTATAAACTTCTCATACCTTACTTACCTGGTCTGATTGTTGGAGAATGAATGCTCCCATCCTTCAATTTTTTATTGCTGGGTTCTGGATACGAGATTGTTATCTAATTTTCTGACTCCAGAAGGTATCAATTTTCTTCTCCAAAGTCTGTGTATAGATAGGGTCACATACAGTATAGGGCCTGCCACAACCACATCTGCCTTCACCCATTACCGTCCTCCTCCTCTGCTAAAAATGATGAAGATCTGCTGGCTGCCAATCAGCAGTAGTGTGGAATAATTAAAGGATGTCAGGTAAGTGCAAACTTCTAAACTTAAGAATTTTAAATCTATAAGCCTGCTATCGCTGTTGAAAACAATTTTGTAAAACTTCATATTTTTTGCAGCCATGGCTCAATGGAAAGGGCCAGGGTCAATGGGAGGAGCCAGGCCTCGTAAGTACACAATGTGAAGGATAAAACTAGCACTGCAGCAGCCCCAAATCCCCCCCCCCCCCCCCCCCAAATTAAATAACATACTGTAGGGAGAAATTAATTTAGCTGCAGTAGATTAACATGTTCTAATTGATTCCCCAGGGCTATTCAATTAGCCCTGAAGTCTATAACGGGTGCCGATAAGGGTTAATGCATGAATCTGCAAACTTGGATTCTATGAGTTATCACCTATTAACAACTGTTAATGCCCTTAACACAGGAAGTTAACAGACACTAACAAGCCTATCTGGAGAAGTCAGGAGTCTAATTGAATAGCCTCAGGCATTAAAGTTTTCACCCATTGTATTTTACTGCAGGTAATTGAATCTCCCTCATAGTCAGAATTATGTCATACCTCAGTGTGTGCTATTTTGTATTGGTGCAATACACAAATTGTTATTAATGTATTATTGGGTTCCTTTAAAAACAATTGTCAGGTATGGTTTTGTAGGTTTTTTAATATATTGTTTTTATATTATTTCTAAGATGTGTTTGTCTGTAGCACCCATATATCTATCTTACTATTGCTTAATAGAAAGCAGTACAGGGATGTATGTATAATGAGCCTAATTTAAAAGGCGTATACAAACAGCATGTATTGTCGAGTTCATGTAGAAGAGCAAGTATTGGCAACTACACAAGGGTGCTGTTGCGAACAACCAAATGGTATAAAAAATGGAGCAGCAAAGTGATGGATGTCTCTACGTGGTGACTGGGAGGTGGTCTGAAGTAAATGTAAACAAAGTCAGTCTCATGGGCGTGTTATGTGAGTGTAGCGGGTGTCTTAGATGTTCAGCTGCAGCCACAGAGCCCATACTCAGACAGAGAAACTGTGTCTATGGTGCGTATGATAATCAGATGGAGGCATGCCAAGAATCGTTTGTGGTGTTACTGAATGCGGAGACACTGAAAGTGGGTGTCTCAGGGCTTGCACATTCAGATGCAGGCTAATATACCAGGGCAGGGGTTAAAGTGTGTGTGTGGAGGGGGGGACATGGTGAAACTGAGTTCCACCACCTGTAATGGTAGGGGGAACTAGTTTCACCTCCTCCATTGCCTTGCATAATAATTCCAACAGAAATGCCTGCCCCATCACCTATATCAATTGATGATGCAGGTGGTGACAGTGTTACTGATGAGCTGCAGCCAACTCCCCCTTCCTCAGGTCCTGGTGGCTCCGTGGTTCTACTCCATGTACAGCCCACCCTCCTGGTACTCACACATGCTGTGTCTGTTGGACAGCATTCTACACCTGCTCAGGTCCCAGTGGCTTCTTTTTCCGGCACAGCATATGTGATTTCATTCTGTCACTGCTGCTGAAGTGAAGAAGAGCCATGAAGAGGAGCAGGCTCTGTGCATATTGAAGACAAGATGAGCTTGGGCTGAAGGGACAAGAGAGGTGGGGAAGTTGCTGGAGGGATACAGGACATGGAACTGCTGGAGGGACACAGGCCGTGAGCTGCTGAAGTGACTGAGGCAGATATGGTATATATATATAAGCGACACTACTGTGTCATTATGTTTAAGGGGCACTACAACTGTGGGCATTATGTGTAAGTAGTACTACTACTGTGGACATTGTATATATAAGGGGCACTACAACTGTGGGCATTATGTGTAAGTGGTACTACTACTGTGGACATTCTATATATAAGGGGCACTACTGTGTGGCATAATGTATATAAAGGGTACCACTGTGTGAATAAAGGACACTACTGAGTGATGTAACCATAATAGAGGGGCATCACTATGTGGTGTAATATTAATCAGGGGCACTAAATGCAGTGTAATGTGAATGAGATTATGCTACTGTGTGGTGTCATTTGAATTGGGGGTACTATTGTGTGACCACTACTTCTTTGTGAGGGGTGTAATATGGTATGCTGGTGGCCGGGATCCTGGCAGCCAGCATACCGACAGCTGGGCGAGCTCAAATGAGCCCCTTGTGGGCTCGCTGCACTTTCCACGCTGTGGGCACGGATTTATTTTCCCTCCATGGGGTGTCCGCCTCTAAATCAGGCCCAATATGTGTTTATGGAGTCTTTAATCCTGGGCCAGACTGATAACAAAGGAGACCATACCTACTTAATTTTAGCAGCATCCTCTGCCCACATTGGGCCTAATTCAGACCTGATTGCTGCTGTGCGTTTTCGCACAGCAGCTGATCAGGTCTGAACTGCGCAAGCGTCGGCGCCGCAGTGTGCCGTCACATGCCAGACAGCCGATGGCCATCTCATCCTAGCGATTGCTTCTGCCTGATTGACAGGCAGAGGCAGTAACTGGGTGGCGGCAATGGCCTGCCATTTTAGGGGTGCGGTGTGGGCAATGCAGGTGTGCCCGGACCATGCGGGGGATGGGCCGTGGTGGCTGCGTGATGTCACAGGAGCTGCACTGGTAGGGAGCTGCTCTTCGGGTACAAAAGCATAGCCGCTGTGCAATGCTTTTGTACCTGTGTGCGGGAGGGGAGGGCCTGACATGCGGGTCGGAGTAGCCCTGTGCTGGGCGTCCCCCCACATGTCTGAGTAACTGATCGTAGCCGTGCAAAGTTTTGCACGGCTACGTTCAGGTCTGAATTAGGACCATTGTTTCTGGGTCTTATACCCCTTTCACACCAAAAACCCAAGTCACTGAACATGGTTTCAAACATTTCACACCTGCTTGAAACCTCATTCTCACTGCAGTCTAGACACAGCCCTTTGCTGGAGCATGGAGATGACAATCTCCAAGCGCCGGTGATCCGGCTCTCTGTATGCTTTTAGCGCGACCCAGGCTGGATGACCCAGGTCACACTGTTCACACTGCAGACTACCAAGGTCGGTCCCGGGTTACACCCCAGTCATGACCAGGTTAGGATTCCTGGGTAACACAAACTGGGTAGACCCTCTCATATACCCCTTTCACACCACCAATGCCGGATCCCACCCTGGAATTGGAAATGGGTCCTTTCCGGGTGAGCTCTAGCGGACGCAACTGCTGGCTTCACCGACCTGGCAATATGCCGGGCGGGTTGCCATAGCGGCAAGGGGTGGAGCTGGCAGCGGGGGCAGAGGCGGCGCTGGGAGATGAGATCAGCAATATGATGGGTCGATACCAGGTTATAGCCAGGACCCAGGTTTTAAGTTTGCTGTGAAAAGGGTTTATGTGAATGAGATAATTGCATACAGAGAAAGGTACGAGGTACAGTGAAACATATTATGTATAAAAAATATCTAAATTAGTTCTACTTTTGTTTCAAGTAGGAGTCAACAGCATTTCATCTTTTGTAGATATTGCATGATATTAAAGTGCACACCTGTTTAATAACCATTCTGTCAGTGTATAAACTGTAGTCACAGGTTGGATGACCCAGGTCACAAGGCAAATTTTAATGTTGCATTAAAAGTTACTGCATCTGTACATTATACAGAAAAATCTATCCCCTAAGATGTTGTCAATGGGGGAGATTCAGACCTGATCGTATATGTGCTGGGGGGACGCCAAGCACAGGGCTAGTCCGCCCCGCGTGTCAGGCCCTTCCCCGCCGCACAAGAACAAAAGCGCTTTTGTACTTGAAGAGTAGCTCCCAGCCAGAGCAGCTCCTGCGCTACTCGTCGCTGGCCGGGTCGCAGTGGCTGTGTGTGACATTATGCAGCCACCGCGGCCCGTCCCCCCAATGGTCCGTGCATGCCTGGGTTGCCTGGACTGCGCCCCCTAAACAGCGGCAAAACGCCACCGGCTCGCCCCCTCCCACCCAGCGACTGCCTCTGCCTGTCAATCAGACAGATGTGATCACAGGGCTACGACAGCCGTCGGCTGTCTGGCATGCACCGGCATACTGCGGCGCCGGAGCATGCGCAGTTCAGACCTGGTCGCTGCTGTGCGAAAACGCACAGCATCGTTCAGGTCTGAATTAGCTCTAATGTCCGAATGATAAACTGATGTAACTTAGTACCTGCCAAGAATGTAATGTGCTATTTAAGTTTACAAATGCAAAATAAGAAATTCTTCATTAATCCTCACCTGACCTGGATACTGTTTTTTGGCTTTACAACATATCTAATAATTCCAGCTTGAAGCATTTGCTGGCATGCTGTAATCCAGATAAGTACTAATGCTGTATCTCTAACAAGCCATTTTCCATACCTACAGCTCAAACCAGTACAGGGACACACTAATTATGATCGATGTTCTTCTGTATATTCAGCAGAAAAGATGCCTTCATTCATTTACAATGGTGCAGTCATTTTATTGCAATATTTAGTTTTATGCTTAATTTTTATATTGCGGTCATGCTACTTATTTTTCTAAGATAATGCAATACATATTTTACATTTAATATATCATTGCAGCAGTGTATTTGCCAGATAAATGGATTTGCAGGTGGGTGAGCTTTGCCTGCTCTTTCCTGCTTCTGATAAATCAATAATAGTTCTTTCACTATTGTTTGTTCTTAAGGTTACAAGATAAACTGTATCATACTTACTAATGAGGACGGGTGGAGACGTTGCTCATATCTAATAATCAGAATCCAACTATCATTTATCATTTATCTAATACATTGTGTAAAATGATAGCTAGAATCTGATTGGTTGTTATGGACAAGGGGGGTCATTCTGAGTTGATAGCTCGCTAGCTGTTTTTAGCAGCCGTGCGAACGCATAATCATTGCCCACAGGGGAGTGTATTTTAGCTGTGCAAGTGTGCGAACGCTTGTGCAGCCGAACAGTACAAAAACAGTTTGTGCAGTTTCTGAGTAGGTCTGAACTTACTCAGCCGCTGCGATCACTTCAGCCTGTCCTGTCCCGAAATTGACGTCAGACACCCGCCCTGCAAACGCTTGGACACGCCTGCGTTTTTCCAAACACTCCCAGAAAATGGTCAGTTGACACCCGTAAACGCCTTCTTCCTGTCAATCTCCTTGCGATCGGCTGTGCAAATGGATTCTTCGTACAATCCATCACCCAGCAATGATCCGCTTTGTACTCGTGCAACGCGCCTGTGCATTGCGGTGCATCCGCGGTAATGAACTGATCGCTGCGATTCGAAAAGCGGCAGCGTGCGATCAGGTCGGAATGACCCCCAATGTCTCAGCGGTCCTCTTTAGAAGGCTTGATACAGTACATCTTGCTCACAGACAGCTTTCAGTTATTCAGTATTTAAATTAGTGGGAACTACTCAGTGGCTAAGTAATACCCCTTTTCCACTAGCTTTTAAAACATGGGTAAATGTGCGGGGGCGCGCATTTACCCGTGTTTTTTCCTAGTGGAAAAGGGTCCCCCTGCAAATTCCCGGATCAAGTGATCCAGGAATCCTACCTGGGTAGCTTGCTGGGTTGAACACGTGTTCAACCCGGTAAGCTGTGTAGTGTGAACGGGAGCCGTGTTGAGGCAACACGGCTCCCGTTCACAGTGTATGGGAGGGCAGCGCTGGGAGATCATGTGATCTCCCAGCACCGCCCCTGCCGTGTCACTAGCAGCGTCACCAACAGTGGCGGTTCTTGCCACGGGCAAGCGGTACTTTTTCCCAGGGCGCCGCCTTCCGGAGGGCGCCGGCGCCATCCGGAGGGCGCCGCACCAGGGCAAGATCCGCCACTGTGCCCCACGCAGTGCCCTGCTGTGCCCCCCCGCTTTGAAGGGAACCAGACACGTAGCGTCTAGTTTCCCTTCATTGAGAAGACCTTAGTTGTGCGGTGCGCAATGACGTCATCGCGCACCGCACAGCAAAGGTCCTCTCCATGAAGGGAAACTAGACGCTACGGTCTAGTTTCCCTTCATGTAGAGGACCTTTGCTGTGCGATGCGCGATGACGTCATCGCGCACCGCACAGCATAGTGGCACAGACACTAGGGGTCATAATTGACCTCTAGTGTCTATGCTGTTCTATGGGAGAGACGTAATAACGTCTCTCCCATAGATCGAAGAGAAGATAGGAGAGGAGAAGAGCGGCGCCGCCGGCGGAGGGGGTTGCAGCGGTCTGGATCAGGAACGGGGATGGTAAGTATACTTTTTTTTATTTTATTTTTTCTTTCAGCATCGTGACTACGCCCCCATTTGAAGCCACGCCCCTATATTTTGCCCAGGGCGCCACAAAGCTAAGAACCGGCCCTGGTCACCAACCCGGTAATATGCCGGGTTGGTGAGCGCTGTGAGAAAGGGGACTGTAGCACGGGTCGCAGCCGTCTCAGGCGACACTGCTGCGACTCGTGCTACAGAAGGAAAAGGGGTATAAATGTGCTGTGGCAGCAATGGCACCAAGAAGCCCCAGGTATCTGGTCTTTACTATAGGTCAACATTAAAAAGGCCAACAGTCAATAGGTCGATCACTAATGGTCGACATGCATTAGGTTGACATTCTCAAAAGGTTGATATGACAATGGTCAACACAGCATATGGTTGACATGAGTGTTTTGCAATTTTTTAAATTTTTTTTGCTTTTTCATACTTTATCATCCATGTGGACTATGATTGGGAATAGTAATCTGTGCTGACTGCAGCGGTATCGGAGCACGGCACCTTGCCCTAAGCATGACGAACAAAGCGAGCCATGTGAGGGGGCATGGTCCACTAATTGGGGTTCCCGGTGGTTGAATACAGTAAATGAAACCAAAACAATAAAAAAACCTCATGTCGACCCTTTTCTGTCTTGACCTTTTCCATGTCGACCCTTTGACCATGTTGATCTTTTGTCCATCTTGACCTTTTAGGGTTGACATTTCCACTGTCGACCTAATGATCCTCACCCGAATCTCCAAAGCAGTCTTAAGCTGCATACATACATAATGATGTGTTTCCCGACCAACAGGACGACCAATGTAACAATACATCAGACATCCCATACACACTGAATGATAAATATTGCCCGATCAAGCAATATACAGTATTGTTCATGGCCACATTCCCCTGCATCCCATCATTTTGCGGGTTATCCCATTGGGTGTGCAGCATGTCCGATTGGCCGACCCAGCAAATGACCTGTGGGAGTGCGTAATTTCTGGTGCACATTAGATGATATGCCTGATATATTGTTCTGATCCATGTAGGAATGATAATTTGGACAATAGATCATCTAATGTGTTCCAAGCTTTATATACATCTGTGTCCTCCAAATGAGAGGGATGTCCTGGAATGGTGCAGCTGAAACTAATCAGATCCACTACTGTCATGCCGCTAAATGTGGTGTGCAGATATCCACTGCAGGTTCCTGCATTGTATGTACTTATCTTCTGATTGCACTTCCAGGATCCCATGTGAATCCACGCCGAGCGCCAAATGATCAGACCTATAATGTGGAATGCTTATTTTTTTCTGGAATTATCAGACGGATGGACAGAACTGGAACTACAACGGTTTACAAAACCAAAAATTATTATCCATAAAACAGGGTACACACTGGCCAATATATCGTAGGCACGACGGTGGGTGTGTACAAGGGAAATGTCTGTGAACTACAGTATGTCATTCACAGACATATCGCGTCGGCTCTGAAGCACAGCCGATTCCCAGTATATCTGTAGATATTTTGGCGCATCATGCTGTGTGTACTTGCTGCAGAGGCTGCAGGTGACTGACATCACAACTGGGTGGGTATATGTAAATTTGTCGATAATAAAAAATATGAGCGCTATATGTGTTTTATGTGAAGATGAAAAAATAGAACAGAATAGTGGCACCTGTAAAAATATCTTTTTGGTTAGTAAAACTTGTTTACAGCTCTTTTTTGAAAAAGATGTCGGGTGATGATTGTAGATATTTATCCCTCACCGCACAGATACAAGTCCCGTTTCCCTAACTGTCCCTACCTGTGTGAACAGTTTGTTGTACTGTCCTACTCTGACTGTTGTGTCAGGCTTCCGGTACATGGATTGCTGCCGCTGCATCCAGTAGCAGCTGTCCCCGGCTGATGACATCACTCGGGCAGCAGCGGTGTCTTGTGCAGCTGGGAGATGTTTGTTCCGTCTTCACTCCATACGTAAATGTGTGGATCAGCTAGATAGCCGATCTGTCATCTTAGTGTGTACCCAGCATAAGAAACTGATAATGTAAAAAAACAAATTAAATGCTATCTATACATATAATACAACTGTAAGGATTGTGTCTGTACATAGCAATTTTTTTTAGCAATAAACTTGGAGATGAAAACAAAAAAATCAGAATTTTTGTCTATTTGTCTGTTCGTTCTGGTATCACATAAAAACTACTGGATGAATTTGGATGGCATCTTCACTATTGCATAGCTTAGTAACCTAGAAAGAAACTGAGGTTTGTATGATCTCAATGTGACATCAGGGAGAGGAGCTATAAAGATAAAAACAGACCCTTGATACTCAGCGCGTCCAGTGTGCAGGCTCCACAAGTCCAAAAGTACTATATAAATATATATATATATATATATATATATATATATATTTACATATATACAATATATACATATATTGCACACCACGACAAATGCTTAGGGCTGCAGGCGTAGAGCTCAGGACCAGCTGCTTTCCCATGGTCAGCTTTATGTGGCTTGCTCACGAGTTAGTAGCCCCAAGCATCTTTTGTTACTAATCCCTGAAGCAAAAACTGCAAATATTGTTTACAATGAAATTTTATGATCAATTTGTACAAGTTAAAATATATATCACAATGGCACTACTTTCTTTGTAAAATTAATTCTGCTGAGCAATAACAGCCATCCACACGAACGAAGACGGCGGCAAATGCTATTTGCAAATTTTTCATTTGAATCTTGGAGATACTGCAAATATTCAAATTACATTTTCTCAATTCAAGGGCATGATCTATTTCTACAAATGGGCATGGCTATGATTGAGATCATTATAAAAACCATTTGGTCCATCGGGGTTGGGGAGATTTCTTGGTACTCAAACCCCCATCTGCGTGCACCACTGAATGAGGCTGGTTCTTTAGACTTGGAACCAGCTGCAACTAATTAATTGGGCTGATATTGGAATCCTGGCACTTGGGATGCTGACAGTCGGACTGCTAACAGCGCCATCCCGATGCGCAGGATCCGGACACCAGTTCGGTAAGTATAGTAAAACTAATCCCCCTAACCCTGACCTATGTCGGGATTCTGGCATTGGCATTCCGACTTCCGGCATCCCGATCTACGGTATAGTGACTGCATCCCTAATTAATCAGTACTGAGATTCCAGCGGTGAGTAACTCTAACTCCTAACCTAGTCTTTGCGTACTACAGCTTAGTCATATCCCTCCCTCCCCCTATTGCCCTAATCCTCCGCTCCCACAGCCTAATTCTTCCCCTAATCACTAAACCAAATCCTGCCCTCCTGCAGCCTAACCCTAACCACCCCACTCCCACAGCCTAACCCTCCCTCTATTGCCTAACCTAAATCCTACCCTCCTGCAGTCTAACCCTAACCCACCCCTAATGCTTAACCCTCCCCACCTCCTAATGCCTAACCTTAACCCTCTCCTCCCCCTAATGCCTTACTCTTTTACTCTTCCATGGCCTAACCCCCTCCTCCACCTAATACCTAACTCTAACCCTCTATTCCCCATAATGCCGTACTCTAACTCCCCCCTACCCTTGGCCTAACCCTCTCCTCCCCCTAATGCCTAAATCTAACTCCCCCCATGGCCTAACCCTCTCCTCCCCCTAATGCCTAACTCTAACTCCCCCCCATGGCCTAACCCTCTCCTCACCCTAATGCCTAAATCTAACTCCCCCCCATGGCCTAACCCTCTCCTCCCCCTAATGCCTAACTCTAACTCCCCTCCATGGCCTAACCCTCTCCTCCCCCTAATGCCTAAATCTAACTCCCCCCCATGGCCTAACCCTCTCCTCCCCCTAATGCCTAACTCTAACTCCCCCCCATGGCCTAACCCTCTCCTCCCCCTAATGCCTAAATCTAACTCCCCCCCATGGCCTAACCCTCTCCTCCCCCTAATGCCTAACTCTAACTCCCCTCCATGGCCTAACCCTCTCCTCCCCCTAATGCCTAAATCTAACTCCCCCCCATGGCCTAACCCTCTCCTCCCCCTAATGCCTAAATCTAACTCCCCCCCATGGCCTAACCCTCTCCTCCCCCTAATGCCTAACTCTAACTCCCCCCCATGGCCAACCCTCTCCTCCCCCTAATACCTCACTGTAATCCCCCATGGCCTAATACTAATTTTCAGCTGTCTCAGTCTCTCCCGTAACCTCAGTTGCTACAGCCTAGCCCTCCCCTAATGCCTAACCCTATCCCTCCTGTAATGCCTAAGCCTAACCCTCCCATTCCCTAATGCTTATCCCTATCTCTGCCTTCCCATGGCTTAACCCTAACCGTCAGCTGCCTCAGCCTATACCTTACCCTCACTTTCTGCAGTCTAACCATAACTCTTGGCTCCCTGCAGCATGTCAAATATCGACATTGTAAACCTGTCAACATCCTGCAGATGTCGACATGTTCAATGTCAACATTTTAACAATGTTGATATCATAATTGTTGGCATTGACATTATGATGGTGGGTAGTTTAAATGTGGACATGGTGACTGCATCCCTTCCTACACAGAGAGCTCACGGCATACGGGTATAAACTAGTGATGAGCGGGTTCGGTTCCTCGGAATCCGAACCCGCCCGAACTTCAGCTTTTTTTACACGGATCCGAGCGACTCGGATCTTCCCGCCTTGCTCGGTTAACCCGAGCGCGCCCGAACGTCATCATGACGCTGTCGGATTCTCGCGAGGCTCGGATTCTATCGCGAGACTCGGATTCTATATAAGGAGCCGCGCGTCGCCGCCATTTTACACGTGCATTGAGATTGATAGTGAGAGGACGTGGCTGGCGTCCTCTCCGTTTAGAGAAGAAATAGATAGGAGAGTGAGAGTGAGACAGTGACACTTCATTTACTGGAGCTTAGGAGGAGTACTCAGACAGAGAGTGCAGAATTTTGCTGATAGTATTAGTTAGTTATACTAGTGACAGAGTGAGACAGTGACACTTCATTTACTGGAGCTTAGGAGGAGTACTCAGACAGAGAGTGCAGAATTTTGCTGATAGTATTAGTTAGTTATACTAGTGACTGACCAGTGACCACCAGTGCAGTTTTATATTATTTAATATAATCCGTTCTCTGCCTGAAAAAACGATACACAGTGACTCAGTCACATACCATATCTGTGCTCAGCCCAGTGTGCTGCTGCATCATCTATGTATAATATCTGACTGTGCTCACACAGCTTAATTGTGGGGGGAGACTGGGGAGCAGTTAGGTTATAGAAGGAGCCTGGAGTACATATTAAAATTAAACAGTGCACACTTTTTTTCTGCAGGAGTGCCACTGCCAGTGTGACTGACCAGTGACCTGACCACCAGTATATAGTATACTATATTGTATTGTGAATGTCTGCCTGTAAAAGTTAAACACACGTCGTGTGACTTGTGTGGTGTTTTTTTATTCTATAAAATAAAAAACTCATTCTGCTGACAGACAGTGTCCAGCAGGTCCGTCATTATATAATATATACCTGTCCGGCTGCAGTAGTGATATATATATATTTTTTATATCATTATTTATCATCCAGTCGCAGCAGACACAGTACGGTAGTTCACGGCTGTAGCTACCTCTGTGTCGGCACTCGGCAGTCCATCCATAATTGTATACCACCTACCCGTGGTTTTTTTTTTCTTTCTTCTTTATACATACTACATCTCATTATCATCCAGTCTATATTAGCAGCAGACACAGTACAGTACGGTAGTCCACGGCTGTAGCTACCTCTGTGTCGGCACTCGGCAGTCCGTCCATAATTGTATACCACCTACCCGTGGTTTTTTTTTTCTTTCTTCTTTATACATACTACATCTCATTATCAACCAGTCTATATTAGCAGCAGACACAGTACGGTAGTCCACGGCTGTAGCTACCTCTGTGTCAGCACTCGGCAGTCCATCCATAATTGTATACCACCTACCCGTGGTTTTTTTTTCTTTCTTCTTTATACATACTACATCTCATTATCATCCAGTCTATATTAGCAGCAGACAGTACAGTACGGTAGTCCACGGCTGTAGCTACCTCTGTGTCGGCACTCGGCAGTCCATCCATAATTGTATACCACCTACCCGTGTTTTTTTTTTCTTTCTTCTTTATACATACATACTACATCTCTTTATCAACCAGTCTATATTAGCAGCAGACACAGTACGGTAGTCCACGGCTGTAGCTACCTCTGTGTCGGCACTCGGCAGTCCATCCATAATTGTATACCACCTACCCGTGGTTTTTTTTTCTTTCTTCTTTATACATACATACTACATCTCTTTATCAACCAGTCTATATTAGCGCAGACACAGTACGGTAGTCCACGGCTGTAGCTACCTCTGTGTCGGCACTCGGCAGTCCGTCCATAATTGTATACCACCTACCCGTGGTTTTTTTTCTTTCTTCTTTATACATACATACTACATCTCATTATCATCCAGTCTATATTAGCAGCAGACACAGTACAGTACGGTAGTCCACGGCTGTAGCTACCTCTGTGTCGGCACTCGGCAGTCCGTCCATAATTGTATACCACCTACCCGTGGTTTTTTTTTCTTTCTTCTTTATACATACATACTACATCTCATTATCATCCAGTCTATATTAGCAGCAGACACAGTACAGTACAATAGTCCACGGCTGTAGCTACCTCTGTGTCGGCACTCGGCAGTCCATCCATAATTGTATACTAGTATCCATCCATCACCATTGTTTACCTGAGGTGCCTTTTAGTTGTGCCTATTAAAATATGGAGAACAAAAATGTTAAGGTTCCAAAATTAGGGAAAGATCAAGATCCACTTCCACCTCGTGCTGAAGCTGCTGCCACTAGTCATGGCCGAGACGATGAAATGCCAGCAACGTCGTCTGCCAAGGCCGATGCCCAATGTCATAGTACAGAGCATGTCAAATCCAAAACACCAAATATCAGTAAAAAAAGGACTCCAAAACCTAAAATAAAATTGTCGGAGGAGAAGCGTAAACTTGCCAATATGCCATTTACCACACGGAGTGGCAAGGAACGGCTGAGGCCCTGGCCTATGTTCATGGCTAGTGGTTCAGCTTCACATGAGGATGGAGGCACTCAGCCTCTCGCTAGAAAAATGAAAAGACTCAAGCTGGCAAAAGCAGTAGCACCGCAAAGAACTGTGCGTTCTTCGAAATCCCAAATCCACAAGGAGAGTCCAATTGTGTCGGTTGCGATGCCTGACCTTCCCAACACTGGACGTGAAGAGCATGCGCCTTCCACCATTTGCACGCCCCCTGCAAGTGCTGGAAGGAGCACCCGCAGTCCAGTTCCTGATAGTCAGATTGAAGATGTCAGTGTTGAAGTACACCAGGATGAGGAGGATATGGGTGTTGCTGGCGCTGGGGAGGAAATTGACCAGGAGGATTCTGATGGTGAGGTGGTTTGTTTAAGTCAGGCACCCGGGGAGACACCTGTTGTCCGTGGGAGGAATATGGCCGTTGACATGCCTGGTGAAAATACCAAAAAAATCAGCTCTTCGGTGTGGAACTATTTCAACAGAAATGCGGACAACAGGTGTCAAGCCGTGTGTTCCCTTTGTCAAGCTGTAATAAGTAGGGGTAAGGACGTTAACCACCTCGGAACATCCTCCCTTATACGTCACCTGCAGCGCATTCATAATAAGTCAGTGACAAGTTCAAAAACTTTGGGTGACAGCGGAAGCAGTCCACTGACAAGTAAATCCCTTCCTCTTGTAACCAAGCTCACGCAAACCACCCCACCAACTCCCTCAGTGTCAATTTCCTCCTTCCCCAGGAATGCCAATAGTCCTGCAGGCCATGTCACTGGCAATTCTGACGATTCCTCTCCTGCCTGGGATTCCTCCGATGCATCCTTGCGTGTAACGCCTACTGCTGCTGGCGCTGCTGTTGTTGCTGCTGGGAGTCGATGGTCATCCCAGAGGGGAAGTCGTAAGACCACTTTTACTACTTCCACCAAGCAATTGACTGTCCAACAGTCCTTTGCGAGGAAGATGAAATATCACAGCAGTCATCCTACAGCAAAGCGGATAACTGAGGCCTTGGCATCCTGGGTGGTGAGAAACGTGGTTCCGGTATCCATCATTACTGCAGAGCCAACTAGAGACTTGTTGGAGGTACTGTGTCCCCGGTACCAAATACCATCTAGGTTCCATTTCTCTAGGCAGGCGATACCGAAAATGTACACAGACCTCAGAAAAAGAGTCACCAGTGTCCTAAAAAATGCAGCTGTACCCAATGTCCACTTAACCACGGACATGTGGACAAGTGGAGCAGGGCAGGGTCAGGACTATATGACTGTGACAGCCCACTGGGTAGATGTATGGACTCCCGCCGCAAGAACAGCAGCGGCGGCACCAGTAGCAGCATCTCGCAAACGCCAACTCTTTCCTAGGCAGGCTACGCTTTGTATCACCGGTTTCCAGAATACGCACACAGCTGAAAACCTCTTACGGCAACTGAGGAAGATCATCGCGGAATGGCTTACCCCAATTGGACTCTCCTGTGGATTTGTGGCATCGGATAACGCCAGCAATATTGTGTGTGCATTAAATATGGGCAAATTCCAGCACGTCCCATGTTTTGCACATACCTTGAATTTGGTGGTGCAGAATTTTTAAAAAAACGACAGGGGCGTGCAAGAGATGCTGTCGGTGGCCAGAAGAATTGCGGGACACTTTCGGCGTACAGGCACCACGTACAGAAGACTGGAGCACCACCAAAAACTACTGAACCTGCCCTGCCATCATCTGAAGCAAGAAGTGGTAACGAGGTGGAATTCAACCCTCTATATGCTTCAGAGGTTGGAGGAGCAGCAAAAGGCCATTCAAGCCTATACAATTGAGCACGATATAGGAGGTGGAATGCACCTGTCTCAAGCGCAGTGGAGAATGATTTCAACGTTGTGCAAGGTTCTGATGCCCTTTGAACTTGCCACACGTGAAGTCAGTTCAGACACTGCCAGCCTGAGTCAGGTCATTCCCCTCATCAGGCTTTTGCAGAAGAAGCTGGAGACATTGAAGGAGGAGCTAACACGGAGCGATTCCGCTAGGCATGTGGGACTTGTGGATGGAGCCCTTAATTCGCTTAACAAGGATTCACGGGTGGTCAATCTGTTGGGTGGGTGGGAGGGCCCAAGGACAATTCCATCTTGCACCTCTTTTTTCTTTTCTTTTTCTTTGCGTCATGTGCTGTTTGGGGAGGGTTTTTTGGAAGGGCCATCCTGCGTGACACTGCAGTGCCACTCCTAGATGGGCCCGGTGTTTGTGTCGGCCACTAGGGTCGCTTATCTTACTCACACAGTCAGCTACCTCATTGCGCCTCTTTTTTTTTTGCGTCATGTGCTGTTTGGGGAGGGTTTTTTGGAAGGGCCATCCTGCGTGACACTGCAGTGCCACTCCTAGATGGGCCCGGTGTTTGTGTCGGCCACTAGGGTCGCTTATCTTACTCACACAGTCAGCTACCTCATTGCGCCTCTTTTTTTCTGTGCGTCATGTGCTGTTTGGGTAGGGTTTTTTGGAAGGGCCATCCTGCGTGACACTGCAGTGCCACTCCTAGATGGGCCCGGTGTTTGTGTCGGCCACTAGGGTCGCTTATCTTACTCACACAGTCAGCTACCTCATTGCGCCTCTTTTTTTCTTTGCGTCATGTGCTGTTTGGGGAGGGTTTTTGGAAGGGACATCCTGCGTGACACTGCAGTGCCACTCCTAGATGGGCACGGTGTTTGTGTCGGCCACTAGGGTCGCTTATCTTACTCACACAGTCAGCTACCTCATTGCGCCTCTTTTTTTCTTTGCGTCATGTGCTGTTTGAGGAGGGTTTTTTGGAAGGGCCATCCTGCGTGACACTGCAGTGCCACTCCTAGATGGGCCCGGTGTTTGTGTCGGCCACTAGGGTCGCTTATCTTACTCACACAGTCAGCTACCTCATTGCGCCTCTTTTTTTCTTTGCGTCATGTGCTGTTTGGGGAGGGTTTTTTGGAAGGGACATCCTGCGTGACACTGCAGTGCCACTCCTAGATGGGCCCGGTGTTTGTGTCGGCCACTAGGGTCGCTTATCTTACTCACACAGTCAGCTACCTCATTGCGCCTCTTTTTTTCTTTGCGTCATGTGCTGTTTGGGGAGGGTTTTTTGGAAGGGACATCCTGCGTGACACTGCAGTGCCACTCCGAGATGGGCCCGGTGTTTGTGTCGGCCACTAGGGTCGCTTATCTTACTCACACAGCGACCTCGGTGCAAATTTTAGGACTAAAAATAATATTGTGAGGTGTGAGGTATTCAGAATAGACTGAAAATGAGTGTAAATTATGGTTTTTGAGGTTAATAATACTTTGGGATCAAAATGACCCCCAAATTCTATGATTTAAGCTGTTTTTTAGGGTTTTTTGAAAAAAAACACCCGAATCCAAAACACACCCGAATCCGACAAAAAAAATTCGGTGAGGTTTTGCCAAAACGCGGTCGAACCCAAAACACGGCCGCGGAATCGAACCCAAAACCAAAACACAAAACCCGAAAAATTTCCGGCGCTCATCTCTAGTATAAACCTGCTATTGATGGACTCAGTTCATGTGGCTCATGTGAATGCGGAGACGGAGCTGTGTCTTTCTTTGCATTACCTTTTATTAAACCTAAATTGTGTTGATATTGTGCCCAACTCTGCATCATTCTCTCTGTGTGGCCAGTGATATGGTTGGTGGAGCCGTGACCAGTCCATGACGCACATCACTTATAAAGATTTGCTAAGAATTCCCAATCCTGTGATGAACACGGCTTAGCAGAGAGAGCAGAACATGATGGATGTGAAGTCTTTCAAGCCCTAAATTACTAAATACCCTTTCACCTCTTCATCTTGGGCTAAATCATTTAATGTAACAGCATTTATAACACAGTCAGTGGATACCATTGCACTGTTCACTGTTCTATAATTAAAATTAAATGCTGCTATTTCAAGAAAAATGAAAATTTTACTCTCATGCAGTAAATCAGTAGTTAGGTATAAAGGTATTAAGTCCTCAGGTCTACATCCAGAATGTCCTCATGCAAGATAAACAGCATAATGTCAACATTATCTGAATGTCGACATTTGGGATGTTGACGTGTTAAAAACACATGAATTTTGGGTTAGGGTTCGGCTGCAATTAGGGTTAGGGTGATGCTTAGGTTAGAGATAGGTTAACAGTAAAACCTGATATGTCAATATTCTGAATGTTAACATGGTATTCCACATCTGTTATGAATAAGGCAGGGCTGGCCCAGAGGCGCGTTAGGAAAATACCCGGTGGGCCCCACTCCCGAGGGCCAAACCCCTCCCTCTAGGTGTCAGTAACTTGGTGGAGCACAATCATGGATGAACTTGGGTGCTTGGTTTGTTTCTATGTAATCTACCGCAAGCTTAGCCCTCCTGCCAATCAATGTGGATGGTCCTGACACACCCCTGCCCCCTCCTTTATCAAATGGTTCTGACCTTGCATGTCTTCTGTAATGACCACACCCCCACTGGTGGATGGCCACACCTCTTATACTTGGGCCCCTAACAGTGCAGTCCTTGGTGGGCCCCTCATGCTCTAGTCTGACACTGGTTATGATCATAACCCAGGTTTTCATTAACAGCCATGTTTAAAAAGACTTTATACAAAACGGTGCCCTATACATTGACTAAGCATGTCCATGTTGGTGTAATAACCAAATAAATTGCTTAATCAATTGACTTTGCATCAGAATTGTAGCGTTATGCTGCCTGAGATGGCTTAGAGGGTTGAATGATCAGAGTTTCCTTTATTAAAAAAAAATCAATAAATGCAAATGGTATACAGTCCATTGTCACAAGAGTCTGTTATGTACAGTATATTGGCCCTCATTCCGAGTTGATCGCTCGCTAGCTATTTTTTGCAGAGCAGCGATCAGATAGTCGCTGCCCACTGGGAGTGTATTTTTGCTTTGCAAGTGTGCGATTGTGTGTGCAGCCGAGCGAGACAAAAATGTTTTTTGCAGTTTCTGATCTGAACTTACTCAGCCCTTTGCGATTTGAACTTCAGCCTGTCCGGTCCCGGAATTGACGTCAGACACCCGCCCTGCAAACGCTTGCCCATGGCTGCGTTTTCCCTATCACTCCCAGAAAACGGTCAGTTGACACCCATTAACGTCCTCTTCCTGTCAATCTCCTTGCAATCTGTTGTGCAAATGGATTATTCGCTAGAAGCCTTGCACAGAAACAATGCTGTTTGTACTCGTACGACGCGCGTGCGCATTGCGGTGCATATGCATGCGCAGTAGAAACCTGATCGCTGCGCTGCGAAAAATGGCAGAGAGCGATCAACTTGGAATGAGGGCCATAATTATAATATAGCTTGCCCAGTAAATACATAGAAACATTCAACTTGGCGAAGGCTGAGAGAGCATAGGCAAAAGTTGGTGCTGCACCTGGCGCTATTACCCTAGGAGAGTGAGACTGAAAGATCTTATAGAAAATTAATGGTACACAGTCACTATTTTCCCTGCATCTACTACAAGGCTAATCTCTAATTGGACTTTTAAGATCTAGAGACCATGGGCCTATTCAGACTGGATCGCTGCAGCGAAAGCGATCACAGGTGGTCATTCCGAGTTGATCGCTAGCTGCAGTTGTTCACAGCGCAGCAAGCTGGCTAAAAATTGGCTGTTCTGCGCGTCGTACAAGCACAACGAACAATGTAGTTTTGCACAGGGTCTAGCGAAGCATTTCAATCGCACTGGTGGCCGCAGTGATTGACAGGAAGAGGGCGTTCCTGGGTGTCAACTGACCGTTTTCAGGGAGTATTCGGAAAAACGCAGGCGTGCCAGGATAGACGCAGGTGTGGCTGGGCGAACGCTGGGCGGGTTTGTGACGTCAAAACAGGAACTGAATAGTCTGAAGTGATCGCAAGCGCTGAGTAGGTTTTGAGCTACTCTGAAACTGCACAAAAAAACTTTGCAGCCGCTCTGCGATCCATTCGTTCGCACTTCTGCTAAGCTAAAATACACTCCCAGTAGGCGGCGGCATAGCGTTTGCAAGGCTGCTAAAAACTGCTAGCGAGCGATCAACTCGGAATGACCACCACAGTCTGATGTCCTTTGTGGAGTGCGCTGGTGGAATCTGCAATCCTTACTGATTAGGGTCTGTTGTGCTGTTGGATGGGAAATTACAAAAAACTACCTAACTAAAAAAAAATTATACCTCAGAGCATTTGTTAAACTGCTTTGCTGCCTGCTGGTGATGTCGCACTTTATAAAATCTTGTAAAGATTTTATCTGCATGATCCCCAAAGAACAATTATATTATCTGAAGTGTTATTTCCCTGATAAAAGGTTGTCAACCAAGTCTTATCATTTCTCTGCTTTATAATAAAATCAAAATGTGTTTACATTGCTTTGCATTATAATCTGAGATGACACACAAGACAAACAGCGAGAGCTCGGAGAGAAAGGGGGGTAGTGGTTTAGTTATAAATCGAGGTGCTGAAATCTACACACATTTAATTACTTTTTTGATATGGAAAGATATTATAGATTCTACCTTTCAACTGCAATTTATGTTCTGCAAAAAGAGGAGACAATTATTATATAAAAATCTAATACAGAAATTCAAGCAGGCAACTTTTTAAACTAGTAAAACTTGGCACAGATTACACATTATACAATCCAGCTCTTGACAGAATGTAGCTAATATACTGTACTGTACAGGATTCAGCTTGTTTAGTTTAGTGACATAGGTGCACTTGTATGTGAGTGCACAGTAATGGGCCCTACACACTGGCAGATAATACTGAAAGATATGAACGATCTGGGTGGTCATTCCGAGTTGTTCGCTCGTTGCCGATTTTCGCTATGCTGCGATTTGTTGCTTAATGTGCATGCGCATGGCACGCAGGGCGCATTCGCTTAGTTATTTAACTAAAAACTTAGCAGTTTTGCTGTTGATCCTGCGGCGCTTTTCAGTCGCACTGCTGATCGGTGAGTGATTTACAGGAAAGGGGCGTTTCTGGGAGGTAACTTAGCGTTTTCCGGGAGTGTGCTAAAAAACACAGGCGTGTCAGGGAAAAACGCGGGAGTGTATGGAGAAACGGGGGAGTGGCTGGCCGAACGCAGGGCGTGTTTGTGACGTCAAACCAGGAACTAAACGGACTGAGCTGATCGCAATCTAGGAGTAGGTCTGGAGCTACTCAGAAACTGCAAGAATATATTTAGTAGCAGTTCTGCTAATCTTTCGTTCGCTATTCTGCTAAGCTAAGATACACTCCCAGAGGGCGGCGGCCTAGCATGTGCAATGCTGCTAAAAGCAGCTAGTGAGCGATCAACTCGGAATGAGGGCCCTCGTTCATTAATGAACGAGATACCATTCATATCTTTCAGTGTGGAGGCACTAGCGATGAACAATGCGCAGCCCCGCGCTCGTTCATCGCTGGTGCCCTGTCGCTTGTGCATGCAGGCCAATATGGACGAGATCATCCATATTTGCCTGCACTGCTATGGAGTTGGGTGACGGGGGGAGTGAAGAAACTTCACTCCCCCCGTCACTGCCCCCCCGCCGCTGGGTCGCCTGTCGGCCGTATCCGTCGTCGGGCAGCTTGGCAGCGGATCTATCAGTTTGTAGGGCCCATTAGGTTTACTGACAGTCTGCAGTTCAGATGTGGTTGTGATGCTATAATTTTGCCTAAATCCACTTGCAAATTTAGGGAATCTACTGTAACTTGAATGTATTAAAATTCCAATGCTGGGACGGGAAGCAGTTAGGTTACCGGTAGTCGGGATCCCAGCGGTCAGGATTCTGTTGCCGGGATCCCGACCACTGACAATGCCGCCAGCTATAATCCAGGCTAACAGAGGCTATACCCACTCGTGGGGTCCACGACAGCCACAGAGTGGGAATAGAACCTGTGGAGAGTGCAACGAGCCACCGAACCCTCAAGAAGACTCTTTGCGCTCCCCATGCTGTTGGCATACTGGCGACAAGGATGCCGTTGTTGGTATACTGACGGCTGGCATCCTGGCCACTGGAATTTCATACTGGACTCGTTGGGACAGAGTTTGCTAAGTAAGCGCCTGACAGTTGCCAGTATCTGGGTACATTAAGCCATGTGCTTTTCTAGTAGCCTAAGATTTATTTTATTTCTTTAAATTGATGTGCTAAATAAATTATCACAGGCCCAAAAGTTACCTTCTCTTGTTGTGACTGGAAGGAGTAACTTTTGGGCTTTATTCTGACCTAGATGCAGCCGCTGCATTTGTATGCAGCTACCGCATCCATAGGGTCTTCTTACGCGCACTGGCCATAGTTCCGGACTTCCATCCTGAGTTTCAGGTCTGGGGCTGAGATCTCTCAATTGGTTCCAGATGTAGGCTGGGTGTTTCTAGTTGTCGCAGGCCTCTCTAATGACACCGAGTCTCTACCTATACTGGTGGTTAATCCAGGAGTAAGTACACTCACCCTGATTTCAGAATCCCTCATCAGTCAAGGCCATGGGTACTGACACAGCTCTGCCCCCCATGTTCGTGACAGGTTGGGGTTGGAATACCGGCGGCTGGGATGCCAGAGATCAGAGTACCGACACGGGATCCCGTCCGCCAGAATGCCGGCAGGGCAGTGAGCGTTGGAAAGCCCCTTGCCACAGGTTCTATTACCAATCTATGGGTGTCGTGGACACCCACGAGTGGGAATAACCCTGGAACCACTGCTGGCATTCTCAGCAGTCGGAATCCCGGTGTCAGTATCCTGAACGCTGGGATCCCGACCACCGGGATATTGAGTACATCCCTCCGTGACATTTATATGCCAGCCATAGAAAATCCTTAGTCATGCCCCTTTAAATGTTTCAGAGTGCCTTTAGTAATGAGCTTTTACATGTCAGCAAAAGAGCCCCACACACAGAGCCGGCGCTATTGGCTCAGCAAAGCGATGCAGTGCAGGGAGGCGTCGGGCTGGAGAGGCGATCTCCCTGCTCTTCATCTCTCTGCAGTCTGTCGGTGCTACTAGGCTGTGCAGCATATACTTTTCTCATTGCAATCAAGGTCTCTCTCGGATGTTATAGTAGAGTTGGCCAGGCCATTAACCCCACCAGCGTGATTGCAGAAAGCCCACCCCCTTACGCCCCCCAACGTCTTATAATATTGCTGCTGCGGCCAGCCACGCCGGAGTCCTCACAGTTGTGGTCGTCATCGCTTCTGGTTACAGTGAGTAAATCAGCAGCCGCCTTGGGAAGAGACAGAGAGCCCAGGTTGGGCGGTTGCGGCTGACCGCTGCGCAGCAATTCGGTACAGGTCACAGAGCAGGGGGAGGTCACGGGACTGTAAGTGCCGCTGAGACTCCGGGATCTTGTGATGTCGCACGGAAGTCTCGCTGTACTGCCTCTAGTGTTCTTTCACTCTGCCACCTCCCCAGTGGTCTGTCAGTGTAACCCCCCCCCCCCCCACTGTTCTGTCACTGTGCCACCTCCCCAGTGGTCTGTCAGTGTTACCCCCCCAGTGTTCTGTCACTATGCCACCTCCCCAGTGGTCTGTCGGTGTTACTCCCCAGTGTTCTGTCACTGGGCCACCTCCCGAATGGTCTGTCAGTGTTACCCCCCCAGTGTTCTGTCCCTGTGCCAACTCCACAGTGGTCTGTCAGTATTACCCCCCTCAGTGTTCTGTCACTGTGCCACCTCCCCATCGGTCTGTTAGTGTTACCCCCCCCCAGTGTTCTGTCACTGTACCACCTCCCCAATAGTCTGTCAGTGTTATCCCCCGGTGTTCTGTCACTGGGCCACCTCCCCAGTGGTCTGTCAGTGTCACCCCCCCAGTGTTCTGTCACTGTGCCTCCTCCCCAGTGGTCTGTCAGTATCAACCCCTCACAGTGGTCTGTCAGTGTCACCCCTCCAGTGTTCTGTCACTGTGTCATCCCCCCTCCTGTGTTCTGTCACGGTGTTACCTCCTCCTGTGTTCTGTCACTGTGTCACCTCCCCAGTGGTCTGTCAGTGTAACCCCCCCCCACTGTTCTGTCACTGTGCCACCTCCCCAGTGGTCTGTCAGTGTTACCCCCCCAGTATTCTGTCACTGTGCCACCTCCCCAGTGGTCTGTCGGTGTTACTCCCCAGTGTTCTGTCACTGGGCCACCTCCCCAGCGGTCTGTCAGTGTTACCCCCCCACACAGTTATGTCACTGTACCACCTCCCGAATGGTCTGTCAGTGTTACCCCCCCAGTGTTCTGTCCCTGTGCCAACTCCACAGTGGTCTGTCAGTATTACCCCCCTCAGTGTTCTGTCACTGTGCCACCTCCCCATCGGTCTGTTAGTGTTACCCCCCCCCCCCCCCCAGTGTTCTGTCACTGTACCACCTCCCCAATAGTCTGTCAGTGTTATCCCCCGGTGTTCTGTCACTGGGCCACCTCCCCAGTGGTCTGTCAGTGTCACCCCCCCAGTGTTCTGTCACTGTGCCTCCTCCCCAGTGGTCTGTCAGTATCAACCCCTCACAGTGGTCTGTCAGTGTCACCCCTCCAGTGTTCTGTCACTGTGTCATCCCCCCTCCTGTGTTCTGTCACGGTGTTACCTCCTCCTGTGTTCTGTCACTGTGTCACCTCCCCAGTGTTCTGTCACTGTGCCACCTTCCCAGTGGTCTGTCAGTGTCACCCCCCCACCAGTGTTCTGTTACTGTGTCACACCTCCCTTGTGTTCTGTCACGGTGTCACCCACCTCCTGTATTCTGTCACTGTGTCAACCTCCCCAGTGTTCTGTTACTGTGCCTCCTCCCCATTGGTATGTCAGTGTCACCCTCCCCAGTGTTCTGTCACTATGTCACCCCCCTCCTGTGTTCTGTCACTGTGTCACCCCCCTCCTGTGTTCTGTCACTGTCACCCCCCTCCTGTGTTCTGTCACTGTGTCACCCCCCTCCTGTGTTCTGTCACTGTGTCACCCCCCTCCTGTGTTCTATCACTGTGTCACCCCCCTCCTGTGTTCTGTCACTGTGTCACACACCGTCTTTGTTCTGTCCCAGTTACTATGTCATCCCCCCTGTGTTCTGTCACTACGTCACCCCTCTTCTCGGTGTTCTGTCCCAGTCACTGTGTCACCCAGTTACTGTGTCAAACCCCCCCACTCCTCATGTTCTCTCCCATTCACTGTTCCCGCCTCCCCTGTATTATCTGCAGAGCAGTCTCCTGTTGGTCAATGATCAGTTTGCGTATAGGTACCTCACCCCTCCCCCTCCACGCCGCTCATGTCAACCTGCCTCACAAGCACCACGCAGAATCAATGCCTGGCACGTGCTGTCAATTTGGCATGCGCTGTCCCTTTGTGAAGTATGGGAGGGAGGGCACAAATTTATAGTTTGCAGGGGGGTGGCGAATACCCTAGCACCGGCCCTGCCCACACAGTCCATCATTTTATATGCTCAGAGCCCCTTCATGAACTTAGCTGCAAGCGGGAGCTCCAAGCACCATGCCTTACCTTTACCACCAAAGTACTCCTTTCCAACAAACGTACATCTATATGGCTGGTGCTGCCTCTTTCTACCAGGCGCAGAGACTGGCCTTCTGTATAATGTGGCATGGGGTGGCCACAGATGGACTCACAGAAACCAAGCAGAGCTGTCTGGAGGAATCTGGACTTGGACAGGGACTGTATTTTAGCAGGGGGTGAACTGTATTTGGCCATATTGAAGTAGAATAATTTAGAAGAACCAATAGTAAAGAAGAAATCCTATGGGCGCAAATCAATCCCAAGAAATACTGTACACAAGTATGTATATGCTAAGCACTCAATAAAAATACAGGTTGAGAATCCCATATCCAAATATTCCGAAATACGGAATATTCCAAAATACGGAATTTTTTGAGTGAGATAGTGAAATCTTTGTTTTCTGATGGCTCAGTGTACACAAACTTTGTTTAATACACAGTTATTAACAATATAGTATTAAATGACCTTCAGGCTGTGTGTATAAGGTGTATATGAAACATAAATGCATTCTGTGCTTAGACTTAGGTCCCATCACCATGATATCTCATTATGATATGCAGTTATTCCAAAATACGGAAAAATCCGATATCCAAAATACTTCTGGTCCCAAGCATTTTGGATAAGGGATACTATACCTGTATAAATAAAAAGATTAGTATGTGTCCTAGTGATTATAGATGCAGCTCTCAGGTAAGTGAACTGGTGAATCACTCGAGAGATAACAATGTAGCAAATAGTGATGAGAGCGCAAGGATAATCAAGTTTAACAGTTTAAAATAATGTATTACTATAAACCACAGAGAATACATGATAAAAATATATAATAAAAAAGCATGGTAGCAAATAGTGAATTGCTTTAGTGAGCTCCTGTAGAGACCCATAAGAAACAGTCCTTGATATATCCGGTAGATGTACATACTGTATATATTAATAGTGCATTGATGGACAGTCCTCTGTAATTAACGCACAGCTGCTAGGGCAATATGATGGAAATAGAATCGTGAGTCAATATGAAATAGTATCCTTCTCTGGTTAGAGGGTAGTGCTCATCGCTGGTAGGGGTTCAGTAGCGTAAACTCCCAGTTGCAGGTCCGCAGTGATATCACAAAAGCTGCTGCTGACAGCACAGTGAAGCGCACTCCTGAGTTGGATAAAGTTCGGCTAGCAGAAAGCTTCCAGCTGGATAGCATTGGAAAGCATTAGTAGAACATCCGTCTTTGGGAGATCAGAGTTGCAGCACTCTGCAGTTTTAAACAGAAGTAAAAGATGGTTGCACCAAGAGATGGGCGCACATCCAATATCCGCAATCCTCTTCATCCAATCCCTCACTCAGGGAATCTTTCTGTTCACTGGGGGTCATTCTGAGTTGTTCGCTCGCTAGCAGATTTTAGCAGCATTGCACACGCTAGGCCGCCGCCCTCTGGGAGTGTATCTTAGCTTAGCAGAATTGCGAATGAAAGATTAGCAGAATTGCGAATAGAAAATTCTTAGCAGTTTCTGAGTAGCTCGAGACTTACTCCTACACTGCGATCAGCTCAGCCCGTTTCGTTCCTGGTTTGATGTCACAAACACGCCCTGAGTTCGGCCAGCCACTCCCCCATTTCTCCAGCCACTCCCGCGTTTTATTCTAGCACGCCTGCGTTTTTCCGCACACTCCAAGAAAACGGTCAGTTTCCGCCCAGAAACACCCACTTCCTGTCAATCACACTCCGATCACTTCAACGATGAAAATTCTTCGTTCGGACGTGAGTAAATCTACTAAGTTTTGTGCTAAAATACTTAGCGCATGCGCACTGCGTACCATGCGCATACGCATTTTATGCCTTAATCGCTCCGTTGTGAAAATCGGCAACGAGCGAACAACTCGGAATGACCCCCACTGTCTTTGCTTTGTTTTTGGAACCAATCCTAACAGGAAGAATCAAGTCCTGGCTCGGATCCACTTGGAATGATTACGTTCGGACGGGTTCGGGTTCCTGGAAACCAAATCCACTTATCTCTAGCTGTGGGGTGGTTAAAATTGACTGGAAATGACTGGAAAGTAGTGATGTGCACCGGACATTTTTCGGGTTTTGTGTTTTGGTTTTGGATTCGGTTCCGCGGCCGTGTTTTGGATTCGGACGCGTTTTGGCAAAACCTCACCGAAAATTTTTTGTCGGATTCGGGTGTGTTTTGGATTCGGGTGTTTTTTTCAAAAAACCCTCAAAAACAGCTTAAATCATAGAATTTGGGGGTCATTTTGATCCCATAGTATTATTAACCTCAATTACCATAATTTCCACTCATTTCCAGTCTATTCTGAACACCTCACACCTCGCAATATTATTTTTAGTCCTACAATTTGCACCGAGGTCGCTGGATGGCTAAGCTAAGCGACACAAGTGGCCGACACAAACACCTGGCCCATCTAGGAGTGGCACTGCAGTGTCAATCAAGACAGGATGGCACTTCAAAAAAATTGTCCCCAAACAGCACATGATGAAAAGAAAAAAAGAGGCGCACCAAGGTCGCTGTGTGACTAAGCTAAGCGACACAAGTGGCCGACACAAACACCTGGCCCATCTAGGAGTGGCACTGCAGTGTCAATCAAGACAGGATGGCACTTCCAAAAAATTGTCCCCAAACAGCACATGATGCAAAGAAAAAAAGAGGCGCACCAAGGTCGCTGTGTGACTAAGCTAAGCGACACAAGTGGCCGACACAAACACCTGGCCCATCTAGGAGTGGCACTGCAGTGTCAATCAAGACAGGATGGCACTTCAAAAAAATTGTCCCCAAACAGCACATGATGCAAAGAAAAAAAGAGGCGCACCACAGGTATAGAATGTAGATGGATAGTATACTTAATGAATGATGACACAGAGGTAGGTACAGCAGTGGCCTACCGTACTGCTATATATAGTATACTGGTGGTCACTGTGTCAGCAAACTGCAAAACTAAAATGCACCACAGGTATAGAATGTAGATGGATAGTATACTTAATGAATGACGACACAGAGGTAAGTACAGCAGTGGCCTACCGTACTGCTATGTATAGTATACTGGTGGTCACTGTGTCAGCAAACTGCAAAACTAAAATGCACCACAAGTATAGAATGTAGATGAATAGTATACTTAATGAATGACGACACAGAGGTAGGTACAGCAGTGGCCTACCGTACTGCTATATATAGTATACTGGTGGTCACTGTGTCAGCAAACTGCAAAACTAAAATGCACCACAGGTATAGAATGTAGATGGATAGTATACTTAATGACGACACAGAGGTAGGCACAGCAGTGGCCTTCCGTATCGTACTGCTATATATAGTATACTGGTGGTCACTGTGTCAGCAAAACTCTGCACTGTACTCCTCCTATATAATATTAATTATACTGGTGGTCCCCAGTCCCCACAATAAAGCAGCACACTGAGCACAGATATGGAGTGTTTTTCAGGCAGACAACGTATACTGGTGGTCACTGTCAGCAAAACTCTGCACTGTACTCCTGCTATATAATACAGCTGCTCCCCAGTCCCCACAATTAAGCAGTGTGAGCACAGATATATTATGCAGCACACTGAGCACAGATATGGTATGGAGCGTTTTTTTCAGGCAGAGAACGGATAAAAACTGGTGGTCACTTATCAGCAAAACTCTGCACTGTACTCCTCCTAACAGCTGCTCCCCAGTCCTCCCCACAATTAAGCAATAAAGCAATCAAGTTCAACAATAAACGGAGAGGACGCCAGCCACGTCCTCTCCCTATCATCTCCAATGCACGAGTGAAAATGGCGGCGACGCGCGGCTGCTTATATAGAATCCGAATCTCGCGAGAATCCGACAGCGGGATGATGACGTTCGGGCGCGCTCGGGTTAGCCGAGCAAGGCGGGAAGGTTCGAACCTGCCTCGGACCCGTGTAAAAAGTGTGAAGTTCGGGGGGGTTCGGTTTCCGAGAAACCGAACCCGCTCATCTCTACTGGAAAGTAATGTTATTGAGGTTACTAATACTGTACAGTATGCAACTCTGAAATAATTTTGACATACAGTAGCCAGAATGTTGATAATTTGCATGTCGACAGTCAGAATGACGACAATGGGATTTTCAGTGTTAACCTAACCCTAATTGCAGCCTAATCTTATCCCTAATTTAACCCTAATTCTAACTGCACCCTAAATCTAACACAAAAAGTGTGCATCGATATTCACAATGTCAGCATTCTGACAATGCCTGCATTATGTCAGTATCGACATTCTGAATGCAGACAGGATAACTGCATATCCTTGCATCTTTTACAAGTGTTGATAGCATGTTGCAATGCATAAAGTGTTTATAACCCTAAAAAATTAGAAATAATGAAAGTTACTAACATTTGCAGTCTCTATTCATAGCATATCAGGGGTTTAGAAAAAATGTTTAAACATCGCTGATGAGCAAAAACAGCTGGATTTTACCAGTCGTTCCCTGTAACGATGGGCCCTCACTGTGTTTGCCTCCTCCATGTATAATGTCTGCTGTCAACTGTACACATAGGCGTGCGCAGCTAATTTTATTAGGGGGTGCACCCCCCAGAGGGGCATGTCTAGCATTGCCTTTTGGGCGTATCTAGCACCACCCTTTGGGCGTGTCTACTGTCTAGCATCACCCAGGGACATGTCTAAAACTATTTTACATTCTCTCAGTAAAATCACATGGTTTAATCTAATTTCTCCCTAATAATATATATAATACACGAGAGAAAAAAAATGAAACATAATGGTGCGACCACCAGGCAGTACTGACGGTCCACTATGACATAACCCTGAGTGCTAGCTGCACCCTATCACTGCTTACACTTCCCTAATCTATCCCTGACTCAGTGCCGGAACTAGAGAGTGATGGGCCTAGGTGCATATGCATTCCCCTCCCCACCCCACACACACCCCTTGCACCCCCCAGCACTACACCCTAATTTTGAGTGGGCCACTCTGAAAAGTACAGGAGATTTATTGAGCCAAATGGGAGGCGATTATGAGACCGCCTGTCGGAATACCGGCGCCACAGGCTTTTCTCCCTCTGTGGGTGTCCACGACACTCACAGAGGGAGAATAGATCCTGCAGCGAGCGCAGCAAGCTTCCATGCCCGCAGCGTGGCCAGTGCAGTGAGCCCGCAAGGGGCCTTCTAGCGTGGTGATCCCGGCGAGCCCGCAAGGGGCTTTCTAGCGCTCACTCCGCTGCCGGCATACTGGTGGCTGGTATCCCGCTGTCAGGATCATGACAGCCGGGATCCTGGCCGCCTGTAAGAGGTATGTATTCCAAGACGAACATTTCCATTTTAATATAAAACAAGTAAGTTTATTACACTTGTGCCATCAAGGCCACATTTGCCTCTTTCTATGCCATCAGACCCCTCCTCTGCAGGACACCAGCATTTGTCACACATGTCCCCATGCTCACCAGCCACTAATAGTAGTGCCCCTTATTTACATTACGCCACACAGCATGAGTGAAAGTTCACATTACGCCAAACAGTAGTGTTCACTCTAGGCTGTTTTAGCAGGGCGCCGCGTCCTGCCCGTTTTTTAACAGGCAAAACCCGCCCTGCCCCTTTTGCGGCGCCCTGCTAGAACAGCCGCCCGCTCCCTGCCCTCCCGGCGTGTATAGATGCCGTGCGCATGCGCGCGGCATCCATTCACGCATTGGGAGAGGGCTGGGGGAAGCCCAGCACCGACGGAGGTGCTGGGCACGCCCCCAACAGTGACGTCGCCGGCCACAGACGCTCTCTATAGTAGCGTCTGTGGGCCGCACCGCCCCCTAAAATGACGGAGGCGTGGCCACACCACCTAATTTGCATGACCGCGCCCCCATTTCGGCCGCGCGCACACATGTGCCCCCGGAGTCCGGCGCCCTGCCCCTTTTCACTCCTAGAGTGAACACTAAAACAGTATGAGCTGAAATTCACATTATGCCATATAGTATGAGCCGAAATTTACATTACGCCACACAGTATGAGCCACAATTCACAATTCGCCACACAGTATAAGCCGAAATTCACATTACGTCACACAGTATGAGACGAAATTCATATTACGCCACACAGTATGAGACGAAACTCACATTATGCCACACGGTATGAGCCGAAATTCACATTACGCCACACAGTATAAGACAAAATTCACATTACGCCTCACAGTATGAGACAAAATTCACATTATGACACGTGGTATGAGCCGAAATTCACATTACGCCACAGGGTATGAGACGAAATTCACATAACGCCACACAGTATGAGACGAAACTCACATTATGCCACACAGTATGAGCCAAAATTTACTTTATGACATACAGTATGAGCTGAATTAACTTTACAACACACTGTATGATCCAAAACTCACGTTATGTCACACAGTATGACCCGGAATTCATATTATGGCACACAGTATGCCCCCAGCATTGCCAGATACACATAATACCCCCGTAGTGCTCACCGTTATTTTAAAAGTATAACACATTATTAATAATAAATATTTTGAGGGATATAAATAATCCATAGTAATAAAAAGTCCAAATTTAACATATATTAAATAGAGGTGTCTCAGTGACACAGACAGATAGCGTGTCTTACCCTCTCTGCTGAGTGCTGAACTGTCTCAGGGTCGCTCAGCTGTGTCCTCCGCTCCGGCGGCAGCTCCGATTCCTCCTGAGAAGAACGCTGCCTGGGCTGGGCCTGTAATGTTGGCCTGGCTGGTGGCGGCAGTTGCAGGACAGTGAGGACACGGCGCAGGGGCAGTTGCAGGATTTTTATGGGGAGGGGGGTTCCGTACACACACACACACACACACACACACACACACACACACACACACACACACTGTATATATACACACACATACACATATGTATACACACACATATAATATATATACACACACACACATACACATAGGAGACTCATATAATATAGTATACATACACATACATGATATACTAACATACACAGTACACAACATGCATATACAGTAGACACACAGAGTAGCATACAGATACACAGCAGACACTATACATACTGTACACACACACACACACACACACACACACACACACACACACACACACTGTATTTTTCACAAAAAAATAAAACACAGCCACCATAAATTGCTGCCAGCTCCTGCCGGGTTAGCGAGAGTCCGTCTGGCCAGCATCTTTAATTAAAGCCGCCCGCGTACCGATCTCCCCCACCGGACCCGCCACTACCGCCAGCACCCCTGACATGCGTCTCATACTTGCAGACAGGAGAGGAGACGCTGCATCCGACTCGTCCAGTCCAGCCCCATGAGAAGGGAAATACCTGAGGACCCCCCAGCGTTCGCATAGCCGCGGGAGGAGACTGGTGAGCGCGGACCTCAATCACCCCCTCTGTGGCCGTTGGGCAGCCATTAGTGACAGCAGCATGTGTGCGGCGGCGGCCAGCAGGCGCAGCAGCACAGTTGGTCAGTGCAGCAGGCTGAGATCGGCGGCTTGTCACAGGTGTGGAGTGCGGGGGGTGCCGGACATTGGGGGGTGCCTGTGCGCACCAGGCACCCCCCCGTGCGCACACCTATGACTGTACATAATTATAGTCTACTGTAAGTTAAATTCTTAGTATGGGCATGAGACAGTTACCCAAATTACTTTGCTGCCTGGCAACAACAAAAAAATAGAGATGAGTGCAGACCCCCGTGTTTTCTGTTGGTTTTGGTTCTAATTTAGCGTGTTTTGGTTTTGGCAAAACCACCCCCTAGTGTTTTGTTTCAGTATACAACTGATAAAAAAAAAATCGATAATAATTGATAAAAATCGATAAAATCGTATACATTTGGACCTGCCTGCATGCAATCCAAAATCCAAGTATGATTTTTAAATCCAAGTTCCGAGCTGACAACAGACCCAAGCAGTGATTCCGAACTGGGACTCCATTTGACTCGGAACCAGGGCATTAGAGAGTCTGACCGGGCCCAGGTACTTTTCAGGGGGTTTGTCCTAATCATGTGAGGCGTGGTTCTGCACAGAAATAAAAAGTATTGTTACTGCCACCCTGACCACACTGCAGCCCAGCACACGTAGAAGAGCTGCAAGTGCTGCTGGGCCCCTCCATCACACATGGGCCTGGGTAAATACTATCTGCTCCGCCCCTCTCTGCACCACTGCTCATAACTGAAGAAAACCAAACTGCACATCTCTACAGAAACTAAACAAAAAAAACCCTCTAAAACATGATTATACAATGAATACACAATTATCTGGTGTTTGTTTCTTTCCTGGTGACCTTGTGACATAATAACAATGCAATGTACCAGTCTCTTTCTGCAAGTGCTAAATTTAACATCAGCTCCCATTTATTTCAAGTGCTGTTGTGGAGTTTTCAGTCTTACCACTCATTCTGCTAGCTCAGTTGAAATCTGCAGTAATTAATGTGAAGTTCTGGCTTCTGTGCCACGCATTTATTTTATTTTTAAGAGACAAATCTTACCATTAAATATTAATTATAGCTGCAAATCAGTTAAAAGCTGTAAATAAAATAAACAGGACAATGTCAATAATAATTACCTATTTTTAACACTGGGGTTCAAACTTGCCTTCTCTTCCAGAATCGTCAGGAGGCTTGCGAAAATCAAGCGGCCCTCCTGCCCCCCCGGGAAAAACTGTCAAGTCTCCTGATTTTGTAGGTACAGACTTGCCCGGCTGCCCATTTAGTTAGCAAAGTGGGCAGTCGATGACGCGATTCTCATTTAAACGTGTCATCATAGCCACATCCCCTGCAGCAGTGTCGGACTGGGGCGTGACGGGCCCACCGGGGGAATGCTGTTGTAGGGGCCCATGCTTAAAGGTGTAGCCAGGTTCCAGTGGGGGTGTGGCCAGCCACCACAGAGGTTTGGCTAACCATTACATGTTCTGTGCCCCTTGGTAACTATATAATAAACCAAATTATTTTGAAGTATAGTGTAACATATGTATAATGCATAAATCCAGTGCACTACGATAGTCTGGAACTTGATCCCTAGAGGAGGAGGAGGGCCCTCAGGCAGTGGGGCCTACCGGTGGTTCCCCTGTGGGCCAGTCTGACCCTGCCCTGCAGTATAATGCCGGTAATTTTGGCAATACAGAGTGAGTGTGTGTGGCTACAATGATGCGATCATGGTAACCACACCCCCATTCCGCCTCCATCCCATCCCCTCATCGTGCCATACTTCCAACCCGCCCCCCTGCTGAGCTGTCCTGGCTGCTCTCTCCCAAAGAGATCAGCCAGAATGTCGACAACTATGATGTACTAAGCCTTAGCGAGAGATAAAGTGGATGGAGATAAAGTTCCACCCCCTGTCATTTTTCAAACATAGGGGCAGATGTATTAAGCCTGGAGAAGTGATAAGCCAGTGATGTATGTTATATATATATCAAAGGCTTAGTACATAGACCCCTTAGCATAAACAAACTGTCAGTAAAGCATTATTATTATTATTATTATTATTATTTATTTATATGGCACCACAAGGGATCCGCAGCGCCCATTACACAGTACATAATAAAATGAGCAAACAAGAAAACCGCACTTACAGTACATAACAAAATAGGACAGGTATAGAAAACCCGGGGTTAGGTGCCATCAAAGGGAGTATGGAGTATCAGATATTGTAAGTAAGAAAAGGCAAGGCACATCAGGAAAGAAGTCCCTGCTCTTGCGAGCTTACAATCTAAAAGGTGTGGGGCTAACAGACCAGAGTGACACAGACGGGGTAGACAGTGAGCATAGACAAGAGGGTTAGGAGGAGAGTTGACTGGGTTTGGTGAAGAAGTGGGTCTTGAGAGCCCGTTTGAAGTTTTGTAGAGAGGTGGAGAGTCAGATGGGGAGAGGTAGAGCATTCCAAAGATATGGAGCAGCGCGTGCAAAATCTTGTAGGTAGGAGTGGAAGGAGGTAATTAGTTGGCAGGAGAGATGGCGTGCATTAGCAGAGCAAAGAGGACAGGTGGGAATGTAAAGAGATAAGGTCAGAGATGTAAGAGGGAGAAGAGTGGGTGAAGGCTTTGTAGGGGAGTGTGAGAAGCTTGAATTGGATTCTGAATGGGAAGGGTAGCCAGTGAAGGTCCTGCAAGAGAGGGGATGTGGATGTAGTATGTTTGGTGAGGAAGATGAGACGGGCAGCAGCATTGAGGAAAGATTGAAGTGGAGAGAGGCATTTTTGAAGGAGGCCAGATAGGAGGAGATTGCAGTAGTCTATTCTGGAGATGACCAGTGAGTGAATGAGGGTTGTAGTAGCATCCTGGGTGAGAAAGGGTCTGATCCTGGAGATGTTTTTGAGGTGGAAATGGCAGGTTTCTGAGAGGTACTGAATGTGTGGTTTGAAGGAGAAGGAGGAGTCAAGGATTACTCCAAGACATCGCACTTGGGGGCTAGAGGAGATAGTTGTGCTATCAATGGATAATTAAATTGTGGGAGGTGAGGTTTTGCGGGAGGGAGGGAAGATGATCAGCTCAGTCTTAGACGTGTTAAGTTTAAGAAAGCGCTGGGACATCCAGGAGGAGATAGCAGAGAGACAGTTGGAGATACGAGTGAGGACAGCAGGGGAGAGGTCAGGGGAGGAAAGGTAGATTTGAGTATCATCAGCTTAGAGATGATATTTTAAGTCAAAAGAGCTAATGAGCTCACCTAATGAGGATGTGTAGAGAGAAATGGAGAGGCCCAAGAACAGAACCTTGGGGGACACCCACTGGTAGAGGAAGTGGGGGGGGGGGGTGGAGTCATGAGAGGAGACAGAGAAGGAACAGTCAGAAAGGTAGGAGGACAGCCAGGAGAGAGCAGTATCACGCAAACCAAGGGAGTAAAGGATTTGCAGGAGGAGAGGGTGGTTTACAGTGTCAAAAGCAGCAGAGAAGTCAAGGAGAATAAGCAGAGAGTAGTGGCCCCTGGATTTTGCAGCAAGGAGGTCATTGCAGACTTTCGTGAGGGCAGTTTCAGTGGAGTGCTGAGGACAGAAACCAGACGGGAAAGGGTCAAGCAGTGAGTGGGAAGAAAGAAAGACAGTGAGGCGGTTGTAGACAATACGCTCAAGGAGTTTGGAGGCAAAAGGTAGAAGAGAGATGGGTCAGTAGTTGGAGAGATTGGTTGGATCAAGGGTAGGTTTTTTTAAGAATAGGGGAGACAAGTGCATGCTTGAAGGCAGAAGGGACAGTTCCTGATGAGAGTGAGAGATTGAGTAGATGTGCAAGATGGGAACAGGCAGAAGAAGAGAGGAAGCAGAGAAGGGAATAGGGTCAAGTGGAGAGGTGGAGGGGTGTGAGGACCTGGATGAGGACCATGACTTCCTCTCCAGATACAGGGAAGAAAGATTTCAGAGTTGGTAGGAGGGAAGGAGAGGGGGGGGTTGAGAAATGGAGGAGGGAGGTTGCTCAGGTTCTGGTGGGATGTTATGTCCTGACAAATGGAGTAAATTTTAGATGTGAAGTAGGTGGCAAAGTCAAGAGCAGAAAACGAAGAGGGGAGTTGAGGCGGGGGTGGGGAGTGGAGCGAGTTGACAGTGGCAAAGAGGTGCATGGGGTTTGAGGATTGGGAGGACATGAGGTTTTTGAAGTAAGACTGTTTTGAGAGGATAAGTGCAGCAAAGTAGGATGAGAGCATAAATTTGTAGTGAAGGAAGTTGGCCTTATTGCGCGATTTCCTCCACTTACGTTCAGCGGTACGTGAGCATTTTTGCAGATATCTGGTGCATTTGGTGTGCCAAGGTTGAGGTGTCGATCTGCAAGGTGAATAGTGGTTGGTGGAGCGACAGAGTCAAGAGCAGAGGTAAGGGATGCATTGTAAAGGGAAGTAGCTTGTTCAGGGTAGGAAAGAGAGAGAATAGGAGAGAGCAGCGAGTCAAACAGGAAAGATAGGGAAGTGATGTCAATAGCCTCAATGTTACGCTTAGTGATGGTAGTCTTAGGTGGTAAAGATGGAGACGCAGATAGAGATAGGTTAAAAGTGAGCAGGTGATGGTCAGAGAGGGGGAACAGGGAGTTAGAGAAATCAGAAAGATCACAGTGGTGAGTGAAAACTAGATCCAGTGAGCTTCCACTCACATGGGAGGGGGAGGAGGCCCACTGGGAGAGACCAAGAGTAGAGGTGAGGTTAAGGAGGTTAGAGGCAGGTGATTTTGTGGGGTTATCGATAGGGATGTTGAAATCATCTAGGATAATGGAGGCATCTACTTCTGCCTCTCATGATAATACAAGACCTTTTCACTCAGAATCTAGAGGAGGTGTCAAAAATTAAAACCACTAAGGCAGTAGAACAAACTGTGTGTTCAGAACCATCACACGCTCCTGAGGAGAGTCTAGTGGTGTTCACGTTAGCTATGGGGTAGTCTGATATTTCTCATACTGTCCTCATAGAGAAGCCTCTTTCACCTCCTTCCATCATTTCTGCACCATCTGCACATGTTGGGAGCAGTACAAGTAAAGATGGTAATGAGGACATAATAGAAATTGAGAATGTTTGTGTGGAAGTGGAACAGGATGAGAGGGATATGTGTGTACTACTATTATTTGATACTGAGGATGAGGATGTTGATGATGTTGTTCGTGTATGTCTGCCACCAGTGGCTGCAGTTCTTGCCCATGATAAAAAGAAAGCCATTGTGATGCCTGAGCATAAAGCTAGGAACACTATACAATAGCAGATAATCTGCCAGATCTGACTGGTTGGAATGAAAATTTGGTAAATTGACAATCGACCATTTGCTCCTAAATACTGGAAAATTAATAAAACCTGTCATTCATACAAATTAGTTAAACACAAATTTAACCAACTTGGATGACCGACAGTTTTGTCTGTTTTCCAGTGTTTGGGAGCAAATGGTTGATTGTCATTTGCTCTCATCCATTACCCAATTTTCATTACAACCAGCTATATCTAGTTATATCTAGTTCTACCAAAAACAAACCAAGTACTTCAGCCACAAAAGTATCAGTCCCCGTCACTGAAGTACTTGTTTTTTTTAAACTATGCATGTCCTTTTTCATATCCAACATAAAGGTGGGTATGGGAGCTCAAGGACAATTCCATCTTGAACCACTTTTCTTTTCTGTCACTGTTGTGTGACTTTCATAGATGTGGCATAAACTGCCGTGAGTTTGTACCGCTGCTCTGTCGCTTAGCAACCAGCCAGCTCTCTTCAGCCTCTGACCTAAACTGGATGAAAACAATATTGTGAGGTCTGTGGAGGTCAAAATTGACTGGTAATGACTTGAAATGAATGCTATTGAGGTTAATAATACTGCAGGAACAAATAAAGGCCCAAATTAATTAATTTTCATTTTTTTTGTTGTCAATATTTGAAAAAAATACAAAACCTAAACCAGTCACAACATTTTTGCAAAATCAAAACCAAAACCAGATGACGAATCAGAACCAAAACCAAATCCAAAACCAGCTAAAAATGGTCAGACACACATCTCTAATTGTGAGGTGGTCAAACTTGACTGGTAACGAATGTTATTGATGTTAATACTACTATAGGAACATGAACAGGTCCAAGTTATACTATTGACAAAAGGCCGACACTGCAAAGGTATCCACACATGTCTCTATTTTTTTTATAAAAACTTCTGTGAGAAAACAAGAGGCTGTGACCTTGTTCAATCAAAATGTCTATTTAAGCCCTTCTTAACACCATCTTAATCTGGACATATTTTGGATATGTACGCATACTCGATGGTTTATATACACATCTGAATGTTGGGGTCTGTACGTACGCAGTCCTCCCTTAGCTGCAGCATGATAGACATACTGCAGTGTTTGGGGGTGGGGATCAGGTCCGTTTTACAAAACATGGGTGGTGGTTTGTAGACGTGTCAAGCTTAGAGTATGCATCGTTGGGCTTGGACTTCCTGGACCTGCCTGACAGGATCTGTTGGCCCGTCTGCATAAGCTTTAGTGTACACAGACTGGCCTAGTGTTGCAACCATTGCTACCGATCACAGTGGTCTCGATGGTGATCCAATGCTGTGTTTTCAGATGCAGATGTTTCTAGATAATTTATCAAACTAGTATGTATAGATGGAAGGTGCACAGCAACATGCATATCTTTGCAATTATTCCTGACGTGTGTGCAATCAGTAGGTGTAAGTTGGCAAAAGTGAGTTTAATTTTTAATTAAACTTACAAATGCGAGTATTTAAGAAATGGGAGATCCATTTAGAACTGACAATTCACAGTAGTTGAGGCAAGGTTGCATGACCTGGGAGTAGGGCATGAGTAAGTGGGGAAATCATCCTGAACCCCAAAAATGTCACAACTGAGATACTGTAGCAGAACCATACAGAAGGCTGTCAGTGGCCATAAGGAAAGTATTGAAGGGTTTTAAAAGATGCCAGATGGATGATTTTGCACTTATTATTAATGGTAAAACAATTATAGCAAGCTAGTGTTTTAAAAATTAAAGTCTGTTTGTAAAAAGTTTGAATAAACACTGTAAAATAGGTCTGAAACCTTTGTAAACGTCTGACTCCACTTTGCAAAGGTTTGCTTTACAAAGAAAGACAGTTCGCTCTAGTTGTTTTGTTCATTCCATAAACCTTTTTACCTTCACACACTGATCAGTCACAGCCAGGTAGTACAGCTGTGTGAATTACACTAGCCAGTCGCGTAAGTTTGACTGAGTTGCCCGGAGGCAAGATAAATGTTGGTGCCCCCCCATATAGAGATAAATATATGCATGTGTGTGTATGTGTATATATATATATATATATATATATATATGGAAAATAAAAGTGAGAATAGGCACCTCCTAGTGTAATGTATGTAATGTAAAGTGTGACCTTCATCCTCGGTATCACCCAAGTGAATTCAAGATGTACCGTGAATTCAAGGTGTACCATATCATATGTCAGAACCGTGACACTGTGAATAGCACAGTGTCACGGTTCTGACATATGATAGGATTAGTTGTCATCAATAATGGTCTGGTGGTCCTTGGATATGTTCCTCACATTTGGAACTGTGAGTCAAAAACAATTGGCCCCTGCAGCCAAAAGGTTAATATTAATTCATTTTTCTATCCCCATGATATCATCTTTCTAAAGCTTCTATGTTCCATTTAATTCTGATTGCATTTGAAAACTATAAATTTGTATGTGCGCCCCAGGAAAATGCATATTTAAAGCTGTTTCTAAACAGGGAACGTAGAACTCTAAAATTAAATCTTTTAAATGTCTTAATTTCAATTGTACCTAAAGCACATAGTTTAGACCCATTTTTTCTCCATTTAGAAGTATTTCCGTATTTCTCTCCATCTTGAGCTCCACAGGAATCTATGTTTTATTTACATTTCTTCAAATACAACATCTGCATTACATGGAATTTAATGCATTTTTAAATGAATATTTTTCTCCCCCCGCTGTGTATTTCTGATTGTATTATATAAGAAATCTTTGTGGCTGCCGTTCTGCTCAATGTATCAGACACGATTAGTCCATGGTCTATAACACTTTCAGATATGCGATTTAACATAACGACTCTTTTAAATTATATTAATATTGAGAACATTATTTTTCATTAAAACGGTAATAGTTACCTTATTAAAGGAGAAGTATTTTCCATGAATAAATAGTTATATGGTTATATGGTATGGTATTATAAAAAAAAAATCAAGTATCATTGAACTTTGAGATTTTTTGAATCCTACAAGAACAAGTTGCATTGAGTTTACAATATTATTATTTACTATATATATATATATATATATATATATATATGTATATATGCAGAAGGCAGGGCCGGTGCTAGGGTGACCAGCGCCCCCCTACAAACTATAATTTTGCACCCTCCCATAACTGAACAAGGGACAACGCCGCCACAAAAAAGGGGTGTTGTCTCACAAGGAAGGAGCCTTGCCACACAGTAGTACTTCCAGTTCATATAGCGTCCCTTACAAACATTTTGCCACACAGTAGTGACCCTTATACAAGTTACATTACACAGTAGTACCAATAATAACACCCGACGCCCACAGTACCACAGTAGTGCCCCTTATACAAGTTACGCTACACAGTAGTATCCCTTATACATAATTCAGGATAGGCTCCAGGGCAAAGCAATGCACAGGGGCCCCCTCCCTATTGGCGTCAGCTGTGATGTCCGAGGGGTGGTGGGGAGGAGGGGGGGGGGGGGGGGGGTGAGTGTATATATATATATGCTGACCTGACGAAAGTGCTACAATAAAAGCACTGAAACTTTGTCAATCTTTAAACTGTTCTAAGACTGATTTATTCAAGTCGCTTGGAGTGCCGTACCATCCACTTGCTGTTGCTGTCACTTTCTTGTTCAGGCACCCGGCGCATAAGCACCATTGACGGGAGAGCCGGACTACCAATTGTATGTATATATATATATATATATATATCAGAAAAAAGGATAATTGCGCAATACTCCAATCAGTCCAATGTACTTAAGAACGTCCAGTATTTGTATGATCTTGATCAGACTCTTTGTATCCACCGCTGCTTCCTCCAAAGAAAACCGTACCAAGGCTTAATAAAGATACATGAAAAAGAACAAATCAGGAGCGCGGATATCAGTAAAAGTTGTGAGTATTTAATAAAAAGAAGAATACATATACATACATCTCAGAAAGAGATAAGCAGCACGATGTTATCACACACACGGCGCCTCCGGATAGCACCAGAAGAGCGGCCACTGGTCGCCGAGAGGGATCAGTTGATGAGCTGTGACCAGCGGCCGCTCCACTGGTGCTATCCGGAGGCGCCGTGTGTGTGATAACATCGTGCTGCTTATCTATTTCTGAGATGTATGTATATGTATACTTCTTTTTATTAAATGCTCACAACTTTTACTGATATCCGCGCTCCTCATTTGTTCTTTCACATATATATATATTTTTTATCATATTTTTTTTCAATAGAAATGACGTGTATTCAATTAGTTAACGTGTAGGCACATATTTTCTAATGAAAAAAAACAAAAACAAAAAACGGTGAGTGCCACTTGGTTCCTATTTCAGCTGTTTAGGGGATATGCAAGCTACCACCTCCATGGAACTCTTGTTTGCATATGATATTGGAGAAAGGCACCACAGTTGCTAAACACACCTAAAGTGCCAATTACTTACTGTTTATATATATATACAGGTTGAGTATCCCACATCCAAATATTCCGAAATATGGAGTGAAACCTTTGTTTTCTGATGGCTTAATGTACACAAACTTTGTTTAATACACAAAGTTATTAAACATATTGTATTAAATTACCTACAGTCTGTGTGTATAAGGTGTATATGAAACATAAAAGCATTCTGTGCTTAGACTTGGGCGCTACTACCAATTACATAGCGCTGCTGCGGCTCCAGTCCCCCTCTCTCCTCCTCCTTCCCCCATGCATCCGGAGCTGCCAGCACGAGGAGCCTGACTGCCAGCAGGGAGAGATGGTAAGTATATCTCTCTGTCTCTCTCTGTCTCTCTCTCTCTCTTTATTTCTCTATCCTGTCTGCCGCAATGTGTAAAAAGGGGATGCTGGCTGCCTTAATGTGTAAAAAGGGGGACTGGCTGCCGTAATGTGTAAAAAAGGGGACGCTGCCTGCCGTAATGTGTAAAAAAGGGGACACTGTCTGCCGTAATGTGTAAAAAGGGGGACGCTGTCTGCCATAATGCGTAAAAAGGGGACACTGCCTGCCGTAATGTGTAAAAAGGGGGACGTTGTCTGCCGTAATGTGTAAAAAGGACGTTGTCTGCCGTAATGTGTAAAAAGGGACACTGTCTGCTCTGCCGTAATGTGTAAAAAGGGGGACGCTGTCTGCCGCAATGTGTAAAAAGGGGACACTGCCTGCCATAATGTGTAAAAAGGGGACGCTGTCTGCTGTAATGTGTAAAAAGGGGACTCTGTCTGCCGTAATGTGTAAAAAAGGGGACACTGTCTGCCTTAATGTGTAAAAAAGGGGACGCTGTCTGCCGTAATGTGTAAAAAGGGGACGCTGTCTGCCATAATGTGTAAAAAGGGGGACTGTCTGCTGTAATGTGTAAAAGGGGCTCTACCTGCTGTAGTGGCGCTACTGTGCAGTGTAATTTGAATAATGGAGACTACTGTGCACCGTAGTATGAATTGGTATTATTTTGTGGCCACGCCACTTCCCCATGAAGCCACGCCCCTATATATTTTTCGTGCGACTACGGCGCGCACTGCCCCTATCTTGCATGGGGGGGGGCACCAATGCTGTTTCTTGCACACAGCGCTAAAATGCCTAGTTACGGCACTGGTCAGCTGTATCTGAAAAAGGGGTGCCCTCTGCTGTATTTGAAAGGGGTGCTCTCTTTCTGCCAGTTGTATCTGTAAAGGGGTGCTCTCTCTGTCAGCTGTATCTGAAAAAGGGGCCCTCTTTATCTGTGGTATCTGAAAAAGGGATGCTCTCTGTCAGCTGTATCTGAAAAAGCGGTGCTCTCTGTCTGCTGTATTTGAAAGGGGTGCTCTCTCTGTCAGCTGTATCAGAAAAAGGGGTGCTCTCTCCCTGTCTGCTGTACCTGAAAGGGGTGATCTGCAAATCCATCCAGGGGCTCTGCCCCAGTGTAAAATTAAAATAATAAAAGTTAACAACAAAAAGCCTAAAATTATCATTTATAAAATATATATATATATATAACACACGAGGGGTGGGGGATAAAGCGACCAATGGTGTCTTAGAATATTTCGAAATAAAAGTGGATCTACACAGATATAATAAATCTAATAAGTAATAACCAAATAAAAAATGAATCTAAAAAAATTAATTTATTGATACATTAAAATAGACAATTATTAATTAAGCTAAAATTTGAGCAGCAAAAGATTTCTTAAAAGATGGGATAAAAGCAACAGACACAATGCATAGTAATACCAGTTAAAAATATGTTAAAATATGTAAAACAATTTTAACTTAACTTGGTATGAGGTCACTGCCAGGTAGCCCAACGCGTTTCGTCAGTCAGACTTCATCAAGGGGTCACCCCTTGATGAATTCTGACTGACGAAACGCGTTGGGCTACCTGGCAGTGACCTCATACCAAGTTAAGTTAAAATTGTTTTACATATTTTAACATATTTTTAACTGGTATTACTATGCATTGTGTCTGTTGCTTTTATCCCATCTTTTAAGAAATCTTTTGCTGCTCAAATTTTAGCTTAATGAATAATTGTCTATTTTAATGTATCAATAAATTAATTTTTTTAGATTCATTTTTTATTTGGTTATTACTTATTAGATTTATTATATCTGTGTAGATCCACTTTTATTTCGAAATATTCCAAGACACCATTGGTCGCTTTATCCCCCACCCCTCGTGTGTTATTAATCCTTTGCTACAGGGAACCACCATCCCTGTTTTATTTGGGGGACAGCTGACGCCCTATACCAAACCTATAGGGAGTGTTATTTAATCTGACTATACGTGATTATTTTATTATTTGGAGTTGTACACAAGTGGCGCAATAATCTCCCCCCCTTTGTTTTCCATATATATATATATATATATATATATATATATATATATAGTCCCATAAGAAAAGAAACCAGCACCTCCAAATAACTGCATAATAAAATCTTTATCGAAAAATAAGATCTTAAAAGCACCAGAGGCAAGAAACATTAGTAGAAGCACATGGGGTGTCAAAAAAACTGCATAATATCATATCACCATTTCAACGTGGTAAGTAGTGCAAGCCTCCAGCAACAAACAGGTAGGTCGACAGCTGTTTCGGTGCTCAGAGGCACCTTCCTCGTGGACAGTCAACCTGTAATGAAAAGTGTGTCTCTTATACCCACCAGAAACGAGTAAATTGTATCGCTTTTTTCGTTCACTCAGGTTAAAAGATTTTTTTGTTAAACATCCTATATCCACTGCTGATCAAAGAGGCTTTAGGCCTAAAAGTATTTTTGATCCACCTAGCTTGAATCCATCTATAGAGACCTTTTCCAATCTTGTTAAAAGGGACATTTTGCCTTTTATGCAGACACAGAAGGTTTCTTATACCAATTTATCCAAGGATGAAAATAAGGCGCTTATGTCCCTTAGAGATAATAAAGAGCTTGTTATACGCCCCTCGGATAAAGGGGGCGGTATTGTACTGCTCAATAGATGTGATTACATAAAGGAGATTGAGAGACAGCTTTTGGACACTGAGTGTTATAAATGTCTTACGTATGATCCCACTTATTCTTATAAGAAAGAGATCGATACCGTTATCAATTTGGGTCTGTTGAACCGTTGGATTGATGAGCCAACAGCGAAGTTTCTTACGCAGGTTCATCCAAGAGTTCCTTTGATTTATGTACTACCAAAGGTACACAAAACCCTCATTAGTCCACCTGGCAGGCCTATAATTTCATCTTGTGGATCCCTTTGCCAACCTTTATCACAATTTATAGACTTCTGGTTACAACCTGTCGTGCAGAACACCACGCATTATTTGAAAGATACCACTGATTTCATTAAAAAACTTTCAGATCTGGGTTCCTTCCCTCCGGGGAGTCTGTTGGTTACCTTGGATATCATCAGCCTGTATACCAACATTGATCATTCTGCCGGTATTGAAGCGGTCAGGAGTCTGGTATCCACCAGTCCACACTATAGGGGTCCCAACATTGAATTTCTGATTTTGTTACTGGAGATTGTGTTATGTAAAAATTATTTTCTGTTTGAAAATTCTTTTTATTTACAGCTACGGGGGACCGCGATGGGGTCGAATGTGGCCCCCGTGTATGCCAATTTGTATATGCATCTGTATGAAATTCAACACATTATGGCAGACCCAATTTTTTCACAGTTTATTCATTTTTATGTTCGCTATATTGACGATCTCTTTATGGTGTGGACTGGTGGTGAGGGGCTCCTCACTGATTTCATAGATACTTTGAACAGTCTGGACACTAAGATTAGATTTACGTTATCATTTAGTGAGATTTCTATCAACTATCTTGATGTGTGTATAGTTAAACAGGGGGATGAATTATCCACACAAATTTACAGGAAAGCAACCGACAAAAATACGTTGCTATCAGCAGATAGCTTCCATCCGGCCCCTTTAAAGCGGGGTCTTCCTCTTTCACAGCTATTACGAGTAGTACGTATTACATCTAATGTGGCGGAGCTACCACGGGCATTGGAAGAAATGGGCACACGCTTTGTACAAAGGGGATATGCACAAAATGAAATCAATGATGCTATTACAACATGTATGAATACCAAACGGGAGGATGCTTTGGAATCCAGAAAGAAGGATGCCACAACTGATCGAATGATTTTCTCCTCTACTTATTCTATAGCCTCAAGACATATTCGTGATGTCATACTTAAACATTGGCACATCATTCAGGCTGATGCGACTATTGGAACATTATGCAAAAATGTTCTACTCTTTTGCTATAAGAGGAGTAAGAACATTAAAGATATTATAGCACCATCAGATATTGGTCCGATCAGATCTAAATGTTGGTTACAACCCAAGTTGGGTGTTTTCAAATGCCATGGGTGTGCAAACTGCAGTTTCCTGACGCTAGGAGATTCTTTTTTTGATCATCAGAATGGCAAGAGATTCAAAATAAAGCATCATTTGGATTGCAACAGCCGGTATGTTGTATATCTTATATCCTGTCCGTGCCGTCTACTATACGTTGGGAAAACAATTAGGACATTGAAGGAGAGAATTTCAATGCACCGTTCCTCTATAAAAAAAGCCTATGTTACATTGGACTTGAATACACCACCAGTGGCTAAGCACTTTGTGATGAGTGGACATACCATTAAAGATTTTCGCTGCATGCCAATAGATTGTGTCCCCCCACTGAGACGAGGGGGTGATCGTGGACGTATTTTACTCCAGCGTGAAGCCCATTGGATAGCCCGACTCAATTCTGTTGCACCGAATGGACTAAATGAGAGTCAAGGATTTGGTTGCTTTCTATAGGATACAATAATCTGTTAGGGACTCTATATAGCCTGATTAAGTTATTTTGTTCCTATTCTTGGTTTTTTGGTTTTTGTTTTATCACTTTTTTGTTTAGCATGTTTAGGTGTGTCTAATATACCTGCCAGTATATAGAGTATTGTAATCTAGTTGTTTTGGGGCATTAATTAATGATTTACTATAACATTGCCCATTACTAGTAGGTTGTAGGAGACGATGCCGGATTGATACAGCTGCGCCCAGTTTCCAATTAGGTGAGCATACTTTACTCGTGTCTGGTGGGTATAAGAGACACACTTTTCATTACAGGTTGACTGTCCATGAGGAAGGTGCCTCTGAGCACCGAAACAGCTGTCGACCTACCTGTTTGTTGCTGGAGGCTTGCACTACTTACCACGTTGAAATGGTGATATGATATTATGCAGTTTTTTTGACACCCCATGTGGTTCTACTAATGTTTCTTGCCTCTGGTGCTTTTAAGATCTTATTTTTCGATAAAGATTTTATTATGCAGTAATTTGGAGGTGCTGGTTTCTTTTCTTCTGGGACTATTGTAACATATTATGTATCCAGCACTCCTAACATGGACAATACTGTGTGTGGCAGGCTATACCACTAATCTCTCTCTCTCTCTATATATATATATATATATATATATATTAGCTGGAGTACCCGGTGTTGCCCGGGATTTTAAGAATGTTTGATTACTAAAAATAATTTAAATAGTAAACACACAGTATAAATAACATAGTATAAAAAAACATGTAAAAAGTTATACACATTAATAAAATGAAAACCCAATTTAAAAATACCTCTGTGCTGCTGGGGGACCGTGCTACTTCCACTATATAACTCTGTCTGTGGGTTCGTGCTATCTCCATTCCCCTCCTCACATCATGTCTCTGCCCCGTCACATGCAGCCCTGTCATCACTGACATATCCTGCATGTCCTGATATAGTGTGTGCTGCTGGCCCACCGCTATGGGTGCTAGTGGTGTGTTACCCCCACAGTGTTTGTTCCCAGAGTGTAAGTAATATGTGTAGCAAGTTTGGTGTAATTTGCTCCAGGCATTCCAGAGTTATGCTGTCTGCTGAAATACTCAGTGCTGCTGCCTCACCCCTAAGGGTGCTAGGGGTGTCTTTCTCCCACAGTGTTTGTTGCCAGATTGGAAGGCATATTGTATGTGTACAAATTTTTGAGTACATTGCTCCAGGAATTCCGGAGTTATGCTGTCTCCTGATATACTCTGTGCTGCTGTCTGCCCCCTTAGAGGTGCTAGGGATTTCAAATTGTTTTAGTTGCCTCCGCCATGTTTTAATACGCTTGTACGTAAAATTTCACGATATTCGCTTGTAAACTGTGGATTTGTATAGAAAGACAGAAGGACAAAATTTCATTTTTATATATTAGATTTGATAACCATATTTTATATCACACATTTTCCTAATATTTTATACACATTTTAAGTGGCTACTAATTTTAATAAAAAGTTGTTTATTATTCTTACAGTTCTAACAATAAACCAATAAAATTTGCTTTGGTCTTGCATCAGTACTGGGAACCAATAAGGAATGACCCCAGATGATAAGACAGGATTGTAAACAAAGGTCAGGCTTGCTTGACAAAGTTTATTGATAGATGAAACTCATTGGTGATCTATCATAGGGCCTAATTCAGACCTGATTGACGGTAAGCGATTTTTGCATCCCTGCAATCAGGTAGTCTCCGCCTACTGGGGGAGTGTATTTTAGCTGTTCAAGTGTGCAAACGCATGTGTAGCAGAGCTGCCCAAACTGATTTTGTGCAGTCTCTGCGCAGCCCAGGACTTACTCAGCCGCTGTGGTCACTTCAGCCTGTCCGGGACCGGAATTGACGTCAGACACCCTCCCTTCCAATGCTTGGACATGCCTGAGTTTTTGCAGACACTCCCTTAAAATGGTCAGTTGGCACCCACAAACACCCTGTTCCTGTCAGACACCTTGTGATCGCCCATGCTATCGCTTTTTTCACACCATCCTATCGCTATGCACCGATCCCCGTTGCTGCAGTCCTTTGTGCCTGCGGTTTGACGTGCATACGCATGCGCAGTTTGGACCTGATCGCAGGCAGTGAAAAAACGCAGCCTAGCGATCAGGTCTGAATTACCCCCATAGTGCTAAGTGATGCCATACAGCCGGATCCGCGCCTACTGCAACTGCCAGCCTCATGGACCCTGAGTGCGCAGAAATCAAGTTGCATGCCTGCAAAGTAGACAGTCCGACGAGTTGAAAGACCCAGGCACTGGTTGTAACACCGCTGACATCCGCAGCGTATAGACAGAGAACAACGGGAGAATGGACACAGTGGAAAGGGTAAGATAAGGAGAGTCACCTGCATACTGCATCGGAGGAGCAGCACCATTTACTGCCTCAGAAGAGCTATAAACATCAGATTTCAAGCATATTTATGTTTTTACCTATGTGGTTTATACTTTTTTAACCATTGCATTGCCACTTTATTTTATATTATTCCATCATTACACACTCATTAACATCCATCAGTTTCTTAACTCTCTTCAGGTGACTTTAGCCATTGCAGCCTATAAGTCACTCTCCGCATAATTTACTGGGAGGGATCTGTAGGCGCAGTATTGATGTCGGCTCACTTGTAACACATCGTAGGGAAGTGCTCCTATGGAACCCCCTGCCCGGCTATACAGTATGTGTTTTTTTGTTACTTCAGGCGGAATTTCTTATTGACTCAATAACATAAATCCCAATTAATAATTATGCACCTAAATGCTTTATATACTACCAGCTGGAGTACCTGTCGTTGCCCGAGATTTTAATAATGTTTGTTTACAAAAAATAATTTAAATATTAAACACACAGTATAAATAACATAGTATAAAAAACATGTAAAATGTTATACACATTAATAAAATAAAAACCCAATTTAAAAATAGCATAGCACATTATGTATCTCCTGATATACGCTGTGCTGCTGGGGGACCGTGCTACTTCCACTATATAACTCTCAGTGTGTGGGTTTGTGCTACCTCCATTCCCCTCCTCACATCATGTCACGGCCCCTGTCACATGCAGCCCTATCATAACTGACGTATCATGCATGTCCTGACTCCTGATATAGTCTGTGCTGCTGGCCCACCTCTATGGGTGCTAGTGGTGTGTTACCCCCACAGTGTTTGTTCCCAGAGTGTAAGTAATATGTGTAGCAAGTTTGGTGTAAATTGCTCCAAGCATTCCAGAGTTATGCTGTCTGCTGAAAAACTATGTTCTGCCTCAACCCTAGGGGTGCTAGGGGTCTCTTACCCCCACAGTGTTTGTTCCCAGCTTGTAAGTCATATGTGTACCAAGTTTGTTGTAAATTGGTTTAGCCATTCAGGAGTTATACTATCTCCTGAAATACTCTGTGCTGCTGTCCCACCCCTAATGGTGCTAGGGGTGCTAACCCCCACAGAGTTTGCTCTCAGATTGTAAGTCAGATGTGTACCAAGTATGGTGTAAATTGTTCCAGGCCTTCCACAGTTTTGCTGTCTGCTGACATGCTCTGTGCCGCTGTCCCACCCCATGGGGTGATAGGGGTGTCTGACCCCCACAGTGTTTGTTCCCAGAGTGTAAGTCATATGTGTACCAAGTTTGTTGTAAATTGCTGCAGGCATTCCAGAGTTATGCTGTCTGCTGAAATACTCAGTGCTGCTGCCTCACCCCTGAGGGTGCTATGGGTGTCTTCCTCCCACAGTGTTTGTTGCCAGATTGTAAGGCATATGTGTACCAATTTTTTAGTACATTGCTCCAGGAATTCCGGAGTTATGCTGTCTCCTGGTATACTCTGTGCTGCTGTCTGCCCCCATAGTGGTGCTAGGGATTTAAAATTGTTCCAGTTGCCTCCGCCATGTTTTAATACGCTTGTATGTAAAATTTCACGATCTTCGCTTGTAAACTGTGGATTTGTATAGAAAGACAGAAGGACAAATTTTCATTTATATATATATATATATATATATATATATATATATTTGTGCTGTACCCCGGTGGTACTATACAATTTTTATTTTATTTTCATTAGTACTGTGACACTGGCAGTCAGACAGCAGTATAGTATTTGCTACTCATACACATATTGGGGATCATTCCGAGTTGATCGCTCGTTGCCGATTTTCGCAACGGTGCGATTAAGGCAAAAATGCGCATGCATACGTACGCAGTGCGCATGCGCTAAGTATTTTAGCACAAAACTTAGTAGATTTAATCACGTCCGAACTAAGAATTTTCATTGTTGAAGTGATTGGAGTGTGATTGACAGGAAGTGGGTGTTTCTGGGTAGAAACTGACCATTTTCTGGGAGTGTGCAAAAAATGCAGGCTTGCCAGCATAAAACGCGGGAGTGTCTGGCCGAACGCAGGGCGTGTGTGTGACGTCAAACCAGGAACGAAACGGGCTGAGCTGATCGCAGTGTAGGAGTAAGTCTCGAGCTACTCAGAAACTGCTAAGAATTTTCTATTCGCAATTCTGCTAAGATAAGATACACTCCCAGAGGGTGGCGGCCTAGCATGTGCAATGCTGCTAAAATCTGCTAGCGAGCGAACAACTCGGAATGACCCCCATTGTGCGACGCTGTCGGTGAAGTTAACTGCAGTGTGTAATTGTTATTATATACATTTCTGACTTATTTGTGCTACGCTGTCGGTGAAGTCAACCGCAGTGCATAATTATTTATTATATATATTTCAGACTAATCTGTCGGTGAAGATCAACCCCACTTTGTGTTGATAATGGAGGCTACTACTAGTGCTGAAGCTGCTGCCACTAGTCATGACATTGACAATACATCAATGTCATATGCTAAGGCAGTTGCCATGGGGTATAGAGGGCTTAGGCCAGGGTATGTAAAATCATTTAATTATAGAGTGATAAAGAAAAACAAAACAAAAGGAAAGTTAGCTGCAGAGGCAGTAAGACAAACTGCACATTCAGAATCAGAACCACCAGACATTCTTGAGGAATATTTATGGGTGTCCACGTCAGCTGAAATTTCTCACACTGTCCTCATAGAGAAGTCTCTTTCACATCCTTCCACCATTTCTGAACCATCTGAACAGTACAAGTAAAGATGGTGTTGATGAATATAATGAGGAGGACGTAATACAAATTGAGAACTTGTGTGTGGAAGCGGAACAGGATGAGAGGTATATGTGTGCTGTGTACTATCTGACAGTCAGGATGTTGATGATGATGCTGTTTGTGTAAGTAAGCCACCGGTGGCTGCAGTTGTTGACCATGATCAAAAGAAAGCCATTGTGATGCCTGGGCATAACACCAAAAAAGCCACCTCTTGGGTGTGGGATTATGTAACCAAAATCATGACAATGTTTAGAAAAGCATCTGCTCCATGTGTGAGGCCAAATTTAGTAGCGATAGGAATGTTAGCCATCTAGGCACTTCCTCTATGTTACGTCATTTGCGTCGAAGACATGAAATTTATTGTACAAGATTATAATGCAATTAACACATCATCATCAACATCCTCACAGTAATTCTTAATGAAGGAAGTCCTTCTAAAAAAATGTTTTGTGGGGGTCCAAACAAACCAATCATTTCAGCCACAAGTGACGATCCCTGTTGCTGAAATGATTGGTTTGTTAAACTATGGATGTCCTGTTTAATATATACAACATAAGGGTGTGTGGGAGGGCCCAAGGACAATTCCATCTTGCACCTTATTTTTTGCATTATGTGCTCTGTGGATATACAGATGTAGCCACCTTTATCTTGACTGTTTCTCCGCCGAGACGGGCGTTTAGTCACGCTAATGCGATAGCTGAGTTTAATCACAGGCAGGCGCGTTGAGGCGATCTAGATACTCATCATGCATTACACATCTCCACCACTGTGTGGCTAATGCTCCACTAATCCAGTACTTTCGATCGTACAGTATAGCGGCGGATTGATCTACAGCTCTGGCAATACTGTAGGCGTAACGGGAGGCGGTGGAAAAAGTATGGAGTACTGTATGTGTATGGAGACGCAACTACAGTAATTGTGTAAAAGGAAGAATGTACAGTACAATGTATAAACACCGTGCTTTTAAAATATATGAGCGTCTGAGTTCGCTAATGCATAATGGGAATGGAGGACTAGCAGAAGGCGGAGGAAAACACCGTGCTTTACAAATGCGAGCGTCCGAGTCCTCTAAGGCATAAACCAACAGCAATGGGGCGGGGGCCGGGCGCTGTTTGCAGTACTTTCACACATGAAATTGGAAATCTCTCATGAGGCGTCGTGGGCTAGGGGTGAAGGCTCCCACCTCCCTCGCTGGGGGTCCAGGGTTCGAGACCTGATGTGCTTTCTTTCTTTTTTTTTTTTTTTTTTCCTGTAATAATGCACTGTATTATTTTATTTACATTGTAAGACAGTCAATGGAAGGATGCACACAGGTTTCACATAAATCAAAGTACATCTGCAGGAGCGATTCTTTACGCTAAATGCAACCTACAGTACAGTACTGTAAGTGAGCAAAACAGTACTACAGTGGGCGTTTGTGTATTGCACATGACCTGCATTCCCTCCCTGTCTACTGCATGATCTGTGCAGGCTCCCATGGGGGAAGGGCAACAGGCTAGCAGGAGGCGGAGGAAAACACCGTGCTTTACAAATGCGAGCGTCCGAGTCCTCTAAGGCATAAACCAACAGCAATGGGGCGGGGGCCGGGCGCTGTTTGCAGTACTTTCACACATGAAATTGTAAATCTCTCATGAGGCGTCGTGGGCTAGGGGTGAAGGCTCCCACCTCCCTCGCTGGGGGTCCAGGGTTCGAGACCTGATGTGCTTTCTTTCTTTTTTTTTTTTCTGTAATAATGCACTGTATTATTTTATTTACATTGTAAGACAGTCAATGGAAGGATGCACACAGGTTTCACATAAATCAAAGTACATCTGCAGGAGCGATTCTTTACGCTAAATGCACCTAAACAGCGGGAATGAAATGAGTGTATTCTGACGCTACCAACTGAGCAAAACAGTACTGTAGATCTTCAGCGTTTGTGTATTGCACAGGACCTGAATTTCCTCCCTGTGCAGGCCCCCAGGGGGGAAGGGCGATGGGGGTAGGGGGGAGACGATGGAAAATACTGTGCCTTTGAAATGCAATTACATGAGCGTCCGAGTACACTACGGCATACTGTAAACCAACACCAATGGGAAGGAAGTGCCAACCTTATTTTTAATGTGTTCCCGTGACATTCACTGTAACATTTTTTTTTTCTCTCCAATACAGTACATCCAATGGAAGGATGCACACAGGTTTCACATAAATCAAAGTACATCTGCAGGAGCGATTCTTTACGCTAAATGCAACCTACAGTACAGTACTGTAAGTGAGCAAAACAGTACTACAGTGGGCGTTTGTGTATTGCACATGACCTGCATTCCCTCCCTGTCTACTGCATGATCTGTGCAGGCTCCCATGGGGGAAGGGCAACAGGCTAGCAGGAGGCGGAGGAAAACACCGTGCTTTACAAATGCGAGCGTCCGAGTCCTCTAAGGCATAAACCAACAGCAATGGGGCGGGGGCCGGGCGCTGTTTGCAGTACTTTCACACATGAAATTGGAAATCTCTCATGAGGCGTCGTGGGCTAGGGGTGAAGGCTCCCACCTCCCTCGCTGGGGGTCCAGGGTTTGAGACCTGATGTGCTTTCTTTCTTTTTTTTTTTTCTGTAATAATGCACTGTATTATTTTATTTACATTGTAAGACAGTCAATGGAAGGATGCACACAGGTTTCACATAAATCAAAGTACATCTGCAGGAGCGATTCTTTACGCTAAATGCAACCTACAGTACAGTACTGTAAGTGAGCAAAACAGTACTTCAGTGGGCGTTTGTGTATTGCACATGACCTGCATTCCCTCCCTGTCTACTGCATGATCTGTGCAGGCTCCCATGGGGGAAGGGCAACAGGCTAGCAGGAGGCGGAGGAAAACACCGTGCTTTACAAATGCGAGCGTCCGAGTCCTCTAAGGCATAAACCAACAGCAATGGGGCGGGGGCCGGGCGCTGTTTGCAGTACTTTCACACATGAAATTGGAAATCTCTCATGAGGCGTCGTGGGCTAGGGGTGAAGGCTCCCACCTCCCTCGCTGGGGGTCCAGGGTTCGAGACCTGATGTGCTTTCTTTCTTTTTTTTTTTCTGTAATAATGCACTGTATTATTTTATTCACATTCAAAAGTACAGTATGCTCTGTGATTGGTGTAAGGATGAATGCGCCTATATTGGCACCAATCACAGCGGTAAGAATTCCTTTTGTGTGAATGTGAATAAAAGAGCGTCTCAGTCACCGCCCCGCTACCCACTTTGCAAAGCTGTTTCCTCGTAAGCAGACTTGCTGTGTGGATCTTCTCCGACCTTTCAGAAATCTCCTCATAATTTGCTCTCTGTTTCTGCCTTCGAAAACTTCTGCTAGGCTCACGTGTTCCAGCTCATTGACACAGTTTCGTCATACAGTATTTGACCGGTAATTCTTTCATTTACGGTTTACAATTATTTATATACGTAAATGATGAATGTCCCTGTGCATTGCTCCCTGGCCTGTACAACTTATCCCGGTGTATTTTAAAATGTATACCATCTCTCACTCCATATTTGAGCGCTGCCACGTGCTGGGAGTTCACGGTCGGCGGCCATTTTGTCAGGTTGCTAAGCGATCCAGCTCGGTATACCGTAATGTGCATAGACCTCGCTTATCCCAGTGTAATTGAGCTAGGGGATTGTGACGCTCCTTCAGCATTGCCCCATAGTCTGTACAATCTGGACTATTACTTGCTCCGTAGCCTAGGGCCTCTGTGGGGCAAGGAGTCATAGGTGGTAGCCATTTCTATTCAGTCTGCCCAGCTACAGAATTGTACAGTATGTGTACTGTACGGAGCATAGAACCTTAACCTGCATAGAACCTGCACATTATGGTACACCGGACTCGATCGCATAGAACCGCTCATGCAGCTTTGCCCTGGTTTATGTGAATAAAAAAAATAATAAAGTGTCTGAAAAAAACTAACATGCATTCGTACTTAAGGAATCGAACCCTGGACTCTGAGTATAGGAAGCGAAACACTTCACCACTTCGCCGCAGACAAATGTATAAATCCGTTGGTTTTGATTATGCTGTAATGGCTACGGGATTAGGACGATAACATACTGTACAAAATTCCTAATCTTGAGAGGCAATAGTGAACTTGTAACACACATCCATTTGCGACAGTGTACACTACTGGTTTTACAGTACTGTATGTTTTGTCTGCGGGACTTGGACGCTCACATACAGTATTCATAAAGTATTGTAGATGGATCATATACTGTATGCTGTACTATTTGCGTCGGTGTCGTATATACAGTACTGTATTAAATAATGCAGCGTAATGAGTACAGTATTTACTGTATGCAGCGTAATGAGACGCCTTAGTAAAGTAGTCCTTATTATGTATTTCAGTATTGTATTTTACGGGAGACCACACGCATGCGCAGTGGTGATTGTAAAAAGCGACATCTGGTGGCTGATCGCAGGTATTACACGTAAAGGTAACGCCAAACGTCAAATGTCTGTCTCCGTGCGATTAGATAGCCTCTCTGTGACTAGGCGCGCCTCGCTACGCCCCAGTACGCTGCGTATGGTCGAACGGGACAAACGCCGCAGCCACTCAAGATAAAGGTGGCTACATCTGTAGATGAGCGGGTTCGGTTCTCTGAGAACCGAACCCCGCCGAACTCCACGTCCCGAGCTCAGATCTGAGCCCAGCTTGGGACTTCCCGCCAGACTCAGAAACCAGAAAGAAGCAAAACGTCATCATCCCGCTGTTGGATTCTTGCTGGTTTTGGATTCCAAATAAGGAGCCGCGCATCGCCGACATTAACACTCCGGTCCTGGAGAGTGTAGCGAGAGGACGTGTCTCTCTCCTCAGTGTCTGTCTGTGCGGGAAAGTGGTGTGGCGACATGCTCTTTCTTATGTGTCATTTCAGTGCTGTCTTGTGCTGCTTCAGTCCAGTCACAGTGGTGGTGTCCTCTGCTGCCATATATCCAGTCCTGCTGTATAAGTCCAGTCCAATGGTACTGCCGTATAAGTCCAGTGGTACTGCCATATAAGTCCAGTGATACTGCCGTATAAATCCAGTGATACTGTCGTATAAGTCCAATGGAACTGCCATATAAGTCCAGTGGAACTGCCATAAAAGTCCAGTGGTACTGCCTAAAAGTCCAGTGTTACTGCTGTATAAGTCCAGTGGTACTGCCGTATAAGTCAAGTCCAATGGTACTGCCATATACTGTAAGTCCAGTGATATTGCCATATAAGTCCAGTGTTACTGCCGTATAAGTCCAGTGATACTGCTGCATAAGTCCAGTGATACTTCCATATAAGTCCAGTGGTACTGCTATATAAGTCCAGTGATACTGGCATATAAGTCCAGTGGTACTGCCGTATAAGTCCAGTGGTACTGCCGTATAAGTCCAGTAATACTGCTGTATATGTCTAGTGATACTGCCATATAAGTCCAGTGGTACTGCTGTATAAGTCAACTCCAGTGGTACTGCCGTAAAAGCCCAGTGATACTACCATATAAGTCCAATGATACTGCCGTAAAAGTCCAGTGGTACTGCAATATAAGTCCAGTGGAACTGCCATATAAGACCAGTGGTACTGCCGTATAAGTCCAGTGGTACTGCCATATAAGTCCAGTGATGCTGCCATATAAGTCCAGTGGTACTGCCATATAAGTCCAGTGATACTGCTGTATATGTTCAGTGATACTTCCATATAAGTCCAGTGGCACTGCTGTATAAGTCAAGTCCAGGGATACTGCCATATAAGTCAAGTCCAGTGGTACTGCCATATAAGTCCAGTGATACTGGCGTATAATTCCAGTTGTACTGCTGTATAAATCCAGTGGTACTGGCGTATAAGTCCAGTGCCATATGAGTTCAGTGGTACTGCCGTGCAAGTCCAGTGGTACTGCCGTATAAGTCAAGTGGTACTGGCGTATAAGTCCATTGGTACTGCCGTAAAAGTCCATTGGTAGTGCAGTATAAGTCCAGTGGTACTGCCATATAAGTCCAGTTGTACTGCCGTATAAGTCCAGTGATACTGCCATATAAGTCCAATGGTACTGCCGTATAAGTCCAGTGGTACTGCTATATAAGTTAAGTCCAGTTGTACTGCCATATAAATCCAGTGTTTTTGCCATATAAGTCCAGTGGTACTGCTGTATATGTCCAGTGATACTGCCGTATAAGTCCAGTGGTACTGCTGTATAAGTCAAGTCCAGTGGTACTGCCGTAAAAGTCCAGTGGTACTGCCATATAATTCCAGTGATACTGGCGTATAAGGCCAGTGGTACTGCTGTATAAGTCCATTGGTAATGCCATATAAGTCCAGTGGTACTGCCATATAAGTCCAGTTGTACTGCCATATAAGTGCAGTGGTACTGCCGTATAAGTCCAGTGATACGGCCGTATACGTCCAGTGGTACTGCCGTATTAGTCCAGTGGTACTCTCGTATAAGTCCAGTGGTACTGCCGTATAAGTCCCGTGATACTGCCATATAAGTCCAGTGATTCTGCCGTATAAGTCCAGTGGTACAGCTATATAAGTCCAGTGGTACTGCTGTATAAGTCCAGTGATACTGCTGTATATGTCTAGTGATACTGCCATATATGTTCAGTGGTACTGATGTATAAGTCAAGTCCAGTGGTACTGCCGTAAAAGTCCAGTGATACTGCCGTATAAGTCCAGTGATACTGGCGTATAAGTCCAGTGGTACTGCCATATAAGTCCAGTGGTACTGCTGTATAAGTCCAGTGGTACTGCTCTAAAAGCCCAGTGATACTGCCATATAAGTCCAGTGGTACTGCCATATAAGTCCAGTGGTACTGCAGTATAAGTCCAGTAATACTGCTGTATATGTCTAGTGATACTGCCATATAAGTCCAGTGGTACTGAGGTATAAGTCCAGTGATACTGCTGTATATGTCTAGTGATACTGCCATATAAGTCCAGTGGTACTGCCGTAAAAGTCCAGTGATACTGCAATATAAGTCCAGTGGTACTGCCGTAAAAGTCCAGTGGTACTGCCATATAAGTCCAGTGGTACTGCCATATAAGTCCAGTGATACTGCTGTATATGTATAGTGATACTGCCATATAAGTCCAGTGGTACTGCTGTATAAGTCAAGTCCAGTGGTACTGCCGTAAAAGTCCAGTGATACTGCCGTAAAAGTCCAGTTGTACTGCAATATAAGTCCAGTGGTACTGCCGTATAAGTCCAGTGATACTGGCATGTAAGTCCAGTGGTACTGCCATATAAGTACAGTGGTACAGCACTAAAAGCTTAGTGGTACTGCCTTATAAGTCCAGTGGTACTGCACTAAAAGCCCAGTGATACTGTCGTTTAAGTCCAGTGGTACTGCCGTATAAGTCCAGTGGTACTGCCGTATAAGTCCAGTGGTACTGCCGTATAAGTCAAGTCCAGATCTACTGCCATATAAACCCAGTGACACTGCCATATAATTCCAGTGGTACTGCCATATAAGTCCATTGGTACTTCTGTATAAGTCCAGTGGTACTGCTGTATAAGTCCAGTGGTACTGCTGTATAAGTCCAGTGGTACTGCTGAATAAGTCAAGTGGTACTGCCGTATAAGTCGAGTGATACTGCCGTATAAGTCGAGTGATACTGCCATATAAGTCCAGTTTTACTGCCGTATAAGTCCAGTGGTACTGCAGTATAAGTCCAGAGCCATCTTAACAGCAGTGTAGGCCCCTGGGCACAGCAATGCACTGGGCCCCCTACCCATCCTCCAGCAGTAGGGGTGGGGGTGCTATCAGCGGCAGCATTGATGTCCTGCGGGCGGTAGGGGCTGTTCTATCTTCCGCTCAGCATGTAGGACTTGGAGCAGTAATTTCTCTAATTACTCCTTTACTGCACAGATGGGGCTAAACTGTATAATGGGGCATTGGGCTGAATGAAGAAGTCCTGGTACATGACTTCCAGGGTGGTAGGGGGTGTTTAATACATAGGGGAGGGGTGGCTAGTGGAGTGGGCTTAATATTTATCATTTTCCGGTGGGAGGGCAGCTTGCTTGACTGCAGATATCTAAGTTTCCTGAAAATATATTTCTTAGCTTTGAATGGGATAAAAAAACTAGAGAGTCCCACCTTTCAGAAGGTTCTGGGGACTTGGGGATGAGAGTTCAGGAGCCAGAGCAATTCACCAACGAAAATATAAAACTGCATACCAGGAGTGTGGAGCTGGAGCAGGGACCAGCTGCTTGAAGGCTGATATCTCTGGTTCTGGGCATAGTAGAGACAAGCTTCCAGTGTCCACCAAAAGGGGAGAGCCACAGCTTTTGGTTTATACCCTCAGAAATACTCTAAGTCAGACAGAACCCGAGATATCAGGCTGGGAAGAGCAATTTACAGGCTTGGATGGGGACCACTGCTTTCAAGTCAGATATCTCCAGTTCCCCAGGGCCGATTTTCAAAAATCTGGTACCCCTGGAAAGAGGAGACCCTCAGCTATCAGCCTAGGGCCCTTATTCTCTTGGGGCCCTTGGGCAAGAGCCCATTGAGCCCATACGAAAAGACGGCCCTGTATAAGTCCATTGATACTGCCATATAAGTCCAGTGGTACTGCCGTATAAATCAAGTCCAGTGGTACTGCCATATAAGTCAAGTCCAGTGGTACTGCCGTATAAGTCTATTGATACTGCTGTATAATCCAGTGGTACTGTCATATAAATCAAGTCCAGTGGTACTGCCTTATAAGTCTAGAAGTGCTGTCCAATGCCATATATTATTTACTCCAAATAAAGGGGTTATTAATATTTATTCCAAATCATTTTTACTAGTGATGTGCACCGGAAATTTTTCGGGTTTTGTGTTTTGGTTTTGGGTTCGGTTCCGCAGCCGTGTTTTGGGTTCGAACGCGTTTTGGCAAAACCTCACCGAATTTTTTTTGTCGGATTCGGGTGTGTTTTGGATTCGGGTGTTTTTTTCAAAAAACCCTAAAAAACAGCTTAAATCATAGAATTTGGGGGTCATTTTTATCCCATAGTATTATTAACCTCAATTACCATAATTTCCACTCATTTCCAGTCTATTCTGAACACCTCACACCTCACAATGGGGGTAATTCCAAGTTGATCGCAGCAGGAATTCTGTTAGCAATTGGGCAAAACCATGTGCACTGCAGGGGAGGCAGATATAACATTTGCAAAGAGAGTTAGATTTGGGTGGGTTATTTTATTTCTGTGCAGGGTAAATACTGGCTGCTTTATTTTTACACTGCAAGTTAGATTGCAGATTGAACACACCACACCCAAATCTAACTCTCTCTGCACATGTTATATCTACCTTCCCTGCAGTGCACATGGTTTTGCCCAATTGCTAACAGAATTCCTGCTGCGATCAACTTGGAATTACCCCCAATATTATTTTTAGTCCTCAAATTTGCACCGAGGTCGCTAGATGGCTAAGCTAAGCGACACAAGTGGCTGACACAAACACCTGGCCCATCTAGGAGTGGCACTGCAGTGTCACGCAAGATGGCCCTTCCAAAAAATACTCCCCAAACAGCACATGACGCAAAGAAAAAAAGAGGCGCAATGAGGTAGCTGTGTGACGACTAAGCTAAGGGACCCTAGTGGCCGACACAAACACCTGGCCCATCTAGGAGTGACACTGCAGTGTCACGCAGGATGGCCCTTCCAAAAAATACTCCCCAAACAGCACATGACGCAAAGAAAAAAAGAGGCGCAATGAGGTAGCTGTGTGACGACTAAGCTAAGCGACCCTAGTGGCCAACACAAACACCTGGCCCATCTAGGAGTGGCACTGCAGTGTCAGGCAGGATGGCCCTTCCAAAAAATACTCCCCAAACAGCACATGACGCAAAGAAAAAAAGAGGCGCAATGAGGTAGCTGTGTGACGACTAAGCTAAGCGACCCTAGTGGCCGACACAAACACCTGGCCCATCTTGGAGTGGCACTGCAGTGTCACGCAGGATGGCCCTTCCAAAAAATACTCCCCAAACAGCACATGGCGCAAAGAAAAATGAAAGAAAAAAGAGGTGCAAGATGGAATTGTCCTTGGGCCCTCCCACCCACCCTTATGTTGTATAAACAGGACATGCACACTTTAACGAACCCATCATTTCAGCAACAGGGTCTGCCACACGACTATGACTGAAATGACTGGTTGGTTTGGGCCCCCACCAAAAAAGAAGCAATCAATCTCTCCTTGCACAAACTGGCTCTACGGAGGCAAGATGTCCACCTCATCATCATCGTCCGATTCATCACCCCTTTCACTGTATACATCCCCCTCCTCACAGATTATTAATTTGTCCCCACTGGAATCCACCATCTCAGATCCCCGTGTACTTTCTGGAGGCAATTGCTGCTGGTGAATGTCTCCATGGAGGAATTGATTATAATTCATTTTAATGAACATCATCTTTTCCACATTTTCTGGAAGTAACCTCGTACGCCGATTGCTGACAAGGTGAGCGGCGGCACTAAACACTCTTTCGGAGTACACACTGGAGTGAGGGCAATTTAGGTAGAATAAAGCCAGTTTGTGCAAGGGCCTCCAAATTGCCTCTTTTTCCTGCCAGTATACGTACGGACTGTCTGACGTGCCTACTTGGATGCGGTCACTCATATAATCCTCCACCATTCTTTCAATGGTGAGAGAATCATATGCAGTGACAGTAGACGACATGTCAGTAATCGTTGGCAGGTTCTTCAGTCCGGACCAGATGTCAGCATCAGCAGTCGCTCCAGACTGCCCTGCATCACCGCCAGTGGGTGGGCTCGGAATTCGTAGCCTTTTCCTCGCACCCCCAGTTGCGGGAGAATGTGAAGGAGGAGATGTTGACGGGTCGTGTTCCGCTTGACTTGACAATTTTCTCACCAGCAGTTCTTTGAACCCCTGCAGACTTGTGTCTGCCAGAAAGAGAGATCCAACGTAGGTTTTAAATCTAGGATCGAGCACGGTGGCCAAAATGTAGTGCTCTGATTTCAACAGATTGACCACACGTGAATCCTGGTTAAGCGAATGAAGGGCTCCATCCACAAGTCCCACATGCCTAGCGGAATCGCTCTGTTTTAGCTCCTCCTTCAATGCCTCCAGCTTCTTCTGCAAAAGCCTGATGAGCGGAATGACCTGACTCAGGCTGGCAGTGTCTGAACTGACTTCACGTGTGGCAAGTTCAAAGGGTTGCAGAACCTTGCACAATGTTGAAATCATTCTCCACTGCGCTTGAGACAGGTGCATTCCACCTCCTTTGCCTATATCGTGGGCAGATGTATAGGCTTGAATGGCCTTTTGCTGCTCCTCCATCCTCTGAAGCATATAGAGGGTTGAATTCCACCTCGTTACCACCTCTTGCTTCAGATGATGGCAGGGCAGGTTCAGGTTTTTTTGGTGGTGCTCCAGTCTTCTGTACGCGGTGCCTGTACGCCGAAAGTGGCCCGCAATTCTTCTGGCCACCGACAGCATCTCTTGCACGCCCCTGTCGTTTTTTTATATAATTCTGCACCACCAAATTCAAGGTATGTGCAAAACATGGGACATGCTGGAATTTGTCCAGATGTAATGCACGTACAATATTGCTGGCGTTGTCCGATGCCACAAATCCCCAGGAGAGTCCAATTGGGGTAAGCCATTCTGCGATGATCTTCCTCAGTTGCCGTAAGAGGTTGTCAGCTGTGTGCGTATTCTGGAAAGCGGTGATACAAAGCGTAGCCTGCCTAGGAACGAGTTGGCGTTTGCGAGATGCTGCTACTGGTGCCGCCGCTGCTGTTCTTGCAGCGGAAGGCAATACATCTACCCAGTGGGCTGTCACAGTCATGTAGTCCTGAGTCTGCCCTGCTCCACTTGTCCACATGTCCGTGGTTAAGTGGACATTGGGTACAACTGCATTTTTTAGGACACTGGTGAGTCTTTTTCAGACGTCCGTGTACATTCTCGGTATCGCCTGCCTAGAGAAGTGGAACCTAGATGGTATTTGGTAACGGGGCACACTACCTCAAGAAATTGTCTAGTTCCCTGTGAACTAACGGCGGATACTGGACGCACGTCTAACACCAACATAGTTGTCAAGGCCTCAGTTATCCGCTTTGCAACAGGATGACTGCTGTGATATTTCATCTTCCTCGCAAAGGACTGTTGGACAGTCAATTGCTTACTGGAAGTAGTACAAGTGGTCTTCCGACTTCCCCTCTGGGATGACGATCGACTCCCAGCAGCAACAACAGCAGCGCCAGCAGCAGTAGGCGTTACACTCAAGGATGCATCGGAGGAATCCCAGGCAGGAGAGGACTCGTCAGACTTGCCAGTGACATGGCCTGCAGGACTATTGGCTTTCCTGGGTAAGGAGGAAATTGACACTGAGGGAGTTGGTGGTGTGGTTTGCGCGAGCTTGGTTACAAGAGGAAGGTATTTACTGGTCAGTGGACTGCTTCCGCTGTCGCCCAAAGTTTTTGAACTTGTCACTGACTTATTATGAATGCGCTGCAGGTGACGTATAAGGGAGGATGTTCCGAGGTGGTTAACGTCCTTACCCCTACTTATTACAGCTTGACAAAGGCAACACACGGCTTGACACCAGTTGTCCGCATTTCTGTTGAAATACTTCCACACTGAAGAGCTGATTTTTTTTGTATTTTCACCAGGCATGTCAATGGCCATATTCCTCCCACGGACAACAGGTGTCTCCCCGGGTGCCTGACTTAAACAAACCACCTCACCATCAGAATCCTCCTTGTCAATTTCCTCCCCAGCGCCAGCAACACCCATATCCTCATCCTGGTGTACTTCAACACTGACATCTTCAATTTCACTATCAGGAACTGGACTGCGGGTGCTCCTTTCAACACTTGCAGGGGACGTGCAAATGGTGCAAGGCGCAAGCTCTTCCCGTCCAGTGTTGGGAAGGTCAGGCATCGCAACCAACACAATTGGACTCTCCTTTGGGATTTGGGATTTCGAAGAACGCACAGTTCTTTGCTGTGCTTTTGCCAGCTTAAGTCTTTTCTTTTTTCTAGCGAGAGGATGAGTGCTTCCATCCTCATGTGAAGCTGAACCACTAGCCATGAACATAGGCCAGGGCCTCAGCCATTCCTTGCCACTCCGTGTCGTAAATGGCATATTGGCAAGTTTACGCTTCTCCTCAGACGCTTTTAATTTTTATTTTTGGGTCATTTTTTTACTGATCTTTTGTGTTTTGGATTTTACATGCTCTGTACTATGACATTGGGCATCGGCCTTGGCAGACGACGTTGATGGCATTTCATCGTCTCGGCCATGACTAGTGGCAGCAGCTTCAGCACGAGGTGGAAGTGGATCTTGATCTTTCCCTATTTTTTTAACCTCCACATTTTTGTTCTCCATATTTTAATGCGCACAACTAAAAGCCACCACAGGTATACAATGTAGATGGATGGATAGTATAGTATTATATTACTTATGGACGACGAGTGCACTGACGACACAGAGGTAGGTATAGCCGTGGCCTACCGTACTGCTTATATATATAATATACTGTATATAACGGACCTGGTGGACACTGTCAGCAGACTGCTAAACTAGTATGAAGAAAAAAAAAACACCACATGTAGGTATACAATGTAGATGGATGGATAGTATAGTATTATATTACTTATGGACGACGAGTGCACTGACGACACAGAGGTAGGTACAGCCGTGGCCTACCGTACTGCTTATATATATATATAATATACTGTATATAACGGACCTGGTGGACACTGTCAGCAGACTGCTAAACTAGTATGAAGAAAAAAAAAACACCACAGGTATACAATGTAGATGGATGGACATACTATAGTATAGTATTATATTACTTATGGACGACGAGTGCACTGACGACACAGAGGTAGGTACAGCCGTGGCCTACCGTACTGCTTATATATATATGTAATATACTGTATATAACGGACCTGGTGGACACTGTCAGCAGACTGCTAAACTAGTATGAAGAAAAAAAAAAACACCACAGGTATACAATGTAGATGGATGGATAGTATAGTATTATATTACTTATGGACGATGAGTGCACTGACGAGACTGAGTTAGGTACAGCCGTGGCCTACCGTACTGCTTATATATATAATACTAGGTGCTTCATCGCGCCCTGCGGGCGCTCTTCACACCGTCGGAAGGGGCTACGCCCCCTTAACCCCTGCACGCCTTTCTGGGGTTCAATATATGGAGTATTACCTGCATTCCTAGTTTTGTTAGTGTTTGAATATTGCACAATGATAGGGCGTCCGATGGTGAAGGGGGCGTAGTCCCTTGCAACAGGAAGGGGTTTGGGGAGTGGGGACCGCGGATGGGGGAGGGGGTATGAAGGCGCTGTGGGTGGGGTAGGAGCATGGGTGTCGCAGGTGGGGGATGGCAGCTGCAGGGCTGTTGCGGATGGAGGAGGGGTTCCGAAGGCGCTGCAGATATGGAAGGGGTGGGTGCGGGTGTGCAGTGGATGGGGGAGGTGTCCAGGGGGCGCGGTGGGTGGGGGAGGGGTGGATGCGGGGGGTAACGTGGGTGGGGGAGTGGCGGGTGCGGTGCTGTTGCGAATGGTGTAGGCAATGCGGATTGGGAAGGGCCTGCTGCGTGGGTGGGGTAGGGGATCCAAAGGTGCAGCGGGCGGGGGAGAGCCAGATGCGGGGTGTGGCGGATGGGGGAGGGGCTGCTACAGATGGGGGAGGGGTTTGGAAGACACTGCGGGTGGGGTAGGGTGTCCGAAGGCGCAGTGGGTGGGGGTGCCACGGGTGGTGGAGGGGCAGGTGCGGGGGTTTGCGGGGGATGGGGAGGGTTCCAGGGGCGCTGCAGGTGGTGGAGGGGCAGATATCAGTGCACATAGTCTCTGTGGTAGTTAGTGAGGGTTGGTGATGGTGTGAGAGGGGTGAAGGCCAGTACACAGACAGGCAGTTAGAGAGCAGGATGAGGGTGACAGGGCATAGTGACGGGGAGTACTTAGCAGATATAGGGGTGGGCTACAGGTGTGATGTCACAGTGTGTGTACCTTTGCTCTCATGTGTGAGGTATGTGAGGTATATGTGAGGTACATGTGAGGTATGTGTGAGGTAAGGATGTGCGGGTTGTGGTGGCCACTAACCTCCAGACTGCTGCTGTGAGATGGTGACTGCAGAGGGAGGGAGCTCAGACCCAGCAGCAATGGGTCGTGGTCAGCATTCCTTCCTGGCCCCGTTCCGCCACACACTGTCCGCCCCGTCTGACGGGCGTCATTCCTCCATCCTGCATGGCAGCGTCAGCTGCTGTGATCGCGGAGCATAGGTAAGCGTCCGGAGCCCTGTGGGCGGGCAGGCATGATGTTTCCCTGGAGAGGTGCGGCACGCGTCCTTAGGCTGCAGACGGAGGGAGCTCCCGCCCAGCAGCAATGTTGATTAGTGCGTGTCCCGTCCTGGCGCTGTCCCGCTGCATATGCTCCGCACTGCTTGCCGCTGAGCATGGCAGCCCTTGTCTGTATGCTGCAGATGCTGATCTAGCGGTGCCTGAGATAGCGCCCTCTCCCTGGGGTGTGGGTGTCAGGCGGCAGGTATGGTGTGTAGGTGGGAGAGGAGCTGTGGGCGGCGATTCGCTGCCTGCAAGTACCCTCCATATCAGCGCTGTTCCCCTCCCTGCAGATAGTGTCAGTGGCCGTGGTGTACTTTTGCTACTGGTGGCCAGGGCCGGTGCTAGGGTGTTCGGCGCCCCCCTGCAAACTATGAATTTTGCGCCCTCCCATATTCCTTTGTTGTGCATCGGGAAAAGTGGTGTGGTCTCACAACTAAGGGGCATGGCCACACAATAGTACCCCCATTTAAAATTACGCCACAATGTAGCACAATCTTATTCATCTTATACGTAATGCCCCACCCGTAGTAGTAGCGTCCATATACGTAATGCCCCACCCGTAGTAGTAGAGTCCTTATACGTAATGCCCCACCCGTAGTAGTAGCGTCCACATACGTAATGCCCCCCCAATAGTAGTAGTGTCCTTATACATAATGCCACCCCAGTAGTAGTAGCAGTTATATGTAATGCTCCCCAACAGTAATAGTAGCGTCCTTATACATAATGCCCCCCCAGTAGTAGTAGCATCCTTATACATAATGCCCCCCCAGTAGTAGTAGCATCCTTATACATAATGCCCCCCCAGTAGTAGTAGCGTCCTAATACATAATGCCCCCCCAATAGTAGTAGTGTCCTTATACATAATGCCCCCTCAGTAGTAGTAGCAGTTATATGTAATGCCCCACAACAGTAATAGTAGCATCCTTATACGTAATGCCCCACCCGTAGTAGTAGCGTCCTTATACGTAATGCCCCCCAGTAGTAGTAGCAGTTATATGTAATGCCCCCCAACAGTAATAGTAGCGTCCTTATACGTAATGCCACCCCTGTAGTAGTAGCATCCTTATACATAATGTGCCCCCAGTAGTAGTACCGTCTTTATACATAATGCCCCCCCCAGTAGTAGTAGCATCCTTACATGTAATGCCCTCCCAGTAGTAGTAGCACCGTCCTTATACATAATGCCCCCAGAAGTAATAGAGTCCTTATACATAATGCCCCCCCCCCCAGTAGTAGCGTCCTTATATGTAATGCCCCCCAGTATTAGTAGCCTCCTTATACGTAATGTCCCCCTATAGTAGTAGCGTCCTTATACGCAATGCTCCCCCATAGTAGTAGCGTCCTTATACGTAATGCCCCCCCTATAGTAGTAGCGTCCTTATACGTAATGACCCCCCATAGTAGTAGCGTCCTTATACGTAACGCCCCCCTATAGTAGTAGCGTCCTTATACGTAATGCGCCCCCTATAGTAGTAGCGTTCTTATACGTAATGCCCCCCCTATATTAGTAGCGTCCTTGCATGTAATGGCCCCCCCAGCAGTGGCGTCCATAAAGTGCGCACACACAGACATACCTCACACACACACACAATTCACACATATATACAAACACACACACCCAGGGCCGTTTCTAGACAATTTGGCTCCCAGTGCGAGATTTAAAAATGCGCCCCCCCCATTGCTATAAAAAAAAATTTGCGTGCCCCCCCCCATATAGCCAGAAAAAAAAGCATGCGCGCGCTTCCAACAAGGCTGTGTGGCCTGATTAAAATGGGTGTGGTCTAATTAAAGTGGGCGTGGCCTCGTCTGATATCACACCCACCACAGGGGAAAAAAATAAAAATAAAAAAGTCCCCTTTTTACACATTACACCAGGCAAGTGTCCCCATATTACACAGCGCGGCAGGCAGGTGTCCCCATTTACAAAGTGCGGCAGGCAGGTGTCCCCATTTAACAAAGTGCGGCAGGCAGGTATCCCCATTTTACACAGTACGGTAGGCAGATATCCCCATTTTACACAGTACGCAGGCAGGTGTCCCCATTTTACACAGTACGCAGGCACGTGCCCCATTTTACACAGTACGCAGGCACGTGCCCCCATTTTACACAGTACGCAGGCACGTGCCCCCATTTTACACAGTATGCAGGCAGGTGTCCCCATTTTACACAGTGCGACAGGTATCCCCATTTTACACAGTACGCAGGCATGTGTCCCCATTTTACACAGTGCGGCAGGTATCCCCATTTTACACAGTACGAAGGCATGTGTCCCCATTTTACACAGTGCGGTAGATGTCCCCATTTTACACAGTGTGGCAGGTATCCCCATTTTACACAGGGCGGCAGGTATCCCCATTTTACACAGTGCGGCAGGTATCCCCATTTTACACAGTGGGGCAGGCAGGTGTCAAGTGGGGGGGGAGGGGGAGGGAGAGGGGGAGAGAGAGAGAGAGAATACTTACATCTTGCCGCTCTTCGGGTCCCGCCGACTCACGTCCCTCGCGCCGGCCGCCTCCTCCTTCGATGGTTATCTCCAGTCCTCTCCTCCCCCTCTCTCCCCCCGAGCGCTCCTGCTCGGGGGGCTGGGCTTCGCCTAATGACGCATTTGCGTCGTGACGTCACGACGCAAACGCGTCATTCCGCGAAGCCCCGCCCCCCGAGCAGGAGCGCTCGGGGAGAGAGAGAGGGAGGAGAGGAGTAGTCACAAAGTGCCGCTAGAAACGGCACTGCACACACCCCACCATACACACACACACACACACACACACACACACACACACACACACACACACACACACACACACATTTCTCTCTCACCCTCCACTTACCAAGTCTGGCTGGCCGTCACTGCAATGCTGATTCCACCACTGTTCAGCTGTCTGGTCCCGTGTAGCTCCACCCCTCTATTCCATGTAGCTCCGCCCCCTCGTGGCGCCGTAGCTCCGCCCCCTTTTCGGGACCCGCACTGCACAGCACACAGCCCGCTGTCACAGGTGATTTGGGGGGGGGGGGGGGGAGAGGACAGGCACAGCAGCCGGCAGCTAGTGGCCATCCTCATCTCCTATACTGTAAGGTAGGGTCTTGCACCTGACTGCTGCTGGCACTGGGTATGGGGTAGCTCCCTGCAGCAGATGCAGTTGACTCCGCCCAGCTCTGTGACTCCACCCAGCGTTACGCCAGCACAGAGTCACATATTAAGGCAAATATATAGGAGATACTGTATATAATGGACCTGGTGGACACTGTCAGCAGACTTCTAAACTGGTATGAAGAAAAAAAACACACCACAGGTATACAATGTAGATGGATGGATATACTATAGTATAGTTTTATATTACTTATGGACGACGAGTGCACTGACGACACAGAGGTAGGTACAGCCGTGGCCTACCGTACTGCTTATATATATATAATATACTGTATATAACGGACCTGGTGGACACTGTCAGCAGACTGCTAAACTAGTATGAAGAAAAAAAAAAACACCACAGGTATACAATGTAGATGGATGGATAGTATAGTATTATATTACTTATGGACGACGAGTTCACTGACGAGACTGAGGTAGGTACAGCCGTGGCCTACCGTACTGCTTATATATATAATATACTGTATATAACGGACCTGGTGGACACTGTCAGCAGACTGCTAAACTAGTATGAAGAAAAAAAAAAACACCACAGGTATACAATGTAGATGGATGGATATACTATAGTATAGTATTATATTACTTATGGACGACGAGTGCACTGACAACACAGAGGTAGGTACAGCCGTGGACTACTGTACTGCTTATATATATATAATATACTGTATATAACGGACCTGGTGGACACTGTCAGCAGACTGCTAAACTAGTATGAAGAAAAAAAACAACAACACAGGTATACAATGTAGATGGATGGATAGTATAGTATTATATTACTTATGGACGACTAGTGCACTGACGAGACTGAGGTAGGTACAGCCGTGGCCTACCGTACTGCTTATATATATAATATACTGTATATAACGGACCTGGTGGACACTGTCAGCAGACTGCTAAACTAGTATGAAGAAAAAAAAAAACACCACAGGTATACAATGTAGATGGATGGATATACTATAGTATAGTATTATATTACTTATGGACGACAAGTGCACTGACGACACAAAGGTAGGTACAGCCGTGGCCTACCGTACTGCTTATATATATATAATATACTGTATATAACGGACCTGGTGGACACTGTCAGCAGACTGCTAAACTAGTATGAAGAAAAAAAACAACAACACAGGTATACAATGTAGATGGATGGATAGTATAGTATTATATTACTTATGGACGACGAGTGCACTGACGAGACTGAGGTAGGTACAGCCGTGGCCTACCGTACTGCTTATATATATATAATATACTGTATATAACGGACCTCGTGGACACTGTCAGCAGACTGTTAAACTAGTATGAAGGAAAAAAAAACACCACAGGTATACAATGTAGATGGATGGATAGTATAGTATTACATTACTTATGGACGACGAGTGCACTGACGACACAGAGGTAGGTACAGCCGTGGCCTACCGTACTGCTTATATATATATATATATATATATATATATATATAATATATACTGTATATAACGGACCTGGTGGACACTGTTAGCAAACTGCTAAACTAGTATGAAGAAAAAAAACAACAACACAGGAGTGTTTTTCAGGCAGACAAACGTATACTGGACTGGTGGTCGCTGTCAACAAAACTGTGCACTGTACTCCTGCTATAACTGCTCCCCAGTCCCCACAATTAGGCAGTGTGAGCAGAGCAGTGCACTCAGCACAGATATATCATGCAGCAGTGAAGCAGCACACTGAGCACAGATATGGTGGAGCGTTTTTTTCAGGCAGAGAAACAAAGGATTAAACTCACTGGTAGTAAACCCTGCACTGTACTCCCTAACAGCTGCTCCCCGTCCCCAATCCTCCCCACAATTATAACTAAGTCACTCAGTTTACTCTTTTCTAATATAACGGAGAGGACGCCAGCCACGTCCTCTCCCTATCAATCTCAATGCACATGTGAAAATGGCGGCGACGCGCGGCTCCTTATATAGAATCTGAATCTCGCGAGAATCCGACAGCGGGATGATGACGTTCGGGCGCGCTCGGGTTAACCGAGCAAGGCGGGAGGATCCGAGTCGCTCGGACCCGTGTAAAAAAATGTGAAGTTCGGGCGGGTTCGGATCCCAAGGATCTGAACCCGCTCATCACTAATTTTTACAGGGTTTGTGTTATGCACACCAGTGCCTGCAGGAAAGTACTGGTGTCAGAACTGTTATGCACTCCAGTGCCTGCAGGAATGTACTGGTGTTTGAACTGTTATGCAAAACAAATGGACTCACAGACAGACTGGGGAATATGACATAACGTACACAGAAGGTGATAGGGTAACAAAATACACACAAAGTGAACAGAGAAGCCCAGAGGCTAAGGAACTGGGTATCTCCCTAGTATTAGAAATGCTCAGATGGGAAAAGCAAGATGTTGTGTTTTAATACGTAGAGAACCCGAAATGCTGTTGCTAAGGGCAACAGCAAAACCCTAAAAGGTTACCAACGGGTGTGGCAGTAAACTCCTTGGTCAGAGATGGAATGGTAGACACAAGGAGAGTCTCCACAAACCTAATTCTCACTTGCAGTGCACAGGTTCAGCTTACTGCCACTAAACTGACCCCTGACACCTAGCACAGTGAGACAGGATTAGACAGGCAAGTCTTAGAATACAGCCGCAAACTTGCTAAGTTCACAGAGTAGTAACAGAACCCCAGCAAGCTAAACGACTGACTCCAGTCTTACTGCTAGGTCTGGATTGGCAGAGTGTAATACCAAATCCCCAGGCCTATTTGCAGTAAGCAATAAACAAATACAAAGCTACACAGTACTGGCTAACTTTCAGGAACTGACTAACCAACAAAGATTCAGCAGCATCTGCTTACCCTGAGAAGAGGCCTTATAAAGCAGGTGCTGTCCACGCCCCACTCAGACCTCACAGACTGTGAGCACAAAAACCAGCACCGGATCCCCTGCCGTGCACAGAGCCTATAACCACTGCACAGCAAAAGACCCGAACCGGAGTATCAGCTGCGCTCAGGTTACTCCGCTAGCACTTGTCTCCCGGTTGCCATGACGACGTGGCAGCACAGGGAAGGAGACCCTAACAGTACCTCCCCTCTGACGAGGGGTCAAAGAACCCCTACCACCGGGTTTATCGGGGAACTGCGAGAAGAAAGAGCGTATCAGTCTGGGGGCATGAAGATCACAACTGCGCACCCACGACCGCTCCTCCGGGCCATACCCCTTCCAGTGCACCAAAAATGACAGCCGACCCCGAACCATCTTGGAGTCAAGAATCCTTTCAACAACAAACTCCCTCTGGCCACGTATCAGAAGAGGGGAAGGTCTTCCACTGGAAGAAGGATTACTAATCGCCCGTTTTAAAAGGGAACAATGAAATGTTTTATTGATACCCAAAGAACGGGGCAGATCTAACTGAAATGCCACCGGATTGATAACCCTGGTGATCTTATAAGGGCCGATGAACCGGGGGCCTAACTTAGGAGATGGCTGTCTCAACTTCAAATTCTTGGTAGACAACCAGACGAAGTCTCCTAATTTGAAGCTGCAGGGTCTTTTCCGCTTATCAAAAACCCCTTTGGTCACTAATGACACAGACACAAGGGCTTTCTTCACTTTCCGCCAAATACCTCTAAGGACCGAAACCACAGAGGAACCACCAGGCGTGGAGTCCAGGGGGTCAAAAGAATTGGCCTTAGGATGATGCCCATACACACAAAGGAAGGGAGAGATCCCTGTAGCAGAGTGAGCCGCGTTGTTATAGGCAAACTCCGCCATGGACAGATGAGCAACCCAGTCAGTCTGACACTTGGAGACATAACACCTGAGGAACTGCTCCAAGGACTGGTTCACCCTTTCAGTCTGCCCATTAGACTGCGGATGGTAGCCTGACGACAAGCTGACAGAAATCTGGAGATCGGAACAAAATGCCCTCCAGAATTTGGCCACAAACTGGGATCCGTGGTCAGAGACCACATCAAATGGCAACCCGTGGAGACGCACAACATGCAGCATAAATAATTCAGACAGGCGTCTGGCCGATGGCAGCCCAACCAGTGGAACGAAGTGCGCCATCTTCGAAAACCTGTCAACGACAACCCAGATGGCTGTCATCCCCGAGGATTTGGGTAAGTCCACCACAAAATCCATTGAAATGTGGGTCCATGGCTTAGATGGGATAGAGAGTGGATGTAATGGGCCAACAGGAACCCCTCTAGGAGTCTTATTTCGGGCACAGATGTCACATGCCCGAACCCACTGATCCACATCCTTAGCCACCGAGGGCCACCACACCGCCCTAGATAGCAACTCCCGAGTTCTGGCAATACCCGGGTGACCTGCCGACTTCTTGGCATGGAATTCCAGGAACACTCGCTGTCTTAACCTAGGAGGCACAAACAAAAGACCTACCGGAAGGTCTGGAGGAGCCTGCTCCTGTGCTCTAAGGACTAATGATAAGAGGTCCTGGGTAATGCCCACTTTAATACATGATGGGGAAACAATGGGCAACGGCTCCTCGGTGGTCTCCTGGATTGGAGCAAAACTCCGCGAGAGCGCATCAGCCTTGATGTTTTTTGACCCAGGGCGATATGTTATCAAAAAATTAAAGCGAGCTAAAAACAAAGCCCATCGTGCCTGCCTGGCATTGAGACGCTTCGCTGACTCTAAATATGCCAGATTCTTATGGTCAGTGAGAATTGAGACCACAAACTTAGCCCCCTCAAGCCAGTGTCTCCACTCCTCGAGTGCATCCTTAATAGCCAACAATTCCCGGTTACCCACGTCATAATTCATCTCGGCAGGCGAAAATTTACGGGAAAAGTAAGCACAGGGATGAAGGTGATTATCAGACACTCCCATCTGAGAAAGCACTGCCCCAATACCCATCTCAGAGGCATCCACCTCCACCACAAAAGGACGCTCTGGATCTGGGTGTCGCAGCACCTTGGCCGAAACAAATGCCCTTTTGAGACGGGCAAAAGCCGCTTTAGCCTCACAAGACCAGTGAGCAACATCCGCCCCTTTCTTAGTGAGTGCCACCAAGGGCGCCACTATAGACGAAAATCCAGCGATAAATCGTCTATAAAAATTCGCAAAGCCCAGGAAACGCTGAAGCGCCTTCAAACTAGTGGGCTGCACCCAATCCAGGACTGCCTGTACCTTGGAACCCTCCATTTGGAAACCTTCTGGGGAGATAATATATCCTAGAAATGCGATTTGCTGAACTTCAAATTCGCACTTCTCCAGCTTCGCCCCAAGCCGGTGGTCTCTGAGTTTCTGGAGGACTAAGCGTACATGCTTCCGATGTTCCTCCAGGGAATGGGAGAAGATTAGGATGTCATCTAAGTATACAACTAAGAATCTATCCAAATATTCCCTGAGCACATCATTCATGAAATCCTGGAAGACTGCCGGGGCATTACAGAGCCCAAAAGGCATCACCAAATATTCATAATGCCCTGAGTGGGTATTAAAGGCAGTCTTCCATTCATCCCCCTCTCTTATTCGGATTAGATTGTACGCACCGCGTAGGTCAATCTTAGAAAAAATGGTGGCAGTACGAAGCTGGTCAAACAAGACCGAAATGAGAGGCAGTGGGTACGAGTTTTTAATCGTGATACGGTTCAATTCCCTGAAGTCGATGCAGGGTCGCAACGAACCGTCCTTTTTACCCACGAAGAAGAACCCCGACCCAACTGGAGACTGTGAAGGTCTGATAAATCCCTTAGCCAAGTTCTCCTGAATGTACTCTGCCATAGCCTGAGTCTCAGGACGTGACAGGGAGTACAACCTGCTCTTGGGAAGCTTAGCATTTGGCAACAAATCAATGGCACAGTCATAGGGGCGATGGGGAGGTAGTACCTCTGCAACTTTTTTGGAGAACACGTCCGCAAAATCTGCATAACACCCTGGCAATCCTGGCAAACTTAGCTGCGAGAGCCTGACTGGAAGGCTCAAGCAACTCCAGAAACAATCAGTACCCCAACTAAGAATCTCCCCAGAGACCCAGTCAAATTGAGGATTGTGGGCCCTTAACCATGGTAACCCCAACACCAATGGGGCAAAAGTACAGACAGTCACATAAAAGGACAATTTTTCAGAGTGTGTGGCTCCAATAAACAAAGAAATCTGGCTAGTGCAAGAGGTAATTTTACCTTGGGATAATGGTTCCCCGTTTAACCCACAAATCTCAATTTCCGATGCCAAGGGTACTAAGGGAACAGAGTGTTTCAGGGCGAATTGGCGGTCCATCAAAACCCCGTCGGCCCCACTGTCCACAAAGGCCTCAGTCTTGACAGTTTGACCGAGGATCTTCAAGGTCACCGGAATGATAAAAGTCTTCTTGGGAAATTCTGACTTCTGGCCTGACAGGATATTTCCCATCACCCTCAGGCCCTGAAGTTGTCCGGCTCATGATACTACCACATGACCTTTATTCCCACAGTACAAACACAACCCCTGCTGTCTCCTCCGCATCTTCTCACGGGAGGAGAGGCGGGTAGCCCCAATCTGCATAGGCTCCTCGGAAAATTCCTCAGAGTCTGAGGTTCCCTTGGGAAGGAAGGAAATCTCAGTCTCCCTTTCAAGCCTACGCTCTCTCAGCCGTCTATCCACCCGGATGGATAACTGCATGAGCTGATCCAAGCTATCAGGCAAGGGATATTGTACCAGTTGGTCCTTTATCTGGTTAGAAAGACCTCTTCGGTACTGATGTCTCAGGGCAGGGTCATTCCACTGGGTATCATGGGCCAACCTCCGAAACTCCGTACAGTAAACTTCAACTGGCCTTCGCCCTTGCTTAAGGATCGAAATCTGAGCCTCGGCTGAGGCCGTCTTGTCAGGGTCATCATACAACATGCCCAGTGCCGTAAAAAAAGCATCAACACTTTTAAGCGACCGACAGTCAGGCTGCAACCCATATGCCCAGACCTGTGGGTCTCCTTGTAGCAAGGAAATCACTATGCCCACCCGCTGAATCTCCGACCCAGAAGACTGAGGCCTAAGCCGGAAGTATAGCTTGCAGCTCTCCTTGAAACAAAAGAACTGCGAGCGATCTCCAGAAAAACGATCCGGGAGATTTACTTTCGGCTCCTTAACCCCTGCAGGTGCTGCTGCTGCGGAGCTCCGCCAGCAGCCTGGGAGGTGTGCATTTTAATGGACAAATCATTAAATTGTCGAGTCAGGACCTGCACCTGATCGACCACCTGCTGCAACGTATTTTGAGGGGTATGCTCCATATTCCCACAAAATTTCAACAGGAGTATTAGGCTGCTGAATATGTTATGCACACCAGTGCCTGCAGGAAAGTACTGGTGTCAGAACTGTTATGCACTCCAGTGCCTGCAGGAATGTACTGGTGTTTGAACTGTTATGCAAAACAAATGGACTCACAGACAGACTGGGGAATATGACATAACGTACACAGAAGGTGATAGGGTAACAAAATACACACAAAGTGAACAGAGAAGCCCAGAGGCTAAGGAACTGGGTATCTCCCTAGTATTAGAAATGCTCAGATGGGAAAAGCAAGATGTTGTGTTTTAATACGTAGAGAACCCGAAATGCTGTTGCTAAGGGCAACAGCAAAACCCTAAAAGGTTACCAACGGGTGTGGCAGTAAACTCCTTGGTCAGAGATGGAATGATAGACACAAGGAGAGTCTCCACAATCCTAATTCTCACTTGCAGTGCACAGGTTCAGCTTACTGCCACTAAACTGACCCCTGACACCTAGCACAGTGAGACAGGATTAGACAGGCAAGTCTTAGAATACAGCCGCAAACTTGCTAAGTTCACAGAGTAGTAACAGAACCCCAGCAAGCTAAACGACTGACTCCAGTCTTACTGCTAGGTCTGGATTGGCAGAGTGTAATACCAAATCCCCAGGCCTATTTGCAGTAAGCAATAAACAAATACAAAGCTACACAGTACTGGCTAACTTTCAGGAACTGACTAACCAACAAAGATTCAGCAGCATCTGCTTACCCTGAGAAGAGGCCTTATAAAGCAGGTGCTGTCCACGCCCCACTCAGACCTCACAGACTGTGAGCACAAAAACCAGCACCGGATCCCCTGCCGTGCACAGAGCCTATAACCACTGCACAGCAAAAGACCCGAACCGGAGTATCAGCTGCGCTCAGGTTACTCCGCTAGCACTTGTCTCCCGGTTGCCATGACGACGTGGCAGCACAGGGCAGGAGACCCTAACAGTTTGCCCTGTGTGGTGTAGGGGTACGCTCTCCTGTGCCGCATATTGCGTTATATAACTCCAGAAAAATAATGGAGAACAAAAATTTGAAGGATAAAATAGGGAAAGATCAAGAACCACTTCCTCCTAGTGCTGAAGCTGCTGCCACTAATCATGACATAGACAATGAAATGCCATCAACATAGTCTGCCAAGCCCGATGCCCAATGTCATAGTAGAGGGCATGTAAAATCCAAAAAGCCAAAGTTCAGTAAAAGGCCCAAAAAAATAAATTTAAATGGTCTGAGGAGAAATGTAAACTTGCCAATTATGACACGGACTGGCAAGGAATGGCTAAGGCCCTAGCCTATGTCCATGACTAGTGGTTCAGCTTCACATAACGATGGAAACCCTCATCCTCCCACTCGAAAAATTATAAGAGTTAAGCTCGCAAAAGCACAGCAAAGAACTGTGAGTTCTAAAATGGTATCACAAATCCCCAAGGAGAATACAAATATGTCGGAGGTTGCGATGCCTGACCTTCCCAACAGTGGACGGGAAGAGGTGGCTCCTTCCACCATTTGTACGCCCTCTGCAATTGCTGGAAGTAGCACCCACAGTCCAGTTTCTGATATTCAAATTGAAGATGTCACTGTTGAAGTACACCAGGATGAGGATATAGGTGTTGCTGGCGCTGAGGAGGAAGTTGATGAGGAGGATTTTGATGGTGATGTGTTTTTTTTAAATCAGGCACCGGGAGAGACATTTGTTGTCCGTGGGATGAATAAGCCCATTGTCATGCCTGGGCAAAATACCAAAAAAAGCCACCTCTTCAGTGTGGAATTATTTCTCCACAAATCCGAACAACAGGTGTCAAGCCATGTGTTGCCTTTGTCAATCCGTAATAAGTAGGGGTAAGACTTTAAACACATAGGAACATCCTCCCTTATAAGTCACCTGCAGCGCATTCATCAGAAGTCATTGTCAAGTTCAGAAACTTTGGGTAAGAGTGTAAGCAGTCCACTGACAACTAAATCCCTTCTTCCTCTTGTACCCAAGCTCCTGCAAACCACACCACCAACTACATCAACGTCAATTTCCTCCTCAGTCAGGAACGTCAGTAGTCCTGCAGGCCATGTCACTAGCATGAATGACGATTACTCTCCTAACCGGGATTCCTTCGAAGGATCCTTGAGTGGTACGCCTACTGCTGCTGTTGCCGCTGCTGTTGTTGCTGTTGGGAGTCGATCGTCATCCCAGAGGGGAAGTCGGAAGACCACTTGTACTACTTCAACTAAGCAACTGACTGTCTAACAGTCCTTTGCGAGGAAGATGAAATATGACAGCAGTCATCCTGTTGCCAAGCAGATAACTGAGGCCTTGACAGCTATGTTGGTGTTAGATGGGCATCCGGTATCCACCATTGGTGCAGTGGGATTTATACAATTCATGGAGGTAGTGTGTCCCCTGTTCCAAATCCCATCTAAATTCCACTTCACTAGGAAAGCGATTCTCAGACTGTACAGGGACATTATGAAAAGTGTCCTCAGTGTCCTGAAAAATGCGGTTGTACCCAGTGTCCACTTTACCACGGACATGTGGACAAGCAGAGCAGGGCAAACTAAAGACTACATGACTGGGACAGCCCACTGGGTAGATATATTGCCTCCTGCTGCAACAACAGCAGCGGCACCAGTAGCAGCATATCATAAACACCAGCTCGTTCCTAAGCAGGCTACGCTGTGTATGACCGGTTTCCTTAAGAGGCACACCACTGTCAACCTCTTACAGAAACATAGGGACATCATCGCACAATGGCTTGCCCCACTTAGACTCTCCTGGGGATTTGTGATATCGGAAAATGCCACCAATGTTGTGCGTGCATTACATCTGGGCAAATTCCAGCATGTCCCATGTTTCGCACATACAATTCATTTGGTTGTGCAGATTTTTTTTTAAATGACAGGGGTGTGCAGGAGATGCTGTCGGTGGCTCGTAAAATTGCCACTGCGTGCCGAAGACTGGAGCGCCAGCAAACACTCCTGAACCTGCCGTGCCATCAACTGAAGCTAGAGGTGGTAACGAGGTGGAATTCAATACTTTATATGCTTCAGAGGATAGAAGAGCAGCAAAAGGCCATGCAAGCCTATACACCCACCTACGATATAGGCAAAGGAGGGGGAATGCACCTGACTCAAGCGCAGTGGAGAATGATTACTGTCTTGTGCAAGGTTCTCCGACCCTTCATGCTTGCCACACGTGAAGTCAGTTCAGACACTGCCAGCTTGAGTCAGGTCATTCCCCTCATCAGGCTTTTGCAGAAGCAGATGGAGAAATTGAAGTAGGAGCTAAGACGGAGCGTTTCTGCTAAGTATGTGGGCTTGTGGATGGAGCCTTTAATTCACTTTGCCAGGATTCAAGGGTGGTCAATCTGTTGAAATAAGAGCACTACATTTTGGCCACCGTGCTCGATCCTAGGTTTAAAGCCTACATTGTATCTCTCTTTCCAGCAGATAAAATTCTGCAGAGGTTCAAAGACCTGCTGCTGATACAATTGTCAACTCAAGCGGAACGTGACCCGTCAACAGCTCCTCTTTCATTTTCTCCTGCAACTGGGGCTGCGAGGAAAAGGATAACATTTCCGAGCACACCCGCTGGCAGTGATGCAGAGCAGTCAGGAACAAGTGCTGACATTTGGTCAGGACTAAAGGAGCTGCCAACGATTACTGACATTTCTACTGTCACTGCATATGATGCTGTCACCATTCAAAGAATGGTGGAGGATTATATGGGAGACAGCATCCAACAGGCATGTCAGACAGTCCGTATGTATACTGGCAGGAAAAGGAGGCAATTTAGATGCCCTTGCATAAACTATCTTTATTTTACCTAAAATGCCCCTCCTCCAGTGTGTACTCCAAAAGTATGTTTAGTGCAACCGTGTCAGCGATCGGCTATTGTGAGATCATCCACTGCCAGTGCCATTAGATTTCTTGATGTGAACACCTATCGGGTGTTTGACGATGTTGGCGAGAAGCCATTAGATCCAGTTGAGGGTATCTGCACCTCTGAACTAACATCTAGCACATATTTGAATTTACGCCTATCCATGTGGATGAAAATCCTGAAGGTTGAAAAACTGTAATTAAGAAGTTGACTTCTGGAATGAAACCTGCCGACAATATCACCTGATGAAGCTCGGCACAAATTATGGTGCAAACCCTTCTCACAGAGCCATGCAACGTGAAGTCCTTCTTGTTAGGTGATTTATGCGACTACCGGCGCGTTGCTGAGTGGACCTGAATCGCCTGAGACTGGAGTATTTGAACTTCCTGTCACCATGTATTGTACAATGACCCGAGAGCTAGGACATTTATTGTCGGTAATCTTTGCAGGTGTGAAAGTCTATGTAGGACTACTACTTCCCAACCTCTGAGACTTGCGTTTGTCAACTGAAGTATGTAAGTCCAGACTCGGACCAATCTCCCCGCGTTGATTGATTATGTGGTGCCACGAGAATAGAGATACTCTGGCCCTTAGATATAAGCGCCCTATATAACGAATTGGTAGACAAAGGTCTGACCACTGAGCAAGAAGATTAATTTTGAAGAGATCGTGAATGCCACTTTCGAAGTAAAGTGCTTCTAAAGATGGCCCTATGTTCCCCAACAGTCGCATGCACAAGCGCACCAAGACTTCCTGTGGACCGAGCACAAACTGTACTAGAGAACTAATACTTTGTGCTGTTTTGTTTCTTAGGGATTCAATTTCTTGACATGAAACCCGGCTTGATTTGGAACAGTTGTCAATGCAATCGTGCTGAACGAGCACATTGTACGTTAGTAATGTATTCTGAAGGAGCAGTTGTTGAGCCGGAGCGTTGATGAGCAATTCATCTAAGCACAGAACCATTATCACTACCCGGGATCCGAGAATAACGATTATCACAGATATCACCCTTGTGACTACACGAGGCGCTGTGAAAGGCCAAACAGTAGTGCTTGAAAGTAATAATGGTTTTGTTGTACTGCAAACTTGTAAGTATGCGTGATGTGGTGGCTAAAATGTGAATGTTTAAGTACACATCCTTGCGCTTCAGTGAGAATACGAATTCTGAGGTTGTAAACCTGCAATTACTGACTGCATGAATTCCATCTTAAAGAAGTAGTACGTACGTACTGATTGAGTCTCCTTTAGGGCCAATATGGATTAGGATCGAGCTGTCCGGCTGTGGTACTACAAAAAGATTGTAATAACCTTGAATCTACTAGAGACCGAGCATCGGTCTACAGGACTGCCTTTGTGTCCTCTGACACAGCGAGGTTTATTTTTGGATGTTTCCTTGACAAACCACTGCAAAGGTGGCAGACAATGTAACTCTAAGTTTTGAACACTAAATTGTGTATCCACAGATCTATGGATTTCCGTAATAGCGTCAAATGAAACATCTTTAGCGAATTTGCTCGCACAAAAAAAGAAACAAGGGCCCTCATTCCGAGTTATTCGCTCGCAAGCTGCTTTTAGCAGATTTACTCATGCTAAGCCGCCACCTACTGGGAGTGAATCTTAGCTTCTTAAAATTGCAAACGACGTATTCGCAATATTGCGATTACACCTCTCTTAGCAGTTTTTGAGTAGCTCCAGACTTACTCGGCATCTGCGATCAGTTCAGTGCTTGTCGTTCCTGGTTTGACGTCACAAACACACCCAGCGTTCGGCCAGACACTCCCCCGTTTCTCCAGCCACTCCCGCGTTTTTCCCAGAAACGGTAGCGTTTTTTCACACACACCCATAAAACGGCGAGTTTCCGCCCAGAAACACCCACTTCCTGTCAATCACACTACGATCAACAGAACGATGAAAAAGCCGTGAGTAAAATTCCTAACTGCATAGCAAATTTACTTGGCGCAGTCGCACTGCGGACATTGCGCATGCGCACTAAGCGGAAAATCGCTGCGATGCGAAAAAATTTACAGAGCGAACAACTCGGAATGACCCCCAAGATAATTAACAGCTCGCCATGCCATTGGCTTGTCAGCAGCCTTTGTGTCCGAAGGATGGTGAGTGGTTTTTAAAAACCACGTCCTTTACCACGTGTGTGTTGTAGGACAGCCTCAAAAGGACTGAGGTTTACCAGATTTACCTGGTGTTGTTTTTCTTGTAAGAACAGATGTGGCAAAGCCGCAAACATACTCTCACGCCGGAGCGCGATACCGTAATCCTCCTAATTTTAGGAGTAAATAACCTATTGCCGTGTTAGGCAACGTTTCTATTGATTCTGCCCCTGTCTGTCAACTACAAAGATTGACGCTGAACTCAGAGAACTAAACTGGCTGACATCTATAGCAGTCATGCATAAATTGTCAGCCGATCTACTAATGTAAGTAACAAGCCATAGAAACTGGTCTGAAGCCAGATTTGGCTATTAACTACGTCGTGTATGCCACTATAACGTCGGTAACCCAAACCCCAACTACAGCATATACATTTTTAGCATAGCGTGAATGTCCAATCTGACGGGTCATTGAGTGTAGTTGCAGGTGGGACCTGGAAAGTTGTGACACCAAGAAAAGCTGTCAAAGACTCTGGTATAGAGAATGGTTTAATATAGAATTAGACAATGAACACACACACACCCGTACAGGTCAGGCAGTCGCTGCGTTCTATCCCATAGAAAACGCCAGCATTTGAAATAGGTTCCTTAGTGTCATTAAAAATCAGAACCTAGCGTCTGGACTGATGAGGTTATGACTGGCTGGGCTATGAATAGTCACTAAGTGACTGGTGGCCTTGTGTGTGCAAGAAGTATAAGGTCTGGCATTGAATCGGCTGACTGCAACACAGCCGACGTTAGCATGCGACCCCTGATGGCTACTGTTAGTGCAAGATTTGTTATATACAGTTAGATGTAGCCGCCCAAATAGGATCAGAGTAGATGTCCGTATGCGGACTGGTATTCCCTCGGTCATGTGGATTCTCTTAGATAATATTGGTACCTACCTTAAGTAAAGTGTGCATAAACTAGAAGAGTATTGCAGCTAGCACACACTTAATCTGTGACCGAATTCCTAACACCACTCCGGCTCCTCTAGTGGGGAAGTGTTGTAGGACCGTAGCAAAATTCCCGGACAAAGAAACAGGAAATGGAGTTAAAATGGTGTCCAGCCATGTGCTTAGTGCCATGTGCTTTCACGATATCTTAAGAAAACCCCATTAACAAATTACAGTAATGTTAGCCACAACAGAACCTGCATATATTACATATTACAACATATTTCCACAATATATACACATGTAATATACCTTCTATGTATATATGACATATTACACATCTACATCTATACATATGTAATTAATCTGCCCATATACATATGTAATAACTCCCCATGTAGTTTTTTAGATTAGTACAGCATATGCATGAAATATATGTATATACAATGCACTTTGTATGCATACATATAACAAGAGTACCGCATATAATACCCCCCCCCCCGTCTCCTGGGATCTCCAACTGTGCAGCGGCAGTGCTGCCTCCTCTCCCGCTGATTATAGCTAGTGGTAGGGAGCAGGAGGGCAGCGGGGGACAGAAGCAGAAGCCCAGCGGCGGCAGTATGTCTGTCCGCGGCTGGGCTTCATGGCGGCAGCGGGAGCGCACTTTGATTAGTGCGCGACCGCTGGCTGTAGTGTGCAGGCTGCCAGTGTGGAGCATGGGGCGGCCAGCGGGCGGCAGCTGGGAGACCATCGGGCGGCCAGCGGGGAGAATCCTGAGCGAGCGCCAGCGGCGGAAATACCTCTAAAGCACGCTCCCTGCTGTGTGTGTTGGGAGCGGCCTGTGACTGTGGGGGAGCGCACTGACCTTGCGGTAGCTGTGGAAGCTAACCGTATGCAGCCTCTCGCTGCTTCTCCTGGCGGCAGCAGCGCTGGAAGCGCCCATTAGAAAAAATGAATCCTCTGAAATCTCCTCCACCCAGCGTTGTGGCCTGTTCATGTGGAGGAGATGGCCACTCAATCCCGGACCCTCACTTCTCTGTAAGTGGGGAAGGGACCGCATGCTGCCTGGATGACACGGCCGTGCTTTTCCTACAAGAGCCCACGCGTCAGCAGCGGCTGGAGGCATTACAATCCCAGACCCACACTTCTTAGTAAGTGGGGAAGGGATTGACTGTAGAGAAAAATTAAATTAAAATTAAAAAGTAAAATAAAAAATCGGGCTCGGGAGCCCATGATGTGCTTCCCTTGAGGCACATAAAAAACACTGAGGATCCTGGGAGTATGGAGGAGGGAAGAGGAGGGTTGCTCATTTAAATATTTAAATGTACCTTCCCTGCTAAGCACCGTCCATATCCCAAGAGTACTCCAGTGACCCCTAGTGGATGAAAAAGAAAACAATATTGTGATGTGTGAGGTGTTCAGAATAGGTTGGAAATGAATGTTATTGAGGTTAATAAAACAGTAGGATCAAAATTACCCCCAAATTCTGTGATTTTAGCTGTTTTTGTGTTTTAAAAAATCATCCAGATCCAAAACCAAAACCCGAAAGGGTGGTTTTGGCAACAGCAATCCTAATACAAAACACGAGCGGGAATCCAGATCCAAAACCAAAACACAAAACATGAAAAAGTGCCCGCCGCACATCTCTATCTTTGGAGCATTTTTGGGGCATATTTTCTAAAACTGCCATCCTGTCTGCCACTACAGTGCCACTCCTAGATGTGCCAGGTGTTTGTGCCACCCACTTGTGTCGCTTAGCTTAGTCATCCAGCTACCTCGGTGCAACCTTTTGGCCTAAACTGGATAAAAACAATATTGTGAGCTGTGAGGTGTTCAAAATAGACTGGATATGAGTGGAAATGAATGTTATTGAAGTTAATACTGTAGGTACCAAAACACCCCCAAATTCTGTGATTTTAGCTGTTATTTTCCTTTTTTTTTTTAAATAGAACCAAAACCAAAACACACAAGGAATGTTTTAACAAAACCAATAAAAAACCAAAGCACGAAAAAAAAAACCAAAAAAACCCAACACCCTAAAAATGGACAGGTGCACATCTCTACCAAAAAGAAACTGCCCGTGATCCTTAACAGTGACATCATTGCCGATCTGGCCAACTATATAGGTGTGAAGAAAGTTGATGCATGAGCATGGCTGCAAATCTCGCAGGGCAAGGGTTGGTGGAGAGATCCAATGGGTTCTTCTTCACAACCTGGATCTCCTTCCCATAGGAAGGAGCTGGGCTCTGGGAATCAATGCCATCTGAAAATGGCATTGGTACCTGCAGGCAAACAGAAACATTTCAGTTTTTGGAGTTTGCTAATTGCTTGGTGACCCCATTGGGTCCTTAATAATGAATGGGCCCATTACTAAAAACATAGAGAAACTAGGATTTCATAACAGGCCCGTAATGGGTGATGACTAGGCCATTTTATACTGTTAAATTTAGGAGAGCAAGTTGATTATTTTTTGTTATTATTAAACAGTCCCAATTTTACATTTAACAAATGCTCAAATTTAATACAAAACAAAAATACTTATTGCTACTAAGAAAACTATCACATTAAGTACTGTAAAAAATAAATACATTACATTTTATATTCCCAATGAGAAACACACATGAAACTTGATAAAGAGTCTTGAAGCGGTTAAACCCTTCAGTTATTAGGTGGCTAAGACAGAACATAATAGGCATGCCACATATAATATTTCCTAAACAAGACTGAGGATGGCATCATGCTTTTGTCATTTTTTTCAGTCCTATTATGTCTTAGTATTGTAACCAGCTAGCTGCATTATTGAAAACTGCACTTTCACCTTCAATGGTCGAAGCATTTTATCTAGAATGAAATCGCTTGATTATCTAACACAATGCGGCTTCCCTGTGGCTAACACTAGTACACCACTGTACTCAGTTTAATGATACAGCCGCACTGCAGTTGCTTGCTAAGCACTGTCTCACTGTTCCTCTAAATTGGTTGTAGTAGTTGGTGGATACAGGCTCAGCAACTCTATCCAGGAGTAGTTTCAGGAAGACAGTAGAACGCAGCACTTTCATACGGCAATAGAAATCAAAAGAGCTATTCATCAAAGCTACTACAGTACTGGAGTGCATTCTTTCAATGAGCAAGCTGATATTTGCTTGTGGTGAAACAATAGATCAATAGGATGCAAGTACAGGCATGGGGAAGAAACATAACCACCAAAATCAAACTTCGTTAGAAAAAAAAAATAAATGTACAAAATTTTCAAGTTATTTCTACAATAAACTATAGTTTTAAGGAGATTTCGGAATATCTAAAATATTTTTATACATAAGCTACCTGGACCCCAGATATATTTTAACCTCCTATGCCAACTGTCTGGACCACTACATACAAAGTCCCTTTAGCGCCTATTGGGGTCTACGTAATAAGCCTTGGATGGAGAAAGAGTGGACAGAAATAAAGTACCGGCCAACCAGATCCTGTCATTTTTCAAACACAACCTGTAACTAGTGATGAGCGGATTCGGTTTTACTCGGTTTTACTCGGTTCTCAAAACCGAATCTTATTGGCTAGTTTTGAGAACCGAGTAAAACCGAGTAAAACCGAATCCGCTCATCACTACCTGTAACATGGCAGTTACGAGCTAATTGGCTGGAGCTTTACTGTATATGCATACTCTTTATTTTTCTCCAAGGCTTAGTATATAGAACCCATTGTCTGTTATCATTCAATCCTCTAGAATGTGAGCTCTTACTGGCAGGGCCCTCAAGCCAAAAGTGTTTAACTTATCAAACATTGAAAAGAGTGGAGAATTGAACCAGTGAAGATGTTGTCAATAGCAACCAATAAGCTTTCAGCTAGAATTTCTCATGTACATTCTATAAAATTATAGGCATATGCTGATTGGTTGCTCCACTCTTTTAACTGCTTGATACATCGACCTATACCCCATATCTGTCCACACTCTGTCCTCTTCTTTTGTTCCTGTGTCATATCTTATGTATTATGATTTCTGTATGCTATGCAAATGTATTCTGTTAACTGCATCAATGCATTTATTATTCTTATTATCTGTGTCCATGTAAGCTCTCTGTTTTCTTTACTGTCTTTGGTGGTCATTTCCGAGTTGATCGCTAGCTGGTTTCGTTTGCTGCGCAGCTATCAGGCAAAAAAACTGCACTTCGGCGCATGCGTATGCGGCGCAATGCGCACGCTCGTCGTACTATTACAACGAACAATGTAGTTTCACACAAGGTCTAGCGATGCATTTCAGTCGCACTGCTGACCGCAGAGTGATTGACAGGAAGAGGGCGTTTCTGGGTGTCAACTGTCCGTTTTCAGGGAGTGTTCGTAAAAACGCAGTCGTGCCAGGAAAAACGCAGGCGTGGCTGGGCGAACGCAGGGTGTGTTCGTGACGTCAAAACAGGAACTGAATGGTCTGAAGTGATCGCAAGCGCTGAGTAGGTCTGAAGCTACTCTGAAACTGCACAAAATAATTTTGTAGTCGCTCTGCGATCCCTTCATTCGCACTTCTGCTAAGCTAAAATACACTCCCAGTGGGAGGTGGCATAGCGTTAGAACGGCTGCTAAAAACTGCTAGCGAGCGAACAACTCGGAATGACCACCTTTATTTGCATGATTTGTTATATACTCTTTTAACTACAGCTGTGTCTTCATTTTTGGTGGTTTTTACAGTTATAATCTGTCGTCTGGTTTTGGTTTTGCAAAAATGCTGTAACTGGTTTTGTATTTGTATTTTTTTTTTTTTTAAATTGACAGAAAAAGCTAAAATCAAATGATTTGGGCCTTTTTTGTTCCTACAGTATTAATGACCTCAATAACATTAATTTCCAGTCAATTTTGACCACCTCACAGCTCACAATATTGTTTTCATGCAGTGTAGGCAAAAGGCTGCAGCCAACTGGCTGGTTACTAAGCGACAGAGCAGCGGCACAAACACACGGCAGTTTATGGCACATGTATGAAATATTGCCACACAGCAGTGGCAGAAATGAAAAGCAGTGCAAGATGGAACTGGTATACTAGAAAAGCGTACCTCCCAACTTTGGGGCCTGCCAAAGAGGGACATCGGCGCGACGTTGCCGCGCCCCACCTGAAAAGGGGTGTGGCTTCGGGAAAGGGGCGTGGTTTCACGGGAGTGCCGCAATAGCGAGCCACACCCCCGGTTTTCGTCACTGAGGGGGCATGGCTAGCACTCTGTGAGCTGCTGGCATGCCCCCTCTCCCTCTGTCTCTAGTGAATAGACGCTGTGCGCATGCGCACAGTGTCTATTCACAGCTGCACTGCTAAGCTGGGCAGCGAGAGACAGAGCCTCCCAACTACCCCCCCCACCCCCACCGCGGGACACTTCGGCCCGCGGGTGGGGCAGCGGGACAGTCCCAAAAATCGGGACTGACCCGCGAAAATCGGGACAGTTGGGATGTATGAAAAAGTGCAAAAGCACAGGAGGCTGCTGCTGCGGCTGCTGCCGAGGCACAGTGGAGGGTGGAAGGCTGAGGCTTAGACTGCTGCAGAGGCATTGGGGGGAGGACTGAGGCTGCTTCAGAGGCACAGTGGGATGAGACTGTTAGAGAGTCCCAGTGGGGAAGGGGCTGGAGATTTTCCACAACTTTCAAGATTAGAAGGAAACGGCTGAGGCAGAATTGTCTGCATTACAGGTAAGTCACCAATTCTAAAAAAAAAATCCATATTGCCTGTGTTGTATATTGATGATGATACTGGTTATATTCCTACATCAGCAGATGTCTTCCGGACCACATTATCACCACATGAATAGTGAATACCAACTGAAATTATTGTTTGTCCAGGATGGAGCCTTTCTTCAGAAGTTCCCCATTGCAGAGAAACCAACATATAGGTTAGAGAAGACTCAAACTGACTTGCCTGTACCTAGCGGAGAGGGTTAAGGGGCGAGGTTGAGATTTCTGTAGCCATTCCTGCTGCTGTCTGGGGATGATTCTGCCGGGAGAGCTGCTGCTGGCGGTGGAGGCTGGAGATGAGTAGAATCAGTCCCTGTGCTGCCCGAGTGGAGGCTCCGAAGTCTGCCTCCACAGCAGGGGTGCAGGTAGGACTTCTGCTGCTGCCTTATGGAGGAGCAGGGGTGAGGAGGCACCCACACAGCGGGCACAGCCAAGGGGAAGAGCTGACAATGCACCCCTGTCTTAAGTACTTTGGGACCCCCAAATTCTTAATCCAGACCTGCCACCAAAAACCTCTATACTCTGGCTGGACCAATATGTCATATGTAGCACTTATACTCATTTATTTATTTTATTTATTAACAGTTTCTTATATAGCGCAGCATATTCTGTTGCGCTTTATAGAACAAAACTGGGTAAAAACAGACAGACATAGAGGTAGGAAGGCCCTGCTCGCAAGCTGACAATCTGTGCATCATTGCCTAGTTCCCTAGAGATTGGAAGCTTGCAAGCAGGGTCCTCTTACCTCTTTGCCTGTCTGTTATTACTAAATGTCATCCTATTAATGTTTTTTTCTCAATTGTAAAGCAAAACAGATTATGTTAGCCTATAATAAGACACCCCCCACTTTCTGTAAATAGACTGCAGGAGTAATAATGCTTTGGCACCGTTTATCGAAAAGAGAAGTTTAACACTGGAGCAAAAGTCTTAACACATCCTAACTTATGTGGACACTTAGAGGCCTGATATTAAATTGAGGTGGACAGATCTTTTAGCACTGACACAAACTGTAATATTTTGTATGCATGTGCAGAAGGAAAGTTCCCCAGTTTTGCATATGTCTGTCCAGTTTTAAGTCAGACATAACTTGGCTGGATTTGTCTTTTGGCAAAATTGGGCATTAGGGGGCTGGAACTGAGCTGTGACAATGTAATTGCATGGAACAGCACTGACTTTTAGGGGCGTCAGGGGAGTATAACAAGATCTGTGCAATTCTGAGTAGCACACACAGGAAGGGAAGGATCTTTTTGAAGGATCTCTTGCACCTAGCATGAGGTTGGTGCAACTGCAGATACTAATGATAACAGTTGCTACAGCCTCATAAAATGTATGGGCGGTACGCAGTTCCGCTTACACACACGCACGCACGCACACACACACGCACACGCACGCACGCACACGCACGCACGCACGCACGCACGCACACACACACACACACATTTGCCCTTTGGATTCTCTCATTAGCATAAAGAAGTAAATAGCACTGCCATGACTGCCCACGAGTAAAGGCAATTTGCATGTGACTCAAATCAACCCCAGTTTTATGCAATGTGAGAAATTGGGAATCTACTATAGGTGCAAAATTATGTACTATTGTTGATTGGTTAATCTGGAACTCAGCAATCTGAAATAATGAAGAAGATGATGAAGTGAAAGAATGAAGACGGTAATGTTGAAGTCAGGGCTACGTGTGTGGGATAACCTGGGTAAATCATGTCAATGTGACTAACTGCAATACGGGTGTGGTATGTTAGGTAGATAAGACTTAGGTCGACAGTGTCTAGGTCGACCACTATTGGTCGACAGTAAGTAGGTCGACATGGTTTCTTGGTCGACAGGGACTCTAGGTTGACATGTACTAGGTCAACATGAGTTTATTTTTCTTTTTTTGGTGTCGTTTTCTCCGTACAATGACCGGGAACCCCAATTAGTGCACCGTGTCCCCACGCATGGCTCACTTTACTCGCCATGCTTCGGACAAGGTGCCTCCCTCTACTACCGCTGTGCACGGCACAGGTTACCGTTCCCAATTGTAGTCCACGTGGATCGAAAAGTATGAAAAAGTATGAAAAAGTTCTGAAAATAAAAAAAAATGTGAAAAACTCATGTCGACCTTATGTCATGTCGACCTAGAACATGTCGACCTAGAGTCCCTGTCAACCTAGAAACCATGTCGACCTACTTACTGTTGACCAATAGTGGTCGACCTAGACAGTGTCGACCTACTTACTGTCGACCTAAAGACCGGATCCCCTGCAATACACACATATTGTTTTTACTCAATGCAAAAAAAGCGTTGATATGAAACTAAGGACAATGGAAATATATAACTCTTCCTGGATGAGTTTATGCTCTTGATGAAATGGACAGAAGGGAACCATAAAGATAACATTTCATGTATTTAGTAAATAATGCAGGTATGAAAGTACAAAAATAAATTAAAGTACTCTAGCTGTGAAAAAACCTTACCACACCTCAGAGTTTGTTTTCTGAAAATCCATTTTAAGTAAATTGTCTATGAAACTTGCTATGGTTTGCCATAGGTATCATTTACAGCGGCTGGGTCAGAAATCTTTTGTGTGGGTATTGAATCTGTACAAACAGTGACTACATTCCTCCTTGAATAACTTCATTAAACATCCACTGATACAGTCATTTCTTCTAACTATAGTACAGGACCTGGGACAGCCCCGATCTTGCAAAGGACTGAACCAGAAAGAAGTTCCCATCCCTCCTCCTAATACAGAAGTATAATTCCAAAGCTCGGAAAGTACAGTATATTAATGACACATTGAGCAGCCCCATGTGAATTCTCTCTGGGATATTTATCGTACTAAATGGGTTGATTAGATGCAAGACAGCCTGATTAGCATTGTAACTGGTGTAGCTTTTTTGCTACAAGTAATTTAAAGCCAGAGGTTAAAAAAAGAGCGCCAAAGATTTGCAGAAGTATATCTATCATCATATCTTGTAACTACCTGGTTTTGCCTTGTAAATGATCGCTGATTTAAAAATACGGGTATTCTCACACAAACTTCCGCACCTGCAGCTTCTTGCACCATATTATATTTACCCCTTCATGTTCGCTTTAGTGGTCATGTAATGAATGAGGTACATTTACAATTTTTTTGCTCAAAAATATATGTAGGATGTTTTTTTTCTAGCGCAGTACACTCATACATTGGTGTGTCAGCGGTCAAAAGATAAATATTGTGTACAACATACTGTATACTGTATAAAACAAAGTGTTTTACGTTACACCTAATGCATGTTGGTGTAATGTATTCAGACTAATATTCTCATTATGTTAGAGATGTGCACCGCACCTTTTTGCTGGTTTTGGTTCTAATTCGTCATCTGGTTTTTGGTTTTGGATTTCGTCAGTGACTGATTTTGGTTTTGGATTTTTCAAAAATTTTACAAGAAAAGCTCAAATCTAAATATTTTTTTTGATCCTAGAGTATTAGTAACCTCAATGACATTAGTTTCCACTCATTTACAGTCAGTTGTGTCCATCTCACAGCTCACAATATTGTTTTCATCCACTTTGGGCAAAAGGCTGAAGCAAGCTGTCCAGTTTCTAAGTGACAGAGCAAAGGCACAAACTCACGGCAGTTTATAGCACATCTAAGAAACACTGCCACACAGCAGTGGCAGAAATGATTAGTGGTGCGAGATGGAATTGTCCTTGGGCTCTCCTATCCACACTTAAGTTGGATGTTAAAAAGGACATGCTCAATTTAACAGAACAAGCACTTTTGTGGCAGAAGTGCTTGGTTTGTTTGGGCCATCACAAAACTATTTTTTTGAAGGGCTACCTCAAATTACTAATGAGAATGATGATGAGGGCATTAATTACATTATAATCTTGTAAAATAAATGTCATGAACTTGCTGCAAATGATGTAACCTAGAGGAGGTGTCTAGATGGCTAATGTCCCTACCTCTCATAATTTTGGCCTCACAAATGGAGCAGATGCCTTCACAAACATTGTCAGGATTTGGGTAATAAATAATTGCACAGTCTAGAGATGCCTTTTTTGGTCTTATGCCCAAGCATCACAATGGCTTTCTTTTATCACAGGTAAGAACTGCAGCCACTGGTGGCTGACTTAAACAACATCATCAACATCCTCATCCTCAGTGTCAGATAGTCTCAGTAGTACACATACATTATATGGACAAAAGTATTTGGCCACACCTGCTAATTATTGAATTTAGGTGTTTCAATCAGACCCGTTGCAAAATATGTATAAAATCAAGCCCCCTGCCATGCAGTCTCCATTTGCAAACATTTGTGATACAAAATGGTTCATTCTGAAGAGCTCAGTGACTTCAAACATGGTACTGTGATAGGATGCCACCTTTGCAATAAGACGGTTTGTGAAATTTTATCACTGCTGGATATTCCACGGTAAACTGTAAGTGATATTATTAGAAAATTGAAGCAGTTAGGAACTTAGCCATGAAGAGGAAGACCACGTAAAATCACAGAGCAGGGTCAACAACTGCTAAAGCGCATGGTGGTAAAAGTAGCCAATTCTCTGCTGATTCTATAGCTGTAGAGTTCCGAACTTCCACTGGCATTAATGTAAGCACAAAAACTGTCCGGCGAGACCTTAATAGAATAGGTTTCCATGTCCATGCAGCTGCATGCAAGTCTCACATCACCAAGTCTAATGCAAAGCATAAGATGGAGTGGTGTATAGCACACTGACACTGGACTATGGAGCAGTGCAAATGTATTCTGTGGAGTGACGAATCATGCTTCTCTGTTTGGCAGTCAGATGGGTGAATCTTGGTTTGGTGGAAGCCGGGAGAACGTTATCTGTCTTATTCCATTATGCCAACTGTAAAGTTTGGTGTAGGAGGAATAATGGTATGGGGCTGTTTTTCAGGATTTGGGCTGGGATACTTATCTCCAGTGAAGGGCTATCTTAAGCTTCAACATACCAAGACATTATTGACAATGCTATGCTTCCAACTTTGTGGCAACAGTTTGGGGAAGACCCTTTTCTATTCCAACATAACTGTGCCCCAGTGCACAAAGCAAGGATTATAAAGACTTGGTTTCATGAGTTTGGTGTGGAAGAACTTGACTGGCCCACACAGAGCCCTGACATTAACCCCATCGAACTCCTTTGGAATGAACTGGAATGGATATTGTGAGCCAGGCATGCTCGTCTTACACCTCATAAATGCTGTACAGAACGAGTGGGCACAAATTCCCATAGAAACACTCCAAAATCTTGAGGGAAGTCTTACAAGAACAGTGGAAGCTGATATAGCTGCAAAAGGGGACCAACTCCGTATTAAAGTATGTTTTTGAATACAATGTCATTACAGTCCCTTTTGGTGTAATGGTCAGGCGTCCAAATACTTTTGTTCATATAGTGTATCTTTAAGCAAAAACGGAAAATAATTTATCATTCACAGTTGATAAATGATCCCATTAGGAAAAAGAAACGTAATCAGAGTTTGATAGGAAGTGCAACTTTAGCACTTTGTAGCCAGTCAAAGACCAATGGTTTATTCCTCTTGAATTGGTGAACTGAGCAGCCAATATTAAACAATTCCACAACAAACTGCCTTACACAATGGAACTGTGTGGGTTTATATTACAAAAAAGTAGAGATGAGCGGGTTTGGTTCCCTGAGAACCGAAACCCCCCCCCCCCCCCCCCCCTTCCCCCGGACGTCACTACCCGAGCCTGGATCCGAGCCCGGCTCGGGTTTTCCTGCCTGACTCGGAAACCAGAATGAGGCAAAATGTCATCACGCTGTCGGATTCTCGCGGGTTTTGGATTCCATATAAGGAGCCGCGCATCGCCGCCATTTTCACTCTGGCATTGGAGAGTGTAGCGAGAGGACATGTCTCCGTCCACAGTGTCTGTGCGGGAGGAACAGTGGGATGGCGATTTCAGTGCTGTCTTGTGCTACTCAGTCCAGTGTAGTGTCTTATGCTGCATCAGTCCAGTCACAGTGGTGGTGTCCTCTGCTGCCATATGTCCAGTGTAGCTGTATAAGTCCAGTGCAGTGGTGCTGTGTTGTCCTGCATCAGTCCAGTGATAGTGTCTTGTGCAGAATCAGTCCAGTCACAGTGGTGGTGACCTCTGCTGCCAAATGTCCAGTGCTGCTGTATAAGTCCAGTCCAGTGGTGCTGTGTTGTGTTGCATCAGTCCAGTGGTGGTGTGTTGTGCTACATCAGTGCAGTCACAGTGGTGGTGTCCTTTGCTGCCATATGTCCAGTGCTGCTGTATAAGTCCAGTCCATTGTAGTGGTGCTGTTTTGTCCTGCATCAGTCCAGTGGTGGTGTACCTGTGCTGCTGTATAAGTCCAGTGGTACTGCCGTATATGTCCAGTGGTACTGCCGTATATGTCCAGTGATACTGCCGTATATGTCCAGTGGTACTGCCATATAAATCCAGTGATACTGGCGTATAACTCCAGTCCAGTGATACTACGGTATATGTCCAACGATACTACCATATTTGTCCAGTGGTACTGCCATATATGTCCAGTGGTACTGGCGTATAAATCCAGTCCAGTGATACTGCCATATAAATCCAGTGGTACTGCCATATAATTCCAGTGATACTGCCGTATATATCCAGTGGTACTGCCATATAATTCCAGTGATACTGCCGTATAATTACAGTGATACTGCTGTATAAGTCCAGTAATGCTGCCGTATAATTACAGTGATACTAGCGTATAATTCCAGTGGTACTGCCGAATAATTTCAGTGCAGTGATACTGCCGTATAATTACAGTGATACAGCCGTATCATTTCAGTGGTACTGCCGTATAAGTCCAGTGGTACTGCCATATAATTCCAGTGATACTGCTGTATAAATCCAGTCCAGTAGTACTGCCGTATATGTCCAGTGGTACTGACGTAAAAAAACCAGTCCAGTGATACTGCCGTATAACTCCTGTGGTACTGCCATATAGTTCCAATGATACTGCTATATATGTCAAGTGAAACTGTTGTGTAAATCCAGTGATACTGCCGTATAATTCCAGTAGTTCTAACATATAAATCCAGTGATACTGCCATATAAATCCAGTCCAGTGGTACTGCCTACATGTCCAATGTTACTGACATATATGTGCAGTGGTACTGTCGTATAAATCCAGTTAATTGATACTGCTGTATAAGTCCAGTGGTACTGTCATGTAATTCCTGTGATACTGCCGAACATGTCCAGTGGTACTGCCATATAATTCCATTGATACTGCCGTAAAATTCCAGTGACACTGCCGTATAAATCCATTAATACTGCTGTATAATTCCAGTGGTACTGGCGTATAAGTCCAGTGGTACTGCCGTATAATTCCAGTGACACTGCCATATAATTCCAGTGATACTGGCGTATAAATCCAGTGATACTGCCGTATAATTCCAGTGATACTGCCGTATAAATCCAGTCTAGTGGTACTGCCATATATGTCCAGTGATACTGCTGTATATGTCCAGTGGGACTGCCGTATAAAGCCAGTCCAGTGATACTGCTGTATAAGTCCAGTGGTACTGCCATATAATTCCAGTGATACTGCTGTATATGTCCAGTGGTACTGCCATATAATTCCAGTGATACTGCCGTATATGTCCAGTGATACTGCCGTATAAATCCAGTGATACTGCCGTATAATTCCAGTAGTACTGGAGTATAAGTCCAGTGATACTGCCGTATAAATCCAGTCCAGTGGTACTGCCATATAAATCCAGTCCAGTGATACTGCCATATAAATCCAGCGGTACTGCCATATAATTCCAGTGATACTGCCGTATAATTCCAGTGATACTGCCATATAATTCTAGTGGTACTGGCATATAAATACAGTGGTACTGCCGAATAAGTCCAGTGGTACTGCCATATAATTCCAATGATACTGCCGTATAATTCCAGTGGCACTGGCGTATAAGTCCAATGATCCTGTTGTGTAAATCCAGTCCAGTGGTACTGCCGTATAAATCCAGTGGTACTGCCGTATAATTCCAGTGATACTGCCGTATATTTCCTATTATACTGCTGTATAAAGCCAGTCCAGTAGTACTGCCGTATATGTCCAGTGGTACTGCCGTATAAATCCAGTCCAGTGATACTGCCGTATAACTCCAGTGATACTGCCATATAATTCCAATGATACTGCCGTATATGTCCAGTGAAACTGCTGTATAATTCCAGTGATACTGCTGTATAATTCCAGTAGTTCTGGCATATAACTCCAGTGATTCTACCGTATAAATCCAGTCCAGTGGTACTGCCATATATATTCAGTTTTACTGCCGTATATGTCCAGCGTTACTGACGTATATGTCTAGTTGTACTGCTGTATAAATCCAGTACAGTGATACTGCCATATAAGTCCAGTGGTACTGCCATATAAGTCCAGTGATTCTGCCGAATATGTCCAGTGGTACTGCCATATAATTCCAGTGATATTGCTGTATAATTCCAGTGACACTGCCGTATAAATCCATTGATACTGCCGTATAATTCCAGTGCTACTGGTGTATAAATCCAGTGGTACTGTAGTATAATTACAGTGATACTGCTGTATAATTCCACTGATACTGCCATATAATTTCAATGGTACTGGCGTATAAGTCCAGTGATACTGCCATGTAAATCCAGTGGTACTGCCATATAATTCCAGTGATACTGCCGTATATATCCAGTGGTACTGCCATATAATTCCAGTGATACTGCCGTATAATTCCAGTGATACTGCTGTATAAGTCCAGTAATGCTGCCGTATAATTACAGTGATACTAGCGTATAATTCCAGTGGTACTGCCGAATAATTTCAGTGCAGTGATACTGCCGTATAATTACAGTGATACAGCCGTATCATTTCAGTGGTACTGGCGTATAAGTCCAGTGATCCTACCGTGTAAATCCAATCCAGTGGTACTGCCGTATAAGTCCAGTGGTACTGCCATATAATTCCAGTGATACAGCTGTATAAATCCAGTCCAGTAGTACTGCCGTATATGTCCAGTGGTACTGACGTAAAAAAACCAGTCCAGTGATACTGCCGTATAACTCCTGTGGTACTGCCATATAGTTCCAATGATACTGCTATATATGTCAAGTGAAACTGTTGTGTAAATCCAGTGATACTGCCGTATAATTCCAGTAGTTCTAGCATATAAATCCAGTGATACTGCCATATAAATCCAGTCCAGTGGTACTGCCTACATGTCCAATGTTACTGACATATATGTGCAGTGGTACTGTCGTATAAATCCAGTTCATTGATACTGCTGTATAAATCCAGTGGTACTGTCATGTAATTCCTGTGATACTGCCGAACATGTCCAGTGGTACTGCCATATAATTTCATTGATACTGCCGTAAAATTCCAGTGACACTGCCATATAAATCCATTGATACTGCTGTATAATTCCAGTGGTACTGGCGTATAAATCCAGTGGTACTGCCGTATAATTCCAGTGACACTGCCATATAATTCCAGTGATACTGGCGTATAAATCCAGTGATACTGCCGTATAATTCCAGTGATACTGCCGTATAAATCCAGTCTAGTGGTACTGCCATATATGTCCAGTGATACTGCTGTATATGTCCAGTGGGACTGCCGTATAAAGCCAGTCCAGTGATACTGCTGTATAAGTCCAGTGGTACTGCCATATAATTCCAGTGATACTGCTGTATATGTCCAGTGGTACTGCCATATAATTCCAGTGATACTGCCGTATATGTCCAGTGATACTGCCGTATAAATCCAGTGATACTGCCGTATAATTCCAGTAGTACTGGAGTATAAATCCAGTGATACTGCCGTATAAATCCAGTCCAGTGGTACTGCCATATAAATCCAGTCCAGTGATACTGCCATATAAATCCAGCGGTACTGCCATATAATTCCAGTGATACTGCCGTATAATTCCAGTGATACTGCCATATAATTCTAGTGGTACTGGCATATAAATACAGTGGTACTGCCGAATAAGTCCAGTGGTACTGCCATATAATTCCAATGATACTGCCGTATAATTCCAGTGGCACTGGCGTATAAGTCCAGTGATCCTGTTGTGTAAATCCAGTCCAGTGGTACTGCCGTATAAATCCAGTGGTACTGCCGTATAATTCCAGTGATACTGCCGTATATTTCCTATTATACTGCTGTATAAAGCCAGTCCAGTAGTACTGCCGTATATGTCCAGTGGTACTGCCGTATAAATCCAGTCCAGTGATACTGCCGTATAACTCCAGTGATACTGCCATATAATTCCAATGATACTGCCGTATATGTCCAGTGCAACTGCTGTATAATTCCAGTGATACTGCTGTATAATTCCAGTAGTTCTGGCATATAACTCCAGTGATTCTACCGTATAAATCCAGTCCAGTGGTACTGCCGTATATATTCAGTTTTACTGCCGTATATGTCCAGCGTTACTGACGTATATGTCCAGTTGTACTGCTGTATAAATCCAGTACAGTGATACTGCCATATAAGTCCAGTGGTACTGCCATATAAGTCCAGTGATTCTGCCGAATATGTCCAGTGGTACTGCCATATAATTCCAGTGATATTGCTGTATAATTCCAGTGACACTGCCGTATAAATCCATTGATACTGCCGTATAATTCCAGTGCTACTGGTGTATAAATCCAGTGGTACTGTAGTATAATTACAGTGATACTGCTGTATAATTCCACTGATACTGCCATATAATTTCAATGGTACTGGCGTATAAGTCCAGTGATACTGCCATGTAAATCCAGTCCAGTGGTACTGTCGTATAAGTCCAGTGGTACTGCTGTATAATTCCAGTGATACTGTCATATAAATCTAGTCCAGTGGTACTGGCGTATAAGTCCAGTGATATTGCCGTATAATGCCAGTGATACTGCTGTATAATGCCAGTGATTCTGCTGAATAATTCCAGTGATACTGCCATATAATTCCAGTGATACTGCCGTATATGTCCAGTGGTACTGCCGTATAAATCCAGTGATACTGTCGTATAATTCCAGTAGTACTGGCGTATAAATCCAGTGATACTGCCGTATAAATCCAGTGGTACTGCCATATAATTCCAGTGATACTGCCGTATATGTCCAGAGATACTGCCGTATAATTCCAGTGATACAGCCATATAATTCCAGTGGTACTGGCGTTTAAATACAGTGGTACTGCTGAATAAGTCCAGTGGTACTGCCGTATAACTCCAGTTATACTGCCATATAATTCCAGTTATACTGCTGTATAAATCCAGTCCAGTAGTACTGCCGTATATATGTCCAGTGGTACTGCCATATAAATCTAGTCCAGTGATACTGCCATATAACTGCAGTGGTACTGCCATATAATTCCAATGATACTGCCGTATATGTCCAGTGAAACTGCTGTATAATTCCAGTGTTACTGCTGTATAATTCCAGTAGTTCTGGCATATAACTCCAGTGATACTGCCATATAAATCCAGTCCAGTGGTGCTGCCGTATATGTCCAGTGTTACTGCCATGTATGTCCAGTTTTACTGACGTGTATGTCCAATGGTACTGCCATACAAATCCAGTCCAGTGATACCGCCATATAAGTCCAGTGGTACTGCCATATAATTCCAGTGATACTGCCACATAATTCCAGTGATACTGCTGTATAATGCCAGTGAAACTGCCGTATAATGCCAGTGATTCTGCTGAATAATTCCAGTGATATTGCCATATAATTCCAGTGATACTGCCGTATATGTCCAGTGTTACTTCTGTATAAATCCAGTGATACTGCCGTATAATTCCAGTAGTACTGGTGTATAAGTCCAGTGATACTGCCGTATGAATCCAGTCCAGTGATACTGCCGTATAAATCCAGTGGTACTGCCATATCATTTCAGTGAAACTGCCGTATATGTCCAGTGATACTGCTGTTTAATTCCAGTGATACTGCCATATAATTCCAGTGGTAATGGCATATAAATACAGTGGTGCTGCCGAATAAGTCCAGTGGTACTGCCGTATAATTCCAGTGACAATGCCGTATACAGTAATTTCAATGGCACTGGTGCATATGTCCAGTGATACTGCCGTATAAATCCAGTCCAGTGGTACTGCCATATATGTCCAGTGCTACGGCCATATATGTCCAGTGGTACTGCCATATAAATCCAGTCTAGTGATACTGCCATAAAAGTCCAGTGATACTGCCGTAAAAATCCAGTGGAACTGCCATATAAGTCCAGTGATACTGCCATATAATTCCAGTGATACTGCCATATAATTCCAGTGAAACTGCTGTATATATCCAGTGATACTACCATATAAATCCAGTCCAGTGGTACTGCCGTATAAGTCCAGTGGTACTGCCGTGTAAGTCCAGTGGTACTGACGTATAAATCCAGTGGTATTGACGTATAATTCCATTGGTAATGCCATATAATTCCAGTGATACTGATGTATAATTCCAGTGGTACTGGCGTATAAATGCAGTGATACTGTCGTATAAATCCAGTCTAGTGGTACTGGCGTATAAATTCAGTGGTACTGCCGTATAATTCCGGTTATACTGCCATATAATACGCCAGCGATACTGCTGTATAATTCCAGTGATACTGCCGTATAATTCCAGTGGTACTGGCATATAAATCCAGTGATACTGCCATATAATTCCAATGGTACTGGCGTATAAATTTCGTGGTATTGCCGTATAATTCCAGTGATACTGCCGTACAATTACAGTGATACTGCCATATAATTCCAGTTGAACTGGCGTATAACTCCAGTGATACTGCCGTATAAATACAGTCCAGTGGTTCTGCCGTATAAATCCAGTGGTACTGTCCTTTGCTGTATATTATTTACTCCATTTAAAGGGGTTATTAATATTTAATCCAAATAATTTTTACAGGTTTTCCCGTGTTGTGTAGAGATACGCTTTCCTGTGCCACATATTGTGTTATATAACTCCAGAAAAATAATGGAGAACAAAAATTTGGAGGATAAAATGGGGAAAGATCAAGAACCACTTCCTCCTAGTGCTGAAGGTGCTGCCAAGCTGCTGTCAAGCCATGTGTTGCCTTTGTCAATCTGTAATAAGAAGGGGTAAGACGTTAACCACCTAGGAACATCTTCCCTTATACGTCACCTGCTGCGCATTCATCATAAGTCATCCTTTCTACTACTGCAGTGCCACTCCTAGATTGGCCAGGTGTTTGTGCTGCACACTTGTGTCGCTTAGCTTAGTCATACAGCTACCTCATTGCACCTCTTTTTCTTCTTTACATCATATGCTGTTTGGGGCCTATTTTTAAAATCTGCCATTCTGTCTGCCCCTGCAGTGCCACTCCTAGATGGGCCAGGTGTTTGTGCCGCACACTAGTGTCACTTAGCTTAGTCATACAGCCACCTCGGTGCAACCTTTTTGCCTAAAAACAATATTGTGAGGTGTGAGGTGTTCAGAATGGACTGGAAATTAGTGGAAATGAATATTATTGAGGTTAATAATACAGTAGGATCAAAATTACCCCCAAATTCTGTGATTTTAGCTGTTTTTATGTTGTTTTCAAAAATCATCCAGATCCAAAAAACAAAAACAAAAACTAAATCTGAAAGGGTGGTTTTGGCAAAACCAATCCAGATCCAAAACTTGAGCATGGAACCAGAACCAAAACCAAAACACAAAACACGAAAAGTGCCCGCCGCACATCTCTACAAAAAACAGACAAGAAAAACAGGTATTGTTTGAGGGGTTTTATTCTATTATCTGCTTCATCCAAAGGGAATTTTAACTATCAACATATGCTTGAAGTGTATTAAGTTTTTGTCAAGTTCCCCTATGTAATATAATTACAGCAGTCCAAGAACCTAAGGCTATTGTTTTTACTGTTGATCCTTAAGAGAGATTTCGTTTCAATTGGCATAATTAAAATGCAATAAAAAATACAAGAATAATTAGTCTTAAAGAATGCAATCACAAGTTGTTTAGAAATATTGTCAAAAAACAACTGCATAGCTGCAGTTAACCATTTCTACTTTCTTAATAAGTAAAAGAAAGATTATCCCAGCACACTGCAATGGGCCAGCAAAAGAGACTTGCATACTACATAATAAAACGCACTCAGTTGCATACATTTCCAAACTGTGTGAGCCCCATACACTGGCAAATTTATAATGGGTGCAGTGTGTGCGGTGCACACAGGCCCCTAGGGTCTCTAGGGAGGGCCACACCGCACACCCTGCACCCACTATTTTTAATACTTACCCTCCATAGTCCCGTGGCGCAGCAAAGTCATTTTCCCGGTGTTTTGCGCATGCACAGTAGGAAGATCTCTGGAAAAATGGCTGCTGTGCCATTTTCCTGGAGATCTGCACATGTGCTCTAAGCTTTAGTACAGCACTCGGGTCCCCTAGGGGAAAACACACTAATTACCGGCGGCCAGGATTCCGACAGCAGCAACCAGCCGACAGAATGCTGGCTCGCTGCGCTCATTACGCTGTGGGCACGGTGGCTAGCTGCGCTTGCCACAGGCTTTATTCTATCTCTATGGGTGTCGTGGACAACCATAGAGGGAGAAGAGCCTGGCTCGCCGGTATTCTGGTGGCATTTCACAGCCTTTTGGGATTCTGACATCTGCATTGTGACTGCGGGATCCCAACAGGTGGTCTCCTGATTGTCTCCCCCCTAGGGACCCTAGTGCCCAGAGCTGCTGGCTAGAGAGGAGGGGGCCCAGTCAGATCATGCACATAGGCCTCCTCCTCTCTAAATATGCCCTTGGCCCCATAGCTAAATTTTTAAAGTTCCACCCCAACTGCTAGAGAGACATCTCTATCCTTTGGGCAGGTGGTTGGTTCTCAGAGGTGTACTGTGGTAGCAGCTGCTGTAGTCAGGGTGGTGTAGGTTCCTATATTCCCAGCACAGTCCATCTCTCAGACGCTGTGAGGTACGCCATCCGTTTTTACCACTTACTAATTTCTAACAGGCCGGTTGCCACGTGGTTGGGTGTAGGAGAACAAGCAGACCCTAGGAGGATGACTTGGACCCTGTTGCAGCTACACCCATGCACCTATAATAATTATGCATATGCCTGAAGCAAAGCTTGTATGTCTACAAAAGACATTCTTAGGAGTCACAGAATGAAAGAGAACCTAAAGTGCAATAAGTGAATGTGATCTGTGAATGTGATCCGCAGTTTCAAACAGATTTGAATCAGGTTCCATTGGAGATTGCACCGTGAACTTTTAAGTCGCCGTTGACCTGGTGGAATTTAATCACATTTTTAAACATTTTGAAAATAAATTGAAATTCTGTAGATACATTGCGTCGGCAGTAATGCTGTTGACAGCAAATAAATTAACATCATTATGTCAGTGGGAGAATGCTGACACAGTACTAATGTAATGTAAAACATTTTAACTGTGTTGACATCACAACTTTAAAAAATGAACATAAAGACCGGTATTCAATAAACCCTGTTAATTCTTCTCCTGAAAAAAAGGGGCTGATGGTCATAACTGGGCTATTCAATTAAAGCACATTTTCGGGAGAAAAATGTCCTGTTATCATGAGAAAACACATGGGATCTGGGAAAAGTACCTTGACCCATGTGTTATCGTGGCTCTAAGGGCTGCCTATTGGGGACACTGCTTCAGGAGCCTGATAATCCTTGATAAATGCCAGGTATTGGGGATAATTGAATAATCCCCAGTAAATGTTCCATTGAGCTTAGATGTACATACCTACAGATGTGTTCCCATTGACTGTGAATAGGAAACAGCCGGCTGCAGATGAGCGCGGCATGCCACAATGCGTACGCATCATGGCAGCACTATGAATAGCTTCCAACAAATTGGGTTACATCTGTATGTAGCTGTGACTATTCTTTTAGTGCTTGATAATTCTAATATTGGTATATCCTCAAAAGGGATGTAGTTATGTGACCAGCGGTCAGGAGACCACCAGTCACAATACCTCCACCTGCATCTCGATCAATGAATATCCCGACAGTCGGCATGCAAGCCAGCAGCGTGGCAAGCACAGTGTGCCCACAAGAGGCTTGTTGCCCTCGCCCACCCACCGCCAGCATTCTGCGGCCGGGATCCTGGCATCTGGATGCTGATTAATGGAATCCCGGACGCCGGTAACGCAGCCCCAACCCCCTCAAAGAACTTTTCTGGCTCCATGAAGTTCCTAATTGCAGGTACGGTATCTTACCATTTGCTTGAGGATGTTTCAACACTCGCATGGGACTGCATACTGCAGCTGGAGGGTGGCTTTTATTCATCTGTCAATTCACCACTCCCTTCTCAATGGACCGTGGGCCTGACACATGTTTGTAAGTAGAGCAAAAAAAGTAAGTAACTTTGTTTTTGGAACAAATCATGTTGCAATGCAACCAGGGGAAAAATATTTTTTTTTCTGTGCAGGATAAATATTGACTGCTTTTGCATATAGTGCACAAATGTTAGACAGCTTTATTTTTACACTGCAATTTAGATTTTAGTTTGAACGGGTGTGGATCATTAGATCGACAGTGTCTAGGTCGACAATATTTAGGTCAACCACTATAGGTCGACAGTCACTAGGTCGACAGGGCCAGAAGGTCGACAAGTCAAAAGGTCGACATGAGTTTTTTATGGGGGGGTGTTGTGTCGTTTTCTTCGTAGAGTGACCGGGAACCCCAATTAGTGCACCGTGTCACCTCGCATGGCTTGCTTCACTCGCCATGCTTCGGGCAAGGTGCCTCGCTCCGCTCCGCTTCGCTCGGCACAGATTACCATTCCAATCGTAGTCCACGTGGATCGTTAAGTATGAAAAAGTAAAAAAAAAATATTATTTTTTTTTTAAAACTCATGTCGACCTTTTGACCTGTCGACCTAGAACATGTCGACCTTCTGACCCTGTCGACCTTCTGACCTTGTGGACCTAGTGACTGTCGACCTATAGTGGTCGACCTAAACATTGTCGACCTAGACACTGTCGATCTTCAGACCGGATCCTGTTTGAACAAACCCCACAGTGCAACATGTATTTGCCCAGTTGTTTGCTTTTTACTTACAAACATGAATCAGGCCCTGTATATGTGGAACTGGTAATTGCCATCTTTCTTGGTTCATTTAGAAGAACTGGATAATTATAAAAGAATTAATTAAATTAAAAAAATGTATATATTTATTGTTCACAATAATCTGATAAAAATACCCTCTAATATAAATAATTCATGAGAGTTGTTATTCATAACTATCTGAATTTTTTTTTAATTTAATTAATTCTTTGGTTGTTTTTTGAACCTGTGAAAACATGGTGTGTGGATTCTATGAGCGCCTCTATTAATTTTTATACTTGTCCAAATCCATAGGAGTATCGCATATCTCCCTATAGCGGCGGACGTGTTTCCACACTATCAGTTCCTTCCAGGTTCATCCCATTTGAGATTGATTAGTTAATTGATAAACACAGGCGCAGCAAAAGGTTTCTTCCAAGAACTGGATAATACCCACCTTGTTTTGGCTTTAGAATCTGCATAGCAAATATTTTCCATTGTTCTACAGTACATTATCACACAAGTTATTTATCTTTGGTAGTGTCTGCACAGGTTACATTATAATAGATCTAAAGAAGATCTAGAATCATTAGTTCAACACCAAATGGTCGACAGTGAAAAGGTCGACATGGACAAAAGGTCAACAGGGTCATTAGGTTGGCCTATAAAAGTTTGAAACTTGAAAAGTTTGACAGACACAAAAGGGCGACACGTGAAAAGGTTGACCTGGAAATGGTCGACATAGCATGTTTTCATTTTCCTTGGTGCCGTTTTTGCCGTCTCAGCATGTGGGTCCCAAATTAGTGTACCGTGTCCCCTCACATGACTCGCTTCACTCGTCATGTTTCGGGTAAGGTTACTATTCCCAATTATAGTCCACATGGGTGGTAAAGTATAAAAAAAGTAGACAAAAATGAAAAAATAAATAAATAAATAAAACTCATATCGACCATTGACTTGTCAACCATTTGAATATGTCGACCGTTTGTACCTATTGACCATAAGCACTGTTGACCTTTCATAGGTCTACCTAATGACTAAGTCGACCTTTTGACCATGTCGACCTAATGCATGTCAACCAACTAGACACTGCAGATCTATTGACCGCATACCGTCTGCACATTATAATGTGCTGTTAATGTTTTCTCTACATATCGTACAACTATGAATCAGGTCATATTCTGGGTATGGGTAACCTACTGTTTTGAGCTCTATTTACCACTCTGTTGGTCAATGTAGAAAAAAACGGGTTTGGGTAATCCGTGCACCTAAGTTCCCCTTGGATCCTAGGCAAGAGCCTAGGTTGCCTAATGGATGGTCTTGCTATGTTGTTAATGTGTGTGCATGTACGGATCCACCCACTTACATATTTTTTTTAATATTCAAGTTAAAGTGCCAGTGTGTGTCCCTTTTATTTGTCACTAAATAGTATAATAGTAGCAGGCACTTATGTTTTGAATAGCACTCTAAGTTCTTTTATGTTTTTTCTTCTTAAGGGCCCTAAACACATGCCGATGCATTCAATTTTGATGATGATCGATCTGAATGATGATCGATCATCGTACAAACTGACTTGCATTGCAAAGGGACAGAGACCCAACAATGAATGACCGTGGGGCCCCGCACCATTTATCGTTGGTGCACTGAGTGATATGAACCATTTCTTGTTAATACTGAACAAGATCGTTCATATCGCCAGCACACATCGGCAAGTGTGTAGGGCCATTGAGCTATGTGGAAATATAAAGATGACAGGCTATAAATCAAGGTGATTTTTGATGCAGGGGTTATATCAGTTGATTTATTGCATAGGGCGCTGAAACACAGTTATAATTACATCCCTGTCCGTGTTCTTTTTTTAAAAATCTAACTTAGAATGTTTACCACTTTATATCAGGTTATTGTTTTGGCACAGGTTAGGGGTAGCAGTAGTACACTATATGGACATAAGTATTAGGGCACCCCTATTTCTCTGACGTCCTAGTGGATGCTGGGAACTCCGTAAGGACCATGGGGAATAGACGGGCTCCGCAGGAGACTGGGCACTCTAAAAGAAAGATTAGGTACTATCTGGTGTGCACTGGCTCCTCCCTCTATGCCCCTCCTCCAGACCTCAGTTAGATTTCTGTGCCCGGCCCGAGCTGGTTGCATACTAGGGGCTCTCCTGAGCTCCTAGAAAGAAAGTATATGTTAGGTTTTTTATTTTACAGTGAGACCTGCTGGCAACAGGTTCACTGCAACGAGGGACTAAGGGGAGAAGAAGCGAACCTACCTGCTTGCAGCTGGCTTGGGCTTCTTAGGCTACTGGACACCATTAGCTCCAGAGGGATCGACCGCAGGACCCGTCCTTGGTGTTCGTTCCCGGAACCGCGCCGCCGTCCCCCTTACAGAGCCAGAAGCATGAAGATGGTCCGGAAAATCGGCGGCAGAAGACTTCAGTTTTCACCAAGGTAGCGCACAGCACTGCAGCTGTGCGCCATTGCTCCTCATACACACTTCACACTCCGGTCACTGAGGGTGCAGGGCGCTGGGGGGGGCACCCTGAGCAGCAATAAAAACACCTTGGCTGGCAAAATAATCACAATATATAGCCCCAGAGGCTATATATGTGATAATTACCCCTGCCAGAATCCATAAAAAAGCGGGAGAAAAGTCCGCGAAAAAGGGGCGGAGCTATCTCCCTCGGCACACTGGCGCCATTTTCTCTTCACAGTGTAGCTGGAAGACAGCTCCCCAGGCTCTCCCCTGTAGTTTTCAGGCTCAAAGGGTTAAAAAGAGAGGGGGGGCACTAAATTTAGGCGCAATATTGTTTATACAAGCATAATAAATATAAACAAGTGCCGGGCGCTGACTATTTCAGGGACAATCTAATCTTTCTCTTTAAGATTTAATCGATTCTAAAGTACTGCTGCTTCCTAAGGAGATCACTGAATCTCCACAAAAGACAGAAGAAAAGAAACAACAATTGAAGCGCTGTACTACCAGAATCTTTAAATTAAAATTGAATTTATTTATCCCACCACATCCTATAATAGAAAATATACATACAATAAAAACAAAAAGGACAAAAAATACACACGGCCGGTGTCAATAATTAAAATATTACAATAAAAACACCAACAATGAATTATTAGTCATATAGTTGGGGAATTCCACACTTCTATATAAGAAGTAATTAATTATATTTAATCAGGGTGAAAGAATCACCCCAAATTCAATAATTAAAAAAAATCCAATCTTATTGACTAATATTCACTGCCACCATTTCAGATCTACAATACTTCATTGAGCTTTTCAGCGTAATTAATCTCAGACAAGTTAGAGATACATAATACTCCGACTGCTATTATTCAATTTACAATTCTTAGAACAGTGATTCATCTAAAATTGAACTGCTATGTTGGTCTTTTATTGATTATTTAAATCCTCCATTTAGCCTAATACTTTCTTAACTCAAGTTCAATTTGCTTCAGAGTGGTATGTTGATATAAATACTTTTGCCACTGTTCCGATTAGTGGCTATGATCCTTAATTAATTCCAGCAGTCTCCTCCAATAGGACTAATTGAAGCACAGTCCATTCACTAAAATCCAATCAGCTCTCACTGGTGGATTTAATCAACAATATTATAATCAGCTCTCACTCAGGTAATTATTGGTCATGAATTGACCTTATTTCATAAGTCCCGCAGAGTTTAATAATTTTATTGATGAGAGTCCATGATTACTGTGTTGTATTCAATGTATTCAACATTTTCAGCAATCTATAACCATGGTGTTAATGGCTAAGTCTCAAGCAGATCATCACCTCTTAAATGGGGTGTGGGGCACCACAATTCAACGGATCTTATTCTCTTGCTAATGCAGTTAGAGCACTCCCAATGGAACTGGCTGTTCTCACCGTAAGATGTTCCCTCCTTGGAGCCTCAATAAGTACGTGCCGCAAGTTAGTCCATCGTGTCCCCTCAGAGTCTTAGCCGTCAGAACCGGACCCGTGTGTCCCTTCTCAACGCGTTTCTCCGCCTGTATTCTCGGCGGCTTCCTCAGGAGAGTATGCCGATAAATACTTCCTCAGGAGAGATGCCGATAAATGGGATGTCGCCCCCTGTGGGCCGACACCAGAGTGGATGGATAGGTGGAAGGTATTAACCGACAGTGTCAACTCCTTACATAAAAGGCTGGATGACGTAACAGCTATGGGACAGCCGGCTTCTCAGCCCGCGCCTGCCCAGGCGTCTCAAGGGCCATCAAACGCCCGCTCCCTCAGATGGCAGACACAGATGTCGACACGGAGTCTGACTCCAGTGTCGACGAGGTTGAGACATATACACAATCCACTAGGAACATCTGTTACATGATCCCGGCAATAAAAAATGTGTTACACATTTCTGACATTAACCCAAGTACCACTAAAAAAGGGTTTTATGTGTGGGGAGAAAAAGCAGGCAGTGTTTTGTTCCCCCATCAAATGAGTGAATGAAGTGTGAAAAAGCGTGGGTACCCTCGATAAGAAACTGGTAATTTCTAAAAAGTTACTGATGGCGTACCCTTTCCCGCCAGAGGATAAGTTACGCTGGGAGATATCCCCTAGGGTGGATAAGGCGCTCACACGTTTGTCAAAAAAGGTGGCACTGCCGTCTTAGGATACGGCCACTTGAAGGTACCTGCTGATAAATAGCAGGAGGCTATCCTGAAGTCTGTATTTACACACTCAGGTACTAGACTGAGACCTGCAGATAGTGCTGCTGCAGCGTGGTCTGTAACCCTGTCAAACAGGGATACTATTTTGCGAACATAAGACGTCATCTTATATATGAGGGATGCACAGAGGGATATTTTGCCGGCTGGCATCCAGAATTAATGCAATGTCCATTCTGTCAGGAGGGTATGAGAGACCCGACACTGGACAGGTGATGCTGACTTTAAAAGGCACATAGAGCCTTATAAGGGTGAGGAATTGTTTGGGGATGGTCTCTGGGACCGCGTATCCACAGCAACAGTTGGGAAGAAAATTTTTTACCTCAGGTTTCCTCACAGCCTAAGAAAAGCACTGTATTATCAGGTACAGTCCTTTCGGCTTCAGAAAAGCAAGCGGGTCAAAGGCGCTTCCTTTCTACACAGAGACGAGGGAAGAGGGAAAAAGCTGCACCAGTCAGCCAGTTCCCAGAATCAAAATTCTTCCCCCGCTTCCTCTGAGTCCACCGCAAGACGCGGGGGCTCCACAGGCGTAGCCAGGTACGGTGGGGGGCCGCCTCAAAAATTTCAGCGATCAGTGGGCTCGCTCACAGGTGGATCCCTGGATCCTTCAAGTAGTATCTCAGGGGTACAAGCTGGAATTCGAGGCGTCTCCCCCCCGCCGTTTCCTCAAATCTGCCTTGCCGACAACTCCCTCAGGCAGGGAGGCTGTGCTAGAGGCAATTCACAAGCTGTATTCCCAGCAGGTGATAGTCAAGGTGCCCCTACTTCAACAAGGACGGGGTTACTATTCCACACTGTTTGTGGTACCGAAACCGGACGGTTCGGTGAGACCCATTTTAAATTTGAAATCCTTGAACACATACATAAAAAAATTCAAGTTCAAGATGGAATCGCTCAGGTCGGTTATTGCAAGCCTGGAGGAGGGGGATTACATGGTATCCCTGGACATCAAGGATGCTTACCTACATGTCCCCATTTACCATCCTCACCAGGAGTACCTCAGATTTGTGGTACAGGATTGCCACTACCAATTCCAAACACTGCCGTTTGGACTGTCCACGGCACCGAGGGTCTTTACCAAGGTAATGGCAGAAATGATGATACTCCTTCGAAAAAAGGGAGTTTTAATTATCCCGTACTTGGACGATCTCCTTATAAAGGCGAGGTCCAAGGAGCAGTTGTTGGTCGGAGTAGCACTATCTCGGGAAGTGCTACAACAGCACGGATGGATTCTATACATTCCAAAGTCACAGCTGGTTCCTACCACACGCCTACTGTTCCTGGGGATGGTTCTGGACACAGAACAGAAAAAAGTGTTTCTCCTGCAGGAGAAAGCCAAGGAGCTGTCATCTCTAGTCAGAGACCTCCTGAAAACAAAAACAGGTATCGGTGCATCACTGCACACGAGTCCTGGGAAAAATGGTAGCTTCTTATGAAGCAAAATTCCATTCGGCAGGTTCCATACAAGAACCTTTTAGTGGGACCTCTTGGACAAGTGGTCGGGATCTCATCTTCAGATGCATCGGCTGATAACCCTGTCTCCAAGGACCAGGGTATTTCTACTGTGGTGGCTGCAGAGTGCTCATCTTCAAGAGGGCCGCAGATTCGGCATACAGGACTGGGTCCTGGTAACCACGGATGCCAGCCTTCGAGGCTGGGGGGCAGTCACACAGGGAAGAAATTTCCATGGACTTTGGTCAAGTCAGGAGTCGTCCCAACACATAAATATTCTGGAACTGAGGGCCATTTACAATGCCCTAAGTCTGGCAAGGCCTCTGCTTCAAAACCAGCCGGTACTGATCCAATCAGACAACATCACGGCAGTCGCCCATGTAAACCGACAGGGCGGCACAAGAAGCAGGATGGCGATGGCAGAAGCCACAAGGATTCTCCGATGGGCGGAAAATCACGTCTTAGCACTGTCAGCAGTGTTCATTCCGGGAGTGGACAACTGGGAAGCAGACTTCCTCAGCAGGCACGACCTCCACCCGGGAGAGTGGGGACTTCATCCAGAAGTCTTCCAACTGTTGGTAAACCGTTGGGAAAGGCCACAGGTGGACATGATGGCGTCCCACCTAAACAAAAAACTAGATATTGCGCCAGGTCAAGGGACCCTCAGGCAATAGCTGTGGACGCACTAGTGACACCGTGGGTGTACCAGTCGGTTTATGTATTCCCTCCTCTGCCTCTCATACCAAAGGTACTGAGAATAATAAGAAAACGAGGAGTAAGAACGATACTCGTGGTTCCGGATGGGCCAAGAAGAGCTTGGTACCCAGAACTTACAGAAATAATATCAGAGGACCCATGGCCTCTACCGCTCAGACAGGATCTGCTACAGCAGGGGCCCTGTCTGTTCCAAGACTTACCGCGGCTGCGTTGTACGGCAAGGCGGTTGAATTCCGGATCCTAAAGCAAAAGGGCATTCCGGAGGAAGTCATTCCTCCGCTGATAAAAGCCAGGAAAGAAGTAACCGCAAACCATTATCACCGTATTTGGCGAAAATATGTTGCGTGGTGTGAGGCCAGGAAGGCCCCAACAGAGGAATTTCAGCTGGGTCGTTTTCTGCACTTCCTACAGTCGGGAGTGACTATGGGCTTAAAATTGGGTTCCATTAAGGTCCAGATTTCGGCTCTGTCGATTTTCTTCCAGAAAGAACTCGCTTCACTGCCTGAAGTTCAGACTTTTGTAAAGGGAGTGCTACATATTCAGCCCTCCTTTTGTGCCTCCTGTGGCACCGTGGGATCTCAACGTGGTGTTGAGTTTCCTGAAATCACATTGGTTTGAGCCACTTAAAACTGTGGATCTGAAATATCTCACGTGGAAAGTGGTCATGTTATTGGCCTTGGCTTCGGCCAGGCGTGTGTCAGAATTGGCGGCTTTGTCATGTAAAAGCCCTTATCTGATTTTCCATATGGATAGGGCAGAATTGAGGACTCGTCCCCAGTTTCTCCCTAAGGTGGTATCAGCTTTTCACTTGAACCAACCTATTGTAGTGCCTGCGGCTACTAGGGACTTGGAAGATTCCAAGTTGCTGGACGTAGTCAGGGCCTTAAAAATGTATATTTCCAGGACGGCTGGAGTCAGGAAAACCGACTCGCTTCTTATCCTGTATGCACCCAACAAAATAGGTGCTCCTGCTTCTAAGCAGACTATTGCTCGCTGGATTTGTAGCACAATTCAGCTGGCGCATTCTGCGGCTGGATTGCCGCATCCTAAATCAGTAAAAGCCCATTCCACAAGGAAGGTGGGCTCATCTTGGGCGGCTGCCCGAGGGGTCTCGGCTTTACAACTTTGCCGAGCTGCAACTTGGTCAGGGGCAAACACGTTTGCAAAATTCTACAAATTTGTTTACCCTGGCTGAAGAGGACCTTGAGTTCTCTCATTCGGTGCTGCAGAGTCATCCGCACTCTCCCGCCCGTTTGGGAGCTTTGGTATAATCCCCATGGTCCTTACGGAGTTCCCAGCATCCACTAGGACGTCAGAGAAAATAAGATTTTACTCACCGGTAAATCTATTTCTCGTAGTCTGTAGTGGATGCTGGGCGCCCATCCCAAGTGCGGATTGTCTGCAATACTTGTTTATAGTTATTGCCTAACTAAAGGGTTATTGTTGAGCCATCTGTTGAGAGGCTCAGTTTTATTTCATACTGTTAACTGGGTATAGTATCACGAGTTATACGGTGTGATTGGTGTGGCTGGTATGAGTCTTACCCGGGATTCAAAATCCTTCCTTATTGTGTCAGCTCTTCCGGGCACAGTATCCTAACTGAGGTCTGGAGGAGGGGCATAGAATCTTTCTTTTAGAGTGCCCAGTCTCCTGCGGAGCCCGTCTATTCCCCATGGTCCTTACGGAGTTCCCAGCATCCACTACGGACTACGAGAAATAGATTTACCGGTGAGTAAAATCTTATTTATTTATTGAATTCAGGTGTTGCAATCAGACCCACTGCCACAGGTGTATGAAATCAAGGCACAGATTTATCAAGCCTTGGAGAGTGATGAATTGCATGATGGTAACGTACCAACCAACCAGCTCCTAACTGCCATGTTACAGGCTGTGTTTGAAAAAAGACAGGAGCTGATTGGTTGGTACTTTATCACTGCGCAATTTATCACTCGCCAAGGCTTAATAAATCTGGGTCCAAGTGCCAAGCCATGCAGTCTCCATTTGCAAACATTTGTGATAAAAAATGGGTTGTTGTGAAGAGCTCTGTGACTTCAAGCATGGTACTGTGATAGGATGCCACCTTTGCTATAAGACGGTTTCATTTTTCATCCCTGCTGGATATTCCACGATCAATTGCAAGTGATATTATTAGATTGTGGAAGCGTTTAAGAACAACAGCATCTCAGCCATAAAGCGAAAGACCACATAAAATCACAGAGCAGGGTCAACAACTGCTAAGGCGCATAAGCCCTCATTCCGAGTTGTTCGCTCGCTAGCTGCTTTTATAAGCAGTGCAAACGCTAAGCCACCGCCCTCTGGGAGTGTATTTTAGCTTAGCAGAAGTACAAACGAAAGGATCGCAGCGCTGCAGACCTACTCCTACCTTGCGATCACTTTAGACTATTTAGTTCCTGTTTTGACGTCACAAACACGCCCTGTGTTCGGCCAGCCACTCCCCCGTTTCTTCAGCCACTCCTGCGTTTTTAACTGGCACGCCTGCGTTTTTCCGAACACTCCCTGAAAACGGTCAGTTACCACCCAGAAACACCCACATCCTGTCAATCACTCTGCGGTCAGCCGTGCGACTGAAAAACGTTGCTAGACCTTGTGTAAAACTGCATCGTCTTTTGTGAAAGTACGTCGCGCGTGTGTAGTGCGACCAATACGCATGCGCAGAAGTGCCGATTTTTTGCCTGATCGCTGCGCTGCAAAAGAAAGCAGCTAGCTAACAACTCAGAATGACCCCCATAGTGTGTAAAAGTCACCAACGCTTTGCTGATTCCAAAGCTGAAGCAGAAAAACTGTGCGGTGGGAGCTTAATGGAACGGGTTTCCATGGCTGAGCAGCTGCATGCAAGCCTCACATCACCAAGTCCAATGCCAAGCGTTGGATAGAGTGGTGTAAAGAACAGTGACACTGGACTGTGGAGCAGTGGAAACGTGTTCTGTAGAGTGGTGAATCATGCTTCTCTGTTTGGCAGTCAGATAGACAAGTCTTGGTTTGGCGGATGCCGGGAAAATGTTACCTGCCTGACTGCAGGGCTAGGCCCCTTATCTCCACCAAAGGGCAATCTTTCTGCTTCAACATATGAAGACATTTTGTACAATGAGGGTAATTCAGGCTATTTTTTGCACTTCTGCGGCCAGGTAATCGCCGCTCACAGGGGAGGGGGATTTGCTGTGCAGGGCTGCCAACGCTTGTGCAGAGAGCTGCACAAACAAAAGGTTTGTGCAGTCTCTGCACAGCTCAGGACTTACCCGCTGCGATCATCCTTCCTGGAGCGGACATCAGGATCCCTCCCTGGAAACAGCCGGGCACACCTGCGTTTTCCTCGACACTCCCAGAAAACAGTGAGTTGACATCCCCGGACGGCCTCTTCCTGTCAATCTTCTTGCATTTGCTGCTGCGAACGCTTTCTTTGCTGTTTCTGTTGCTGCCCGGCGACGGACGTCGCTGTGCACTAATTGGGGTTCCCGGTCACTTGACGGAGAAAACGACACCAAAAAACAAACAAAAAACTCTTGTTGACCTTTTCTCATATCGATCTTGTTCATGTTGATCTAATGTCCGCGTCGACCGATTTCTAGTGTCGACCTACCCACTGTCGACCAATTGGTGTTGACCTAATTGCTGTCGACCCTGAGTCCCATAACCACTTGCCCGCACAGAACCCTGACCTCAACCCCATCGAGCACCTTTGTGATGAACTGGAACGGAGATTGCGAGCCAGGCCTACTCAAAATCTGTGCCTGACCTCATAAATTCTCTAGAGAATGAATGGGCACAAATTCTAACAGAAACACGCCAAAATCTTGAGGAAAGCCTTCCAAGAAGAGTGGAAGCTCTTATAGCTGCAAAAGGGGGGCCAACTCCATACTGGTGTAATGGTCAGGCGTCCAAATACTTTTGTCCATATAGTGTACTTTAATTCAGTGAAAATATTCAAGGGAGAATCAAAGGGGGTATTTCAATTAGCCGCTGTAAATTACTATGGCTAATTGATCCAAATTTTACTGTGATTTTTAATTGCGAAAATGGATTGCAGGTAATTAAATTCCCCCCTAAGTATTGTGCATTGTGTAAGGTAGGTTGTCATGTTTTATCTCTGAAATTTAGCTAGGTGAATTATCAAGATTATGTACAGGTGCCCTACTTTGTGGTATTTCGAGAGAGATTTGCTATGTCTACAATACTTAAATGTGTTTGGTGCTGTACATGACCTACCCCCCCCCCCCCTTCCCCCCATAGAGGAGAACTGGTATTACCCAGACAGCTTAGGGTGCTAGCAGCAGGTGCTCTTCCATCTGTGACAGGATGGGGAGCCCTGTTTGTGTTGTGTCCTGGATGGTTCAATGTGTGTGCCTGTTGGTTGAAAGCATGCTAGTGCCCAGTGAGAACTGTTAATAAAAGGGGACCCTGTCAGATAAATACATGTGACTCAGGGTAATAAAAGGGGTCAGGCTCTGACTATTGGAGAAGTTTCATGAGATGATGTAAAAGCAGGAGTTCCCAGGAGGAGGTGTGATCAACATTGTTCTAGTGCAGTTGGTGTGGCTGACATAGTAGGGGGCAACGGGACAGCTGGAAGCTGGCTGTTGGAGGAAGGAGGCCGTCTAATGGCTATTTCACTCTGGGCAGTATTCACCAGACAGCAAAACGACCCTCCTTTTGTTGGCCATGATCAGTGACTTTCACACACAACAGCCTTTTTCCATGTTGAACATGTGCATGTGCAGCAGCCACCGCAGCAGCCAGACGGCAGCTATACTACTCTAAGTGGTGGAGATGGCTGTAACACGGTGGCCGTTCTGTGGCTATGCCATGTCCGTGCAGTGTGGAAGGCCTAATGTAGTTCACCAGAACAAAAAAAAAAAGGTAATAAACCAACCAATTAATTGCCGGATGGCCAAAACCACCCAGCGTGAAATAGCCCTAACTTTGCCTTGTCATGATCCTTCTATAGTCTGAGTTGAGTCTCCTGGTCAGAATTGCTACCCCAAACTGTCCTGCCTCCTGTCTGGTTAAAAATCAAACCCAAAGAGTTTCCTCCTCCAGGCTAAAGCCCTCGTCAGGTCCCATCATTGCCCCCTGTGCTGAGGAGTATCTTCTACCGAAGAAGAAGTAGAATTGAATCCTGCCAGAATGGGAATGCCTGGCTGTTTAATACCTCCCACTACTGCCCAGCCTGTGACTGTGCAGATGTTGCGCAGTTGAAGCTGTACTAAACCCAATGGGAGCTGTCCAGCAGCTCAGCTGACAGAGGAAAACAATTTGCACTTTAGCAAGTATACAGCATTGAAACGGTCACCCATGTGAACCACATTTTTGTTATGCACACCAGTGCCAGCAGGAATGTACTGGTGTCTGAACGGAGAGGGATGCAAAACAAATGAACTCACAGACAGACTGGGGAATATGACATTACATACACAGAAGGTGATAGGGTAACAAAATAAACACAAAGTGAACAGAGAAGCCCAAAGGCTAAGAAACTGGGTGTCTCCCTAGTATTAGGAATGCTCAGATGGAAAGAAGCGAGATGTTGTGATTTAATACGTAGAGAACCCGAAATGCTGTTGCTAAGGGCAACAGCAAAACCCTAAAGGGTTACCAACGGGTGTGGCAGTAAACTCCTTGGTCAGAGATGGAATAATAGACACAAGGAGAGTCTCCACAATCCTAGTCCTCACTTGCAGTGCACTGGTTCAGCTTACTGCCACTAAACTGACACCTGAACACCTTGCACAGTGAGAAAGGATTTTGGCAGGCAAGTCTGAGAATACAGCCGCAAACTTGCTAGGTTCACAGAGTAGCAAAAGAACCCCAGCAGGTTAAACGACTGACTCCAGTCTTACTGCTAGGTCTGGATTGGCAGAGTGTAATACCAAATCCCAAGGCCTATTTGCAGTAAGCAACAAACAAATACAAAGTTTACACAGTACTAGCTAGCTTTCAGGAACTGACTAACCAACAAAGATTCAGCAGCATCTGCCTAACCTGAGAAGAGGGTTTATATAGCAGGTGCTGTCCACGCCCCACTCAGACCTCACAGACTGTGAGCACAAAAACCAGCACCGGATCCCCTGCCGTGCACAGAGCCTGTAACCACTGCACAGCAAAAGACCCGAACCGGAGTATCAGCTACGCTCAGGTTACTCCGCTAGCACTTGTCTCCCGGTTGCCATGACGACGTGGCAGCACAGAGCAGGAGACCCTAACAGTACCCCCCCTCTGACGAGAGGTCAAAGATCCCCTACCACTGGGTTTATCGGGAAACTGCGAGAAGAAAGAGCGTAACAGTCTGGGGGCATGAAGATCACAACTGCGCACCCACGACCGCTCCTCCGGGCCATACCCCTTCCAGTGCACCAAAAATGACAGCCGACCCCGAACCATCTTGGAGTCAAGAATCCTTTCAACAACAAACTCCCTCTGGCCACGTATCAGAAGAGGGGAAGGTCTTCCACTGGAAGAAGGATTACTAATCGCCCGTTTTAAAAGGGAACAATGAATTGTTTTATTGATACCCAAAGAACGGGGTAGATCTAACTGAAATGCCACCGGATTGATAACCCTAGTGATCTTATAAGGACCGATGAACCGGGGGCCTAACTTATGAGATGGCTGTCTCAACTTCAAATTCTTGGTAGACAACCAGACGAAGTCTCCTAATTTGAAGCTGCAGGGTCTTTTCCGCTTATCAAAAACCATTTTGGTCACTAATGACACAGACACAAGGGCTTTCTTCACTTTCCTCCAAATACCTCTAAGGACCGAAACCACAGAGGAACCACCAGGTGTGGAGTCCAGGGGGTCAAAAGAATTGGCCTTAGGATGATGCCCATACACACAAAGGAAGGGAGAGATCCCTGTAGCAGAGTGAGCCGCGTTGTTATAGGCAAACTCCGCCATGGACAGATGAGCCACCCAGTCAGTCTGACACTTGGAGACATAACACCTGAGGAACTGCTCCAAGGACTGGTTCACCCTTTCAGTCTGCCCATTAGACTGCGGATGGTAGCCTGACGACAAGCTGACAGAAATCTGGAGATCGGAACAAAATGCCCTCCAGAATTTGGCCACAAACTGGGATCCGCGGTCAGAGACCACATCAAGTGGCAACCCGTGGAGGCGCACAACATGCAGCATAAATAATTCAGACAGGCGTCTGGCCGATGGCAGCCCAACCAATGGAACGAAGTGCGCCATCTTCGAAAACCTGTCAACGACAACCCAGATGGCTGTCATCCCCGAGGATTTGGGCAAGTCCACCACAAAATCCATTGAAATGTGGGTCCATGGCTTAGATGGAATAGAGAGTGGATGTAATGGGCCAACAGGAACCCCTCTAGGAGTCTTATTTCGGGCACAGATGTCACATGCCCGAACCCACTGATCCACATCCCTAGCCACCGAGGGCCACCACACCGCCCTAGATAGCAACTCCCGAGTTCTGGCAATACCCGGGTGACCTGCCGACTTCTTGGCATGGAATTCCAGGAACACTCGCTGTCTTAACCTAGGAGGCACAACCAAAAGACCTACCGGAAGGTCTGGAGGAGCCTGCTCCTGTGCTCTAAGGACTAATGACAAGAGGTCCTGGGTAATACCCACTTTAATACATGATGGGGACACAATGGGCAATGGCTCCTCGGTGGTCTCCTGGATTGGAGCAAAACTCCGCGAGAGCGCATCAGCCTTGATGTTTTTTGACCCAGGGCGATATGTTATCAAAAAATTAAAGCGAGCAAAAAACAAAGCCCATCGTGCCTGCCTGGCATTGAGACGCTTCGCTGACTCTAAATATGCCAAATTCTTATGGTCGGTGAGAATTGAGACCACAAACTTAGCCCCCTCAAGCCAGTGTCTCCACTCCTCGAGTGCATCCTTAATAGCCAACAATTCCCGGTTACCCACGTCATAATTCATCTCGGCAGGCGAAAATTTACGGGAAAAGTAAGCACAGGGATGAAGGCGATTATCAGACACCCCCATCTGAGAGAGCACTGCCCCAATACCCATCTCAGAGGCATCCACCTCCACCACAAAAGGACGCTCTGGATCTTGGTGTCGCAGCACCTTGGCCGAGACAAATGCCCTTTTGAGACGGGCAAAAGCCGCTTTGGCCTCACAAGACCAGTGAGCAACATCCGCCCCTTTCTTAGTGAGTGCCACCAAGGCGCCACTATAGACGAAAATCCAGCGATAAATCGTCTATAAAAATTCGCAAAGCCCAGAAAACGCTGAAGCGCCTTCAAACTAGTGGGCTGCACCCAATCCAGGACTGCCTGTACCTTGGAACCCTCCATTTGGAAACCTTCTGGAGAGATAATATATCCTAGAAATGCGGTTTGCTGAACTTCAAATTCGCACTTCTCCAGCTTCGCCCCAAGCCGGTGGTCTCTGAGTTTCTGGAGGACTAAGCGTACATGCTTCCGATGTTCCTCCAGGGAATGGGAGAAGATTAGGATGTCATCTAAGTATACAACTAAGAATCTATCCAAATATTCCCTGAGCACATCGTTCATGAAGTCCTGGAAGACTGCCGGGGCATTACAGAGCCCAAAAGGCATTCATAATGCCCTGAGTGGGTATTAAAGGCAGTCTTCCATTCATCCCCCTCTCTTATTCGGATTAGATTGTACGCACCGCGTAGGTCAATCTTAGAAAAAATGGTGGCAGTACGAAGCTGGTCAAACAAGACCGAAATGAGAGGCAGTGGGTATGAGTTTTTAATCGTGATACGGTTCAATTCCCTGAAGTCGATGCAGGGTCGCAACGAACCATCCTTTTTACCCACGAAGAAGAACCCTGACCCAACTGGAGACTGTGAAGGTCTGATAAATCCCTTAGCCAAGTTCTCCTGAATGTACTCTGTCATAGCCTGAGTCTCAGGACGAGACAGGGAGTACAACCTGCTCTTGGGAAGCTTAGCATTCGGCAACAAATTAATGGCACAGTCATAGGGGCGATGGGGAGGTAGTACCTCTGCAACTCTTTTGGAGAACACGTCCGCAAAATCTGCATAACATCCTGGCAATCCTGGCAAACTTAGCTGCGAAAGCCTGACTGGAAGGCTCAAGCAACTCCTGAAACAATCAGTACCCCAACTAAGAATCTCCCCAGAGACCCAGTCAAATTGAGGATTGTGGGCCCTTAACCAGGGTAACCCCAACACCAATGGGGCAAAAGTACAGACAGTCACATTAAAGGACAATTTTTCAGAGTGTGTGGCTCCAATAAACAAAGAAATCTGGCTAGTGCAAGAGGTAATCTTACCCTGGTATAATGGTTCCCCGTTTAACCCACAAATCTCAATTTCCGATGCCAAGGCTACTAAGGGAACAGAGTGTTTCAGGGCGAATTGGCGGTCCATAAAAACCACATCGGCCCCACTGTCCACAAAGGCCTCAGTCTTGACAGTTTGACCGAGGATCTTCAAGGTCACCGGAATGATAAGTCTTCTTGGGAAATTCTGACTTCTGGCCTGACAGGATATTTCCCATCACCCTCAGGCCCTGAAGTTTTCCGGCTTTTCTGGGCATGATACTACCACATGACCTTTATTCCCACAGTACAAACATAACCCCTGCTGTCTCCTCCGCGTCTTCTCACGCGAGGAGAGGCGGGTAGCCCCAATCTGCATAGGCTCCTCGGAAAATTCCTCAGAGTCTGAGGTTCCCTTGGGAAAGAAGGAAACCTCGTCTCCCTTTCAAGCCTTCGCTCTCTCAGCCGTCTATCCACCCGAATGGATAACTGCATGAGCTGATCCAAGCTATCAGGCAAGGGATATTGTACCAGTTGGTCTTTTAACTGGTTAGAAAGACCTCTTCGGTACTGGTGTCTCAGGGCTGGGTCATTCCACTGGGTATCATGGGCCAACCTCCGAAACTCCGTACAATAAACCTCAACTGGCCTTGCTTAAGGATCGAAATCTGAGCCTCGGCTGAGGCCGTCTTGTCAGGGTCATCATACAACATGCCCAGTGCACACTTTTAAGCGATGGACAGTCAAGCTGCAACCCATATGCCCAGACCTGTGGGTCTCCTTGTAGCAAGGAAATCACTATGCCCACCCGCTGAATCTCCGACCCAGAAGACTGAGGCCTAAGCTGGAAATATAGCTTGCAGCTCTCCTTGAAACAAAAGAACTGCGAGCGATCTCCAGAAAAACGATCCGGGAGATTTACTTACGGCTCCTTAACCCCTGAAGGTACTGCTGCTGCGGGAGCTCCGCCAGCGGCCTGCGAGGTGTGCATTTTAATGGACAAATCATTAAATTGTCGAGTCAGGACCTGCACCTGATCAACCACCTGTTGCAAAGTATTTTGATGGGTATGCTCCATATTCCCACAAAATTTCAACAGGAGTATTAGGCTGCTGAATATGTTATGCACACCAGTGCCAGCAGGAATGTACTGGTGTCTGAACGGAGAGGGATGCAAAACAAATGAACTCACAGACAGACTGGGGAATATTACATTACATACACAGAAGGTGATAGGGTAACAAAATAAACAAAAAGTGAACAGAGAAGCCCAAAGGCTAAGAAACTGGGTGTCTCCCTAGTATTAGGAATGCTCAGATGGAAAGAAGCGAGATGTTGTGATTTAATATGTAGAGAACCCGAAATGCTGTTGCTAAGGGCAACAGCAAAACCCTAAAGGGTTACCAACGGGTGTGGCAGTAAACTCCTTGGTCAGAGATGGAATAATAGACACAAGGAGAGTCTCCACAATCCTAGTCCTCACTTGCAGTGCACTGGTTCAGCTTACTGCCACTAAACTGACACCTGAACACCTTGCACAGTGAGAAAGGATTTTGGCAGGCAAGTCTGAGAATACAGCCGCAAACTTGCTAGGTTCACAGAGTAGCAAAAGTACCCCAGCAGGTTAAACGACTGACTCCAGTCTTACTGCTAGGTCTGGATTGGCAGAGTGTAATACCAAATCCCAAGGCCTATTTGCAGTAAGCAACAAACAAATACAAAGTTTACACAGTACTAGCTAGCTTTCAGGAACTGACTAACCAACAAAGATTCAGCAGCATCTGCCTAACCTGAGAAGAGGGTTTATATAGCAGGTGCTGTCCACGCCCCACTCAGACCTCACAGACTGTGAGCACAAAAACCAGCACAGGATCCCCTGCCGTGCACAGAGCCTGTAACCACTGCACAGCAAAAGACCCGAACCGGAGTATCAGCTACGCTCAGGTTACTCCGCTAGCACTTGTCTCCCGGTTGCCATGACGACGTGGCAGCACAGAGCAGGAGACCCTAACAATTTGTCATACTAGTGACTGTGTTTATTTTAATATCTGTGTTACAAAGAATGGGGAAACTACTAAAATGTAATTCATAACTGGAAAGAAGGATACAGTTTCCCTGCCATTTTATAGTTAACTGCAACAATCTCTTTTGAACTTGTTTGTAATATAGTTTAATAAGACTGTTCTTCCTACTATTTGCTAACGGAATAAGCCTAAAGGTAGTCTTGTTAAAAATTATTAGTTATTTATGAGATGGCCTATTGCACTATGGCCCTCATTCCGAGTGGGCGCCCACGGGGGAGTGTATTTTTGCTTTGCAAAAGTGCGAACACCTGTGCAGCCGAGCGGTATGATAACATTTTGTGCAAAACAAGACCAGCCCTGTAGTTATTCTGTGCGATGATTGCTGCAACGAAGGTCCCGGAATTGACGTCAGATACCCGCCCTGCAAACGTCTGGACACGCCTGCATTTTTCCAAACACACCCAGAAAATGGTCAGTTGACACCCATAAACTCCCACTTCCTGTCAATCTCCTTGCGATCTGCTGTGCGAATGGAATCGTCGCTAGAAGCAATGCCAAACAACGATGCTCTTTGTACCCTTACGTCGCGCGTGTGCATTGCGGCCCATACGCATGCATAGTTTTGCCATTTTTTAAAATGATAGCTCTGCCGTGAACAATGGCAGCTAGGGATCAACTCGGGATGAGGGCCTAAGGGGGTCATTCCAAGTGGATTGCTAGCTGCATTGCATTGCGCACGCGCGATGTACGGGCACAACGAACGATGTAGTTTTGCACATGGTCTAGCGATGCATTTCAGTCGCACTACTTGCCGCAGAGTGATTGACATGAAGTGGGCGTTTCTGGGTGGCAACCGACCGCTTTCAGGGAGTGTGCGGAAAAACGCAGGCATGCCAGGAAAAATACAGGCGTGGCTGGGCGAACGCTGGGCAGGTTTGTGACGTCAAATCCGGAACTGAATAGTATGAAGTGATCGCAAGCGCTGAATAGGTTTTGAGCTACTCTGAAACTACACAAAAATTTTTTGTAGCCGCTCTGCGATACAACCGTTCGCACTTCTGCTAAGCTAAAATACACTCCCAGTGGGCGGCGGCATAGCGTTTGCACGACTGCTAAAAACTGCTAGCGAGCGATCAACTCGGAATGACCCCTTATAGTTGGAGGAATACACTTAGGAATACATTTTTTGACTATGCAACGCACATCAAAGGCACATCCTCTCCAGTTCTTTAACCCTTTGGATGTAAAGCTACAACAAAAGCCAAGGTTTGCACTATTCAAGGTTCTTCATCATCCAGGAAATATCCCATAAAATGGTAAAGTCATCTACTGTATCTACAAACAAGTGCATTATTGTCATAATAACATTCAGATTATTAATATTACAGCAATCAATTGGTTAAAAATTGTAACTACATCAGCAATCAGTTGGGGCAATTTTGAGTTTTGCAGACGATTGTGTTAATAAATTAGCAAAGTATGGGGTTTACAGATCGCAGATTCCAACAAAAAATGTATTGGGATTGTTAAATCAGGTAGTCCAATATTTTGGATTTCACAGATCAATTGGGGCTGTAGTTTGCTGGTGTATGATCAAAATCAGCAGATTTGCAGAACGTTTCTATTAAACCGATGAACCATTCAAGATTGTCAGATCTGTATTTACGGAAAATGATCTGCAAATCACTGAAAAATATCTGTAATGTATGGACGTAGATTGTTGGATTGTGGAATTCTAACCCTAATGCTAACTCTAATACCAACAGTTACCCTAACCCTAATACTAACAGCAACCCTAACCCCAATGCTAACCCTAATACAATCAACAACCCTAACCCTAATTCTAACAATAACCCTAACCCTAATTCAAACCCTAACACTAACAACATCCCTAATACTAATGCTCATCCTAATACTTACAGCAACCCTAACCCTAATGCTAACACTAACCCTAACTTTAACACCTATCCTAACTCTAATGCTTATTCTAATACTAACCCAAACTATCATGAAAATGCAGACATTATGACAATGTTAACATTCTGCCTAATTATATTCAGTTGACAAGGTATTTTATGAGGCTGAAATAAAGAGTAGACTTGAAATAGTGCTATATTAACCATCATATCCCATCAGCTCATCATCTCCAATCAGCCATGGAAGATCCTGAGGACTTCACTACATGCCTTGCCTGCATCCTGCATAATTACTGGCCACAACACTGAACTCTCATATAGCCATTGAAACATCTAATGCTATAGAGGCCAAATGCCCAATTTGTTCCCACCAATCAATGGCCATGGTTGTCATATAAGACAGCAATATGGCTTACTGTAGGTCTGTTGATGTTATTTATTTATGTCTATTTTGTTTATACAGTACATATAATTTGAACAATGTGTAGTGTTATTTGTCCCTGTTATACTAAGGCTATACTGTATAGCCTATATAGAATGTATAGACTATACATGATGTTGATTTTTTTTTTTTTGCAATTACAGTACAACTTTTCTGACAGTGAGAAGAGTTAATATCGGCTGTGTTTTACACCATTTCTCCAAAGTGATGAAATTAGCTAAATGGATACTGTAAGACTCTACCTGGCTGATATCCCAGACAGTGCATTAGCAAAGGGTCAAACAAGTCCCCAGGCGAAAAAGAAAAGTGTAATTTTTATCAAAATGATTATTCTTCTAGTGAAATTAGACCGTCTTTCATGTGATTATAAATGTCTCCTATGGCAAAATTTCTATTCTTCATTAACTGTGGTAGCAAGTACCAATTTCAAAATCATAGCTTTAAATGAATACATGCCCACGGGGACTAACAAACTATTGTAAACACACGAGGCCTGATTCAAGTTTGTAAGCAAAGCTAAAAAGCAAGCAACTGGCCAAAACCATGCTGCACTGCAGGTGGGGCAGATGTAACACGTGCAGAGAGAGTTAGATTTGGGTGGGGTGTGTCCAAACTGAAATCTAAATTGTAGTGTAAAAATAAAGCAGCCAGTATTTACCTTGCACAGAAATAAGATAGATGTATTAGCTCCCCTTGCATAGCAAAACGGTTTGTTCTATACACAGTTACTTGCTTTTTTTGCTTTACTTACAAACATGAATCAGGCCCAATGAGCGGGATTTCATTAAATGCGATGTATCTTGCCAATTAGCATTTATTAGTGTCATATGTATGAACATTTAGGCCAATAAGAGCTGTCCTTTGGGGTGAGGGTACTTCTGGGTTTGTGACCCAAGTGTCCTTTTGTGCAAGTGTTCTATGATGCGTGCTCCCAGGGAACATTGGGTGGGATCCGACTGGATTTCTCTCAGTGCAAGACATGAAAAGAGGCCCATAGGCATCTATTGGGTAATACCATGTCCAAGCTCTAAATGTATCACATTCCTGTGTATTTGGGAGCCCCATATCTAAAAAAACATACTTTCACAGATGGAGATTAACATATTTTGGTATATCATCTGACGAATATCTTTCTCTTTTATATATTAATTTTAATCATTTAAATTATATTAATCATAATCATTTTTATTTTATTTTTTGTCTCTTTGCATGTCATTGGATAACGCATCCTCAAAAGAAACAGGAACCTCCCCATTCCACGTTAGGGTATGGCTTTGCGGGAATACAAAGTACGGCAATAGTTTCTATGGTATGGGAATGTATACTGTTTCATAAATTAAGAAATGTGGCATTTAAATAACCAATGAAGATATAACACTACAGTACACGTATGAAAAGAATATATGTGTAAGCAATTTGGAATTCCAGGAGATCGAGCAGTGACAGGAAGGAGGAGTGGAACCGCATGCATTACTTCCGCCAGGCAGAAAACGTAGTGTAACACAAGAGGTTGATGACGGTGAACCGCAAACGTCATTTCAGCTATGAAGCGGAAACGGAAATGATACGGGCTTCCGAAATAGGGGTTTAAAAAGCTGGCATCTATCACAGCACACTATCCGTTCTTGAAAAAGGTCTTCTTAGACCGAAACGCGTCGCATGGACCTGTTTGCTGTGGACCAGGAGAGAATTTATGCAGGAGGGACTCACCTTTGGGGCTTACACACCATCTGCGGTGGTGCCGTGCTCTTAGCCCGGGACCTTTCCTTCTTTGCTTGAAAAAGCTTAGCCCACCGCACCCCCTTCATATGGTGAGAGATTGTTAACCTATGAACCTGCACTTTATGTAACAGACCCTTTTTTATTGATTGTTTTTAACTGTTCATTATTTGAGAAATGTAATTAGGTGCTGGCGCATGCACTTTATCTCATATCAATTGCACTAATAAACTGTTTTTTAAGTAACATTTGTGGTTATTAGCGCCCATCTTGTTACCCAACTCTGTATTCACAGATGGAGATTAAAACAAGTACAAAATAAATACCACTTGACTTATTGCCTGCAGTTGGCATTACAGAGCCCATTAATTAATCTGTTGGCCGCAAATGCGACATTCAAATAACCAGCAACTGGTCCAAAATCATGTGATCTGGAAATCGCCCAATACTGTGTAATTAGCTGATAGAAAATGATAGGATCATCACTAAGGTGTTTGTTTACTCATAAGATGGCCTCTATTGTTCCCTCCTGTCAGCATTAACTGGCTCTCATGTTGCTAGGTGAGAGCGACCTACACCATATACTGCTGTATCTTGTCCAATTTGATCTTATTAATGTGTATAGAAATTTATCCTGTAGCTTGGCACTCTGGCTAGGTATCAAACTGGCAGTACTGCCAAGACAGTTCCCAATGCTGACGTGGGGGATGGGCCAATCAATACAGTTGGCTGCTTGGTAGTTAGCTTAGAAGCAGAGGCTAACACAATACAGTGTGAATGCATATACTGTAATTATAATTGGACAGCCTTGAAAAAAAGCAGGATAAAGCTCGAAACGCATTGGCGACCACTGCATGCCGTACCCCTATCCACACAGACACAGACTTTGGTCATTACAGTGGACTTCCGGTTCTTCACCCTTCAGCCTACTTTCCAACAAGCTGAACTCGCGTTTTGTGGACTAACAATATGGCTACAAGACTTTATTTGCTTCTAAGCTAATTATACCCTACTCTGCATATGCCTCTGAGGCTCTGAGCTTAATATACGTGATGTTCTGTATGTTTCTGATTATGCAACATTTCCACAGTGCATGAGAACGTTCCTATTTTATGTTTCTAAGCTAATTACTGTATATGCATTCATATTCTGCTAGCTTCTGTTTCTAAGCTAAGTACTAGCAGCCAACTGTATAGATTTCTATGCCTTGAATACCTACTACTACTGTTAAGCCCCGTACACATGGGGAGAGAGGTGTGCTGAGCGATATATCTGTGACCGCTCAGCACACATCTCTCCCCCCGCTCAGCACACAGCGGTGAAATGAGCGTCCTGCTAGATTGGCCAATCTAGTACCAGCAATGGCGACGCACGGGGCCGTGCTACATTATTGCTGTTAGACAGATTGCTTAGAATTTATGCATGGATCTCTCCGTGTGTACCCCCCTTTAATCTTTCCCTCAGAACTTTTTTTGTAGTTCCTGTGCCTGATTACTTGTACTTATCCTATGCTACTTTACTGCTAGTTCCTATCACCGAATATCTAGCAATAACCCATTTTAAGCAATTTTGTTGTTTTTCAATCTCTACCTTCCATTCTCCTTAGTTCCTTAAAGGGTTCTTCTTACTACCAATACTATTTACATTGAATACTGATATATTTGGAAATTTCCAGGAAGGACTATTGGGCTGCATTTCTGCACATAGTTTTACTTATTACCATTCACTATCTAACTTTAACATGTGTAGGCATTTAACACAGGACTTGATTCAGAGATATATGCAAATGCCTTCACAGCTGCCAGTTTATACGCAGCAGCTGTGCGAAAATATACAAATGTTGCAGCCGCTGGGATTTGTATCGAGACGCCCACTGGCGGTGTCTGTGACTTGGCAACTGCGTACAAAAAAGCAACCATCGGACGTACATTGACCATCTGAGTAACCACATGATTGCACAGCTTGGATGCTGTCAGTAATACTCTGCAGCCATTGTTACTGATCGCAGTAGCTAGCTGTGACTGCCAACGAAACAGTCCCAGCATGCCTGAGTTTGGGTCACTAGTCCCCCATTACCTCTCACAAGCGGTCCCTTACTGACAATCACTTTGCGAATAAATCCTCACTCCAAATAGCATCGAAAGACCATTGTGTCACATACGCAGTACGATTTACATCCATGTGCAGTGGGAAAATATTGCTCCACTGCATACATATTCACCATTGGTCCCTCTCTGAATCAGGCGCATAACAAGGATTACTTGAGCATGAAGTAATTCTCATAATAGGTAAAACATCACAAAGTGTACAGTTTTGTCTGGACTCCTGATGTACAAGATGTATGACTGTATGTAATGTGCAAAATATATTCTGACTTTGGGTTTTTGTTGAAGTCCGTGACCTTTGCTACTGTATCTATCTGTGCTCATACGTAGCAGAGAAATAACTGATTTTGATTCAATCTGAAGGCTGATTCCCCAAATCTGTCTAGATATTTGATTATACCGATTTGACAGAGGAAAGATTAAATTACATTTTTTTTTTTTTTACTTGGAAAACCATTATAAAGCTTTTGAGTCAGCAATGTTTACTTCATCATAGGCTTTGGAGAAAAAAATTGGATTTGCTACAATATGGATGATGTAACTTTAAACAGGTTTTCTAAGCTGCGCCATGCGGACTTGGAGTGCAAAACCTGTAACATTGCCTGCTTGTTTTTGCATTATTACTACTGTTAAAAGAAACAAACACTTAGGGGGGTATCCAATGGGTGTTATACATTATCCCGGCGTTCGGGATGCTGGTGGTCACCTGACCGACCCCGGCATCTCAAAACCGAGAATCCCGACAGTTTTGGGGGGTAAGTAATCTAAACACCCCCAACCCTCCTCTGATGGCGGCTAGGGCTAAATCTAGGGGGGTGTCAGCTACGGATACATTTTGGAGGGTGATGGCTACAGCTAGTCTCCCCCCTAGTGCCTATCCCTAACCCCCCTTAATGCCTAAACCTAAGCATACCCAAACCCCACAGGGCCCTAACCCTAATACCCACTCAGATACTTACCTTAAGGATACCGCTGGCCTGTGTTCCGGAGCTGGTGTCCCAAACAATGTTGGGATTCTGGCGTTGGCCACATGACCAATAGGGCGCAAAGTTTTTCGCGGGCAATTTTAGATTACCGCAGGTATGTTTATATTAAGGCTTTTCTTGGTTATGAATAAATATTATTTCAAGGGCTAAAATACTTGATTTTGTCACCCCAACAGGACATATTGTAATAAAGTGCATGCAGGGTTTTCTGCTTTGAAAACCCCATGGTGTGATAAAAAAAAGTTGAATACTTACCTCTGTTCTGGTCTGTCAGGTTGTCTAAGCAGCTCCTGGTTATATCCCCTCTATTTTTCCACTAAGGAGGTGGCTGCTGGTAGGTGAGGTGGCTGCTGGGAGATGTAGTTATCTCTGCTGATGCTAGAAAAAAGGGGAGGGCGGTTGTCACACACACACATACACAAGAGGGGGGTCACATACACACACACACTGGGGGTCACAAACACACTCACACATACTTAAACACACCAGGCCAGAACCCGACGGACTTGAGGAGGAATAGAGCGGGATCCGGTCTGAAGATCGACACTGTCTAGATTGACAATGTTTAGGTCAACCACTATAGGTCGACAATCACTAGGTCAACAGGGTCTAAATGTCGACAGGGTTTCTAGGACGACATGTGCTAGGTCGACAGGTCAAAAGGTCGAAATGAGTTTTTTTTTTAAGTTTATTTTTTTGAACATTTTCATACTTAATGATCCACGTGGACTAAGATTGGGCACCTTGCCCGAAGCATGGCGAGCAAAGCGAGCCATGCGAGGGGACACGGTGCACTAATTGGGATTCCCGGTCACTGGGGGTAATTCTGAGTTGATCGCAGCAGGAACTTTGTTAGCAGTTGGGCAAAACCATGTGCATTGCAGGGGGAGGCAGATATAACATGTGCAGAGAGAGTTAGATTTGGGTGGGTTATAGTGTTTCTGTGCAGGGTAAATAATACTGTCTGCTTTATTTTTACACTGCAATTTAGATTTCACTTTGAACACACCACACCCAAATCTAACTCTCTCTGCACATGTTATATCTGCCTCCCCTGCAGTACACATGGTTTTGCCCAACTGCTAACAAAGTTCCTGCTGCTATCAACTCGGAATGACCACCACTGTACGGAGAAAACGACACCCAAAAAACATGTGAAACTCATGTCGACCTTTTTACCTGTCGACCTAGCACATGTCGACCTAGAAAGCCTGTCGACCTTCAGACCCTGTCGACCTAGTGACTGTCGACCTATAGTGGTCGACCTAAACATTGTCGACCTAGACACTGTCGATTTGATGATCCACACCCAATAGAGCACTTAGGAAGATGAGTAATTAAGGACAAATTAAGCTACAGTAATTGTAAATTTCAAATTGCTTAATTAATCATTGTCGGGGGAGGGGTGCCACATGGGTTTCAGAGCAAGTCCCGATGATTTTTCTTAAAAATAACGATTTTATGAAAAATCTGACCTGCTCTAGGGGTGCAAGAAAAAAGAAGCAGTGATTTCTATAGAAATTAAAGCGGGTGGTATTCATGTGACCGCCGGTCAGCTGACCGACAGTCACATGACCTCCTCCACGAGCCTGACGGCTCACTTTCCCGATGGTCGGCATGCCGACCAACAGGGATTATTTCCACTCGTGGGTGTCCACGACACCCATAGAGTGGGAAAAGAACCCGAGGCGACCGCAGGTCGCCACCGAGCCCGCAAGCACTCGCCCCTCCCCGCTGGGATCCCGGCGTCGGTCAGCCATACTACACCCATTACAGCAGCTCATTTTCTCACTTTCAGTTGAACAGGTGCCTTGTGTAAATAACCTCCTGCCAGGTTTCTCCAATCTGCTGCTGCATCTAAAGATGTAGCATTGGACCCTTCTGCTTGAACTTTGGTCATCTGAGTAACCGTAAGGTTCAAACATAGGGAAAGCTGCTCAATAAATCTGGCAGCGATCTTCAGGTGCATGAAAAGGAGAGGTCATGCCAAACAAAAACCAGAAAGGGGGGCGTGGCCTAGCACAGATCTAAGACAGACGTATAATATAGGGGCTCCTATTAAGTGACCCCTTTTGAGCCCTGCACGGCAGTCCTCTCCCCGGGCTTTCCATCCGTGGGGTGGCTGGAGAGGCAGGGAGTGTCCAGGGTCTGTACTGTGTAGCCTGGAGACTCTCAGTCAGTCTCTGCGGGTTGCGGCCTACCCAGAAGCCACGGACTTTATGTGATATTGGGACCCTCCAGTAGCATGCTGCCAGCGCGGCGGTCGCTATCCTGGTGCTGCATCCTCACCGGAGTCCTTGGGGCACTGACCGTGGTGGAGGTATCCCCGTATACATACTGCACAGCCGGAGATCCCTCTCCCCTGACCCTCCATCACCCGCGGCTCCTGTCAGACCTCACGCATGCCTGCTGTGGGACCCGGTGAGTCACCTCTGCTCCCTGTCCAGCAATCTAGCAGCCCCTCCGGTGGCCTGGGGGGACACAGCCAATTGTGCTTGAGGCACTTAAGTGCTGCTGTGCCTGGGACAGGTACCAGCCACCACTGCTATATTTACTACTCCCTAACAGCAATCACTGCTGCTGCCATTGGAATCTGTGAAAGGGTCTGGTGTTTGGAAACTTAGGAGAGGCTGTAGTTCAGGAGAGGAGGGGAGACCACGATTGAGCAGATAGTTCCTTTGCCAATCTACTGGGGTGTTACTACTCATTTTGTGTGTACCCAACTGCTGGATAAGGTCTACTGTCTTTGATCACATCCCTCACTCACATGATTCTTCAATTCCCACTGTGACCGCAATATAATTTTGTTCCACAGCTGTGACGTGACACAAGATGTCTGCTAGATCATGATCATCTACATGTACTATTAGGGGGAAAGTGATTAGTGACGCCTTCTTCACCACATGTCAACTTCTATGTATTGTTAATCATTTGTGAGGAATCTTACTTATTGCCTTATCACGAAGCGGCGTGTGAATAGAATGAAAATGCCTGCGGCCACCCCAGTCAAGTCCACATCCTCTGCTGCCTTCCAGACTCTTTTTTTGGGGTCTTGTCATCATCTGACACTGCTCCTGTGACTATCTCCCCATCAGCAATGGCTTTTGAAGACTCAGAGGGATCTCATACTCCGGCAGCTTGCTCTCCCTTGTCCTTAATTCAATCTCCTGCCGGGAGTGCAGAGATTACTGAAATACAGACTCATCTGCACTCTCTTCCTACCAGACATGATTTACAGCACGACCTGCAATCCCTGGAACAGAGACTTCAGGATGCTGTCAAGATTCGTCTGGACTCTATTCAATCAGATCTCACCCACATTGGTGACTGATTGGTTACACTGGAAGACCATAATGAACAGACGGACTCCAGACTAGCTGAGGTTGATAAAGTGATCCATCGTCAATTCCATCTACTGATTGACATGCAAATGCAGCTAGATGATCTGGACAATAAGAGGTCCGCAATAACCAGAGAGTGCGGGAAATCCCTGAAGATGTCCCTCAAGAAGGTATCCTGGATGCCCTCACAAAATTTTTTAATGAACTGCTAGAGGCGAATCCTAATGAGGAGATTCTGTTTGTCCGAGCCCATAGGGCCCTGTGCCCTAAAGGTTTACCCTCGGAATGGCCTAGGGACATTATATGCCACTTGCATTACTTCACAGTCAAAGAGAAAATTTTACAACAAGCATGTCGCGCAAAGGAAATTGATTTCAACTGCAGCTCTGTCCAAATATTCCAGTACCTTTTCTGGCACATACTGCAACAACGACGTTTACTTCATCCACTTACTGAGGAACTCTGCAAGAAGAATCTGAAATTTTGTTTGGGTTATCCACTCAGTGTCCAAGTTTTACATGCAGGAACTGTTCATATGGTGCATAAACCAGAAGATGTCCCAATGTTCTGTTCCTCCCTGGGTCTCCATTCGGTATCCCAACCAGATTGGTTGGACCTTCCTTATCAGCCGGCTGTACCCCAGCCCAGGAGGGATAAGTGGCAGACCCCTCGGTCCTCCAGGAAACGGAGGCGTAGCTCCCAGGCTACTGATGATTCTGCAGTTCCTTGACAAGTAACTACTGGATTTTATAGGTTTAAATACTATGCTGTTACTCTTTTGAGTGTTGGTCGACAAACTCCTCTTCCCATTTTGTGGAGTCGACCATATTTAGTGTGGGGTTTTGGGTCGCATGAGATGGGAGAATACCCAACCCTTTCTTACAGTATTTGTTTATTTAGAGGTGTACCGGATAGGCCATTTTCTGGCCTCCCTCCTGGCTCATGCTCCTCAGTTTCTTTACCATTTATGTACTATGATTCTTCATAAATGTCTGATTAGAGAGTTCGTTGTTAGGTTGTCTTCCCTCACACACCATATTATATTGTCGATATCGGAAGTTTAGATTTCTGCCCCTTCCTCCTTTTTTCTTTTCCTTACTCCATTGTTCTTATTCTAGGAAGGAAACATACTGGTGTCACGTATCACCTTTACCCCTAGATTCCCCCTTTCTCTGTTATACATAAGTTGGCTATGGATCCGCTAGGGACCTCCTTAGCACTTTCGGCAGAGGTTATTTGGTCTCAGTGTTTTTGCTACCAGACTCTGCGACTGTTTTCAAATGTTTTACAGTTATTTATGTTTCTAAGTTGCTCTTATGGTGGCCTTTTTTCTACCTGTTTTTCTTCTTTCCAAAGTAGTTCCTCCCTACTTCTTCCATTCTTCTCTTTCTGTCTTCTTGCTTTTCTTTGTTTCACCCCGGCAGGATAGATCTGTGTCTTTTCAATATCCTACGCTTAACTATTGTTTTTCCTATGGCTAAGTTGAAGCTGTTGTTCAATAATGTTAAGGACCTTAACATTCCTTAAAAACGCTCACTTCTATTGCATACTTTGCATATGGACGGAATTGACATAGCATTTCTACAGGAGATGCACTTTAAACAGGGATCTGCTCCATGTCTGATTTCTCGGTATTACCCAATGGGTTATTTTAATAACTTTACGGGTGCTAATGCCAGGGGGCAGCTATTTTGTTTTCTGAACATCTACAATTATCTGACATACAGGACATCCCAATTGGGAATGGTAGAGGTCTTCTAGTGAAGGCGACTGTTGTTTCTCAGCGTTACACCTTTGTTAATTTATACTTTCCTAACCAGGGTCAGGTCCAATTTCTCTGCACGGTTCTGGAATCCATTGAACCGTACATTGAGGGTAGGTTGGTAGTGGGGGGAGATTTTAACTAGGCCTTCAAGCCTCTCTTAGATACATCTTCTGGGTCCCTGAGATCTTCATTTCAGGAGGCAAGAAACTTCAGGACGATGTTACATGAATTCCAATTGGTAGATTCTTGGAGGCTATTGCACCCCGCAGAGCGGGATTACACTTTTTTTCTCCCCTCCGCACAACACGTACTCACGTATAGATTATTTTTGTGTTGGGCACTCCTGCCTGGATGCACTGCTGGGGGCATCTATTGGTCAGATTTCAGGTTCAGACCATGCCCTTGTTACCCTGACTCTACGAGTTGACTCTATTAGACCTCAACAGTGGCATTGGAGACTAAACAAATAGCTTCTTGTAGACCCTAATTGTAAAGCCCAGCTTCTGGGATTCCTAGACCAGTATGTTGCCTCCAATGTGACTGACGATGTTTCCCCGATTATAATTTGGGAAGCTCATAAATGTGTCATTAGGGGGCAATGCATCCAGCTGGGAACCTATCTCATGAAGCAGAGGGTGGAATGTTGGGACACTCTTCTGTCTACAATTAGGTCACTGGAAATGGCACATAAAAGCTCTGGAGATTCGAAGGTCTTTATACAATTATAGGCTGCTAGGATGTCTCTGAATTCTTTGTTTAATGAGGGAGCGAAAAGAGCATTTAGCTGATGTAGGCATACCTTTTATCGTTGAGTAATAAGCCTGGAAAGATGCTGTGAGCATCCTCCGAGCACAGAGGTCTCTGGCCTAAATTCAGAAAATGAAAGATCCTACGGGACGCATTTGTGCTACGGATGAGGACATTGCTACCATCTTTCACGACTACTATTCGGAGTCGTATAATCTCACCCGCTCCCTCCCGGATTCGGATACATTGACCCGTAAGTCTGAAATTCAGACAGTTTCAGATGATATTGAGTTTCCGTCTCTCCTCAAGGCAGTGTCTCAGGCTTCAGATTCTCCTTTCACTAAAGACGAGCAGAGGGATGCAATAAGGACATCCCCTAATTGGAAGAACCCATGCCCTGATGGATTCCTGATTGCCTATTATAAATCCTTTCAAGACAAATTACTTCCGATGCAGTTGTGTGCCTGTAATGCAGTGTCACCCCAGACTCAGTTCTTCAATCAATCTCTTGCAGCACACATTACAGTGATCCCAAAAGAGGGGAAGGATCCATGTTTAGTGGCTAATTATAGGCCCATCTCTCTACTTAATGTAGACATTAAGCTATATGCCAAACTAATGACTGGTCGTTTAAAACCACTTCTTCCTGTCATTATTCACTCCGACCAGGTGGAGTTTGTCCCAGGACATGAGGAAAGGAACAATACAATTAAGGTAATAGATCTGGTTTCTCATGTGTTCACCATTGGTATTCCCCTGATCCTCCTGTCGGCCGACGCTGAAAAAGCGTTTGATAGAATTGACTGGGACTCAGGGGAGGGGATTCTGCGGTGGCTGGGTTTCGGGAATTCCTTTCTTCACAGGATACTTTCTCTCTATAAAGCCCCGTCGCCACAGGTGCGGATCAATGGCATGCTATCCCAGGTGATACATATCTCAAATGGTACTAGGCAAGGATGCCCACTCTCGCCTTTGATTTTTGTGCTTTGTATGGAGGCCTTGAAAGGAGCTATTAGGGCTAACTCGGATATATCGGGGGGTGAAAATGGATCAACTGGAATATACTGTCAATTTACACACCTTGACAAAGGCCCCTAGAGGGCAGAAACGCGTTGGTGACTGATTGGAGGTACCTGCAGAAGCCGTAGGGAACACGCTGATTGCTGCTATATACCCCGGGGAGCAACACTGCTAGCGCTGTTTGGGTGGGCCACTGTGACACCCCACAACCTCTGTACTTCACTATATATTGCCATTTCCTCCTATTTACGGACATATTATATCTGGACGGAGAGGTGAAGGAGTGTTAGAAAAGAACTGATATCGGAGTCTGCAGGAACAAAGGAAGGGATAGTACAAGCGTGATTGGGTGGGCACTACTGACACCCCACTAAGTCTGATACGTAGGTCCGCCACATTAAGGTGGATTGAAGTTTTTCTGCTTTATATTACATCTTATATGTGATTGAAATTTCTGCAAACTCATTTGATCCCTACGGTACTTCACTATATACAGATTCTCTTTTTGAGGACATCGTGTAATATTGGGACAAGGAAGTACTGCGGATAAGCCTTCTGTATACAAGCGTGATTGGGTGGGCACTACTGACACCCCACTAAGTCTGGTACGTAGGTCCGCCACATTAAGGTGGATTGAAGTTTTTTTGCTTTATATTACATCTTATATATGATTGAAATTTTTGCAAACCCATTTGATCCCTACGGTACTTCACTATATACAAATTCTCTTTTTGAGGACATCGTGTAATATTGGGACAAGGAAGTACTGCGGATAAGCCTTCTGTAGATGAGAATTTCCCCTTTCTGAACAAAGAGACACCACCCGTAGTGACCCAGGGAGCGCACCTCAGCAAAACTATAGAACTAATACTGTAAATTTAGTCTATTCGCTTATTATCTCCTGGCAGCCATCACTAACCTGCTGATATCTCTGCCGAGTTTGATGGTGGAACTGAGTCGATTTAATTATTTATCTAATTTTAAGATTAATTATGCCAAATCTGTGGCCTTGAATGTCACCACCTCTAATGAGATTGTACACACGCTTGCCACCTCATTCCCTTTTAAATGGGGCTCCTCCCATTTGAAGTATTTGGGGATCCAGATCCCCAACACGCTTGACAAACTATTTGCACTAAACTTTGCCCCTATGAAAAAGCGGATAAATTCTGACCTCTCCCATTGGTTACCCCAGAAGATCTTGTGGCTGGGATGTATTAATGTTATTAAAATGAATATACTCCCTAGACTTCTTTATTTGTTTCAAACAATTCCAATATATCTCCCGCTATGATTTATTTCATTATTACAGAATATATTGCGTGACTTTGTGTGTGTGTGTGTGTGTGTGTGTGGGGGGGGGGGGACCCAGATTTAAGCATCAAATTCTCTTTAGGTGTGAGTCTCAGGGAGATAGACAACTGCCAATGGTCTCCGTCTACTACCAAGAATCTTTATTGAGTAGAATATTGGAGTGGATGAGGGATTCCAGGGATAAACAATGAGTGTCAATTGAACCATTTTCCACTCACACTTTGTTAAAGTACGTGACATGGTGTTCAACGGTGGGCCAATCTGATCGCCCGACTGTAGGTCCTTCTTTGCTGATGTGGAGGAGGATGTGGAATAAGTTGATTGTTTCATCACTGCTGTCTCTCTTGACTCCTATTGTGCAGAACCCTGCTTTCATCCCTGGAACTTCTGCTAAGGTCATCACACCTTGGAAATCTCAGGAGGTTCCCTTAGGTCTTTTGAGAGTTTATCAGATTGTTCGGATCTTGCTTGGTCGAACTACTGATTTTATATTCAGGCATGCCATTTCATCTCTTCACTGAAATTGCCTAATGGCTGGGGCAAAGAATCAAATACATTTGAGAAACTTTGTTTGCAATTGCATAAACCCACCCACATTATCTCCACTATTTATCAAATTCTATTAACGGCAATGCTACCTTCCAGTCCGACTTATCGAGATCTTTGGGATATGAATTTTTCACTTAAGGGAGTTGAAATAAGTTTGGGAAAAACTAGTGTTTGCTCCTCTAGCATGGATGTGGTGAAATCACAGTATAAACTTCTTTCTAGATGGTACCGTTATCCCACTATAGTTCACCAGTATTGACCAGGTGTTTCTCCTTTATGTAGTCAGGAAACGGGAACACTGATTCATATATGGTGGGATTGCCCGAAGATTGTTTCTTTTTGGGACGGAATGAAATGGTTAGCTGCGGAGATCCTTGGCACTCCTATTCCATTGGGACCAGACTTCTGGTTGTTAACCCTCTTGAATATACCTATCCCGAAATATAAAAAGTCCTTTTTGCGGCATATCAATAATGTGGCTACAGCAGTGATCCCAGTATGTTGGCGCTCCCCTTCTCCGGGACTGGTGCCAACGTATGGACTTCTACATGGCAATGGATGAAATATACTATTCAACTCCAGAGAAACATGGTTTATTTGTAGCAATATGGTTTCAATGGATGGCGTTTAAGCGAACTCCCTCCTTTAAAGCCTTGACACCTTTGGCCTGTTCCTGACTTAGATTGAAACTGTGAGACATGACTATAGACTTAGCCATTGCTGCAACAAATAGCCCCTTTATATTTCCCTTTCTTGGCTTTTTTGGAACCTCAATGGATTTTGAGGACTGTCTTTCGTGCCGGATGTTTACTCTTATCTCTTTTTCGTCACTTCTTCTTTCATTCTTCTTCCTTTCTCTTCTTAGTCTTAGACCCTCCCCTCTTTCTTCTTTATTTTGTTTTCTGATGGAACATTATATTGTTAGCTGCTTTTTATTGTGAGGTCTTACTTCCACTCATGGTTTTGGTATGAATCGGTATCATAATGACAAATCATGTACAACTATTATTGTTTTGTTTACTTTTATTCTCTACTGTATTATAGATCTCACGGTATTGTACATGTTTATTTATGGCATTGTAAGCCCTGTACAGAAGTTTGAATATTTTGTTCTATAAAATCTTGAATCTTGAAAATAAAGAATTTATTAAAAAAAAGAAAACAGAAAGGGGGGTTATTCCCACAGGTGTCCCCCAGCACACTAAACAGTACTTTCAACAATACTTGAAAAACTATATGGTAATAGAAATTCAGAGATATTTGTTGCATGCATTTGCAAATACATGGTAAGCCCCCAGGCCTCTTCACAGCTTCTCTGATACCAGCGGTTCCTACACTGCATGATAACAGTACCCCCTCATGGATACTGGTGTTTTCACACTCCCAGGACAAAAGAAGCTGCATCCAAGACACAGCCACTGACCTTGGCACACCTCTTCTGAAAACCTGGCCATGCTTGCCTGTTCCCAGGCCCAAACAGCTGCAGCTTGTCATTCATGCTGCGGTTTAGGTGGCACTGTGACTATCGACACAGACACAGATCTGCACATGCGCAGTAAAGATCCTGGATATGCACAGATCAGTAGCCAGCGTAGAGAAAGCAACCATTGTGTACGTAACCAAATAAGGCCCTAAGTGACAGGCACCCTTTTAAAGATTAGGGGCCCGTGTTCAGGCTCTGTGCAGGCCCCTTCCTCTCCAGCAGTGTAGTAGACTATGGTTTTGTGCCAGAGTCTACTGCGCATGTGCAGGTCTCCGGGGACATAGCACCCACGCCTTGTTCCCGGGGACATCTCTACTGCATACCTCCCAACATGACCCTCTCCAGGAGGGACAGAATGCTCTGCTCCTGGACTTCCCTCTTAATTTATGATTGCCATCGCCTGTGCTGAAACAAACACCTTTCTTATCCATTACATTAACCTGTTCAGAACAGGTGCCAGCAATCATAAATTAAGAGAAAAGTCCAGAAGCAGAGCATTTTGTCCCTCCTGGGGAGGGTCATGTTGGGAGGTATGCTACTGCACATGCATAAATCACTAGTAAACCATACGTGCCTACCTGACCCTCTCCATGAGGGAGAAAATGCTCTGTTCCTGGACTTTCCTGGTAATGTATGATTGCCATCACCTGTGGTGAGCTAGTTAATTGATAAGAAAAGTGTTTCACCACAGGTGATGGCAATCATACATTACCAGGAAAGTCCAGGAACAGAGCATTTTCTCCCTCATGGAGAGGGTCAGGTAGTCAAGTATGTAGTAAACTCCACCAACAAACAAAACCTAAAAAGTTGCATGTTTTCCCTCTGAATAAGCCCTGCACATCCTCACACACGGATGATCATTCATTGACTGCTCCCATTTCTTATTTACATCAGTCACCATTTTATTGTTGCGGTTTTCTTGCATTGTAATAGAGGCAAAGAAAAAGTGCATATAGTTGAAGTAATTTTACTAATATAGAAGAAGTGAGCAATCAGGCGTATTCCAAGGTCAGTAGGATTCACAGGATCGTGAAAGGTTTACTAACTGCCAGGCTCTTGACAGCACTGTCCATCTAAATGTATATTGATCCATCTGTATTTAGTTACACTTAAGTACTGATTCACTCAATGTCCAGCAGAAATGCATGGACGACCATAGCATATACAATTACATCCCATAAATAACTACAGCTGAGTAAGGGTAGTTATTATCTGTTTCATGGGTTAAAGCATACTTGCCTACCTGACCCTTTCCATGAGGGAGAAAATGCTCTGTTCCTGGACTTTCCTGGTCATGTATGATTGCCATCACCTGTGGTGAAACACCTTTCTTATCCATTTACTAGCTCACCACAGGTGATGGCAATCATACATGACCAGGAAAGTCCAGGAACAGAGCATTTTCTCCCTCATGGAGAGGGTCAGGTAGGCAAGTATGGGTTAAAGTAAAATAGTTTGTACAGCCAGTGGAATCCTGGATACAGAGTACTGACCAGATTTAGCCACTGTACTATCTCTGGAGACCTGAATTCAATTAATCCACCGCAGACTGATCAGTCACATGTCTCCTCATCTATTTGTTGTCAGACAGCCGGCAATGGGGTACTCCCCCACCAAACAGTCATGGGTTAATTACTTTATTGGATTGATGTAGATTGTCAGATTGACATTGGAGACACAGAGGAATATGCAGGAATTATAAAAGCTTGGACATTTTTAAAAGCAATTGTATTACAAATTCCTTTAGAATTCAGAATAGGGCAAATGATCAGCTTTGTCACAAACATACAGAGGACATGGGAGTGATTTTATTGTATAAGTCAGTTAGGGACTCATAAAAAGACAGCTTTTTATTCTCTAATGAGACTACACAACAAAAGCAAACGTGTCACCTGGAGACAAAAATCAATGAAGCTACCGTGAAGCCGGACAGGACGGCTAAGCAAATAGAATATAAACCAGTAGAAATTGTTTGTCACTAGAGATGAGCGGTAGATTGGATATTTCACAGTAGACTGGGTCCTGACCTAGCCATTAAGAGCCACAAGAACATTAAAGTCTTCGGTACAATTGACCTTAACACACTTTTAACACAACCCGTGAGATGGGACAGCCTTTGAGAATTATACTTCAGGGTCAAATGTTGGTCAAAGCATCTTATTGTACAGTTTTGTGTTCAAGAACGGGCAAGATTTATTTTTTAATCTTTCTTTTTTTATTCTTGTTTATCGATTGTTTTATTGTAAAGATTTCCATGAATGGCTGGTATCTGGAAGGAGGGGAAGTGGATGTGGGTGGTGTAATTCTCTTTACTGGGATACTTCTTGTGATTTAGGGCGCTAGATTGCCTATTGTTTATTTGTAATGTGTTTCATGTCAGTGATGCTTGGGCCAGCCACCATGTAATTAGAACTTATTTTAATTCCACCCAATAATTACATTTTTGGCTTTGAGTTGAAATGGCCTTTAAATAAACACAAAGGGCCTCATTTGCCACTGGCCTCATTCAGAAAATGAATAACCTATTTTGGAGTTACTGTGCACCCAACTTTGTGCTAGTGTAACCAGATTTACACCACAGTACATGTAGAGCAAGATGGTAGTACTGTAAACAGATTCTTTTTTTTTTTAATTAACACTTACTTATATAAGGCCAGCATATTCTGTTGTATCTTAACAATTGCATGTTATTAAAATGGTCTAGACTTGTGGACTGTGGTTTGGGCACACACTGCTGTTCTCTTGCTACAACGTGAGTGTTTGTGTAGATAAACATAAAAATTTAGAAGACATGGGGGCAGATGTACTAAACCTTCGAGAGAGATAAATTGGGGAGTTATAAAGTACCAGACTGGGGCTGATTTATCAACGCGTGATAAAACTCATGTGAATGATAAAACTCGTTGTGTATGATAAATGATGCTCCGACCAATTAGCACTTGTCATGTGTTCAGTTCACGTCCTGTGTTCAGCTCCTGTCATGTGTTTGAAACATGACAGTTGGGAGCTGATTGGCTGGAGCACCATTTATCGCAATGAGTTTTATCATTTGTTGAGCCCCTGAGTTTGAAAAATTTCAGTTATGAGCTGGTTGGTTGCTAGTTCATCTCTCGCTACTTTATCTCTCTCCGAGGCTTCGTACATCAGCTGCCAGGTCACAGCTGTAAACAAGTAGTGTATTTACAAAGAGTAGGTTAAGCTGTTAATATATAATGGTGTGTCCACACGGTGAGATAAATCTGTAAGATTTTGACTATATAGTCAAAATCTTATGAAAAGTTAGTACATATCTCAAGGTGTTAGGCAGCTTGCGATACAGATTCGATCCCGATGCGCACTCCCATGGGGTCGGTATCGTAAGGCTAGATAGACTGTGCAGGCAAGTCAATCTTGACTATCTAGTGCACTATCTAGTACAAAGCATAGTCAAGATTGGCACTTTGTCAAAATCGTACATAGGGGGTCATTACGTGTTGATCGCACGTAGCAAATTTTTGCTGCCCGTGAGATCAACTAGATGCCGCCTGTGGGGGAGTGTATTTCTGCATAGCAGGGCTGTGATCACTTGTGCAGTACTGCTATGCAAAAAAAGTTTCCTTTAAAAAAAGACCAGGGTAAGACCTATTTACCCTGTGCGACGGATCCTGCGATGCAGGTCCCAGAATTGACGTCAGACATCCGCCCTCCAAACGCCTGGACACGCCTGCGTTGGATTCAGCACTCCCCGAAAATGGTGAGTTGCCGCCCGGTTCCGCCTTCCTCCTGTCAATCTTCTGCGGTCGCCGATGCGACCGATTTCCTCGCTAGTGGCATCGCTGCCTGGCGACGGCCGTCGCCGGGCAATGACGCACCTGTGCAATGCGGCCGCCACGCATGCGCAGTTCCAACCCGAGGAAGCGCAGCGTGCGATTTGGTCGGAATGACCCCCATAGACAAAATCTCAAGCACAGATAGTTAAAATCTGTGCTATCTGTGCTATCTGGGCTCTGTGGGAGTTCAAGGGAAATCGCATAGTCAAATTCGGGCATAGCAAGGATCTCACCATGTATACACACCTTAAAGCTGTTTACACACGGTGAGATTTTTCTTACGATTTTGACTATATAGTCAAAATCGTAAGGAAAGTTAGTGCAGTTCGCAAGGTGAAAGTAACCTTGCGATCCCGATGCGTTGCCGATGCGCGGTCCCGCACGGTCGATATCGCAAGCCTAAATAGACTGTGCAGGCAAGTCAATTTTGACTATCTCATAGAAAAGATAGTCAAAATATGACACTTAGCCAAAATCGGACAAAGCCAGTATCGCAAGCACAGTCATTATATACTTGCGATACCGACCTTGGAGGTCATTCAGACCTGATCGCTCGCTAGCGTTTTATTGCAGTGCTGCGACAGGTCAGAACGGTGCATGCATATGCACCACAATGTGCAGGTGCGTCGCATGGGTACAAAGCGGATCGTTGCTATGCGATGGGTTTTACAAAGAATCCATTCGCACAGTCAATCGCAAGGAGATTGACAGGAAGAAGGTGTTTGTGTGTGGCAACTGATCATTTTCAGGGAGTGGTTGGAAAAAGACAGGCCTGTCCAAGCGTTTGCAGGGCGGGTGTCTGACATCAATTCCGGACCCGAACAGGCTGAAGTGATTGCAGCGGCTGAGTAAGTTCTGGGCAACTCAGGAACTGCACAAAGTTTTTTTGTACCGCATGGCTGTACATGTGATAGCACACTTGCACAGCTAAAATACACTCCCCTGTAGGTGGCGACTATCTGATCGCTGGATTGCAAAAAACTGCTAGCGAGCGATCAGGTCTGAATGACCCCCCTAGTCCCAATCGCACAGTGAGAATCGGGGTTAGCCCGAATCTCACTGTGTGTATGCACCTTGAGATGCATCCAGCTTAAAAACAATAACATTTACACCAGGCATGCAACAGGCATACACCTATGTAAACATGTGTCCTGGGATAGTGTAAACTTATGGCTTAACAGTAGTAATATTTGTTATTACTAATATTTGTACACAACATAATAATGTAATGAAGAGTCATTACATACTGCTGATAACCATCATCCTCATCCTCATCACTGTGTACTTCGGCACCAGTAGAGATACAGTACTCTACCTAAAAAGGTTATCTGTGGATAAGTCTACCTTTAAATATATACGATCAGAGCCGGCCCTAGGCATAGGCAAACTAGGGAAATGCCTGGGGCATTTGGTATGTCTAGGGGCACAAGCAGCTTCTGCTGATTAAAATGATATGCGGCATGCCTATATTCTGTGTGTGACTGCGGCTGTATCTGCATACGAAATGCTACTTTCCAGTGTGTTCCTGGAAATCATGAGGTCACAGTGTTAGCGGCCATGTGAGTGCTGTGTGTGGGTGGGTTTGTTGTACAGTAGTGTTTGTCATATGTGTAAGGGGAATTATGTGTGTCATGTGTATAAATGCATTAATAATGTGCACTATGTGTGTCAATATGTGCACAAGTTCACTAATAATGTGCGGAATATCTGTATGGGACATTATGTGTATAAGGTCATTAATAAAGGTTGGCATAATGTGTAAGGCACATTATGTTTATAAGGACATTAATAATGTGTAAGGGGCATTGCTGTGTGGTAATATGTGTATAAATGCATTACTAATGTGTGGCATTATGTTTATAAGGCGCTGTACTGTGTGGCGTAATAACATACAGAGAGGGCACTACTGTGTGGTCTAATTTAAATAAGGAGCTATATGGTATGGTGTAATGTGAATAAGGAGCAATTCAGTGTGATGTAATGTGATTAAGGGGCACTACTGTGAGGAGTAATGTATATAAGGTAAAGTGGTACTACTGTGTGATGTAACGTGAATAAGGGACACTATCGCATGATATAATGTGAGTAAAGTTGCACTACTGTGTAGCGTAATTGAATTGGGGGTACTATTGGCCATGCCCCTACCCAGCAAGAACACACCCTTTTTTGCCTGTTCACCGAATGTGCACACTGTTCCTATTTAAAATATAGGGGGCAGGAGCACCAAAATAAAAACTGCTATGGGTGAGGAGTGCTGGGAAAGGGGTGCAGGGTCAGAAGCGTAACAAGCGGCGATGCTAGGGGGCACCAGCCAAAATCTTGCCTAGGGCATCATATTGGTTAGGGCTGGCTCTGTATACAATACTTGGCCTATGCTTGTCTGTCTCTACCTGTCCACATTCGCCTTCTCTAGATATAAAAAGACACAAAGATAATAATAAAGACTGATGATAAAAGTTCCATGCATGTGCCCGTGTGAGAGTAAATGAGCAAGTTTGCTTAGAGCATTATTATATGTTATCAAACACCTGATTCCAGCAAGAGGGCTCATCTGACTTTTAACACGTAGGACCATAGGGCTAATTCATGATAGTATGGAATTGCATAGCTGCAGTAAGCGGCTGTGCAACTCTGCGTGATTAAAATTGAAATACAGCAGGGGGCGTCAGTAGGAGATAGACGTCGCCTGCATGCATTTGCAAGATCTGGGAGCTGCATCTGAGGACGCAGCCTCGGATCACCATCATTACCATCGCAACCATATTTTGAAAAACAATGCTGGGTGCCAGGGCCGCCATTAGGGGCAGACTGTTGGGACCCAGAAGGAAAGGGTCCACCTGTGCTGTAGATAGCGCACCGGTAAGCCTAAGCCATGTACATACAGGGACATCAGCATTTCGAATGTGGCGCCATCGGCAGCCCGTGAGCTCCAATTGGTCCACTCCAATGCCACATTTGAAATGCTGCTGTCCCTGTCTGTACATACATGGCTGCCGCCTGCCAGTGCGCCAGCTACAGCACTGGCGGTGTGGCACTCTCCCCATGACTGCCACCCGGGCTATGAAACCGCTGCTGCTGTGGAGCCCAGAGTAGGAGGAGAAGCCGCTCTGTCCTCTCAGTTCCCCTCCTTCCTTTTCTATGGGACTGAGGTGCTTGGCTGCCAGTGTCTATGGGAGAAGAAGCTGGTGTCCGGGCCAAGGAGAAAAAGGCGGTATGCCTGGAGGAGAGGAGGATCTCCCCCTCCCCCAGCCCACCACTTTCTCCCTCTTTTCATCTCTACCCGAATCCCCTGCACTTCCTAATTCTGTGAGCCCAGTGACTGCCTGCCTGCTCTCTGAGGAAGTTCTGCAGCTGCCCTTGGATCTGAGGTCATGCTGCAGCTCTGCTGTGTCCAAGTGAGTAATTGTAACAAGTACTATATTTGTCACCCTCTCATGACACACTCTGTCTCTCTTTGTTACCTGCTGCCTCTCTTTTTGACCCTCTGCTCTCCTAATCACCCTCTTCCTCTCACATCGTCCTCTCATCATCACCCTTAGCATGTCATCCTCTGCCGCTCCTTCTTTATTTTTCCCTATCATCCACTCCCAGTCACCCTCTGTCTCTCCATTTGACCCTCTGCTTCTCTTTATGACCTTCTGCCTTTCCCCGTCACACTCTTCCTCTTCCTGTCATTCTCTCTTTGTGACCCTCTGTCTCTCATCTGTGACCATCATCCTCATTCTGTTATCCTGTGTCTCTCCATGTGACCATTTGCCTGACACCCTCTTCCTCTCCCAGTGACCCTCTTCAACTTCCCGTCATCCTCTCTGTCACCCTCTGCCTCTCACCTGTGACCCTCATCTTCTCTCATTCATCAACTCCTTGTTACCCTCTGCCTCTCTACCAGCTCTGCTCTCCCCCTGCATGTTACCATCTTCCTCTGCCTTTCACCCTCTTCCTTTCCCTGTCAACCACTGCCTAAGGGAGGCCTTATTTACACACCAAGTAATGTCCCACTCCCACTGTAGCTCCACTCACATTATCCACAGTCCAGCCCACCTGTGTCCCGCCTTCTTCCTGGGAGGCCATGTCCATTTTGTCAGTCCCAGGTCCCACAATTCCCGATGGCGGCCCTTCCTGGTGCTGCCCTCCAAACGCTGCATCATAATCATACCTGCATAGGTCTACATACAAATCTGAATTAGGCCAATAGTGTATTAAATGTCGCACAGTCACCGCTGCAGCAGCTCTGACCTGTATGTGGTGTGCGTTCAGCTCCTCTGCTGCTGCGCGCACCCACTTTTAAGTTGAATTACTGAAATAATCAAACTTTTGCACAATATTTTAATTTTCTGAGTTTCACCTGTAAATGATAACACAACGCTGCACTGGCTCTTATCTCCCACTTCCTGCAACCTCGGTCACCACCAGAAGGTAAGCAGAGGAGCAAAAGAAAGCTCAAACTGGCTGTGAGCCCACATAACAAAGCTTCAACTGCAGCACCACTGACTGCAGACACCATACCCACCCCTGGAGCACCCCAAGGAGCAGAACATATAGGTATATATACATGTCCTGCAGTCATATTTAAATGTATGATCCTGATTGTTATTTGTCCAATTCACTTCTCATGCTGGTACTTCTTGTGTGCTGGCTAGTACTGGGTCAGTGGCATAACCCCCAGCCACACCACATGGGCACAGTGAGTTGTGAGGATACAGTGTCCCACCATCTCTGTAGTAGCAGATGGCAGTGGGGACAATTTTTCACTTCATGGGTTAGCAATAAATTGTGGTGAATAAGAGTGCGGCTTCTGTCCTACTCCCTGCCGCCGTGGCCAGTAAGAGCAGAAGAGTGGAGAGCAAGCATGTGCCGTGACTTGACTGCAAGCAAAGGAAGTGAGCTGCAGCAGGGCCGTAACTAGGTGTGTTCCAGTGGTGCCTGCAAACAGCTGCAGCGTTAGGGTGGGAGAGGAGGACAGAGACAGCTGGCTTGAGGATGGAGCCAAACATAAGTATAACTCACACATACACTCAATCTCTCTCTCTCTCTCTCTCTCCGCCCCCTCCTCCCTGGCATTGTAAAAGGAGCTCTATCTGGCGTAATGTGTATAAGGAGGCTCTACTTGACGAAATATGTATAACGGGCTCTACCTGGCGTAAGGTGTATAAGAAGGCGCTACCTGGCGTAATGTGTATAATGTGCTCTACCTGGCGTGATGTGTATAAGGAGGCGCTACCTGGCGTAATGTGTATAAGGATGCTCTGTCTGGTGTAATGTGTATAATGTGCTCTACCTGGCGTAATGTGTATAAGGAGGCTCTACCTGGCGTAATGTGTAAAAGGGTACTCTACCTGCGGTACTGTGTAAAAGGAGACTCTACTTGCTGTAATGTGTAAAAGGGGACTCTACCTCCCATAATGTGTAAAAGAGGGCTCTACTAGGGATGTGTGTTGAGCTAAATAGCTCAGGAGGCACTGGCTGACACCAGAGCCAGATTTACATGCAATATATGAGCCAAAGCGTACATCTGGGCATTATACACAGGTGCAGTAGTATATAAACCCCAGGAAATTTGGTGAGTTTTGATCAGAGATGTGCGGAAAAGTTAGCCAGGTGAGACACTGCCTTACCTGCCATAGACTTTTTACTCCAGAGTTTTGGCAATAAAAATGATTGGAATAAGGCAAAGAAAATATTTCAAACACATTCTTTGTATTTTTCATATATTTTATACAGTCAAAACTCTGGCACAAACATTAGTATGACAGGAAAGGCTCTGCCTCACCTGCCTCACCCCACTGCACGTCACTGCTTACCTGGGGTATTGTGTGACAGGGGCTCTACCTGGCGTAATGTGTGATAGGGGCTATACCTGGCGTAATGTGTGATAGGGGCTCTACCTGGCGTAATGTGAATAATTGATACTACTGTGCGGCGTAATATGAAGTATTATTTTGTGGCCACGCCCCTTCCCCATGTAGTATTATTTTGTGGCCACAGACCTTCATCGGGTGTAGTATGAGTTGCCGGCGGTCAGGTCCCCGACGGCTAGCATACCGGCGCTGGGATCCCGACCGCCAGCTTGCCGACAGCGAGGCTAGCACAAATGAGCCCCTTGCGGGCTCGCTGCGCTTGCCACGCCACAAGCATGGTGACGCGCTACACACGCCACACTATCTATTCTCCCTCCAGGGAGAAAAGGTGTCGGTATGCCGGTTGTAGGGATTCCGGCGCCGGTATTCTGTGCGCCGGAATCCCAACAACCGGTATACTGAATACCACCCCCCTTAATCGTGCCCTCATATTTATGTTGAGCACCTAATGTGCGCATTGGCCCTATTTTAAATATGGGGGGGGCTGATTTTGCACAGATATATATATATATATATATATATATATATATAAAATGTACACCTCGGTACATGACATAATTTAGACATTTGATAACATGTCTGCTATTTTAACTACTTTGTTCGTTGCAGACATTTGAAATACAGTAGATCGCAATTATTCCATTGCCTGGCATTGGGGGTCATTCCGAGTTGTTCGCTCGCAAGCTGCTAAAAGCAGCTTTGCACACGCTAAGCCGCCGCCTACTGGTTGTGAATCTTAGCTTATCAAAATTGCGAACGAAAGATTAGCAAAATTGCGAAAAGACACTTCTTAGCAGTTTCTGAGTAGCTTCAAACTTACTCGGCATCTGTGATCAGTTCAGTGCTTGTCGTTCCTGGTTTGACGTCATAAACACACCCAGCGTTTGCCCAGACACTCCTCCGTTTCTCCAGCCACTCCCGCGTTTTTCCCAGAAACGGTAGCGTTTTTTCACACACACCCATAAAATGGCCAGTTTCCGCCCAGAAACACCCACTTCCTGTCAATCACACTCCGATCACCAGAACGAAGAAAAAACCTCGTAATGCCGTGAGTAAAATACCTAACTGCATAGCAAATTTACTTGGCGCAGTCGCAGTGCGAACATTGCGCATGCGCAGTTAGCGGAAAATCGCTGCGATGCGAAGAAAAATACAGAGCGAACAACTCGGAATGACCCCCATAATCCTTTGCATGCACACATTAATTATCCCTTTCAGAATGATGCATATTGCAGTATCGTATTAATTCTGCTAAAGTTGTTTGCAGTATGCAGTGTTCTGTGCTGAGTAGAAATTATAGTCTGCTTAGAGATGAGAACTACATCAAAATGTCAGGGAATAACCTATAGCTCCGTCTAGTCTGAGGTTTGCTTTGTGTGCATTTGTTTTTTATTGTGGGCTTTCTTTGTTTTCTGTTTTGTATGTGATTTCCCATCACAATAGCTACAGGACTATTCCACATGGAGCTATCACCCTTTGTTATTTTACCTTTCATAGGTGTATTCAATAACTGTCGGAAGCTGGCGTCTTGCCGGAAAGATGGCAGCTTCCGACAGAAATAGGTCGGAAGGCGTTCCGAACTATTCATTAGAGGCAGTTTTTTTCCAACAAATCGGGAATTTGAGCCAAATCTGACTGTCGGATTTGCCCGTACCCAGGGTCCTGTCCTGCCGCTGCTGTAAGTGGCTGTGGATGCGCTGACGGCAGCGGCGGGGGGGGCAGATGGCAGGGTGCGGCGGGGGTGAGCGGGATGGCGGGGGTAAGCTGGACGGCAACGGAGGGAGCTGAGATCGGCGGCCGGCGGGGGGACATGTCTGCGGCAGCAGGGGGAGGTGCTACAGGGAGAGAGGTGCCTGGCCGGGGGACAGCCAGGCACCTCTCTCCCTGCAGCGCCTCCCACCGCTGATCGCACAGCGGTGATGCTTTTGTACTTCAGGAGAAGCTCCCTGCCAGCTCAGTTCCTGCGCACTGGCAGGGAGATACCCGTCGCTGCTCAGGTCGCAGAGGCTGCGTGTGACATCATGCAGCCGCCGCGGCCTGCCCCCCCAACGGTCTGGGCACACCTGCATTGCCCGGACCATGCCCCCTAAACGACGGCCATACGCCGCCGGTCCGCCCCCTCCTGCCCAGCAACCACCTCTGCCTGTCAATCAGGCAGAGGCGATCGCTAGCCTAAGACAGCCGTCGGCTGTCTGGCATGCGCTGACGCACTGCAGCGCCGGCGCATGCGCAGTTAAGACCCGATCGCTGCTGTGTTGAAATGCACAGCAGGAATTGGCTCTGAATGACCCCCAATGTCAATGGTGATTTCCTGCACACACATACTGTACACATTGTGATCTATGTTTAGTAACATTACAGGGGGCATTAATAGTGTATTAGCCTTGGGTTATTCAGGCCCTAGTAAATGTTACTCCTAATGTGTGCTAAGCATCATATATGTAATAAATATAATTGCTAACTGACAAAATGTTAGGCGCTGATATTTAAGAAGTAACAGCATGATGGTAAAGCATCATATTTGAAGTTATAAAGTTAACACTGTTAATATTCTGTAAATCATATTATTAACATCTCTGCATTCCGGCTGCAACTCAATGTCCCTCTTGACATTTTAATGTTGAACTGTCCACTACATACCATACAAATCTATGCATGTGCCTGTGTGGTCTGGCTGAGAGGCTTGACTGTACAGGGGCCCTCATTCCGAGTTGTTCGCTCGCAAGCGGATTTTAGCAGATTTGCTCATGCTAAGCCGCCCCCTACTGGGAGTGAATCTTAGCATCTTAAAATTGCGACCGAAGTATTCGCAATATTGCGATTACACACCTCGTAGCAGTTTCTGGGTAGCTCCAGACTTACTCGGCATCTGCGATCAGTTCACTGCTTGTCGTTCCTGGTTTGACGTCACAAACACACCCAGCGTTCGCCCAGACACTCCCCCGTTTCTCCGGCCACTCCTGCGTTTTTTCCGGAAACGGTAGCGTTTTTTCCCACACGCCCATAAACCGGCCTGTTTCCGCCCAGTAACACCCATTTCCTGTCAATCACATTACGATCGCCTGAACGATGAAAAAGCCGTGAGTAAAATTTAGAGATGAGCGCCTGAAATTTTTCGGGTTTTGTGTTTTGGTTTTGGGTTCGGTTCCGCGGCCGTGTTTTGGGTTCGAACGCGTTTTGGCAAAACCTCACCGAATTTTTTTTGTCGGATTCGGGTGTGTTTTGGATTCGGGTGTTTTTTTCAAAAAACACTAAAAAACAGCTTAAATCATAGAATTTGGGGGTCATTTTGATCCCAAAGTATTATTAACCTCAAAAACCATAATTTACACTCATTTTCAGTCTATTCTGAATACCTCACACCTCACAATATTATTTTTAGTCCTAAAATTTGCACCGAGGTCGCTGTGTGAGTAAGATAAGCGACCCTAGTGGCCGACACAAACACCGGGCCCATCTAGGAGTGGCACTGCAGTGTCACGCAGGATGTCCCTTCCAAAAAACCCTCCCCAAACAGCACATGACGCAAAGAAAAAAAGAGGCGCAATGAGGTAGCTGTGTGAGTAAGATTAGCGACCCTAGTGGCCGACACAAACACCGGGCCCATCTAGGAGTGGCACTGCAGTGTCACGCAGGATGGCCCTTCCAAAAAACCCTCCCCAAACAGCACATGACGCAAAGAAAAAAAGAGGCGCAATGAGGTAGCTGACTGTGTGAGTAAGATTAGCGACCCTAGTGGCCGACACAAACACCGGGCACATCTAGGAGTGGCACTGCAGTGTCACGCAGGATGTCCCTTCCAAAAAACCCTCCCCAAACAGCACATGACGCAAAGAAAAAAAGAGGCGCAATGAGGTAGCTGTGTGAGTAAGATTAGCGACCCTAGTGGCCGACACAAACACCGGGCCCATCTAGGAGTGGCACTGCAGTGTCACGCAGGGTGTCCCTTCCAAAAAACCCACCCCAATCAGCACATGATGCAAAGAAAAAGAAAAGAAAAAAGAGGTGCAAGATGGAATTATCCTTGGGCCCTCCCACCCACCCTTATGTTGTATAAACAAAACAGGACATGCACACTTTAACCAACCCATCATTTCAGTGACAGGGTCTGCCACACGACTGTGACTGATATGACGGGTTGGTTTGGACCCCCCCCAAAAAAGAAGCAATTAATCTCTCCTTGCACAAACTGGCTCTACAGAGGCAAGATGTCCACCTCATCTTCACCCTCCGATATATCACCGTGTACATCCCCCTCCTCACAGATTATCAATTCGTCCCCACTGGAATCCACCATCTCAGCTCCCTGTGTACTTTGTGGAGGCAATTGCTGCTGGTCAATGTCTCCGCGGAGGAATTGATTATAATTCATTTTAATGAACATCATCTTCTCCACATTTTCTGGATGTAACCTCGTACGCCGATTGCTGACAAGGTGAGCGGCGGCACTAAACACTCTTTCGGAGTACACACTTGTGGGAGGGCAACTTAGGTAGAATAAAGCCAGTTTGTGCAAGGGCCTCCAAATTGCCTCTTTTTCCTGCCAGTATAAGTACGGACTGTGTGACGTGCCTACTTGGATGCGGTCACTCATATAATCCTCCACCATTCTATCAATGTTGAGAGAATCATATGCAGTGACAGTAGACGACATGTCCGTAATCGTTGTCAGGTCCTTCAGTCCGGACCAGATGTCAGCATCAGCAGTCGCTCCAGACTGCCCTGCATCACCGCCAGCGGGTGGGCTCGGAATTCTGAGCCTTTTCCTCGCACCCCCAGTTGCGGGAGAATGTGAAGGAGGAGATGTTGACAGGTCGCGTTCCGCTTGACTTGACAATTTTGTCACCAGCAGGTCTTTCAACCCCAGCAGACCTGTGTCTGCCGGAAAGAGAGATCCAAGGTAGGCTTTAAATCTAGGATCGAGCACGGTGGCCAAAATGTAGTGCTCTGATTTCAACAGATTGACCACCCGTGAATCCTTGTTAAGCGAATTAAGGGCTGCATCCACAAGTCCCACATGCCTAGCGGAATCGCTCCGTGTTAGCTCCTCCTTCAATGCCTCCAGCTTCTTCTGCAAAAGCCTGATGAGGGGAATGACCTGACTCAGGCTGGCAGTGTCTGAACTGACTTCACGTGTGGCAAGTTCAAAGGGCATCAGAACCTTGCACAACGTTGAAATCATTCTCCACTGCACTTGAGACAGGTGCATTCCACCTACTATATCGTGCTCAATTGTATAGGCTTGAATGGCCTTTTGCTGCTCCTCCAACCTCTGAAGCATATAGAGGGTTGAATTCCACCTCGTTACCACTTCTTGCTTCAGATGATGGCAGGGCAGGTTCAGTAGTTTTTGGTGGTGCTCCAGTTTTCTGTACGTGGTGCCTGTACGCCGAAAGTGTCCCGCAATTCTTCTGGCCACCGACAGCATCTCTTGCACGGCCCTGTCGTTTTTTAAAAAATTCTGCACCACCAAATTCAAGGTATGTGCAAAACATGGGACGTGCTGGAATTGGCCCAGATTTAATGCACACACAATATTGCTGGCGTTGTCCGATGCCACAAATCCACAGGAGAGTCCAATTGGGGTAAGCCATTCCGCGATGATCTTCCTCAGTTGCCGTAAGAGGTTTTCAGCTGTGTGCGTATTCTGGAAAGCGGTGATACAAAGCGTAGCCTGCCTAGGAAAGAGTTGGCGTTTGCGAGATGCTGCTACTGGTGCCGCCGCTGCTGTTCTTGCGGCGGGAGTCCATACATCTACCCAGTGGGCTGTCACAGTCATATAGTCCTGACCCTGCCCTGCTCCACTTGTCCACATGTCCGTGGTTAAGTGGACATTGGGTACAGCTGCATTTTTTAGGACACTGGTGACTCTTTTTCTGAGGTCTGTGTACATTTTCGGTATCGCCTGCCTAGAGAAATGGAACCTAGATGGTATTTGGTACCGGGGACACAGTACCTCCAACAAGTCTCTAGTTGGCTCTGCAGTAATGATGGATACCGGAACCACGTTTCTCACCACCCAGGATGCCAAGGCCTCAGTTATCCGCTTTGCAGTAGGATGACTGCTGTGATATTTCATCTTCCTCGCAAAGGACTGTTGAACAGTCAATTGCTTACTGGAAGTAGTACAAGTGGGCTTACGACTTCCCCTCTGGGATGACCATCGACTCCCAGCGGCAACAACAGCAGCGCCAGCAGCAGTAGGCGTTACACGCAAGGATGCATCGGAGGAATCCCAGGCAGGAGAGGACTCGTCAGACTTGCCAGTGACATGGCCTGCAGGACTATTGGCATTCCTGGGGAAGGAGGAAATTGACACTGAGGGAGTTGGTGGGGTGGTTTGCGTGAGCTTGGTTACAAGAGGAAGGGATTTACTGGTCAGTGGACTGCTTCCGCTGTCACCCAAAGTTTTTGAACTTGTCACTGACTTATTATGAATGCGCTGCAGGTGACGTATAAGGGAGGATGTTCCGAGGTGGTTAACGTCCTTACCCCTACTTATTACAGCTTGACAAAGGGAACACACGGCTTGACACCTGTTGTCCGCATTTGTGGTGAAATACCTCCACACCGAAGAGCTGATTTTTTTGGTATTTTCACCTGGCATGTCAACGGCCATATTCCTCCCACGGACAACAGGTGTCTCCCCGGGTGCCTGACTTAAACAAACCACCTCACCATCAGAATCCTCCTGGTCAATTTCCTCCCCAGCGCCAGCAACACCCATATCCTCCTCATCCTGGTGTACTTCAACACTGACATCTTCAATCTGACTATCAGGAACTGGACTGCGGGTGCTCCTTCCAGCACTTGCAGGGGGCATGCAAATAGTGGAAGGCGCATGCTCTTCACGTCCAGTGTTGGGAAGGTCAGGCATCGCAAACGACACAATTGGACTCTCCTTGTGGATTTGGGATTTCAAAGAACGCACAGTTCTTTGCGGTGCTTTTGCCAGCTTGAGTCTTTTCAGTTTTCTAGCGAGAGGCTGAGTGCTTCCATCCTCATGTGAAGCTGAACCACTAGCCATGAACATAGGCCAGGGCCTCAGCCGTTCCTTGCCACTCCGTGTGGTAAATGGCATATTGGCAAGTTTACGCTTCTCCTCCGACAATTTTATTTTAGGTTTTGGAGTCCTTTTTTTTCTGATATTTGGTGTTTTGGATTTGACATGCTCTGTACTATGACATTGGGCATCGGCCTTGGCAGACGACGTTGCTGGCATTTCATCGTCTCGGCCATGACTAGTGGCAGCAGCTTCAGCACGAGGTGGAAGTGGATCTTGATCTTTCCCTAATTTTGGAACCTCAACTTTTTTGTTCTCCATATTTTATAGGCAGAACTAAAAGGCACCTCAGGTAAACAATGGAGATGGATGGATTGGATACTAGTATACAATTATGGACGGACTGCCACGGTTAGGTGGTATAAAAAAACCACGGTTAGGTGGTATATATTATAATAATAATACAATTATGGATGGACGGACTGCCTGCCGACTGCCGACACAGAGGTAGCCACAGCCGTGAACTACCGCACTGTACACTGGTTGATAAAGAGATAGTAGTATACTCGTAACAATTAGGATGACACTATGACGGTATAAAGAATGAAAAAAAAACCACGGTTAGGTGGTAGGTATATAATAATAAATAATACAATTCTGGTCGGACGGACTGCCTGCCGTGTGCCGACACAGAGGTAGCCACAGCCGTGAACTACCGCACTGTACACTGGTTGATAAAGAGATAGTAGTATACTCGTAACAATTAGGATGACACTATGACGGTATAAAGAATGAAAAAAAAAACCACGGTTAGGTGGTAGGTATATAATAATAAATAATACAATTCTGGTCGGACGGACTGCCTGCCGTGTGCCGACACAGAGGTAGCCACAGCCGTGAACTACCGCACTGTACACTGGTTGATAAAGAGATAGTAGTATACTCGTAACAATTAGGATGACACTATGACGGTATAAAGAATGAAAAAAAAACCACGGTTAGGTGGTAGGTATATAATAATAAATAATACAATTCTGGTCGGACGGACTGCCTGCCGTGTGCCGACACAGAGGTAGCCACAGCCGTGAACTACCGCACTGTACACTGGTTGATAAAGAGATAGTAGTATACTCGTAACAATTAGGATGACACTATGACGGTATAAAGAATGAAAAAAAAACCACGGTTAGGTGGTAGGTATATAATAATAAATAATACAATTCTGGTCGGACGGACTGCCTGCCGTGTGCCGACACAGAGGTAGCCACAGCCGTGAACTACCGCACTGTACACTGGTTGATAAAGAGATAGTAGTATACTCGTAACAATTAGGATGACACTATGACGGTATAAAGAATGAAAAAAAAACCACGGTTAGGTGGTAGGTATATAATAATAAATAATACAATTCTGGTCGGACGGACTGCCTGCCGTGTGCCGACACAGAGGTAGCCACAGCCGTGAACTACCGCACTGTACACTGGTTGATAAAGAGATAGTAGTATACTCGTAACAATTAGGATGACACTATGACGGTATAAAGAATGAAAAAAAAAACCACGGTTAGGTGGTAGGTATATAATAATAAATAATACAATTCTGGTCGGACGGACTGCCTGCCGTGTGCCGACACAGAGGTAGCCACAGCCGTGAACTACCGCACTGTACACTGGTTGATAAAGAGATAGTAGTATACTCGTAACAATTAGGATGACACTATGACGGTATAAAGAATGAAAAAAAAAACCACGGTTAGGTGGTAGGTATATAATAATAAATAATACAATTCTGGTCGGACGGACTGCCTGCCGTGTGCCGACACAGAGGTAGCCACAGCCGTGAACTACCGCACTGTACACTGGTTGATAAAGAGATAGTAGTATACTCGTAACAATTAGGATGACACTATGACGGTATAAAGAATGAAAAAAAAACCACGGTTAGGTGGTAGGTATATAATAATAAATAATACAATTCTGGTCGGACGGACTGCCTGCCGTGTGCCGACACAGAGGTAGCCACAGCCGTGAACTACCGCACTGTACACTGGTTGATAAAGAGATAGTAGTATACTCGTAACAATTAGGATGACACTATGACGGTATAAAGAATGAAAAAAAAACCACGGTTAGGTGGTAGGTATATAATAATAAATAATACAATTCTGGTCGGACGGACTGCCTGCCGTGTGCCGACACAGAGGTAGCCACAGCCGTGAACTACCGCACTGTACTGTGTCTGCTGCTAATATAGACTGGTTGATATTTAAAGAGATATTAGTAGTATACAACAATACTATACTGGTGGTCAGGCACTGGTCACCACTCCTGCAGCAAAAGTGTGCACTGTTAATTAATATAATTGTACTCCTGGCTCCTGCTAACAACCTGCAGTGCTCCCCAGTCTCCCCCACAATTAATTATAAGCTTTTAATTTATACATTGATGACTGTGCAGCACACTGGGCTGAGCTGAGTGCACACAGACTGAGTCACACTGTGTGACTGACTGTGCTGTGTATCGTTTTTTTTTTCAGGCAGAGAACGGATATAGCAGAGAGAAGTGAACGGATATATTATATTAAATAAAAGTTAACTAGCAACTGCACTGGTCACTGACTGTGGTAAACTAACTCTGTCTGCGACTCTGCACAATCTCTCTCTCTCTATCTAATCTATCTCTATTCTAATGGAGAGGACGCCAGACACGTCCTCTCCCTATCAATCTCAATGCACGAGTGAAAATGGCGGCGACGCGCGGCTCCTTATATAGAATCCGAGTCTCGCGATAGAATCCGAGCCTCGCGAGAATCCGACAGCGTCATGATGACGTTCGGGCGCGCTCGGGTTAACCGAGCAAGGCGGGAAGATCCGAGTCGCTCGGACCCGTGAAAAAAAACATGAAGTTCGGGCGGGTTCGGATTCCGAGGAACCGAACCCGCTCATCTCTAGTAAAATTACTAAGTGCATAGCAAATTTACTTGGCGCAGTCGCAGTGCGGACATTGCGCATGCGCATTAAGCGGAAAATCGCTGCGATGCGAAGATTTTTACCGAGCGAACAACTCGGAATGAGGGCCAGGGTACGGACACCTGAAGTCTGCTTTTTAAATATTTGTCTTTTTTATAAAATTAAATAACATTAATATCTATAATATAAAATTAATATACAGTATATTAAATATAGCCCAAAGTGTCAGATATGTTACAACATTCCCTTTATGGAATCCCAAGTCATTTTCATATAGAATATCACATTTTGTCTCTACAATAAGTGCTTTGTTATTATGCTGCTTTTAATGTTACAATTGTGTTATACATTGCAGATAATTTATAAAGCTGTGGTGTGTTTGAATGAGGTAGAATGTTTAAGGGGCTGGGGCTAGGGTGGGGAGTTCATGTCTATGGGGGCAGGGCAGATAGTTCATGTTTATGGGGCTGAGGGATAGGGTGGGTAGTCAGTGTCGGACTGAGGTATGAAGGGCCCACGGGGAAATGTAGTGGTAGGGGCCCATGTTTAAAGGCTTGGCCAACTTATAGTGTATAGTCTGGGCCCCTTGATAAATATATAGCGTAAATACATAGTACTGTGCAGTATAAGGTAATCTATGTATAGTGTATAATTCAAGTGCTCAGTCTGGAATCTGATCCCTAGAGGAGGATGTCGGCCTCCAGGCAGTGGGGCCCACCGGTGGTTTCCCCTGTACCCCTGTGGGCCAGTCCACCCCTGTGGGTAGTGTATGTTCCTGGGGCTGGAGGCAGGTTATGTTCCTGTGGGGTAGCGTGGATTATGGGTATATTCCGGAGGCCGGGGGTGGGGGGGGTCTAGGCCGGCTACTGTATGCCCCATGGTGTAGAGCTGGTTAGTCATTGCTCCACAGTAGAACACCCAGAAGAGTGGCAGGCATTTGATTCGATCTGGGCCGGCAGACAGTGTAAGCCAGCCTGGTAGAAGGGAGCATGGGACCAACCCAGGGGGGACTTTCTCTCTCTCCTGGTAGCCCAATCCACTCCTGGTGGGAATAATTTATAGAGGGTCTGTGATATACACACAGTGGAGGCATCCAGCAGTACATTAAGAAAAAAATATCTTATGGACAGAAGACAGGACTAATGAATATTAGTTAAGGAATGCTTCTAGCAAACTTATAGTCTGCCTACTTGTTCTGAATGCAAAAGAGCTCAGGGGCAAACACAGGATTTCCAGAGGGGGGTTTCCAAGTTCAGTCCACAATCTCCCACTCTGAGGAACACTAAAGCAAATGCGGGAGTCTGGGGAAGCAGGAAAAGAACCTCATACCAACCCGTGATATTATTGTACACATTGGCCTTTTTATACACTGGATAGTGTATGGAATACAGTATTAATATTTAACACTATAGATGGTCTGTAGCATAGGCTGCATCAAATATTTACTTAATATAAATAAAATAAGTGGCCAGGAAGAGTTAAACATCCCATAACAAATAGATACACAAACAAAAATAGAACCAGTAGGAAATAGAACTGCACTTTCTAAGCACATTCTGCAACCTTATGGTAAGCTCCTGGCTCTTCTGCCTGGCAGCTATTTTATGGACCAACTTGGTAGAAGAAGCTACTACCACTGGGCATGTGCAGCAGCTCTGCTCTGTCCCCTAAACTGCCTGCACTATTTGAAAGAGACAAGTCAACTTTAATGAATAGTTAGCTTTACTTTCCTGTCATTTTTATTTATATGCAGTATACTGTATATAAAACTGCAAAGACCATCTGAAACCAGTGCTATACACAAAACACTAGTACCGAGCAATAATAATGCAGCCTTTATTGAATACATTGTTACTGATTCATTTGACATTTGATTGTGTTCCAGGACTAAATGAAATCTTCTTGTAATGTTGATAGAATAATTTAAAGGAAAAATTGCTATTTTCACCCTCAGGCATTTTTAAAAGAAAACAGTAAACTTATGTACTAGACAAATACAATAATAGTGTTGATTTAGTTGTGTCGAACTAATAGCCTCCATATTCCCTATGTTTTTTTTCATCATGTCCTGTGAATAGAGTTGCTAATGGATACAGCTGAAGTCAATCAAAACACAGACCTTTAAAAATTATCCGAGCTTACTAAATAAGATGTAACACAATAGGAAGCAATCAGAATGTGTGGGAAATGCAATTTTCCCTTTGGCGTAGAACTTCACGGTTTTCATGTAAGTGGTTCTTTAACTTGATCTTTCATCTACTAATTGTGTACACGACTAGTCAAGCACTTTACAAGGTCAGAAACAGTGCAGACTGAAAAGAAATGGATACAGCAGGATTATAAAAGCCTGCACATTAATGGCCTTATTGTATTTTAGTGGCCATGGGATAATTTGTGATGCATTGTATGAAAAGACGGTGATGATGACTCATTGTATAAAACATAAAGAATGATATACAGTAAGACAGAAACAGTTTGTACTGACCTCTTTTATTGTGCTTCTGGCTATCTGGAGGTTTGCTTATTTTTTTACCCAAATAACTATAACAAAAGCACATGTAGAATAATGTCAAAAGAAGCAAAATAATTGTAATTCTGTGCAGACTATAAATTCATAAATAATGCAAAGGTTTAAAAAAAATAGGTTGTGTATTGATGACACTTGTGTTAGGATGTAGGGGCTTATTATGAGTTAGAGCAAATCAACTAAAACATCTATATTTTTTTAACGTAGAATACGTTCAACTCTATGTGACCCTCAATGACGCTTTCACTGGTTGCACATGAGCTGTGTGAAAGCTCTAACATTCTTATTGGAATAATCTTGTCTTATGAAAGTGTTCCACTGGTAGCTGTGGGGTGAATTGTTGTGTTATCAAAAGAAGCCAATAAGATGTTCACTTGACTTTATAAACTGCTCACCTGTCTTCAGCTGTCCCAGTCGTCTCCTGTATAGTGTTGGCTTCTGTAAGTTCTTTTACACAAATGGACTCAGGACTTCCATAATCTTTTTTTCGTCCAGTGTCTTCTTTCTTTGGGATGTTGCACCTTTGACACCTTTGACTCCTGCTTCTTCTGGCATGGCTGTCAAAACTGAACTAACAAAAGCTGGCAAAAAGGGATGGGGTAATGACTTGGAAATTGGTTCCTCGTGACCATCTGCAAGACTTGCCAGCTTGTCCTTCCCAGACTGTAGAAGAGAGGCTAGGCTTGTACACTGTAAAATGACTTAACATGACAACCTTGATTCAGTAAAATAATCTAGCAAAAATATTATTAGCAAAGTAGGAGGATGTTATGTCCAATTAGTAAGATTAAATACAAAGTATGCAAGAACTTATCAGCTCACAAATGACATGAAATTCACACGATAATGACAATAGTACTGAACGAGTAGAAATAAACATTACCATGCAAATAACATTCAGTTCTGTACACATATAATAACATTAATATGTGTTAAAATCCTATTAATAATTCTCTATAGTGAATAACCAGCAAACCAGAACCACAGTGTGCATGTGCCGCAATACTTCTGCAGCTCCTGATGAGGTGTGTTAACTCCATTTTGTGGGAGTGTAAGGCAAGTGACTGCTCCTTCCAACACAGATCTACTGGCTTCAGTAGCAGAGATGTGGCTGCTATTTTGTGCAACCTCAGTGTTCACGCAGATGACCCAATGCTGCATGTTTGGATGCAGCATATCATAGAAGCCAGCAGGAGGCATCTGTTTACACAAAACACCTCCTGCAGTGGCAATAGTGACCAGCTCTGATTTGGCCCCTTAGTTATCTATCATCTCCCACAGATTCTCCATGGCCCACAGTGATGCCATGCTTAACTGCACATTAACTCCTTATTTCTTAAAAATACACATTGCAGCAAGTACTTGGTGGCTGTTCACTCCGGTTCCACCTCAGTAATGTTGCTTACTCCAGTCTCTCATGCAGACCTCCAGGGCAATCCTCTTCTAACCTGCACACACATCCACTACTTGCCATACCCTGCTTCCAGCTGCACATATCCAACCACAAATACTGTACACTGCTTACTTGCCTTTAAAGTCTCTCCTATGCTCCACAGCACAACCATGTAAATCTCCAGTACTACAGGACCCTCAGGGTGTAAGGGCAATCTTCACACAGGGGTATCACATCAATCCCACCATGGAGATGCGTATCCTCATGCTTTACTTTCGTGTCCTTCACAGTCCATTGGAAAAGGAATAAAGAACTGATGTATAGTTTCATAGCAAAAAAAAAAAAAAAAGGTACACATATTACAAGTTTAGGAAAGAAAAAAAGACTCTTGATTGGGCGCACTCTTTGTACTATCAGTCAGAAAAAATATATAACAATGGATTTAAGACTTAACTTTTATTATTAATTCTTCACATAAGATAAAGGTGGCATCCAAATACTGCAGGACTTTAAAAACAAAATGTGTTCTGATCCATCAACACGTAAGGAGATTCCAAACAGAAAAATAGACACATGTAATTCTACTTCTGTCTGCCTTGGATCAGTACAAAGCAAGTTTGTATTAACAAGACCCTATTGGGTCAGTTAGTGTGAGGGAAGACCCACTCTTGGGTTGATGTTGATGGATCAGAACACATTTTTTTTTAAAGTCCTGCAGTATTTAGATGCCACCTTTATCTTATGTGAAGAATTAATAATAAACGTTTTGTCTTAAATCCATTGTTGTATATTTTTTCTGATTGATATTACAAAGAGTGTGCCCAAAAAAAGAGTCTTCTTTTCTTACCTATATTTGTATACCTTCTGACTCAGGGTGCACCGCCAAACGGACTAATTGACTAAATTGATTTAGCATTATAAATTGTCCACCTCTGGTCTTTTTTTATACTGTTCTTAGATTTACCCAGGCCAGTGGAGAATCACAACCTCTTTTCATACATATTACAAATTAGTAGGACATTTTACATCAAATTACTAGCAGGTAACTGTCCATTAGTGGTTTTCACTGACCTCCTCAGTGCAGTTGGGAAGTGCTCTGCACTATCTCTCCTGCTCAATACATTCTCAACTGGTGCAGATTCATGACACACATTAACTGATTCATCACACAAGAAAACTGATACAGGTTGTCTTTCATGACTTAAACACAACGATTTCTGTTGCTATAATAAAGAAAACATTATGTCAAGATCAGAGGCTGCAGACCTCTCTGCAGTGGGCTTTTCTCCTACTGCCACAGAAGTGTCTTCCACTTAGTTGGTCCATTTCTTAAATTGATTTCAATGTATTAACTTAAGGGGGGTACATACTAGGAGAATTCAGAGTAAAAAATGAATGATAACAACATAAATGTCGTTATCGTTTATTTTTAGGCTGAAATCGTCCAGTGTGCATGGGGGCAATATTGGTGACCGATGAATGATGCACGCTCCCGCACACCATTCAGCAATCACCAATATTGAGCTGACATGCAGCTCAACCCATCAATGTTGGGCTGAGCTGCATGTCTGGGAATGCCAGCGATGATGTCACTGAACGTTATTGTTGAACGATAACGTTCAGTGTGTACGCACTATATTGTTGAACTCTATACCGTACAAAGATATAGTTGTCCATCGCTGGTAATTCCAAATCGCACAGTGTGTATCCACCTTTAGAACTTTTGTACTCTCATATTCAATTTGGTAAATTGGCTACAACGGGAATTTGAATTGTGGTTATCCTCTTGCCTCTGATTAGCTATCTCCATTCTGGTTTCTACTATGCTCTGAGCTTCTTTTATTTTGTCGTGGTGTTTAGCCACTAAATCTGACTGTGGAACTCAACCAGAAAAATCTTCAGAAGATATAGTATTCTATATTTCGCATCCACTGGAACCCTCCCTTCTATACACAATGACAAATAGTAAGGAGTAAATCCTGTAGAACAGTACTCAGTGTGATTGTAGTTACAAATTAGTTCAGGAAGTAAAAAAGCCAACCCAATCATTGTGGATGAGGAATAGCACAAAGTATTCGAGTTAGAGTCTGGTTAATTCTATTAAAAAGTCCATTACCCTGTGGGTGATACTGTACAGTATGCTGTAGTTCGGGATATCTTGCATCCATACACATCGCCCTTTCCAGGAAGAGTTGAGATTCCAATGCAGCTCCTCATATGCTCTGGGAATCCATAGGGCTGGATATATGCTCTCTAAAACAGCACAAATGTAGACTTGGCCATCAAATCGTTCATTTGATAAGGCCACAATGAATTTTGTGTATTGGTCAGTGATTGTGAGGGCATACGTGTGGCCTCTGCAACTTGTCTCTAATTTCATGTGATCCAAGGCCACAATCTGTGAAGGACATTCACTGACAATGTGATGAGAGGTGGCATTTGTCATGGACATACATTACTCTTCAAGATACAATTGACAGTATTCACACCATTTTTCTAACTCTCCACACATTCCAATCCAAAAGAAACTTATCCAGATTATAGTTTCAGTTTTCTGTCATTCTAATTATTCTGATCTGTCATGATATACTTGCAGCATGGTTGCAACTTTCTGCTGTAGTAACACAATCTGTACAATTCTTTAATGGGCTCTGGTTTTAACAGCTCTACAAACTCAGAATTCAGAATCCTTTTTGAATTCTAACACAATCTCATTGCCACAATAGCTTCACAAGTTCAGGTCCTGCTTTCTGCCTCTGTACTGTGGTCAAAGTTTTCTAGCAATTAGCATAGTCTTCAGACACTATAGTGTTGGGTTTTAATTTTGGATTCTGGACCAATCACATTCAATTTCACTCCCGTCAGTACTGTCACTTGCTTCAGACAAAATGGTACCTGCCAAGATCAAGGCATTTTGGCGAACTGTAGGATCCTGGAAGGCTGGCAACTCCACTGCTTCTTTTGAGTCTGCACTTTCTCTTTCTTCCTCAGTGGGTAAATAGGATAATGCATCTGCATTTACATTGAACTTGCCACTGCGATACTTAATTGTAAACTGTAAGTTGGTTAATCAAGAGGACCATTTGATTCTAGTGCTCCAAGAGGTTTTTAGGTATGCAAACAGGTTGCTATCTGTAAATACTGTAATGGAGAGTAGGAGCCAAAAACCATAAAAGATTTCAAGCACTATAATTGGCAGCATTGTGCTCAGTTTTCTTCAGTCATTGACTGGAATAGGCAATTACGTGTTCCATATCTCTTTGTGGAGACAGAGAGGCTGATTCTGAGTTGGGAGCATAGCAAAAAGAGAAAATAAAATGTTGCACCTCGGCAAAACCCTGCTGCACTGCAGATCGGGCAGATGTAACATGTGCAAAGAGATTTGTAATTGTCTAAACTCAAGGTTGCAGTGTAAAAATATAGCTGCCCTGCAGGTGTGCGCTTCATGATTAAACAGCTGGTATTTACCCTGCATGCAAAAATGATAAATGTGTTTGCCCCCTTTGTATTTTATCATGATTTGTCCAGATGTAGTTACTTGTTTTTATGATTTGCTCCCAACTTAGTGTCAGCCCCCAGACACAAACAATTATAGGGCAGGTTGGTTTTACCTTGTAAATTATTGCCACTTGCTAAAACTATCCAAGATCAGCCGGCATCCCTCACCTGGACCCTATTACATATGCCTTATGGACTTGCCCACCAACTGCTAGGTCACTTCTTCTTTGGAAACAGCTGCTGTATGAAAATATGCTAATGTTGCAAGAGGTATCTGGTGTAAATAGACACCTCCTGCATGCTTGTGTGATGCTCTGCTGCATCCAATGACAGAGCTTCCAGTCACTCTGTTTGAACATTTGGCATGTGAGGATCCCTCAAGATCACCAGGGAATTTATGCTGCAGAGCTAGTAAATATGCATCAGCAGATAGAGTCTCTGGCCTTGGAACGCCGTTAAAACAAAGGAAACATGCCCATATGATGCTCTGGGTAGCCTTACAGACCCTAATATAGGATTTAAAATAATAAAGATTATTATCTCAAATTTGCTGAAGAACTCTGAGCAAAGTAAAGATCAATAATTAATAATTCTTTGTAGGGGACCAGAACCCCTATTATGCTTAATTGCCTGAAAAAAGTACAGACTTTACACTTACCTGTGCACTGAAATACACATCATGTATAGAACAGAGGTTGGAGAAGGTCAGACAGACATAGCTGTACTCATTTGGTGCACAGTGTGTCAGGTGCTGAACTGCCAGGCCCCGTTACTTATTACAGTGCTGCTCCTTCCCACTTAGTGCTGTCTTCCTGGTGGTCATCTGCTTCCTCTCCATGGGTCCAGTCACTCTCTCCTGTGGCATAGCTCCTGCTACTATCTCTGCATGTTTGCTACCATTTTGGATAGGTCATCTTACCGCTCCTCATCTAATCAACTGCCTCTCTGTGTCCCTGGTCCCACCAGACAATCAGGAACTTAGGTGCATTATTTAAACTTTCTCAGGAGTAATACTCATTGCCAATACAACATCACTCTGCAAGCAGCAATTCTGGCTCAGCAGCACTGTGCCTAGTGTCTCCAAGCACTCTGTAGTTTACTGCATTCCTATCTCCCAGATCAGCTGCCTACCTCCATGGAGTCAGTATCCTTGTGCAGTACTTCCATCTCCATTCTCAGTCTTTGCCACCAACTGTAGCATGTACAGCCTACTATACACTACCGGTTCCAGTATGTTATACAATACCAATTCAATGCCAGCTTCAGCCTGCTTTACATCACTGGTGCCAGGCTGTTTCGAGCCTATTATACAGTACTGGTTCCGGCCTGGTCTCAGCCTGCTATACATTACAGGTTCCAGTACAGCCCTGATATATTTTACAGGTCCTAGCACAGTCTTAGCCTTGCTATATATTACCAGTCCGTGCCCGGTTCCGATCTGTTATACAATAACCAGTATCAGCCCAGTTCCGATTCTGCACCCAGAATAACCTTCAGCATATCACTAGTCCTGGTATTCTCTGTATCAGAATCTGGCACCTGACACAGTACTGCAACATGACGGGACCTCATTGCTCGCTGATCAGCCCCATGCTTACTTGCTTTTATGCAGAGAAGCCCAATAAAGCCTCCCAAAGTCCAACACACTGGGGGTAATTCTGAGTTGATCGCAGCAGGAACTTTGTTAGCAGTTGGGCATAACCATGTGCACTGCAGGGGAGGCAGATATAACATGTGCAGAGAGAGTTAGATTTGGGTGGGTTATTTTGTTTCTGTGCAGGGTAAATACTGGCTGCTTTATTTTTACACTGCAATTTAGATGGCAGATTGAACACACCACACCCAAATCTAGCTCTCTCTGCACATGTTATATCTGCCTCTCCTGCAGTGCACATGGTTTTGCCCAACTGCTAACAAAGGGGGTAATTCTAAGTTGATCGCAGCAGGAATTTAGTTAGCAATTGGGCAAAACCATGTGCACTGCAGGGGAGGCAGATATAACATGTGTAGAGAGAGATAGATTTGGGTGTGGTGAGTTCAATCTGCAATCTAAATTGCAGTGTAAAAATAAAGCAGCCAGTATTTAACCTGCACAGAAACAAAATAACCCACCCAAATCTAACTCTCTCTGCACATGTTATATCTGCCTCCCCTGCAGTGCACATGGTTTTGCCCAATTGCTAACTAAATTCCTGCTGCGATCAACTTGGAATTACCCCCAAAGTTCCTGCTGCGATCAACTCAGAATTACCCCCACTGTCTCCAGCTCTACTCCACCCCCAGGTCCCTTTCACTCCAGAAACTCATCCCAAAACTGGAAGTGATTGATGTCATCCAGGACCATGCAATGCACTCTGCACATGATACCCTGTTGTCACCGATCAGCATGTTCCCAAATACTTCAGTCTGTAACCACTGTAAAAGATGTCTGTCAAGTCAACTCTCACTTGAGTCTGGTATGATGTGATTTCTAATACAGAGTTAATCAAAGCTCCCACAATAGCAATTTCTCTCACGGCTACTATTCCAAAACACCTGTCATTACTAAGAGTTTATTCAGGAGTGACTCCATCCACCAGGAAGCCCTTCAGTTCTCCCTACTAATTACAGTGATAATTACCTAAACAATAACTTAACACATATACAGTACCTGTATGCAGGACTGCCATCAGGGGGGGACTGCCGGACTGAAGTTCTGAGTACAGACAGAGAGGAGCATTCCATCCATCACTCCTACCCAGGGCTGGACTATTAATTATCCAACCTGTCAGGCTCACAGGGGGACCACACAAAAGCAGTGTCGGCAAAGGCCCCTTGGCACCTCTGTCCTTCACTTAAGGTTGGCTGCTGGGTGTCATTGATCACCAGACAGGCTCCAACAACCAGAAGTCAAGGCTGTAGCTACCATCATCTGTGTGACGGAGCACACAGCTCCAAGCAGCCACAGAGCAGTGATATGGAGCTGGGACCCAGCGGCCAGCGTGTGCCGACACCTTAACAGCAGCAGCAGCAGCAGTGGTGCTCCAGGGAACTTTAAGACCTGGGACTGCTCACATGGGGACCCATTGAATGGAGCTGCACCAATGGTACCGATGCCACACCCCCAAGGTGAAGCATTTTATGTGCTTTTTTAATTTATTTTTTATTAAATGCTTTTAATTATTTTTATTTTTCATTATATAATTTTTAGCTTTCATTTCACGCTTCACTTTCAACCTTTTTTTGTTCAAATTAAGGGGTATGCTATTCGTGGCTGTAGGCTGCTTTAGGTGGGAGCCCCAACATCTCAGTTGGGTGTGGGGTGGGAGGGCTGCCTATTTTATCAGACCCGGGCCCCACAATTCCTGATGGCAGCCTTGCATATATGTAGCATGTATGGCCAACTCACAGGCTATAGATCCGAAGTACAGCAGATATTAAAACTAATTAAATAAAAGTTTAATTTCAAAAAAATTATTGACAATGCTTAAGCAGTTACAAAAATAAGAAATAATTGGATATACAGTACAAGATCATGCAAATAGATTTCTTATGAAATACATTTTGGAGGAATTTAATAATAATAATAATAATAATAATAATAATAATAATAATAATTTTATTTATATAGCGCTCTTTCTCCAATAGGACTCAAGGTGCTTATTTAAAGAAACAGGTTACTTACAACTACAAAGAGGACTCTGCTTTGTGGACAGGACACAGAAGTTTCAGGATCAATTCCCATGCGTGATGGCCTGTCAGAACTGAACAATGCATTACATGTCTCTGTCCTATTTTCTGAAAAAAGGGGCAATGAAAGCTGCCCTCTCTCTCTCTGGCTTCTCTGTAAAGATGTAAATTAGCTGTGCATCCATTCCTTTGCTGGGAGGAAGGGTTTTATCACAGTGCAGTGGGAAATCTCTTTTTTCACTCTATTAACCCTCTCTCAGCTCCAGAGCCGGATTAAGGCTATAGGGGGTCCGGGACACTTCAGACAGTCAGGCCCCTAATAAAGAGGCAGGCCGATTAATTATATGAATACATATTTCTCATACGTCCTAGAGGATGCTGGGGTCACATTAGAACCATGGGGTATAGAAGGGATCCGCAGGAGACATGGGCACTTTAAGACTTTGAAAGGGTGTGAACTGGCTCCTCCCTCTATGCCCCTCCTCCAGACTCCAGTTTTAGAATTGTGCCCAGGCAGACTGGATGCACTCTAGTGGAGCTCTACTGAGTTTCTCTGAAAAGACTTATGTTAGGTTTTTTATTTTCAGGGAGGACTGCTGGCAACAGTCTCCCTGCTTTGTGGGACTTAGGGCAGAGAAGTATGACCAACTTCTGGTGAGTTCAATGGCTCTGCTTCTGGCTGACAGGACACCATTAGCTCCTGAGGGTGATGATCGCTGGGCGCTCCCGGATGCTCACTCCCGCAGCCTGCCGTCACCCCCTTTCAGAGCCAGAAGTCAGAAGACAGGTGAGTAGCAGAAGATCAGAAGACTTCTCCAGTGACGGCATTCTGAGGTACGCTACACGCCATGCTCCCACACATACACAGGCACTGCAGGGTGCAGGGCGCGAGGTGGGGGGGGGAGGGGCCCTGGGCAGCATAAATCCTCATTAAAAGTAAACTGGCAAGAGGGGACATTACTGCCTGGGCACTGTTCTAACCCCCGCCAGTATAATTATTTGTTTAATTTGAACGGGACAGAAGCACGCCATTACGGGGGCGGAGCTTCTTCCTCACTCTCACATCTCACTGCTCGGCGCCATTTCCTCTCCACAAGGCTGCAGAGACGCTGGTCCTTCCTTACACTGCTGACAAGTATCAGGGTTGAAAACGGGGGGGGGGGGGGGGCGCAGTACATATTGGTGCAGTATATTGGCATTTAAAAGCGCTACAGGTCTGAGGCATTTTTTTGTATTTTCAGAGTTGTTAGTTGGCGCTGGGTTGTAAGCTGGCAAATCCTCTCTGTGTCCATCTGACAGACTTTACTGTGAGTCTGTCCCCTATAAGCCCGATGGGTGTTTGGTACACGTGTGTCGACATATGCATCACGTGTAATATTATCCACGCCGAGCTGCAACTAGTCGCATCCGCAATTCATCCGTTCTAAGCATATGGGCTGTAACAATCTTATCACATTGTCTATGCATTGCATGTAAGATCAGTGAGGACCCATCTGTAGATCACTAGGCTGGCACATATTTGATACACATGGGGAATCTTAATAATTATGCCTGAAATAGTATATAGTCACAACACCTGTCTAATAGGAAGCAACTGGGAGAAGTGGGTTGTATAGGTGTATGCAGGCTGCAGCTGCAGAAAAGGCTGTATCTGTGTAAATGGACATGCACTCCCTATGGTGGCAGCCAGTGCTTATCCCAAGCCCCACAGCCCCCCACCACCTGGGGCAGTCTTCCCCTGGGGATTGTGGATATGATGAATAACAAGGGTAAGGGGGTGAAGAAGGACGAGAGAGTAATGATTAATATGGTTTAGAGAATGATAACGAAGAAATAACAGGCGAAAATAGAAGTGTTTACAGTTTATTTTTAACAATGAATAAAATACAAAGTGAATGAACAGAGGATAATTCTTGATCAAATCAATATTTGGCATGACCACCGTTTGCCTTCAAAACAGCAATTCTTCTAGGTACACTTGCACACAATTTTCGGAGGAAGTCGGGAAGGGAGGTTGTTCCAAACATCATGAAGAACTAACCACAGATCCTCAAATCCTTCCATCAGTTCATGTAATCCGAGACAGACTAGTTGATGTTCAGATCAGGACTCTGTAGGGGCCATATCATCACTTACAGGACTCCCTGTTCTTCTTTATGCTGCAAATAGTTCTTAATGACATTGCCTGTATGTTTGGGGTCATTGTCCTGCTGCAGACTTAATTTGAAGCCAATCAGATGCCTTCCTGATGGTATTGCATAATGGATAAGTCCCTGCCTGTATTTCTCAGCATTGAGGACACTATTAATACTGACCAAATCCCCAACTCCATTTGTTGAAATGCAGCCCCAAACGTGCAAGGAACCTCCACCATGCTTCACTGTTGCCTGCAGACACTCATCATTGTACCGCTCTCCAGCCCTTAGGCGAACAAACTGACTTCTGTAACAGCTAAATATTGAACGTTTTGACTCCTCAGTCAACTGCATCTAGGGTCCTCAGCGTTGCCCGTTTCGTTGTGCTTCAATGCTAAGAAATACAGGCAGGTACTTATCCATCATACAATACCATCAGAGAGGCATCTGATTGGCTTAAAATTTATTCTGCAGGACACCTGATCAGTGGTCTGGACTTGCACAGTATTTTAACCTTGCTTATATGCCCCCTCCAACTCCGTTGCCACGCCATATAGAGCATGAAGTTGTAAGTCCAAAATACCTGTCAGGGAGAGTAAGCTTTTTGGTGCCATGCACAAATTGAAATGAATGCAATTTCTGAAGAACAAAATGCAAATTACATTTACTTTCAAGTCTACATAAGCCCTCTATTTTGCAGTGGCATCTCTGAGTAGCATACAGAATGTTTCAACATTGAAGAGACCTCGGCTAATCGTGTAGCAATACAAAGTGATATACAAATGTAGCCACCCTCATCCATCCTACATCTTGGAGTATTCGCTACAATCCAGGCATGGCAAGAGTGCCTGCGACTAGCGTGCATTTGTGTCTAAGTACACGCACCTATAGGAATATATGGGCGACATACTAAGCCGCAGCCCCGCGTAGTAAGGGGCTGATTCAGAGATGGACACAACCCTGCGTCTTTACGCAGAGCCGCGTCCATCTGATCTGCACACGCATACTGGCTGCAGTATATGTGCACGACCCTTCTCCTTGCGGCCGCATCCTTGAAGGATGCAGCCACAAAAAAATTGACAGCAGTGGGTGTTCGGGGGGTGGCGACACAGCGTTTTGCGAGCATGTCGGGCTAAATGGGGGAATGCCAGGAGCGGTTTTGGGGTGGCTGCGTGACATGCGCAGCCGCTCCAATTAATAAAATGGCAGCAGACCGCCTGACAGCGCAGCCAGGCTGTACTGCCAGGGGTCAAACTTAAGTCGATGTGTCGGTGAGGCGGAGCCAAACACGTGCTGGGTGGCCTTGCCCTGTGCTGGGCGTCCCCCAGCATATCTTGCTGCAGGAAGCAAGATCTGCAGCCATCTCTGAATAACCCCGTAAATTGCACACATGCCTCAGCACGGCGTGAGTGCCCATGCGGCCGAGCCGCAGGATGCATGAGCGTGGTTACATCTGTACTGTGTGATGTTTATCTAATTCACTTTGTAAAATTAGTCCAGTGTGTGTAAGGGAAAAGTGCACTGGAATAGGATTAAAAAGTAAAAATAAACCCTAGGATATAGTTAAATAACTTGTGTAAAATCTCAGTAAAAAATTGTTTTATTGTTTTGAGAATCATTACAAAAAATATACTGTTATTTTCTCTGATTATACAAGGTAATTATATGGTGCTACTCAACTATTAGAAAGAAAATTATATTTTTTTTACTTTCTCTGAAGTATATTCTGTTGATACAAGTTATAAAAATTACTATATACAGCAGAAACTCAAACAGCAATTACTGTTACAACAATTACCACTGTCAATACAGATAATGATGGTTTGTAATTGTATACAATCATCCCACTTAATACACATGTACTTTAGCTTCTACAAAACAAAAGAAGATGATTGAAACAGTTGAATTTAGGGAGAAATGAAAGTCTTATTCATTTGTCATTTTATATTAGAACATCTATTACATTTGTATGGCCATATCTTTGAAAACTTTTGAACCATTAAATAAAAATCAAGAAATGCCAGAACAATAACATAACATAAATATAAGACATGACTGACAAATTGTAAACATTACCTATAATAAACATTATGAGGCTTATTTATCACATTCAGAATTTTTAATGTGGCTGTTGTAGCAAACGCCCAGGTCTGGGTGTAATAAAAATAATGGTATTCAAATTGAGTGATATATCAATGTATATTATATAGAGAAAAATGTCATCTTGATGGAGCAGGCCTGCCCAGCGGTTGACCGAAAGTAACCTCACCGCTGACCACAAAGTTCCCACCATTGGTTACAATGGAGCGCATAGGCGCTACATTGTAACACTGCCGTGTGCTGCCTGTCATACAGTACAGGAGCACACAGCCAATCAGGAGGGTGCCACAACGTGGCGCTCCCTGATTGGCTGATGGAACCCTCTTAGACAGAAGTCAGGGGGGGTTCCTGGCATTCGGGGAAAGGGGTCCCATGTGAAAACATGGGGCCCCTTTCAGTGCGAGGTCGGGTGTCCGTTTTGTTATTTTGCAAAGTACCAGGATTACAAATTGAGAAAAAGAGGAGCCTTCTAAACTGGATTTTGTGAGTATAATTTTTTCAACAGGTACACCATGGATTCTACATGGAGAAGAGGACCGACCCTCGTGTGGACATAGGTAAGTATGTGTATATGGAGGTGTGGATGTATGTATTAAACTTTTACTTTCAAGGTGTGTGTCCTCTGTTTTTATTGGGGTATTTTTTTAGTAGTAGTACTACAGGTACCAGCGGGCCCAGTTTTCCACCGCATGCTGGTACTTGTGGTTCTCCAAGTACCAGCTTGCGGGGGAGGCTTGCTGGGACTTGTAGTACTGCTACTAAAAACAATATTAAATTTTTGACAAAAAGGCTATCAGCCTCCCATCCGCAGCCCTTGGATGGGGGGGACAGCCTCGGGCTTCACCCCTGGCCCTTGGGTGGCTGGAGGGGGGGGACCCCTTGATTGAAGGGGTCCCCACTCCTCCAGGGTACCCCGGCCAGGGGTGACTAGTTGGTTATGTAATGCCAGGGCCGCAGGGACCTAGATAAAAGTGTCCCCCGGCTGTGGCATTATGTATCTGGCTAGTGGAGCCCGGTGCTGGTTTCAGAAATACGGGGGACCCCTACGCTTTTTGTCCCCCATATTTTTGGAACCAGGACCAGGCGCAGAGCCCGGTGCTGGTTGTTTAAATATGGGGGAACCCCTGACATTTTTTCCCCCATATTTTTTCAACCAGGGCCGGCTCAAAGAGCCCGAGGCTGGTTTGGCTTAGGAGGGGGGACCCCACGCATTTTTTTTTACAAAAATAACAATTTCCCACCCCTTCCCACTGAAAAACATGCCTATCCGAACACGGTAAAAAAAAGCAGGTCTGGTTTTTTTTTAGCACTTTTTCACGATTTGTATTTTAGCACGGCAGTGTTTGGCTATTGTCGGCAGTGTTTGTGATTTGCACTTTTTAATAAATGACCGATTTCTACCAAATTGCAGGAGTATTTGACCGATGGTGTATTGATTCGTAATTTTTTCCTAGGACTTCCAAAAAAATACGAATACCCTCATCACTGCTGTGATTTGAGTTTAGTAAATTCCCGAGATGACACTTTGAAGAAAAAACATCATCTCGGTCAAAATCGGGACCTTAGTAAATATACCCCACTGTCCACAAGAGGTGTCAGATCTCCTTTGATGTAGAGTAAGAGAGAGATTGCTGAAAAAAAGCATTTGGACCGTCTTTCCTGAGCAAACACAGAAAAACTACACAACTGCTTGGTATTCCAGACCTTTAAGCTTCAAGTAATTAAGTGCCCTTGGGGAAACCCCTCAGAGACACTATGGGCAGAAGAGTGTGAACCTTTCTTCCTGAAGTATTTTGTAAAAACTGGTCCAGGCTGATTACGAAACCTGGTCTCCAAGCTTCAAACAGTAATAGAGATGAGAGCATCTGTCCTTGCTCAGAGGGCCAGGGGAACCCATAGCATAACCTGATAATCAATCAATTCTGGTTGTGGAAGTGTTAAAATACTTCCAAGGGTGGGGGTTGAGAGTGAACTGCAGTTGGCTTAAATATGAGAAACACTCAACAGACAGGGTTCATTGTCATGAAGGGATCTATATAATTATGTAGAAACCAAACTTCAGGAGGAGACTTCACTTCCACATGCATTCAACCCTGTCTATGTGATTTGAACGCTGTTTTCCCTCCATTTATATGTTTTATGAAATTGATAATACTTGTGTGACAGTTTAAAAACTTTTATACTCTTCTTACTGTTTTGTATGTACAAGCTTTGAATATATTCTTGAATTAAATATTTAAATTCTAATTTTGGTTCTGTGTTTTCGACCCAAGACCTCAAGTGACTCATGTTACCTATTTATCTAAGCATAGATCATTGTGTCGTGTGGGTGAGAGCAGGAGCTTATCCTGGGTGTTGTCCCAAAAGTCTCTTCTGCTGGAGTCAGTGACTGTGTTGATTATCCACTCAGGCTGAGGTAACCAATAAATGTCACAGGTGGCAATTCTCAGATCGGCATATCTGGAGGATCGACTCGCAGGATGCTGACAGATGTGATAAATATTTTTTACGTAAATTTGCAATATGAAAATTGACTATTGTTTTCTTGCCAGGAGATGGGCTCCAATAAAAGAAAGTCCTGGTGAAGAGCTTGAAGCAGTATAATAGCATAGAGCTACCATCTGGATGAATCAAAGACATGCTATATACAAACAATAGCAAACTTAAGTTAGAGCAAAGGAATACATCACATAGTGTTTGTGAGGAACCCTGTACTGACAACATCCTACAGATGTATCCTTGTACATATAGCCTCAATACTCCATTCAGCGCGAGATGTCTGGCATGAGTGAGCCAGTGGCAGGCAATGGAGTCAGTTGCTGCTGGGCTCCAGTCCTGAAGAGTACTTGCTCCATTGCTCAAGATTCAGGGCTGCCAGCCACTGGTGGAATTGCCTGGTGGTCACAAAAATGCTCTTAGTAATGTATAGAGGTTATTAAAATGTTCTTTGTTTTGCCCGGCAGTCAAAAAAATGCTTTCAGTATGGCATGGCAGTCACTAAAATATTATCAGTATTGTATTGTGGTCAGTAACATGTTCTCAGCAGTGTACAGCATTCACAAACTTATTCTCCTCATTGTCTGGTGTCACAAAAATGCCCTGTATTGTATTTCATTCCATGCATGCATCAAATGAGCAGTCCAAAGTTGCATAGATTTGCATCCATGGGCAATTGGTAACAGGTTAGTGGGGGTGGGATGTTACTGGACAAAGAGTACTCAGTCACACAATGCAAATGATTTTCATGGGAAAATTATGGGTGTGTAGTTCATTTTACGAAGTCGAAGAGTCTGCATGTAGGGGAAGTGCCAACATCTATCTTGCTTTCAAGCAACTGAATGAAGTTACACCACTGGAGTAAGCCACCAGGTCCAATGCCACTCTGCTACAATGGGCATCTTTTTTTTTTTGCTAAAAATGCATCTCAGTCGCATTGCTTCCTTGGGAGCAGCAGTGATAGCGCTGTATGGTAAGGCAGCAGGAGGCATCTATTACAAGTGGATGGCTCCTGCTGCAGTAGTGATCCCACTAAGAACACAATATGAGATCACACACCAACTACAGAGATCCCTGGCCTCTTCCTTCCTCCTAAATGGTGGTGACATTACTCCATTTGGAGAAACGGAGGCCGTCACTGCCCTCTCCCCACCCCAAAATGACATCAGACTGTTAGTCAGTGAATGTGGAAAAAAAAATGGATGTGGTAAACACAACCATTTTTTAATTACAACAACTGTGCATGCTCACAAATGCCGCAAAATTTAAATGAAAACAATCGGTCACATAAATATTTATAGCCAAAACCTGGGGGAAGTTTTTTGTTGTTGTAGAACAGTCTGTACCCTAAAAGAAATGTCAAAAAAAATATTGGGTTACAGCAATGATGTCTATTACTATCGCAAAGAACAATATTTTATCTTTAAAAATGATACAAATGACTGATTTGTGCATTTTTTTCAAAAGAAAAGATCACTCGAAAACTGTTTGACCGCAGAGTGAAGGAAAAGCAGCCAACAAGTGCTTAGCACCTCTGGGAACTCCTTCAAGACTGTTGGAAAACCATTCCAGGAGACTACCTCATGAAGCTGATTGAGAGAATGCCAAGAGTGTGCAAAGCTGTCATCAAAGCAAAAGGGGGCTACTTTGAGGAATCTAAAATCTAAAACATATTTTGATTTGTTTAACACTTTTTTGTTTACAACGTAATTCCATATGTGTTCCTTCATAGTTAAAAACCATTGAATGAGAGGGTGTGTCCAAACTTTTGACTGGTACTGTAAAAGTTATGCTGCATGTAATATATCTGCTGTCTGGTTAGCATGGGGATTGGCAACGCTGTGTGTATCACAGTCACCACTGCACCCAAGACTCAGCAGTAGGCTTTTCTTCTCCTTCCACTATAAGTCTGCCCCCAGACTCATGGCAAAAATAGCCAATGGGAGTAGCCTAATTCTGAGTTCATCTGAAGTGGCGGTGGTTGTGATACACACCACATTGCCGAGCTTAGGCCCAGCAACAGGGGGGGACAAAGGAGACACCTGCGCCGGGCCACGAAAACTTGTCTTGCAACTCAATAAACCCCATAGTAACAGTAACATAGTGGGGTAGAAGTATTAAACTGGAGAAGGCATAAGGAAGTGATAAACCAGTGATATGTGCAAGGTGATAAAGGCACCAGCCAATCAGATCCTAACTGTCAATTTACATATTGGAGCTGATTGGCTGGTGCCTTTATCACCATGCACATATCACTGGTTTATCACTGGTTTATCGTCTCCAGGTTAATACATCTGCCCCACAGTTCCAAACAAACAGATATAGGGGTCTATCTATTAAGCCTTGGATGAAGATAAAATGGACTCAGATAAAGTACCAACCAATCAGCTCCTAACTGCCATGTCACAGGCTGGGTTTGAAAAATGACAGGAGCTGACTGGTTGGTACTTTATCTCCGTTCACTTTACCTCCATCCAAGGATTAGTAAATAGACCCCAAAATGCTGCAACATTAACTCAATGATGGCAGAATGTAGCTTGTACACTGATAGTGAAGATTGCAGGTAATACATGAAGAAGCTGGATAAGCTCTTACCATAATGTGCCAGGATTAATGGACTGAAGTGCTGCGCAAGGACCAAAACTATTCTTTACATTCTGAAGATGCTCATATACTCTATGTTGACATTTCAACAATTTCAACATCATAACTGTCAACAGTATGGGGTCGGCAGTCAATTTAATGACCCATCCTCTATACTACTCTTCCATTGTCTTGAATTATATCCATTCTCAACTCTGGTCCCCAAGAAACTCTATTATGATTTATAGTAAACTCTTTGAACTCTGGCTTTCTCAGGCTTTTTTTTTTACTCTGGTCCTTGAGTACCTCATAATCATGTATAGCCACAAATTATCTTACTCTGAATATTCTCTTACTTATGCATAGAGGAACGGACTGGAATCCACAGTGTTGTAAGTCATAAGTTCTCAAACTCGGTCCTCAGGTCACATTTTCCAGGTCACCTAGCTGGTTCACAGGTGTACTCATTACTTACTGACACATATTAAAATTCCACAAGTGGAGATCATTTTTTTCACTTGTGATTCTGTGAGGAGATCTGGAAAACATTAAATGTTTGAGGTCCGGAGGACCGAGTTTGACAACCTGTGTTGTAAGTCAATGCATCAGTCCAGCAGCAAATAAATAGGCTTACCTCACTATCCTTTAAACAGGGGCACTAATAAATTAAACAGGTACTGAGGGTGCCGGTTTAAAGGGATAGTATGATATGCCTACGAATAAAGGGGGTAATTCAAAGTTGATCGTAGATGTGCTAATTTTAGCACATCTACGATCAGTTTCACAGACATGTGGGGGGATAGTCCGCCCCGCATGTCAGGCCCCCCCACCCCCACCCCCGCACAGGTACAAAAGCATTGAACGGCGGCAATGCTTTTGTATCTGACAAGTAGCTACTGGCCACGGCCCGCCCCCCCCCCCCAAGGTCTGGACACGCCTCCGTTTTGTCCGGACCGCGCCCAGCCAGCGGCGTTCTAACGCCGTTGGCAAACCCTAACCTGCCCCGCCCCCTCCTGCCCCGCGACCGCCTCTGCCTGTCAATCAGTGGCGGTCATCTCACTGGCTGCACATGCGCAGTGTACCCTGCACATAGTAATTCAGACTGAGAACATTCCAGTATGAATTACCCCCAAAGTGTCTATAGATTTGCACTTAAACATTGACAGCTACTGTATGTTGTAATCAGCCCATTTAGCTGCAGATACAGTGGACAGAAGTTACGCAAAACATTTCACCTGTTCTGTGTTGCAAATAATCGACTCTTCAGTTATGCTAATCAGCTACTCTGTAGAAACATCCCCATAGACAAGACTCTATAACATGACATAATTAAGCCTTCCATAAATCAAAATAGGTATAGTGTGAATAAATTGTGTCAGCTGCACTTTATAAAGAAGCCTTTCTGACAGTTTTCCTCTCTATTGCTCTTAAACAGTTTCCTGAAATAAATGAAAGCCAGGTAAATTAGTCAGCTTTCATTCAAAGTGACAGCATATCAGAATTCGCATCCTCTTCAAACTTGTTCAACATCAGGAGAATGCCAGTGAATACACTGATCACAATCCGTGTTTCCTTAGCAGTACTTAAATAAGCATCTAGTCGCAATTTACAACCTTTTTCTTAGCGTCCAAGATAAGTGCAAACTTTGATCTGAAGATTTATGGTTTGATTGAGGTATTCAGTCTAATTACCATTTCAACATCAGAAAAGCAACATTTAAGTTGTATTTTAAAAATATGTCAACATTGTAAGGTGGCTTCTGCTATTTGCCAGTAACTAAAACTGTAGTATAATATCTAATTTTATTTTTCAACATACAGTATTCCTGAAATTATTCACAGCAGCTTGAGTTTTTCCTGTAGAAAGGTAGTAATAAAGCAAAGTGACTACGGGGCCATTTATCAACAATTATTTGTGGCATATTCCCCCAAAGCACCAATTTTTAGGGGATATTTAGTATCTGTAAATATTTTGTATCACCCGCATATATGATGGAGGGACCACATCCACTGTGATCCCAATATTTCCAACAGCAGCTGCAGTCCCCATAATTTGCTATGGGGGTTGCGATGATGTCAGATTTACCAAACTACTGAATGTGAAGCATTCCGGATATTTGTCCCCACAGCTAACGCCATCTGAAGATGGCGCTATGCTGCTGTAGCCCATGGACTACAATTTACAGAAAGCACCGAGAGAGGGTTCTCCTCGGAACACTCCCCAAGAATGGCCACCATGCATAGGTGGTCCTGACAAAGGAACAAACACATCACAGGGACAGGCTCCTTTCAAACCACTGTTCCTGTGTTTCGTTCTTATATTGCAGTGGTATACTTGCATATTGCAATGAAATATTGGGCACCAGTATCACAACCAAATTGTACTGCAAATACAATGATTGATAAATGGAACCCTTGGTAACTTGCTGGAATGTATTAGTAACAAGAACTTTATGTTGGAACTCAAATCTACATTAGGAGTACCTATGTTGTACAGAGGTCTGGGACTGCAGGTTGACACACCCTAGGTCAACACCAATTGGTCGACACACCTTAGGTCAACATAGACAAAAGGTCGACATGGACAAAAGGTCGAAAATGAACAAGGTCAACATGGAAAAAGGTCGACATGGGTTTTTTTAATGTTTTTTTGGTGTCATTTTCTCCGTAGAGTGATCGGGAACCCCAATTAGTGCACCACGTCCCCTCGCATTGCTCGCTTCGCTCAACCTTTTGTCCATGTCGACCTAAGGTGTGTCGACCATTTGGTGTCAACCTAAGGTGTGTCAACCTTTTTGGTGTCGACCTGGAGTCCGGATACCGTTGTACAGCAAGGGGTGTAAATACATTTATTTATTTTGCATGCAGGTCATACTTGCCAACTGTCCTGGATGGTCAGAGACCCAAATTTAAGGGGGATCTCCAGGCCTCCCAACAGAGTTGTCCAGATTTCCAGGGCCATCCACTTCCCAACTGAAATTTTACAATACGAGTTCACTGAACTAGAAACACGCCAGCCTGACTATGGTGGCAATAACATTTATGAACACATCATCATTAATACATACTCTCGCCTATATTGTTCAACAAAACATATGGAATTAAATTCTACGGTATACTAAGCACATAAATAGTGCAAGTCTTCAGTTATTAATATAGCCTGAGCGGGGGGCTGAGGCGCATGGTTTGGAACTTACTATGGTGGAGCTGCATGTGTTCCCTGTGCCCACTGAGGCAGCCATGCCATGCATGTGGCCACCAGGTGCTGCCTGCTTCTTTCCCAGGCTCATTAGCCTCTAAGCGCCAGCGCACACCATGGTCTGGGTAGCGGTTCCGGTGAGCACCTTAGTTCAGAGGAAATCCTGTGCAGTGTACCTGCTGCAGTGCCAGTAGTTCTGCCCCGGGTTCCTGACTAATGCCTCTATGCAATGTGATTATGGGCTTTTATCCTCCTAGACCACAGATGCTAGGTCCATACCCTGTGATAGGTTGGGCGTTAGGACTATAACCCATGGTAGATCTGGTGCTATGCACGTGGCCCCGTAATAAGTTTGGGTGCTATTAACATGCTGCTGCATAGTTGTGTGGCGAGGCTTGGCGGCCCCAACACTTCCTCAGCTGTTTTCCCTCCAGAAAAAAGATAACTCTTTTGAAGCCTACATAGAGAAAGGGGTACAAGTCCCTGATAAATCAAGTACAGGTGGCCTCTTTTCCCGCTCACCACTGGCTTGACTTCACCAGCTTGTTGCCTCATGCTGCCAGGACTTAGGAGTCTATAGGCGGGATGTACGAAGCATTGCTTCCACAATGTGGTACAGTACATCCTGCCACTTACCGCATCTATACTAATCACATACTACAGTATGTACAAACATATGCAATTACAATTGCAAAGGACAACTTTCCAGATAAGAGCTGTCCTTTGCAATCACTGCACTTTCAGGTTTCGGCCTTGGGAGTCCCTGGCCGCATTTCCCCTTTAGTACATTCCACCCTAAAACCTGGCGTCTTCCTGCTTCTTTCTAGCCACTTTTCTTTCATCTACCTTTGTCTTCTATCTTCTTTCTGATGCTTCTTCTCTCTTTTATGGCGCATCTTCTTGATCTTTTATGATCTTTGGGAGCTCTTCTCCACTCCCTCGCAACTGTCGTGCTGGCTATTATGAGCTGGAGTGAGGAGGCAGAGCCAAGTAGTCTCCAATTCACACACCCAGCACAAAAATCAAAATGACCCCTTTCTGGCGCTAGAAGTTCATGCTCATTCTCAGCATAGGTACCTGGATATGTACCCTGTTCTAGTGGCCTCTGTACAATGTGCATCTATAGACACTGGGGGTTATTCAGAGTTGTTAGCAAACCAAAAAAAGCACAGTAATGGGCTAAACCATGTTGCACTGCAGGTTACATCTGTCCCACTTGCAGTGCAACATGTTTTTGCCCAATTGCTAACTTTTTGGGTTGAATAACCCCCACTGTCCACTATTCTCTATTCTGACAAATTGTTGGTCCACCAAGTTGATTTTAAAGGACTTCAACTTTAATGAAACATAGGTTGCCAGACGCAAAGACCTATTCTATTCTAATCCATTTGGGAATTCTCTATTGATGAGCTGTCTGCTACTCAGTATTTTTTCAATCTTCTCATCCATAACAATAAAATGTATTAGAAATAAAATATAACTAAGGAGCAATGCTTTGTAATGCTTAAATGTTTATTTGTCCTCCACTGTTTGAGTACAGATTGGATTCAGATGAAAGCAGTGGGAGCTCTCAAATTTTTTATGAAAATCCTATTCTTCTAACCTTGAATAAAAGTAAATGTTGCTTCTACACAGTTATTTAATTTTAGTAACTTTAACATTTCATGACATAAGGATTTGACACACACATATTCTTTACAGAAATTAAAATGACACATTTTGTATTACCCACCTGTAAACACCAACATAGAAAAAAAAAAAAAAGCTTTAGCGCCAATGTAAAAAGGACTCCATTCAGCATAGTGGGATGCAGTAAAAATGCCACCAGACCGGAACCTGGCGGGCAAAATACAGATGCCCGGAATCCAAATTGTTCTTCCAGCGGGACGTGCTTCTCATCCTGCCACTCGTGAGGTGTGTGTGTGGGGGAGGGGGGTTAGGTTTAGGCATTAGAAGGGGAGGTTAGGGTTAAGCACTAAGCGAGGATGGTTAGGGTTAGGCTGGGAAAGGAGGGTTAGGGTTAGGTACCATCGGGGACGGTTAGGGTTAGGCTGGGAAGGGATGGTTAGGGTTAGGTACCACCGAGGAGGGTTAGGATTAGGCACCCACAAGGGAGGGTTAGGGAAGGGTGCAGGGGAGGGCTAGGGTACTTTTGGAGGGGCTGTCAGGATTCTGATGGTCAGGATGCCGCTGTCGGCATTCTGACCGCCGGCATCTCGTCCATCGGGATATCATCCTGAATCCAGCATAGCTAATGCACTAACATTCAATTCTATATTACTTATGGAATGAAGACTAGCAGAAATCAATACAATGATTTGTATTGTAGGCATAAACACCTTGAAGCCATAAAAGAAGATACTGTATGCACTATGCTGTTAATTATGGAATGACAATTTGTTAAGTGAAATTGCATATACAGTACTTTACATTTATAAAACTAATAATTTGCTGTTTGTAACAATACAGCACTACTGTATATAAAGTTTTTTAGGAATCTGAGGCAGACTTCAAATACTGTATATCAAAACAAAAACATGGTACTTAGTACCAAAAGAATCCTTTTTAATTAATATTTAATAAATATAATAATTAAATTTTTAACTTTATGGCAGTCTTTTTTCTTTAGGTGTGCCCCCGGAGTCCTTTTCCATTTTTTCTTTCTAGCTATTATTATGTCACAAGCATTTACGTGATTCTGTGAGCCCAATATTCTCTTTGTGCAACTTTACCAGTAGTATAAATGGATATTATTTTAGGTGAAATGTTGAATCCCATTTGCTGATCTGTTTCATGGTAAGTACTCATTTTAAACTGATACTACCGATTTCAGTCAAGTTATATCCAGTTTACTTTTTTGTGTGTACTGTAAAGTAACAAGAACTAAATGCAATTCATGGTTTAAACAAGAAGAATTCAACATGCGGCCCTGCAACTATTGTGGAACTACACACCCCAGCATGCCCTGCCACAGTTTTAGCATGCCCTGATAGCAAAACTGTGGTAGAGCATGCTGGAATATGAATTCCCACAGCAGCTGGATGGCTGCATGTTGAATACCTTATACAGTGATGGGGAACCTTTGGTGCTCCAGCTGTTGTTGAAACATCCCAGCATACCCTGCTACAGTTTTGCTATTTGGCCACGCTAAAACTTTAGCAGGGCATGCTGGGATGTGTAGTTCAACAACAGCTGGAGTGCCAAAGGTTCCCCATCACCGCTCCATGACATGTAAAGTGTGCCACTGGTGCAGGCTCTGACTGGCCCACAGGGGAACAGGGGAAACCACCGGTAGGCCCCATTGCCTGTGGGCCCACCTCCTCTTGGGATTAGGTTTCAAACTCTATCCTAGTGTACTTTAATTATACATTATACATATGTTACATTATACTGCACAGGACTATGGTGTATTTTCTACAGTGCATTGCTGTTATTAATCTGGTACATTGTCATAAAGTTTAGGCATGCCTCTGTGGTGGTTAGCCAGGGCCGTCTTTTCGTATGGGCTCAATGGGCTCTTGCCCAAGGGCCCCATGAGTATAAGGGCCCTAGGTTGATAGCTGAGGGTCCCCTCTTTCCAGGGGTACCAGATTTTTGAAAATCTGCCCTGGGAACCGGAGATATCTGACTTGAAAGCAGTGGTCCTCATCCAAGCCTGTTAATTGCTCTTCCCAGCCAGATATCTCAGGTTCTGTCTGACCTACAGTTTTTCTGCAGGTATAATCCTAAAGCTGGGACTCCTCCCTTTCAGTGGACACTGGCAGCTTGTCTCTACTATGCCCAGAACCACAGATATCAGCCTTCCAGCAGCTGGTCCCTGCTCCAGCTCCACACGCCTAATATGCAGTTTTAGATTTTCGTTGGTGACTTGCTCTGGCTCCTGAACTCTGATCCCCAAATCCCCAACACCTCCTGCAAGGTGGGACTCTCTAGTTTTTTTTATCCCATTCAAAGCTAAGAAATATATTTTCAGGAACTTGAGATATCTGCAGTCAAGCTAACTGCCCTCCCACCTGAAAATGATAAATATTAAGCCCACTCCACTATCCACACCTCCTTTACGTATTAAACACCCCCTACCACCCTGGACGTCATGTACCAGGACTTCTTCATTCAGCCTAATGCCCCTGCCACAGTTTAGCCCCATCTGTGCAGTAAAGGAGTAATTAGCAGAAATTACTGCTCCAGGTCCTACATGCTGAGCGGAAGATAAAACACCCCCTACCGCCCGCAGGACATCAAAGCTGCCACTGAGAGCACCCCCCACCCCTACCGCCGGAGGATGGGTAGGGGGCCCTGTGGTTAGCCACACCTCCACTATTGCCTGGCCACACCCTTAAGCATGGGCCCCTACCACTGCATTTCCCCGGTGGGCCCTTTGCACTGCGCTGGTGCATTACCCTGGATAACTGATGTAGGAAACTGTATGTGAAATCTAGATCACAGGTCAGGTGTTAACTGCAGTGGGATACAGGAAATTATATTTACTAAAGGACGGATTTGCAGTTGAATTGAAACTGACCGGAATCAACAGTGGATATTGGGGGTGATTCAGACATGATCTCTAGGCTGCTAAAATTGTTGTCCTGCAATCAGACAGTCACCTTGCAAGTGTGCCATCGCATGTGTACGCCGAGCTGCTAAAAATCCCTCAGTCAGCGGACAGCTGCAATCCATTCATATCTCACTCACCCTCCCTGAAAACGCTTGGGCATGCTTGTGTTTTCCCTGACACTCCCAGAAAATGGCCAGTTACCACCCACAAACGGGCCTCCTCTCAATCAGCATGCGAATGGCTATGCGATTAGAAGTTTCACACTAGCCTGACGCTGACCGGCGATGCCTGTTGTTGTTTGCTGACGCGCATGCGCAATGCAGTGCATATGCAGGCGCAGTTAATCGCCGATCGCCCGCTGTGCAAAAATCCATAGCAGCAATCAGGTCTGAATCACCCCCACAGTCTAACAAAATGGTAGTTACTATGCATCGGTTGTGACTGTTGTTTGACATCCACTGTTGATACCCATCGGATTTATAGTCACCTTTCCTGCAGCAATTCGGATGGCAATCTGCTATTAATCGGTGGCAGCTATAGTGCACAGATCACTATGCAGGTTTCTTTTATTAATAATGTTAACAAAAAAAACTGTTGGGGTGAGAAATAATAGGATTTTAATACCTACCGGTAAATCCTTTTATCTTAGTCCGTAGAGGATGCTGGGGACTCCGTAAGGACCATGGGGTATAGACGGGATCCGCAGGAGACATGGGCACACTATAAGACTTTGAATGGGTGTGAACTGGCTCCTCCCTCTATGCCCCTCCTCCAGACTCCAGTTAGAGAACTGTGCCCAGGGAGACGGACATTTCGAGGAAATAATTTATTGTTTAAACACGGTGAGTGTCATACCAGCTCACACCTCGAACATACCGCAGAACGTGGCATTCAATAGAATACCAGCTAACAGCATGAACAAAACACAGCCACATGCTGAGATAATATGTAACACAACCTGTGTGTCAACAAAACCAATAATAAGACACCGCATGCCATGGCATGAACAACGTCAGCAACAGCCTGACAGAAAAGAAACACCACAAGAGTGTAACCATAACCAATAACTGCAGACACAGTACGCACTGAGACGGGCGCCCAGCATCCTCTACGGACTAAGAGAAAAGGATTTAACGGTAGGTATTAAAATCTTATTTTCTCATACGTCCTAGAGGATGCTGGGGACTCCGTAAGGACCATGGGGTTTATACCAAAGCTCCAGACCGGGCGGGAGAGTGCGGACAACTCTGCAGCACCGATTGAGCAAACATGAGGTCCCCATCAGCCAGGGTATCAAACTTGTAGAGCTTAGCAAAAGTGTTTGAACCCGACCAAGTAGCCGCTCGGCAAAGTTGAACTGCCGAGACTCCTCGGGCATCCACCCAAGAAGAGCCCATCTTCCTAGCAGAATGGGTCTCCATCAATCTTCGGTAACGGCAATCCAGCCGTAGAATGAGCACGCCGAATCGTATCACAGATCTAGCGTGTAACAGACTGCAGAGACGCAGGCACCCCAATCACGCTGGGAGCAAACCGGACAAACAGAACCTCTGTTTCCCCAATCTGAGCCAAAATAGAGACATAAATATTCAAAGCCCTGACTACATCGAGAGACCTTGAATCAGCCAATGCTTAAGTAACCACAGGCATCAAATAGGCTGTTTTCTGCGAAACACGAAACCACTTTTTGCAGAACTATTATCCGAGGTCTCAATTCCGCTCCATCCACCTGGAAGATCAAACAGGGGCTCTTGTGAGACCAAGCCGCTACTTCCGACATCCGCCTTGTGGACGCCAAAGCCAAGAGCATGACCACTCTCCAAGAGAGAAATTTTAACACAACCTTTAATAAAGGTTCCAAGCAGTGTGACACAAGAAAACGCAACACTACGTCACGGTCCCACGGTGCCAATGGGGGCACAAATAGAGGTTGGCTGTGCAGTACTCCTTTCACGAAGGTCCGAGCTTCCGGAAAGGTTGCCAATTCTTTCTTGAAAGAAAATTTACAAGGCCAAAATCGCACTTAAATGGAGCCTAACTTTAGGCCTGCACCCACACCTGCTTGCAAAGAAAGGAGAAGAATGACCCAGCTGAAAGTCTTCCGTAGTAGCCTTCTTGGATTCACACCAAGACACATATTTTCTCCAAACACGGTGGTAAGGCTTTGCCGTTACTTCTTTTCTAGCCTGAAGAAGTGTGGAAATGACTTCACTGGGAATACCCTTTCTGGCTAGGATATAGCGTTCAACCGCCACGCCGTCAAACGCAGCCGCGGTAAGTCTTGATACACGCCCGGATCTTGCTGTAACAATTCCTCACGTAGAGGAAGAGGCCAGGCATCTTCTATGAGTAAATCTTGAAGAACTGGATACCAAGCCCTCCTTGGTTAGACTGGAACAATGAGGATCGCCTGAACCTTTGTTCTTCTTACGTTTATCACCTTCATAAAGTGAAAACAGAGGGGACACATAGACTGACTGAAAACACCCAAGGTGTCCCGAGGACGACCACTGCTATAGCTTGAGTGTCCCCTGACCTGGAAAAATATCCCTGAGATCTCTTGTTGAGGCGAGACGCCAACATGTCCAATTGAGTCACTCTTCCAAGACTTGTCACTTCAGTGAAAACTTCTCGATGACGACTGTATTTCTCCCGGATGGAGATCGCGTCTGCAGAGGAATCTATTTCTTGGTCGTTCACATCCGGAACGAAGACTGCTACTATAGCGTTTACCAGTCTTTCCACCCAAACTTTTTCGGCTACTGCCAGTACCGCTTTTCTCCTTGTTCCGCCCTAGCGGCTTACTTACACCACTGCTGTCAAGTCGTCCGACAGAATTAACACGGGCAGATCACGAAGCATATGTTCTTTGAAAATAGCTCTTAATTCAAGAAAGCTTATTGCAGACAAGCTTCCCAGCCTGACCTTTTCCTCTGGAAATACTTCCCTTGCAAGGACTGCTCCCCAGTCTCGGAGATCTGCATGCATGGACACCAGGATCTCATCCTGGATTCCGAACCTTCGTCCCTCTAGGAGGTGAGAACTGAGCAGCCACCACAGGAGCTATATCCTGGCCATTAGGATTATATTCCGGCGCATGTGCAGGTGAGACCCGGACCACATTTCCAACTGGCCCCGTGAAAACCACTATGGCAACTGAACATATTGATGGATTGTCACTGCAAATCTGATCCCACTCCGGATCCTCAGACCTCTTTCCACAGGAACACACAGAACCTCAACCGTTCAGTATCTACTCTGATATCCACCTCCGACGTCTGCGTCGTTGGGAACAACAGCCTTCCCCTGTGTTGAAGAACAGTCAAAGAGAAACAACGATTTGCACCACTTGTGTCATGACCTCACCTTAATCAGGAGAGTGTCTCAGTACAGAATAAAAATGGCTCTTACTATTGAAAGAATACCATCCTACTGCCATCACTCTGGTGAAATGGCAAAGACAATCCTGGATATCAACCCAGGTAAGCTGAATGCGGAGAAAACCGCATTAAAACCCCTTTCTACCTTTACGTGCTGGAGCTCCCTGGCCTGAGAGATTCCATCCTGTAGTTCAACTTCGTAAGGAGAAATCTTTGTTTTCCCTTTTTTTTTTTTTAACAGGGACAGCAGGACAATGCCCTGAACCTGACGCAACTCTGGTATGGCGTCGCGTATCACCTCCCCTTCCAGAGGGGAAACGGCAAGATCTATTTGAAAAATCAGTGAGGGGAAACATCTGTAAATGCCAGTATGGCCCCCTTTGGATTCTATAATTAACTCACAGGTCCAAGTCCATTCCCGGACTGACTGAAGAGTAGTAGATGAGTTCCCACCGGAGATGGCTCCAGCCAGATAGACCCAGCAACATGCGGTGGATGTGGTAGAAACAGAAAACGACATCCGCTTCTGTGAACCTAACAAGGCTGCAGAACTCTTACCTTTTCACCTTCCACTATCTGCACAGAAAAGGAAAAAAGAATGGTATCGAACCGGTTAAGATGACTGCATCCCACAACAGAATGCATCACCAACCGTTGTGAGGGAATCTAACTCACGAAGTTAGACTTACTAGTGGTATCCACCGAGACTGACTGAACTGAGGCATCCCCAAACAGCGGTACACCGTCCCAGGGAAAAACTCCAGTATTTCTCGGAGTCAGCCTCAGCATTCCCCCGGCCACACCTCCTGCCGTCGCACGGCAGCCTGCCGCAATGTTATAGAGAAGAATCAACATAAGAAACATCCCCTCTCTCTTTAGGGTAATTCTATCGGATGCCTTTCCGAATACAAACACTCCCCCATGTGCATGCAATGCAAATAACTCCAAAGCATAGAAATAAAATATCACTTAGCTTCCTGTATACGATCCTTTGTGACAGGGCCCCGTGTCGACCAGGAGTTGACTTTCACAGTATTCTATCTGCGGCGGTAAAAGAATATACATTCGGACTCCTTGTGAGGATCTGAGACCAACTCGTCACGGCCGACCTAAAGCTTTATCAACAGAGCGACCAGCACATGAGAAGGAATACTTTTACTTCAGCATTCATTAGAAATCGTAATATGAAAAGACATATTGTAATACACATATACACACATATTCTATGAATATATATATATATAATACATATAAGCAGATTGTCCGGAACCGTCGGGTCCCTAGTGACATTAATGTGTTCTGAATGTGTATGACCATGTACTGAATTACCCCGTTGTGGATCTAACCAGGAAAGCTTATGGTAGACAGAAAACCTAGTATTCGTCGACAGCAGGGAGTAGTAACCAGGCAAAATAACATTCTAGCGACCCAGAGGGGTCCGAGGGAAGTATACATATATAATTTTAATAATACTCCCCCACAAATACTACCATGTCTGTGCTCGAGCTACAGGCCCATGGAACTGTACCATACATATACATATAAATATATATACAGGTATAAGGCAGTTACAGCATGTTAATTTACACCCAGTAATAACAGTGGGTGCCGACAGGGTCCCCCACATACTACTGTGTCTCCCATACAGTGTTTACTTTTGAAAAGCATACAAGTACCGACCTGCTGACACTGCATCTACGGAATGAAGTACCAACAGGCGTCGGCGATACCAACAGGGATTCCCATAGCTGTTTTCGACAGAGCACTCACACATGTCGACACATTTGGACTAAAAAGCTATAGTGGGTATATTTGACAGGGAACATACAGACATATATGCACAACACAATGATTACATGCCCATTATCTAAGATAGTGCTATATTTCCTTTTATATTGCACTACAACACTGTGCCCCCCCCCCCCCTATTTGCACTGTACACATTGCTTTGGCGGGGACATGGAGAAAATGGCGCTGAATCATGTTGTGAGGGCTAAGCCCCGCCCCTTATCGGCGCGCTTGAGCCCCGCTATTAATATAGCTTTTTTTATGCTGGCAGGGGTCTGTACACAGTGCCTATGCACTGTATACATGTTTAGCCAGACTCTATAGAGGTATATATTGCTGCCCGGGGCGCCCCCCCTGCGCCCTGCACGCTTGTAGAGCCGTTGGTGTGTGGGAGCAAAGGCGTGCAGTGCGACCGCTGCGCGGTACCTCTGAGACTCGGAAGTCTTCTGCCGTCACTGAAGTCTTCGGTTCTTCTAATACTCATGGTACAGTTCCATGGGCCTGTAGCTCGAGCACAGACATGGTAGTATTTGTGGGGGAGTATTATTAAAATTATATATGTATACTTCCCTCGGACCCCTCGGGGTCGCTAGAATGTTATTTTGCCTGGTTACTACTCCCTGCTGTCGACGAATACTAGGTTTTCTGTCTACCATAAGCTTTCCTGGTTAGATCTACAACGGGGTAATTCAGTACATGGTCATACACATTCAGAACACATTAATGTCACTAGGGTAGGGACCCGACGGTTCCGGACAATCTGCTTATATGTATTATATATATATATATTCATAGAATATGTGTGTATATGTGTATTACAATATGTCTTTTCATATTACGATTTCTAATGAGTCTTAATTTAAGTCTTAATTTTCTCTGGACCTGGCAAATCATTATTGTTATCAGTATTACACTACTGAATGCAATTATGTTCTTTTTGAGATGATCTGCAGAAGACCATATGAGCCAACTATCAATAGGAACATTATTTGGGCAAGACCAGCAAAACCATCTCTTAAGGCAATTGTAAAGCGCAACGGAATTTGCTGTGCTATATTAGAAACTGTTAATAACTAAATAAGTATGTAATACCTGTATTTATGGTTTGAGTACCTTATCTCCTATAGGTGTTTTGGGTAATTGTCTTTCTTATGGTTTCTCAGTCAAAACTGTGAAAAAGAGCTAATATAATTGTATGGAAGTAGTTCCCACCTGACTGTTTTTCATTGATTTGGGGTACTCTGAGGAGTCAAGTCACGTTTTTCTATTCAGCTAAATTTTTTTAGCCCCTCATTGGACTAGCAGAAGAAGACATCATGCAGGTAATAAAAGAAGGCTTCACACAAGGACTTGAGGTAGACTTTATTATTATTATTATTATTATTATTATTATCCTTTATTTATATGGCGCCACAAGGGTTCCACAGCGCCCAATTACAGAGTATATAAATAATCAAACAGGAAAACAGCAACTTACAGTTGATGACAGTATAGGACAAGTACAGGGTAAATAAACATAGTTACATCAGCAGATGACACTGGAATAGGTATCAGGTGGCAGAAGACTGCTGGAGTTGATGTAGTTGAAGATTATTAAAGTAAGAAAGGATAAGCACATGAGGGAAGAGGGCCCTGCTCCTGAGAGCTTACATTCTTTATAAATGGTGAATAAATCATTGTGGACTCCTGAGATTCAACATTGGAATGGAATAATGGTAACAGAAGGGTCCTTACTGTTTATTTTTAAATAAGTTGTCTCATTTCCAATTTGTTTCTGTGTCTTTTTGTGGTAACTGTAGAACCACAGGATGCCTAAAGCCTGCATATAGTGTACATATAAGTTACTCTCATATGGCTTGTGTAACATGTTGATGATAGCTCATTTTAATGGCTTATTTCACTACTCAGATAACTGTGTACAGATAATCGAGGAATATACATTAAACTGAGAGAACATTTATTTCCATCACCAATGAGATATATCTGTTAAACACCAACCGTTCTTTGCTTTTGTCACTGTGTGTTCTTGAAGATAAAGTGTGCGTCTTTTATCATAGTATGAAACATGCTTTCATTTAATGCTACAATGCCTTGTGTGCTTTCACTTTACTTAATTATCTCCAACTTGTTATCAAGTCACCAACACCCTAGACCATGCATTTTCACGGATAATGTACTGTGAAATGTTACAGAATACGATTTTTATTTACTTATCTGTTTTTAAACAATTTACATTTGTAAAAAGAAAACCAACAAATTGACTAGCGTACATATCTAATTATATCAAAGAGTTTATTAGCAAATAAATAAATAAATCGGCATCGGTGAAATAATGTAAAATAATATACCTGCATGTATAGTCATTTCTGGGCATTAAATGAATCATGAGCCCCCTCACGATATAGCATAAGGTTATTTAATGAAGCATAAATGCAATAATAATTATGACTATATTGGCAGTCACATTGTATGGGCGTGTTTTAGTGAATATGCACTTTTTACAAGTGACAACTTTCAATCCGTCTAACCTTTTAATATTCTGCATATGCGTTTGTTATATATGATAGCTGCACACAGGTCTTTCATGTGCTATTTTTAGTTTACATGCTACAAATATAAAACTAGCACCTCTCTATACAGGTAAAGGTCAGCCAAGATCTCTGTAGACTTCAGAGAACATAAATAAACAGTGGGCAGGAGGGGGTAAGACCAGAATAGAGATGAGCAAAGTGAGCCACAAAATATTTGCTTTATACTGTATTTGGTAGGCAGAATTTGCAATGTTTTCTCAGCAAAATTTCACCTTCACTGTTCCCAATCCTACCCTAGTCATACCACACAGCAGACTGCACTGACTGCTGTTGTCTCAGCTCTATTCATAGACATTAATGCTGATTTATAAATACAGCACAGCATAGCCATTAATAAAAAGACAACACAATTATCTCAAAGATTGTGTCACAAAAACTTTGTACCACCGTGAAATCATTGACTTCCTCATATAGGTAGGAGCCACAGCAGGCCAGACCAACAACAAGTGCTAAAGCACATACTTCTCTGCTCGGACCCTGCACCAGTCCAAAGGGTTTCTGATGCATGCTGTACCACCACCGCTTTTGGTGCACAAGCACCGCACTAGCCTCCCATTGAGTAAACAGCCTGATGGTGCATTCTGCTTGCTCCAGGCTGCCACTGTGTTACCAGTGCATTACCACTATGTACATACAACACTGTGATATCCCCAGTACTGTAGGAAGGATTCCTAGTCCCCTGATAATGAAGGGTGCAAGGCCTAATTGCAGTGGTGTGCCCACGCCTCCTTTTTAAAAATTAAGTTTAGAAAATACTTATTATGTATGGGGGGGCTCTATGTGTACCTCAGCCAGGGTCAGATCCAGGGAGGAACCCTCACACCCCAGCTTCCAGCCAGAGGAGACTCAGCAGCTGCAGCCTCCCTGGACTTACTGTAGCCCAGCACACAGCAGAATGTGCTGGGCTGGGGAAAGAGGCTGCTGATAGGTAAGGGGGTAGCACGAACTCTGGCCCCCGGCTGGCCCCACCTGCATGCCCAGGCCACTGGATAACCCCTGCTTTTCCCTGTATTGCTGATACAAAGAAACCCATTTGCAAGATTAGGTACTCTCTGGGGGGTATTCAGTTGTTTGAAAAGTCAGTTGGGTGTCTGTTTTTTTTCTCTCTAATAGACAGGAAAAAACAGACATCCAACTGACTTTTCAAACAATAGAATTCCCCCTCTGTGTAGCCTAACAGTCAATTTCCAATCCGCTGCAGAGCTGCTCTGCTATTTTGGCGCTACCCCCTTGGATGGTATTAGTGGGGTGTGGCTCATTAGGTCGACATGAATTAGGTTGACATACATTGGGTCGACCACGTTTAGTCGACATGCATTAGGGCGACATGATCACTAGGTCGACATGGTCATTAGGTCATGGAAAAAGGTCGACATGAGTTTTTTTTACTTTTTTTGTGTTGTTTTCTTCAAAAAGTGATGTTGTACCCCAATTAGTGCACTGTAACCCCTCACATGGCTAGCTTCGCTCTCCATGCTACGGGCGCGGTGCCTTGCTCCGCTACCGCTGCACTCGCCGCAGGTTACCATTCCCAATTGTAGTCCACGTGGATCGTTAAGTATGAAAAAGGTCAAAAAATTAAAAAAAATTGTGAAAAACTCATGTCGACCTTTTTCCATGTCGACCAAGTACATGTCGACCTAATGACCATGTCGATCTAGTGAACATGTCAACCTAATGCATGTCAAACAAACGTGGTCGGCCCAATGTATGTCGACCTAACTCATGTCAACCTAATGACCGCCATCCGGTATTACTGTGTAGCAGTGAGACTGGGAAGAAGGTTGGGTCTGTCCAGCAGCTCCAGGATTTCTGGGCAAGTCCCCAGCATGACAAAAAAAAGGGGTGTGGCAACCTGGCCATGATCCCAAAACATCATACACAAGGGGAGGTTACTTTATGGATATGAGGCCATGCCACCTTTTCAGGAACATGCGTGCAAGGGGACAGTGGATGGGGGGACAGGGTAAGAAACCACACAGGGTGACATCCAACTTAGTGACACCACTCTTTCCTAGAGACAGTGAAATTATATTGCTATAGAGTTCGGAGATCTCAAATCTCTCAAGTTTAGCTACAGTATGGCGATGCTATATAGTACAAGTTGTGAGTAGCTAGTTTGCAGCACTATGAGGTTTAAAAGAGAGTTTCATGAAAAAAATAATACTTGTAATGTCAACTAGATCTGACGTATAACTTCCAAAGTTGATGGTACAGTAGCTGAGGGGTTAAATGGAGCAGTATTTATTAGAGACAAAGTCAAACATCTACTACACAGATAAGCAGGTAGGAATTGGTCAGCTGGTAACCAAGCCAAATTTTATGGACAATGTCAGGAACGTAGCCAGGGAAATCAGAGCAGGACTGGAAGAGTCAATGGGGGTCATTCCGAGTTGATCGCTCGCTAGCAGTTTTTAGCAGCCGTGCAAACAGTATGCCGCCGCCCACTGGGAGTGTATTTTAGCTTAGCAGAAGTGCAAATGGTTCTATCGCAGAGCGGCTACAAATTTATTTTGTGCAGTTTCAGTGTAGCTCAAAACCTACTCAGCGCTTGCGATCACTTCAGACCATTCAGTTCCGGATTTGACATCACAAACACGCCCTGCGTTCATCCAGCCACGTCTGCGTTTTTCCAGCCACGCCTGTGTTTTTCCGGACACTCCCTGAAAATGGTCAGTTGCCACCCAGAAACGCCCACTTCTTGTCAATCACTCTGCGGCAGCCAGTGCGACTGAAATGCATCGCTAGACCCTGTGTAAAACTACATCGGTCATTGTACTCGTACGTCGCGTGTGCACATTGCACCACATACACATGCGCAGAAAGTGCTGTTTTTTGTATGATCGCTGCACAGCGAACAAATGCAGCTAGCGATCAACTCAGAATGACCCCCAATATGCTAAGAGGCAAAGCCCATGAAAGTTAAACAGCAGAGCCAGGGAACCAGGAACAGCTAGACTGCAATGCAAACACAATAACAAGGATCTGGTAACATAGTTCTGCAGCCTTACTGTACAGTATGATAATGTCAATATTACCTTTCAACACAAAGCTATACCTTTAAACACACCTTTACCATGGAGCTGCTGCGGTCGCTAGCTCATGCTACGTACTTCGTACGCTATTTGCGCACAGAGTCCCATACCGTGTACGCATTAAGTGTACAAACGCCGCACTGCAGGTACAAAGTACACGCAGTGCGTTCGCACCCAATTAATACACCTTAAAACCTTATACAGTTATACAATGCAATGATATGATTACACTTTAAACCTTATGCAGCAAAGCTCTGCAATGATGTTACACCTTAAACCTTAAGTAGCGCTGACGGTATAAAGTACCCGCAGTGCGTACACCTTATCAATACTTATAAACCTTATACAGTTAAATACGCTTTAAACCCTTGCAGGAAAGTGAGGACACAACACCGTTCTGTAGTTGAAACCACAGGGTTCTAAGGCCACCGTGGATTATTTCAAAAGGTAAAACAGTACAAATTATACACTACAGGCTAACAAGATAAATCTAAACAGAATAATGGCTACAGTCAATGTACATACGTGTGAATATTCGCAAGCGCTTCCCGGATCCGGTCCTCCACTAATCAGGTTGAAAGCGTTAAGAGTCTGTGATAGTGACCTGGCCTGCAGCTCGCTCTTTATTCAGTAGATCAAGACATAATACAATAGACACTGTGTGCTCTTCTTCCATTGGTTAGGGGGTGGGACATGTCCTGTGCACTGGGGACCATTGGTCAGTTCAAGAAGTGGGCGATGGCTAGGACTTGAGATGTGGTTTCTGTTGTTTACATCTGAGTTCCCGCCCCATGATCAGTTAAACCCATCACATTAATCATAAATCTGGTATTATTAATAACTTAATGAGGTAAGATTTAATAATGTTCTTATTCCCACCATATTAATGCTTACGTGACTCTGAACAATATGATTCCACACATGATAAGATTATCTATTTCAATCTTCAAGATATACATATATCCACATATTTATATATATATATATATATATATATATATATACATACATACATACGGACACACATACTCCTGCTATTACAATTTGTTAGGAATTATATATTTATTCATCTATATATATATATATATAATATATATTACATATATATAAATGAACACCTCTATCTCCATGGGTTTTAGACTAGGAATGTTAATATTTTAAATTCCTATCTGTCTGGTTTTGTGTTGTGGTTAGCTATTGTTTCTGATCTTCCAAACAGCCTCGGCTCCTGGGCATTGTCAACCTGTTTGTCCCTTCCTTTCAGGTGAGACAATGACAACTCAGCACTCATTGTTCTAAATAGAAACCTGGCCATCTTAGTAAACAAAGGTGTTTGCCCTCTTCATAGAATCTCAAAGCTTAGTGTAAATAAGGCCATTGTATTCTAGTTTCTGGGAGATTTAATTTATGTGTGACTGAATTTCATTCTCTTTCCCTCCACATACATAACATACAGTAAACACAGTTCATATCTATATTCCACTTCTGCATCTAACTATCCTCAGGAACATGCGATCTTCCTCAAACCAACACCAGAATGTTTCCCTTAAAATACCCTACAGCTGGATACCAAACATCCCCTTATAGCCTTAGTCTGTCCCCTCTTATACTGCAAAGGTGAATCCCTTTGTTCTTGAATCATTTAAACAGTTGATACTTGCTGATGTGGTACAAGGGAGCTATATCTAAAATGTACACTATTTGGGTTAAATATGTAATGTTCTAATAACCCTCTATGCGTTCACAAACTCTACCGTAAATGCGCATACCACGAGCTAAGGCGCATGGCCGTGGGGAGCTACTTTACGCAAATTGCGGATATGCGCCCTCACGGCGGAATAAGTGTACGTGCAGCGGGCATGTGTGTGGGGTTAGTACATGGGGTATGCATTACAATATTTTTCGACTTTGACAGTCCACCCTTTGGCAGTCAACAATAACTGCCACTATCTAAACAGAAAAATAGACAATACAATATCTACAGATGATTGGATAAAAACATACAATACAAATTATCTATGGATGATTGGATGGTAGGAGGAGAGGTGTAGGTGGGAAATGTATGGCCTAGTGGGATAGTAAAAAGCATGTATGTATGAATCCATGTCTGAGGGGCATGTATCATTGTGCCGTATATGTTCTAAATAAGCTTAGAGGTATTGCGAAGTATACATTAAATCCTTCTTATCCCATATTAAGGGTCTGTAAGTGGGCCAACAAACACTACCGAACTCTTTTCGGCTTTTTGTTCCAACAAATGGGGTGCACATTTAGTTGATGATACATGAAGGGGGGAACACATGTGAATGCTAATATATGGATATCACCTATCGACTATGTGTGTCACTACCTGAAGGTTGTAGAGATGAAGATAAGGAACATATCAAAAATACATTCACATCACATTTGCGTAATCATTCTTGGGTGTTGATTGAAGTCTTCTCCGGATGGGTGTATTTTTGCTGAGGGAAAACAAAGGAAAAACAGGTGAAAGAAACGGGCCGTGGAATCACGTCTTATCACAACATGGTCTCTATTGATGGGTCATAAATTAAATCAGTTGCTGTAACAATGCCCCCGCTCCTTAAACTCATTACTTTGGTACCGTGCTTGCGCCGCGTTAAAACTCGAACACACCTAAATATCAAGCCAATCATTATGACAACTCCCAGGATACAAAAGAGAAGCTTTCCTACACTCACAATAACATTTTGAGCCCATTCTCCTAAACCTGAGAACCAATTGCGTGGGTTCAACCATGAGACCCAGCCGGTCAGTTCATTACTCACAGTAGTAAGGGTAAGGTTGTGTCTCCTTCGGAACTCCTACTTCAACTGTAAGATATCGTCCATCTTTTGATCTATGACCTCGGTTGGGTCATCAGTGCTGTTTGTAATATACGTGCAGCACTTCACACCATACTGAGTTGCCAAAGTGACGCAGTACCCGCCTGTCACCGCTGTGATATAATTGAGGACCATCATGTGCTGGATCAGTTCCGTTCTGTAAGCTTGCAACTTCCTCCCTGTATACCTGAAGGTGTCATCATACATCTCGGTGATATTATCTATCAGGTTTGCTAGCGCATGGATATACCTATAATTTATAATTCCTCTGGCGGTACGGGTGATGTCTAACGCGAGTAGGAATTGAATCCCGGTGGATTCGTGGAATAAATCAGAGGCTGCGTGCTCTGTCCTATCTATGAGGTGTCTCTTAACGATGTGTTCATAGTGAGTATGATTATAAGGAGCTTGAGCACTGCGGTGAACGTCTTTCATCTTATCATGGGTTATGGTCATTACTTCTGGCAACACTCTTCCAATGTAACACAATCCCTCTGAGTTTGGGGCAAGCCACTTATAAGCCTTCCTCCCACATATGAAATAAGCATCATCGGGGAGAACATATGGGACAGAATATGACATTATCATATTGCAAACTTTCCAAGTGAAAAATCCTATCCCTATCTCTCTCTTCTGTTCAGTACACGTATCAGGCTGTATGATATGCGCACAGTACCCTGGTGCTACTTCTCCAACCTGCATGGCCTTACTTCCTAGAGTATACCTATACCGGAAATACCTTCCACCATCGGCTATTTGGCGTATAAGTTCAGGGTCTACGGGCATTCTGTCAGCTCTGTGTGAAAATGCCATGGTTTGGTTATTCCATGTCACTTCCCAATTTCCCGGCTTTCGGGAATTGGAAATGTTAACATACTAAGGACCTATTCACATGATATTGGTGGAGCTTCAGACTAGGGGGCTTAGAAATATTAAATTTCTTGTCCACCGGTCTCCCACCCCGTAATTCAAGTACCTCATCTATTGTTAAAGGATACGGTACTAGTCCTGACTTGCTCTGACCTTGAGGTACTTGTGAGCACACCCAGCATTCTATTTGGTTTAAAACCTTACCCACTAATGAGTGATAATCACTCAATGGATGATGGTCCATGTTGATATTAAGGCTGGACTGACATCTCTGGATGCACCCATCCTCAACTATGTTTTCACAATTCCTACAGATACAATTTTCCTCAGCCAATAACCCTTCACAGTGCCTCCTAGTTTCTAGACTACCAGATCGTTTTCTGACACTCGCCTTTGCTCGATGGATGTGTTGCTCTTGGAATTCTACAAATCCGTCCTTGCCATCAGAACCCATTCCAGATCCTTTCTCGACCTCTCTGGTACTCTCACCGAAACAGACTGCTCTGGTCACCAACAGGGTCAACAGGAAAACCCGGAACGCAGTCTCTTGGGGTAAGTCCATCTTGTTAAGGGGAGAGAAAGGAACCAAGGAGGGGGAGGAAAGGAGGGTAATGGGAGATTGAAAAAATAATGAAAAGGAAAAAGAAAACTGGTACGACAACCGCCTCTAGTCTTGTTGTTCTCCGTGCTCAGGTGCCGTCTCAACAGTGCTGCCTCTCAATCTTCCCGGAACAGACACTCCAGTGATACGCTATTCTTTCCGAGTCAGCGACCTTTCTGTAGGGAACATAAATCCTGTATTACAATGTGTTTAACTGTTGTGTGAAATAAACCATCCGTGGAAAATGAAAAAAGAGAGAGAGAATAATAAAAAGAAAATTTGTCAGATTTGCGTTCACCATCAGGCTGTCACACCATCATGTCTATCGGTATCTCTGCACAGTCTCCATTCACCAGTATTTCCACTCTCCACCCTCTGTGCATGCCAGGCAATATGATGCTGGTGAGATATACTGGGGTTGGGCAGACCTCTGAAAAGACCGAGTAGACATGTGACGTTTGAGCTGTAAATCTGTCGGTGAACGTCAGAGATGAAGAGGAAACTTTAAAAGATAAATCACAGAGTTTATCTGTCCGCCCCTGTATCTACAAGAAATGATCTACCAACTACATCAACTGTGACCTCAGGTTCACTACCAAGGCTAGCAATCAACTTCACTGGCTGCAGACTACAGGTGTGGCCCCAAATTTTTCCTATGTGATCCCTGATCCCAATTACGTGTATCATAACTTTGCTCGTGTTCTTGTCTAGGGGTTCTGAATTTATGTGTGCTGTTACAATTGCTGGCATAATGCCCTTCCCTTTTACACAGATAACAAACTCTTGGCTTCCTCCACGTGCCAGGGGCCTGGGGTTTTGGTCGAGTTGATGCTTCCAGTGCTTGGATGCTCATCACCATCAACCGCTCTCCCTGTGCCTCTCTGGTTCTCTGGATATTACGGTCGTGCTCGATAGCAGACTCTCTTAATGCAGCCACCGAAATACCTCTCCAGTTAGGTAGAGAGGTTTGTACCCTGGTTCTTAGTGTGTCTTTTAACCCGTCCATTAATACGGACACAGCTACATCTCTATGATGTATATTTTCCTTAATGTCCTCGATCCCAGTGTATCTAGCCATTTCCTGCAGTGCTCGATGGAAATATTCAGAAGCAGTTTCACCTTCTTTTTTTTTGACTTATGGAAAATATTTTATTCCATTTGACAACAGTAGGGAAATATACTCCTAATTGTAGATTGATCTGTCATACATTCTCCTGAGTGTATTCATCAGTGAGAGGTACTTCTACATCTAATTTACAATCAGTATATGAATTTCGCAGGGTCAATATTGGAGGGTAAACATGTCCGTAGCACTGTTCGCCAATCTTTGTTTGTGGGTTCGGTGGCGTTACCTAATTCTCTAATAAACATCTGACATGCGGCTAGATCCTTTCTGGGATCGGGAAATTCAGACAAAATTGTACTCAATTCTGTCCGGGACCAAGGACAATGCATAGCAATGTTCCTGATGGGAGTGATTCACTGAGCGTCAGTCCTCCCATTGGCGACTGCGATCACCCTGACAGGATTTAGTTCAATTACACCATTTTGTGTTGACTCTACAATGTGAGGTGCTATTATCTCTGCATAATGTACAGTACCGTACTTACCTGTGGACACGACCTCACCTGTCCCTCTGCTAGGGGCCTTTGCTACTGCTCTTACCGGTTGGGCCATGCCCACCTGGGTGTCTCGTATGGTGGCTGCTAGAGAGAGAGCCGATATCGTGCTGGGCTCATCTTCTTGCTCGCAGTCCTGAGGGAAGTTTAAAATGGGATACAACTTGCACGGGTTAGCATTAATACATTTATCAGCTTTACTCTTATTATCATTACTACATTTATCAACTTTACTCTTATCATATATCAGTATGCCATTGTCTGTAGCCACTTTCTTCCCTGTAATATACGGTGGTGGTGGTGCGGTTGCCATCAGTTTCCTGTTAGGTTTGGAACTGGCTGTGTAAGCTAGTTCCCTCTGCATATCGCCCTCTTGCTGCCATAAATATAAACAGTTTATGTGTCTGATCCTTTGTTTTTGGGACTTTAACAGACATATCCTAACCCTTAAATTCTGCAATACCTCTGGTTCAAAACTACCTATCCCAAGAAATGATGCTTTATCCCCCACAGTCATTCGTGTCCACTCATCACAAAAGGTCTCAGTGTGGGGACCATACTTCCCCCACATTACTAACCGAGCTGACCCCCTGGGTTTGAAATCTGCAGTCTGAACCCTGACTGAGGAACGTCCCTGTGTTGTGCACTTGGCTTCCATTGTGGACCTTTTTAACACGGGAAAACTTCCTAAAATGCACCAAACACAGTAGTCTACCGGTGGAAGTCCTCAAAGTTCTTCCACTAACTTCTTCTGCTCCGAGTATCACAGATCCGCCTTATTTAGCAGACACATGTAGCCGTTGCAGGCCCTACTTCAGCCTATATCCCCTGGGTCTTTAGGAGTAACTTACCGTACCCAGTGAATATCTGCCTCTGGAGAGTTTCCTGAGAGACCAGCGAAAACTCCCTAAACCTTTACTTTACACAAATCACGCTTGCATGTGCTTCCTCTAACGCGTATGATAACGAGATTTACGCACAAATATGCAAAACTTCGTATCACGTTGCGTCACGTATTGCCCATACAACCGTGCGGTCCAATCGTACTGCTTATAGACACTTGCTATCTATAAGTGGTAGGATCACTGGAGTCTCCACACTGTGCTCCAAAACAGCCGGAGCGTAATACCACGAAAACTTTATCACACTCCGTTGCACGTATTCACCTAGACCGTGCTCACCATGTTTTCACCTAGACCGTGCTTTACCAAGTCCACCAAGCGGGGTTCAATACATTCACACCTTATTCAGCCCACACTAACATTCTATAGTTTTCTGATCAGAAAAATATATTTTCCTGTTAGCTGATAGCTTTCCCCAAAGGTACTACAGTAAAAAAGTTTTTTAAACTAAATATTGGAAACTGAACAAATTTGTGCTATTATCACATGGCTACCGTCTCGCGCCTAAACTAAAACAATGCTATTGTGTAATTTGTACTTAGCGGTCGTACCCTTTACGCATGTTGCGTAAACACGCCACGTGCGTAGGTCTTTACGTAGCGTACGCAGTCCCATACTTTGTCCGAGACATGTGTACAAAGGCCGTACATCCGCAGTACTACAAATTCCACACTTCTATAAATGTAAGCAATATTAACTATAATCGCTCACTTAACACTACACACAGTTTCTTCTGTAAAAACCTTTACAACTAGGCCAGGCTGCATGTGCGTCTTACACTTATTTCTTAAATATTAACTCTATATTTAAACTAAATAGCAACAAATTTTTTCAGTACAGGTCAAAATGAATCTAATAATCATCAATAATTCAAATGGTATGATTCAGATTGGATAGCTATCTTGCAGAACATACACTGATATAAATATACACATAATTATAATATTATATATATGTACCATTCACTGGTCTCCTGAAAATTATTTACCCATTAAGTGCTTCTAATTTGCATATGAATTCTATGTGCTATTGGTTGCCTGTAAAGGTGGTTTTTTTTCACTGTTAGGAAAAAGCAGTTACACAGGTTAATTTGCATTTCAATGGCTATCTTATAGCAAGCAGAGTTAACTGAATCTTAGAGAGAGAAAAAAAACTTTTTTTTATATCTGTGTGTACTTCTTACATCAAGTATTCATCTTACTATTAACTTTCATTAAGCCCCATCTGAAACTATTTGTAATTGACTATGGCATGGGTTAAATAAATGCATTGGTAACTCATAAATTGTGATTTCTTTTTGACCAAGGACGGCTTATTATTCCGGGCAGTGAAAATCAGCCATTTAGAAAAAATGACCTTCCCAACATGGCCGCTGCTCCTCCCCCTTCCACATCCCTGAGGGTTACACAAAATGGTGGACAAGCCATGTGTTTAGTCCAAAATGGAGAACAGACCATGCGGCTTCCTTTGTCACAAAGAAATCACACACCATGCAAGCCCCTGAAGTTATTTTAGGCCTGAGTTAAAAAAAAAACTATATCAAGGCTTTTGCAGCAACTTTTAAATGTACTTTTACCCTACTTAACAGATAAGCAATTCAATCTGAATCAAACACAATATGACTCATTTGAACCTTGTTTTGCAACAATATGATCAGATATGCAGAGTACAGGTGTATGCTTGTATTGTGTGCGCATTTGGCGCCAAACAGAAATTCACAGACTTTAAAAATAGCTTTGCGTTCTTACCTTCCGGATTCCACCAGCATCCCAACAAACCTTGTAGAGCAGACGCTTATCTTATCAGCACTAGTGTATCCACCAACCAGGAGAAGGTTTGTGTGGGTTACCTTACCGCCCTTTGCTGATAGATAAAGTCTGCTGTACCCTGCTAGGCTGTAGGTATGAGGAAAAACTGGACGAGCCCTCAATTGATAATGTCAATATTACCTTTCAACACAAAGCTATACCTTTAAACACACCTTTACCATGGAGCTGCTGCGGTCGCTAGCTCACGCTACGTACTTCGTACGCTATTTGCGCACAGAGTCCCGTACCGTGTACGCACTTAGTGTACAAACGCCGCACTGCGGGTACAAAGTACACGCAGTGCGTTCGCACCCAATTAATACACCTTAAAACCTTATACAGTTATACAATGCAATGATATGATTACACTTTAAACCTTATGCAGCAAAGCTCTGCAATGATGTTACACCTTAAACCTTAAGTAGCGCTGACAGTATAAAGTACCCGCAGTGCGTACACCTTATCAATACTTATAAACCTTATACAGTTAAATACGCTTTAAACCCTTGCAGGAAAGTGAGGACACAACACCGTTCTGTAGTTGAAACCACAGGGTTCTAAGGCCACCGTGGATTATTTCAAAAGGTAAAACAGTACAAATTATACACTACAGGCTAACAAGATAAATCTAAACAGAATAATGGCTACAGTCAATGTACATACGTGTGAATATTCGCAAGCGCTTCCCGGATCCGGTCCTCCACTAATCAGGTTGAAAGCGTTAAGAGTCTGTGATAGTGACCTGGCCTGCAGCTCGCTCTTTATTCAGTAGATCAAGACATAATACAATAGACACTGTGTGCTCTTCTTCCATTGGTTAGGGGGTGGGACATGTCCTGTGCACCGGGGACCATTGGTCAGTTCAAGAAGTGGGCGATGGCTAGGACTTGAGATGTGGTTTCTGTTGTTTACATCTGAGTTCCCGCCCTATGATCAGTTAAACCCATCACATTAATCATAAATCTGGTATTATTAATAACTTAATGAGGTAAGATTTAATAATGTTCTTATTTCCACCATATTAATGCTTACGTGACTCTGAACAATATGATTCCACACATGATATGATTATCTATTTCAATCTTCAAGATATACATATATCCACATATTCATATATATATATATACATACATATATATATATATATATATATACATACATATATATATATATATATACGTACACATATACTCCTGCTATTACAATTTGTTAGGAATTATATATTTATTCATCTATATATATATATATATATATATATATATATAAATATATATTACATATATATAAATGAACACCTCTATCTCCATGGGTTTTAGACTAGGAATGTTAATATTTTAAATTCCTATCTGTCTGGTTTTGTGTTGTGGTTAGCTATTGTTTCTGATCTTCCAAACAGCCTCGGCTCCTGGGCATTGTCAACCTGTTTGTCCCTTCCTTTCAGGTGAGACAATGACAACTCAGCACTCATTGTTCTAAATAGAAACCTGGCCATCTTAATAAACAAAGGTGTTTGCCCTCTTCATAGAATCTCAAAGCTTAGTGTAAATAAGGCCATTGTATTCTAGTCTCTGGGAGATTTAATTTATGTGTGACTGAATTTCATTCTCTTTCCCTCCACATACATAACATACAGTAAACACAGTTCATATCTATATTCCACTTCTGCATCTAACTATCCTCAGGAACATGCGATCTTCCTCAAACCAACACCAGAATGTTTCCCTTAAAATACCCTACAGCTGGATACCAAACATCACCTTATAGCCTTAATCTGTCCCCTCTTATCCTGCAAAGGTGAATCCCTTTGTTCTTGAATCATTTAAACTGTTGATACTTGCTGATGTGGTACAAGGGAGCTATATCTAAAATGTACACTATTTGGGTTAAATATGTAATGTTCTAATAACCCTCTATGCGTTCACAAACTGTACCGAAAATGCGCATACCACGCGCTAAGGCGAATGGCCATGGGGAGCTACTTTACGCAAATTGCTGATATGCGCCCTCATGGCGGAATAAGTGTACGCGCAGCGGGCATGTGTGTGGGGTTAGTACATGGGGTATGCATTATAATATTTTTCGACTTTGACAAGTATATACAGTACCTCCACGGTGCATGAGATTGGCTGTAGCCAGGAAGAGGGCGGAGAACATGCTCACCCATAATGATGAATTATTTATGTACAGGAGCCTAAACAACAGCAGCTGCTCCTTCTCATTTGATAGAATCCCTGGTTCTGAGTTCACAAAACTTAAGATCAAGTGCCACGGAGTGTATTATTATCTTTTCTTACCAGTTCATGACAGCCCTGGACTAAAACTACACTGTCAATATAATATATTGCTTTTACTATATAACTAGCTGCTCTACCCGTTCTTTACACGGGAGTTTCTGATTATTACAGTTGTAAATATAAAAAATTAGTGTTAAAAATTTAGTAAATCTATAGAGATGTACAGTACATTTGAGATGTCTTAATGTAAGTAAATATTAATCCATGGTTCTTGTCGTTACCCGAGGAGCACCCGTAGCAGATACAGTAAAAAGTGAGAGAACCAATTCTACACACTGGAGGTGCAATCCAAATTTTGATCTGATTGTCTGTTTGGGCGTTATCATTTACGCAACGCAAGCCACGCATCAGTAATGGTGTCATTATGTCAACCGCCTTTTCATCCCATTAGGGGAGGTTTATTAAAATTCTAATTACATAGTTTTCCTATTTCCCACCTGCAGAATACCTATGTTACATTTCAGCTTCCTAACATATCGGGAAGTAAGAGAATTAGTGATGAGTGAGTGAGTGAGTGAGTGAGTGAGTGAGTGAGTGAGTGAGGGTTTCGCATTTATATAAATAGATGAGCAAATTCAAATTTGCAATGTAGCTCTAGTCTTGACCTTTTATATAAATGGAGGACCATGTTTATTTTTGCAATGCTCAGACATGATCAAAGCTTTTGAACAGTAAAACAATACTTATGGCTCTTTTTAAAGTTTATTGTACTGTAATCTAAGAAGCACCTTATACAGTAGATTGCATCAAACACCACAACATAGACACAACTTTAAAAATATCACAGTGTGCACCAACAGACAAATTTAGTAGAATTCTTTAAGATAACACAAGGGGGTATATTTACTAAGGTCCCGATTTTGACCAAGATGGTGTTTTTTCTTCAAAGTGTCATCTCGGGAATTTACTAAACTCAAATCACAGCAGTGATGAGGGCATTCCTATTTTTATTACGGCTGTGTAGTAAAAGTACGAATGAATACACCATCGGTCAAACGCGGCTGATTAGATATAGAACTCGGTCATTTACTAAGCATTCGTATTTGTATTTTCTACCGTGAAAATGGTTTTGCGGTCGTAATAATTTACTAATCGTACAAAAAGCCTAAAAAAAAAGTAGACCTGCTTTTGAGAAGCGTGTTTACATGTGTTGTCAATTATACATTACTCACACCTGACGTTTTTGCCCTTTAAAAGAGGCCCCAACACATTTCTCAACACTCTCAATCTGAAATGGCTGCTACTGTGTGTCGTACTGCTGTATTGTTTGCTGTGGGATACCTGACACTGCTCCACGAGGCTACAATAAACCCAGGCCAGGAAAAACTACAGGGTAAGCAGGTTGTACATGTTCCGCGTAGGCTGGGCATGCCTTTATTTTTTAGTGGTAGTTTAAACGAGAACTAAATTGCTGATGACCATGTTATACAGATGCTCAGACTAAATGTTATAATAAGAATTTACTTACCGATAATTCTATTTCTCGTAGTCCGTAGTGGATGCTGGGGACTCCGTCAGGACCATGGGGGATTAGCGGCTCCGCAGGAGACAGGGCACAAAAGTAAAAGCTTTAGGATCAGGTGGTGTGCACTGGCTCCTCCCCCTATGACCCTCCTCCAAGCCTCAGTTAGGATACTGTGCCCGGACGAGCGTACACAATAAGGAAGGATTTTGAATCCCGGGTAAGACTCATACCAGCCACACCAATCACACTGTACAACCTGTGATCTGAACCCAGTTAACAGCATGATAACAGCGGAGCCTCTGAAAAGATGGCTCACAACAATAATAACCCGATTTTTGTAACAATAACTATGTACAAGTATTGCAGACAATCCGCACTTGGGATGGGCGCCCAGCATCCACTACGGACTACGAGAAATAGAATTATCGGTAAGTAAATTCTTATTTTCTCTGACGTCCTAAGTGGATGCTGGGGACTCCGTCAGGACCATGGGGATTATACCAAAGCTCCCAAACGGGCGGGAGAGTGCGGATGACTCTGCAGCACCGAGTGAGAGAACTCCAGGTCCTCCTCAGCCAGGGTGTGCCCCTGACCAAGTAGCAGCTCGGCAAAGTTGTAAAGCCGAGACCCCTCGGGCAGCCGCCCAAGATGAGCCCACCTTCCTTGTGGAATGGGCATTTACATATTTTGGCTGTGGCAGGCCTGCCACAGAATGTGCAAGCTGAATTGTACTACACATCCAACTAGCAATCGTCTGCTTAGAAGCAAGAGCACCCAGTTTGTTGGGTGCATACAGGATAACAGCAAGTCAGTTTTCCTGACTCCAGCCGTCCTGGAAACCTATATTTTCAGGGCCCTGACAACATCTAGCAACTTGGAGTCCTCCAAGTCCCTAGTAGCCGCAGGTACCACAATAAGCTGGTTCAGGTGAAACGCTGACACCACCTTAGGGAGAAACTGGGGACGAGTCCGCAGCTCTGCCCTGTCCGAATGGACAATCAGATATGGGCTTTTGTGAGACAAAGCCGCCAATTCTGACACTCGCCTGGCCGAGGCCAGGGCCAACATCATGGTCACTTTCCATGTGAAATATTTCAAATCCACAGATTTGAGCGGTTTAAACCAATGTGATTTGAGGAATCCCAGAACTACGTTGAGATCCCACAGTGCCACTGGAGGCACAAAAGGGGGTTGTATATGCAGTACTCCCTTGACAAACTTCTGGACTTCAGGAACTGAAGCCAATTCTTTCTGGAAGAAAATCGACAGGGCCGAAATTTGAACCTTAATGGACCCCAATTTGAGGCCCATAGACACTCCTGTTTGCAGGAAATGCAGGAATCGACCGAGTTGAAATTTCTTCGTGGGGCCTTCCTGGCCTCACACCACGCAACATATTTTCGCCACATGTGGTGATAATGTTGTGCGGTCACCTCCTTCCTGGCTTTGACCAGGGTAGGAATGACCTTTTCCGGAATGCCTTTTTCCCTTAGGATCCGGCGTTCAACCGCCATGCCGTCAAACGCAGCCGCGGTAAGTCTTGGAACAGACATGGTACTTGCTGAAGCAAGTCCCTTCTTAGCGGCAGAGGCCATGAGTCCTCTGTGAGCATCTCTTGAAGTTCCGGGTACCAAGTCCTTCTTGGCCAATCCGGAGCCCCGAGTATAGTTCTTACTCCTCTACGTCTTATAATTCTCAGTACCTTAGGTATGAGAAGCAGAGGAGGGAACACATACACCGACTGGTACACCCACGGTGTTACCAGAACGTCCACAGCTATTGCCTGAGGGTCTCTTGACCTGGCGCAATACCTGTCCAGTTTTTTGTTCAGGCGGGACGCCATCATGTCCACCTTTGGTCTTTTCCAACGGTTCACAATCATGTGGAAGACTTCCCGATGAAGTCCCCACTCTCCCGGGTGGAGGTCGTGCTGAGGAAGTCTGCTTCCCAGTTGTCCACTCCCGGAATGAACACTGCTGACAGTGCTAACACATGATTTTCCGCCCAGCGAAGAATCCTTGCAGTTTCTGCCATTGCCCTCCTGCTTCTTGTGCCGCCCAGTCTGTTTACGTGGGCGACTGCCGTGATGTTGTCCCACTGGATCAATACCGGCTGACCTTGAAGCAGAGGTCTTGCTAAGCTTAGAGCATTGTAAATTGCTCTTAGCTCCAGTATATTTATGTGGAGAGAAGTCTCCAGACTTGATCACACTCCCTGGAAATTTTTTCCTTGTGTGACTGCTCCCCAGCCTTTCAGGCTGGCATCCGTGGTCACCAGGACCCAGTCCTGAATGCCGAATCTGTGGCCCTTTAGTAGATGAGCACTCTGCAGCCACCACAGAAGAGACACCCTTGTCCTTGGAGACAGGGTTATCCGCTGATGCATCTGAAGATGCGATCCGGACCATTTTTCCAGCAGATCCCACTGAAAAGTTCTTGCGTGAAATCTGCCGAATGGAATCGCTTCGTAAGAAGCCACCATTTTTCCCAGGACCCTTGTGCAATGATGCACTGACACTTTTCCTGGTTTTAGGAGGTTCCTGACTAGCTCGGATAACTCCCTTGCTTTCTCCTCCGGGAGAAACACCTTTTTCTGGACTGTGTCCAGAATCATCCCTAGGAACAGCAGACGTGTCGTCGGAGACAGCTGCGATTTTGGAATATTTAGAATCCACCCGTGCTGTCGTAGAACTACTTGAGATAGTGCTACTCCGACCTCCAACTGTTCTCTGGACCTTGCCCTTATCAGGAGATCGTCCAAGTAAGGGATAATTAAAACGCCTTTTCTTTGAAGAAGAATCATCATTTCGGCCATTACCTTGGTAAAGACCCGGGGTGCCGTGGACAATCCAAACGGCAGCGTCTGAAACTGATAGTGACAGTTTTGTACCACGAACCTGAGGTACCCTTGGTGAGAAGGGCAAATTGGGACATGGAGGTAAGCATCCTTGATGTCCAGGGACACCATATAGTCCCCTTCTTCCTGGTTCGCTATCACTGCTCTGAGTGACTCCATCTTGATTTGAACCTTTGTATGTAAGTGTTCAAATATTTCAGATTTAGAATAGGTCTCACCGAGCCGTCTGGCTTCAGTACCACAATATAGTGTGGAATAATACCCCATTCCTTGTTGTAGGAGGGGTACTTTGATTATCACCTGCTGGGAATACAGCTTGTGAATTGTTTCCAATACTGCCTCCCTGTCGGAGGGAGACGTTGGTAAAGCAGACTTCAGGAACCTGCGAGGGGGAGACGTCTCGAATCTCCAATCTGTACCCCTGGGATACTACTTGTAGGATCCAGGGGTCCACTTGCGAGTGAGCCCACTGCGCGCTGAAACTCTTGAGACGACCCCCCACCGCAGCTGAGTCCGCTTGTACGGCCCCAGCGTCATGCTGAGGACTTGGCAAAAGCGGTGGAGGGCTTCTGTTCCTGGGAATGGGCTGCCTGCTGCAGTCTTCTTCCCTTTCCTCTATCCCTGGGCAGATATGACTGGCCTTTTGCCTGCTTGCCCTTATGGGGACGAAAGGACTGAGGCTGAAAAGACGGTGTCTTTTTCTGCTGAGATGTGACTTGGGGTAAAAAAGATGGATTTTCCAGCTGTTGCCGTGGCCACCAGGTCCGATGGACCGACCCCAAATAACTCCTCCCCTTTATACGGCAATACTTCCATGTGCCGTTTGGAATCTGCATCACCTGACCACTGTCGTGTCCATAAACATCTTCTGGCAGATATGGACATCGCACTTACTCTTGATGCCAGAGTGCAAATATCCCTCTGTGCATCTCGCATATATAGAAATGCATCCTTTAAATGCTCTATAGTCAATAAAATACTGTCCCTGTCAAGGGTATCAATATTTTCAGTCAGGGAATCCGACCAAGCCACCCCAGCGCTGCACATCCAGGCTGAGGCGATCGCTGGTCGCAGTATAACACCAGTATGTGTGTATATACTTTTTAGGATATTTTCCAGCCTCCTATCAGCTGGCTCCTTGAGGGCGGCCGTATCTGGAGACGGTAACGCCACTTGTTTTGATAAGCGTGTGAGCGCCTTATCCACCCTAAGGGGTGTTTCCCAACGCGCCCTAACTTCTGGCGGGAAAGGGTATAACGCCAATAATTTTCTATCGGGGAAAACCCACGCATCATCACACACTTCATTTAATTTATCTGATTCAGGAAAAACTACAGGTAGTTTTTTCACACCCCACATAATACCCTCTTTTGTGGTGCTTGTAGTATCAGAAATATGTAACACCTCCTTCATTGCCCTTAACATGTAACGTGTGGCCAAAATGGAAAATACGTTTGTTTCTTCACCGTCGACACTGGAGTCAGTGTCCGTGTCTGTGTCTGTGTCGACCGACTGAGGTAAATGGGCGTTTTAAAGCCCCTGACGGTGTTTGAGACGCCTGGACAGGTACTAATTGGTTTGCCGGCCGTCTCATGTCGTCAACTGACCTTGCAGCGTGTTGACATTATCACGTAATTCCCTAAATAAGCCATCCATTCCGGTGTCGACTCCCTAGAGAGTGACATCACCATTACAGGCAATTGCTCCGCCTCCTCACCAACATCGTCCTCATACATGTCGACACACACGTACCGACACACAGCACACACACAGGGAATGCTCTGATAGAGGACAGGACCCCACTAGCCCTTTGGGGAGACAGAGGGAGAGTTTGCCAGCACACACCAAAACGCTATAATTATACAGGGACAACCTTTATATAAGTGTTTTTCCCTTATAGCATCTTAATATATATAATCATATCGCCAAATAAGTGCCCCCCCTCTCTGTTTTAACCCTGTTTCTGTAGTGCAGTGCAGGGGAGAGCCTGGGAGCCTTCCCACCAGCATTTCTGTGAGGGAAAATGGCGCTGTGTGCTGAGGAGAATAGGCTCCGCCCCCTTTTCGGCGGGCTTCTTCTCCCGTTTTTCTGAGACCTGGCAGGGGTTAAATACATCCATATAGCCCCAGGGGCTATATGTGATGTATCTTTTAGCCAGTATAGGTATTTCATTGCTGCCCAGGGCGCCCCCCCCAGCGCCCTGCACCCTCAGTGACCGCTGGTGTGAAGTGTGCTGACAACAATGGCGCACAGCTGCAGTGCTGTGTGCTACCTCATGAAGACTGAAAAGTCTTCTGCCGCCGGTTTCTGGACCTCTTCACTCTTCGGCATCTGCAAGGGGGTCGGCGGCGCGGCTCTGGGACCGGACTCCATGGCTGGGCCTGTGTTCGATCCCTCTGGAGCTAATGGTGTCCAGTAGCCTAAGAAGCCAATCCATCCTGCACGCAGGTGAGTTCACTTCTTCTCCCCTAAGTCCCTCGTAGCAGTGAGCCTGTTGCCAGCAGGACTCACTGAAAATAAAAAAACTAACAAAACTTTTACTCTAAGCAGCTCTTTAGGAGAGCCACCTAGATTGCACCCTGCTCGGCCGGGCACAAAAATCTAACTGAGGCTTGGAGGAGGGTCATAGGGGGAGGAGCCAGTGCACACCACCTGATCCTAAAGCTTTTACTTTTGTGCCCTGTCTCCTGCGGAGCCGCTAATCCCCCATGGTCCTGACGGAGTCCCCAGCATCCACTTAGGACGTCAGAGAAAACTAATTTCACTCTGTATGATCTGGTCAAACTGACCCTAGACCCTGAGACAGCACGCTCTCGCCCTGTCTCAGGCCTGCACAAACTCATTCCTGTGTTGCACTTTATGGCTACTGGCAGCTTCCAGCCTGTGAGTTGCAAAGTAGTTAGTATTTCACAGGCCACCTTCTAGAAATATGTAATTCAGGTGATTGAAAACATACATACACGTCTACGTCTAAGTGTTGCTTCTGTAATGTAATTTAACTAAATTTGGACTTGCTTACAGGTCATGACACTCACCTTTATTTTTTGATGGGCCACTCAGGTTTTGGATGTCTTGGCTGGCTACATAGATGCCTCTCTCTGCTTCCCTACCCAGGAGTCGCAGTGGCCTGCAGTCAGGGTAGCTTTATGTGATCTTGCGGCCATGGCCAATGTGCTGGGTGTCATAGATTAGACATACGGTGAGCTGAGGACACCTAGGGGCAGGCAATATATTTATACCAATACTCATCTGGCCCTAGACACTAATGTGGTGTTTGTTTTTGTAGCTAATTAAGCAATACACATATTTGGTGTTAACAATTTATTTTTAACAACATACCAATTTTGGCATAACAGAAAATGTAACTAATTAAATGGCCACCATATTCTGGCCAGTCATTATTATTTTTTTCTTTTTTGGGTGCTGGGTGCGGAGGATTGTGGTGGCTCGTGGGCGCGGCTTCGACTTGAGCGTCGAACTGGGGATTGAACTGGGGTGTGGCTTGGGGTTGTTGTCCCTGAGCTCGAGGTCACATGGTGTGGGCCCAACACACTTAGACTTTGGCTAAGAATGTTCAAACTTGCCGTTAGCTGCGTATTAGCGGCAGTGTTGTTTCCAATCATTCGAGACAGATTGTCATTGATTAATTGGTTATGCTGTATCATCTGGATAAGTGTTTGTTGCTGCCGCTGCTGATCATCCAAGATGCGCTGAAGGTTTGCCTGCATTTGGGTGTTGTCTGCCCTCATCTACTCCATAGTGTTCGCAATTCGGCCCACCTGCACTATGAGTCTGCCTGAGTTGCGACTCAGTCTTGGCAAATGATGGGGCAGACTTGACAGGTATTGGGTTTGGGTGGTGAGGCACGCGTAGTGTTGTGCCTGTTGTGAGGACCAACTTGACCTAAACTCTGGGCCCATTTGTGTTGGGCCTCGTGTTGTGCTCATTTGGGGTTTTGGGATGTTTGAGGTGGTTGGGGTATGTCCTGAGGCATGTTTGCCTGTGTTGGATCGATGGGCTGCAGGTGGAGTGTGAAGGTCTCCTGGTCACGGTCCTGCTGGACATCGTCGCTCATGATGGCTGGGTCTGTATGGGGTTGAACACAGGCAATATTTAGTACATATGTCGCATTGGTCTTAGGATAGTTTTTCATCAACATGCATTACTTCATAATATTAATGTAATAGGTAAATAGTTTGTGGAATAAACTTAACTATGTTGGTCACCTTTTAGTTAAATGATGTGGCTCCAAATGTATACTACTCAGTTGTTTAAAGTTTGTTGAAATTGTAGGATTCAGAGTCATAATTACTGTTTAAACTCCATGAACTCTAACAAAATCAAAGTACTACATTTTCTTTTGGATTATGAAGCTTCCTTTGGACCAACACACAAAAATCAAAAAATGTGTGGAACAATACACTCATACATTGGTCAAGGCAGTCAGTAGTCTGGCCAAAACGTTTACTAATATAGTGGTATAAAATGTACACATTAACAATGTTATTCAAATTTTTAAGGTGCCCTATGTTTAGAAGTGGTATTTTTGCCCATGTCAAACCTTTTTTTTACATTTTTTTTTTAATGATTTTATTTAGGTAGCAAAAAAGCAATTGCGTAAATGTGTTGATATGGGCATCCTCAAATTTGACAATTAACATCCTAAAATTACGTTAACACCATCTGCTTGTAGTTGTTTATTATTGCAAGTATGAGTGGTCATTTTGAGTTTTGTTTTTACAGTACTAACAGTGGTGCAGATGTATAAACCTGGAGAAGGCATAAGGAAGTGAGAAACCAGTGATATGTGCAAGGTGGTAAAGGCACAAGGCAAGCAGCTCCAAAATGTACCTTCACATTTTTATTAAATTTTGTACTGCTGCCTTTATCATCTTGCACATAACAGTGTTTTTTCACTTCCTTATGCCTTCTCCAGGTTATTTAATCTACTCCACTGTTTTCTAACTTAATTTCAATAATAAAATCTATTTACTCACCAGACACCTGTGGGGATTGTGGATCCTCACTTTGGGGGCTGGCCAAAAGAGCGAGTGGTGGCACGGCCAACACTGCAGAGATGCGCCTTTGGGGTGGTGATGCTGGTGCAGGAGCAGGAGCTGGAGCATCAACACGGGGCTCTTGGGTGGCCTTGGAGCCACAGTAATGGTGCCCTGTGATGGGCGCCTTAGTGGAGGCGGAACAGACGAAGAACCTGTGTGATAAGATCTTCATTATCATTTTGTTTTTCTATGTGTTTGCAGAATATGTGGTTACAGTTAAATCTTACCTGCATTCCCACCATCTGCAGCTCTAGGCTGTGTTGGATGTGGCCTGGCTGTGCTGCTTCTCTGGCGTACTGTAGAAAGAAGAAGAATGTCGATATGAACATACTCTTTGGTTGTTATGTTTATGCAAAATTCTTTTTGGGATGAAAACATAGGTGGTAGCTGCTGTTACTTAAACTAAGCGATGCTTAGCCTTGAATGCATGCCTACATTGGGTGTGTATACTTTAAATGCAAAACAAATTAACCATACAATACATACACAAATGCAAATAATGCCCAATACTACTTAAAACACATACGTCGTAGCTTTACACAGCCACAATATTGCATGCTCAGTTACCAATTTTTAACGCAAAAAATAATACAGTAGCCACAAATATCTGCACTAAAATGAAATCAACAAACCTACAAATGCATGCAAATACACATAATCAACACAAATGATAACCCAGAACAACACAAAATAAGCATACATCCATTGAAAATGCAATTATTTGAAAACATATGCATAAAACACAGTCATCACACTTCATTAATAAACTCCGACTAACATTTACTTGGAAAAGCAGACAGCAGAAAATGGCCAACACAACCAGAAACATTGACAATACATAATGGCAAAAAAAACAGAATTAAGAGTCACACTACACCAGCCCGGGCCAACCTGTGTCTCTCCAGATGTAGTGAAACTACACATCCCAGCATGCCCGCCAACACATTTGTCCTTCACTAAGTTCAAAACTGTGGCAAGGTATGATGGGACTTGTAGTTTGACAACAGCTGGAGAGCCATAGGTTGGCCAGGCCTGCACTACATCACCAACACATTAGAAGAAATAAACAAATTACAAACACAATTAGCGTAAATACATTTCACACAACTAAGGACAAAGCACAGATGTTTCAAATAAAGGCAGAAATTTAAAAAACTCACCATCCTGCCTTGAGACATGAGTGGCACAAACCACCTCAGGCGGAATCAGCGTACGCACAGGCTCCTCCCAATCTCTATAAGACGCTCGGAAGGGGTGTCCACCCCCGGTTTGGCGGACAGATTTTGCCTCCTTCGCCATCTTCGCCTTCACACGGCGCTTGATGTCGTAGAAGCGTTTACGACAGGTGTCCTCGGTCCGCCTCACCACACCCTTACTGTTTACAGCAGCAACAACCTTCCCCCACAGAACAGTCTTCCTGCGGGTCGACACCTTTGCTGCATCAGACCCAAACAACTGGCGATGATGCCTCATCAGCTCCCGCACCAGAGCCATATTTTCAGCGTAACTGAACTTAACATTGCGGCCCGTCTTTGTAGTGGTGCGTGGCTGCGGAGCCAAAACACCATCACTATCACTATTAGTGGAAGCCGCAGCAGCAACCTCCCCCTCCTCCTCACTAACCTCCTCCCTCTCACTCACCTCCTCCACCTCACTAACCTCCTCCCTCTCACTCACCTCCTCCACCTCACTCACCTCCTCTACCTCACTCACCTCCTCCACCACACTCACCTCTGACTGGGACATAATCTGGACAAACCACAAATAACACTGAGAAAATAAAACAAATAACACACTCCTCCACTACCACTACACACCACACACACACACACACACACACACACTCACTCACTCACTCACTCACTCACTCACTCACTCACTCACAAACAATGACAATAGGCGTAACAAAAAAAAATAGACAAAAAAATAGACAGACTTTTAAATAACTACACAACTAGTATGACAAGACTACTTACACACACAGTACAGCACTCAACAATCACAAAACTCCGCCTCAAATCCTCCACAAACTCCACAAAACTCTCCAACTCCTAACACACCTTCCTCTCTCCTCTCCACTAGCTAAACCCACGAGGTGCGGCCGGTTTGGGGCTTTTTTATAGTAATGTGCACAGACACTCCTCCATCACGAATCAAACCAATCACGGACGAGTGACAAAAACAAAACTTAGGAAAAAAACGCGGCAGTGAACGGACAAACACTGCCGTAACCGAAATGTGATGCAGTCGTAACAAAAACCTCAGAACACGGCCGACAAACCTCTAAATCGGCCGCATTATACCTTACAAAACCACGAATGACATCGACATCGTAAAACACGAAAAATACAAATACAACAGCTTAGTAAATGAGGCGTAACAAATTCAAAAAGTTGCACAAATACACTTTCGATGTCATTCGTGATGATTCTCACTCCAAATCGGTACTAATACGAATCTTAGTAAATATACCCCAAGGCGTTGTTCCGAACTTTCAGAGGTAAATAATACAATGATGTCTTTGTAATCCAGTTCATGCAGTAAATCATGTTCAGTACTCATTAATGTGACTCATGAATTACGACACTGATTCATTATTGACCTTAGACTGTTCTCCATGATCTTCATCTTGGTAAGAGGCTGTTCACCACTGCAGATGGACACGCTCATTCCCTAATAGATTCCCAGAAAAATGTCAGCATTACGGAATATTTCTGCTTTGGAGGCTGCTATACTCAGAATAATCCAAGCTAGTAAAAAGCTACAATAATAAGCATTCATATTGGAAACATTCTAGAAAGTTATAACCCATTCATATTATATCCAACATGGAATTTAGAGTACTTCCGTCTTCCTTACCACCCAATTTCCAAGTATATATTTCCAGATATGTGATTTAAAACAAATCGCGTAGTTGTGCCTGATAGTGCCAAAATTTTGGAAGGAGGTTAAGTGCTTGACTGAGGGGGTCATTCCGAGTTGATCGCTAGCTGCCGTTGTTCGGTGCATAGCGATCAGTGAAAAAAAACGGCTAATCTGCGCATGCGTATGCACCGCAATGCGCACGCGCGTCGTACAGGTATGAAGTCCTTTGTGGTTTTGCACTGGTTCTAGCGATGATTCCAATCGCACAGCCGAACGCAAGGAGATTGACAGGAAGTGGGAGTTTCTGGGTGGCAACTGACCGTTTTCTGGGAGTGTTTGGGAAAATGCAGACGTGACCGGGCATCTGCTGGGCGGGTATCTGACGTCATTACCGTGTCACTCGTCGCAGCAATCATCGCACAGAAAAAGTAACTACAGGGCTTGTCTTGTTCTGCACAAAATGTGTTTGCTGCCGCGTGGCTGCACAGACGTTCGTAGTCCTGCAAAGCGAAAATACACTCCCCCATGGGTGGCGACTATGCGTTTGCATGGCTGATAAAAGTAGCTAGCGAGCGATCGACTCGGAATGACCCCCTGAGTCGGTCACAGTTACATAGAAACATAGAATTTGATGGCAGATTAGAACCACTTGGCCCATTTAGTCTGACTCTTTTTATCCTTTAGGCAATCTCAACCCGTTTTTAAACCTTAGTTCTCTGTAAGGATATTCATATGCCTATCCCAAACATGTTTAAATCGCTCTGCTGTCTTAGCTTCTACCACCTCTGATGGGAGGTTATTCCACTTATCCACTACCCTTTCTGTAAAGTAATTTTTCCTTAGGTTTCCCCTGAACCTGTCTTCCTCCAGTTACAGTTGCGTCTGTAACTTTATACTAATGCCCTTCCCTAATGCCCTATACTAATACCCAATGGTTTGCGCACAACTATGATGGTTCTGCATGTGTGCATAATGCATCCTGCGCTATTGCATTCACTGTCTCTAAACAGCAGCCTCATTGCCAGGATGCAGCCGTTTGGGGGTGGGGAGGAGGTAGTGCTGTGCAGCGCTCCTGAAAATGGGGGGTGTGTTGCCTCCTACTTGATTAGCTGTGTGTATCTGCACAAACACTTTCAAAGACATGCCCTGAAAACTCACCTCTTTAGACAAGCCTATCAAATTCCAGTCCCATCAACATAACCTTCAATGCTTCCCTATCTAATTGCATCTTCTCTGTACAGTCCACATAACCTCACATATTTTTTCTTCCAACATTACTGGGTGATCATATCATACAACCCATTAAGAACCTAGAAATCTGGTGGACCATTATGCAATAGGTAGCATCTATCCTTGTGTATCAATGCCTAATTCCCTATAGATTGTAAACTTGCGAGCAGGGCCTTCCTACCTCTTTGTCTGTCTGTTTTTGCCCAGTTTTTTCTATTAGTAATTGTATTGTAAAGCGCAACGGAATATGCTTTGCTATATAAGAAACCACTAATAAATAAATAATTGCCTGCAACAGTTCCATAAAATGAAAAAATACTCTGTATGTTTTAAGCCACCCTCTTTTACCTACCAGTCATGTACTACAGGAACGCCTCCGCTAACATGCATCTAAATTGGTTCTGTGACCCTGTAAGAGGAAAAGCAAGATGCATGGGCGCTGTGGCTCAGATGGGTGAAGTACAGCTGACCGGCGGTCTCCTGACCGCCGGTCAGCTTACCGACGCCGGGATCCCGGCAGCATACCGACGCCGGGATCCCGGCGGGGAGGGGCGAGTGCAGCAAGCCCCTTGCGGGCTCGTTGCGCTCGCCACGCTGCGCTCGCCACGCTGCGGGCCCGGTGGCGACCTGCGGTCGCCACGGGTTCTATTTCCACTCTATGGGTGTCGTGGACACCCACGAGTGGAAATAGTCCCTGTTGGTTGGCATGCCGACCATCGGGACAGTGACCCGTCGGGCTGGTGGAGGAGGTCATGTGACTGTCGGTCAGCTGACCGGCGGTCACATGAATACCACCCGCTCAGATGCATGCACAGATTAAAAACCTTGCTCCTTTGCACCTGAGATCACAGCAACATCCGAGTCAAAATCAGACCATAAACAAAACATTCATGTATTCCCAATATCTGTTCTTCTCAATGGACCTTGCAGACAGATTCCTAATACTAGTCTTGAACTCTGCACATATATTTCCTCCACCTCTAAATGGACCATATGATCATTTTGGAGCTTCTCTGCATTACATGTGAATACAACTTTGGACTAAAATCACAACTATCCGAATAAATCCAACTGTGAGGATTAAATCATTTCTTTGCTACAGTTTTAGAACAGTATGTGTAGGACACAATTATTTAATAGTATAACCTTGGATCTCCTGAAAACAGATGTCTAGAAGACATACTGTATGTTTATTATCTGTCTTGAATGTTCTTTCAGGTGTCAGTAATCTGCGGGAAGGAGACTGACACTATTGTGTTTCTTATTGTAATCTGTCCAGTACTAATTAGCATTCTCACAAGATATGAATCTCTTTTAATTATATTAATGATTGATTAATAATTGTTTCTTTTCATGTTCGAGAAAAGAAGATTGTTTTTTATCATTTACATGTCTTTATTTTATTATGAAAGTTGGATTATGTTTGCCAATAGTTTTTAAGGACGTATAAAATCCCTGCATAATAAATTGGAGAACAGTATACATTTTACTTTGCATTTAGTAAAGGAATCTCTGATCATACAACATGTTTAATTGTCAAAGGTGGTTTCCATTTCAATTGACACTATCTACTAGAGATGAGCGGGTTCGGTTTCTCTGAATCCGAACCCGCCCGAACTTCATGTTTTTTCTCACGGGTCCGAGCGACTCGGATCTTCCCGCCTTGCTCGGTTAACCCGAGCGCGCCCGAACGTCATCATGACGCTGTCGGATTCTCGCGAGGCTCGGATTCTATCGCGAGACTCGGATTCTATATAAGGAGCCGCGCGTCGCCGCCATTTTCACACGTGCATTGAGATTGATAGGGAGAGGACGTGGCTGGCGTCCTCTCCATTTAGATTATAAGAGAGAGAGATTTACTGGAGCTTAGGACTAGGAGGAGTACTGTAGAAGTGTAGAGAGTGCAGAGAGTTTACTAGTGAGTGACCACCAGACAGTGCAGTTTATTTAATATATCCGTTCTCTGCCTGAAAAAAGCGATACACACAGTGACTCAGTCACATACCATATCTGTGTGCACTGCTCAGGCTCAGCCCAGTGTGCTGCATCATCTATATATATTATATATCTGTCTGACTGCTCAGCTCACACAGCTTATAATTGTGGGGGAGACTGGGGAGCACTGCAGTGCCAGTTATAGGTTATAGCAGGAGCCAGGAGTACATAATATTATATAGTGAGTGACCACCAGACAGTGCAGTTTATTTAATATATCCGTTCTCTGCCTGAAAAAAGCGATACACACAGTGACTCAGTCACATACCATATCTGTGTGCACTGCTCAGGCTCAGCCCAGTGTGCTGCATCATCTATATATATTATATATCTGTCTGACTGCTCAGCTCACACAGCTTATAATTGTGGGGGAGACTGGGGAGCACTGCAGTGCCAGTTATAGGTTATAGCAGGAGCCAGGAGTACATAATATTATATTAAAATTAAACAGTGCACACTTTTGCTGCAGGAGTGCCACTGCCAGTGTGACTGACCAGTGACCTGACCACACTGACCACCAGTATAGTTAGTAGTATACTTATATTGTGATTGCCTGAAAAAGTTAAACACTCGTCGTGTGACTTCACTTGTGTGTTGTTGTTTTTTTTATTCTATAAAAATAAAACTCATTCTGCTGACAGACAGTGTCCAGCAGGTCCGTCATTATATAATATATAATATATACCTGTCCGGCTGCAGTAGTGATATATATATATTTTTTATATCATTTATCATCCAGTCGCAGCAGACACAGTACGGTAGTTCACGGCTGTGGCTACCTCTGTGTCTGCACTCGGCAGGCAGTCCGTCCATAATTGTATACCACCTAACCGTGGTTTTTTTTTCTTCTTTATACATACATACTACTACGACATCTCTTTATCAACCAGTCTATATTAGCAGCAGACACAGTACAGTACGGTAGTTCACGGCTGTGGCTACCTCTGTGTCTGCACTCGGCAGGCAGTCTGTCCATAATTGTATACCACCTAACCGTGGTTTTTTTTTCTTTCTTCTTTATACATACATAGTTACATAGACATCTCTTTATCAACCAGTCTATATTAGCAGCAGACACAGTACAGTACGGTAGTTCACGGCTGTGGCTACCTCTGTGTCTGCACTCGGCAGGCAGTCCGTCCATAATTGTATACCACCTAACCGTGTTTTTTTTTTCTTTCTTCTTTATACATACATAGTTACATAGACATCTCTTTATCAACCAGTCTATATTAGCAGCAGACACAGTACAGTACGGTAGTTCACGGCTGTGGCTACCTCTGTGTCTGCACTCGGCAGGCAGTCCGTCCATAATTGTATACCACCTAACCGTGGTTTTTTTTTCTTTCTTCTTTATACATACATAGTTACATAGACATCTCTTTATCAACCAGTCTATATTAGCAGCAGACACAGTACAGTACGGTAGTTCACGGCTGTGGCTACCTCTGTGTCTGCACTCGGCAGGCAGTCCGTCCATAATTGTATATCACCTAACCGTGGTTTTTTTTTCTTTCTTCTTTATACATACATAGTTACATAGACATCTCTTTATCAACCAGTCTATATTAGCAGCAGACACAGTACAGTACGGTAGTTCACGGCTGTGGCTACCTCTGTGTCTGCACTCGGCAGGCAGTCCGTCCATAATTGTATACCACCTAACCGTGGTTTTTTTTTCTTTCTTCTTTATACATACATAGTTACATAGACATCTCTTTATCAACCAGTCTATATTAGCAGCAGACACAGTACAGTACGGTAGTTCACGGCTGTGGCTACCTCTGTGTCTGCACTCGGCAGGCAGTCCGTCCATAATTGTATATCACCTAACCGTGGTTTTTTTTTCTTTCTTCTTTATACATACATAGTTACATAGACATCTCTTTATCAACCAGTCTATATTAGCAGCAGACACAGTACAGTACGGTAGTTCACGGCTGTGGCTACCTCTGTGTCTGCACTCGGCAGGCAGTCCGTCCATAATTGTATACCACCTAACCGTGGTTTTTTTTTCTTTCTTCTTTATACATACATAGTTACATAGACATCTCTTTATCAACCAGTCTATATTAGCAGCAGACACAGTACAGTACGGTAGTTCACGGCTGTGGCTACCTCTGTGTCTGCACTCGGCAGGCAGTCCATAATTGTATACTAGTATCCATCTCCATTGTTTACCTGAGGTGCCTTTTAGTTGTGCCTATTAAAATATGGAGAACAAAAATGTTGAGGTTCCAAAATTAGGGAAAGATCAAGATCCACTTCCACCTCGTGCTGAAGCTGCTGCCACTAGTCATGGCCGAGACGATGAAATGCCAGCAACGTCGTCTGCCAAGGCCGATGCCCAATGTCATAGTACAGAGCATGTCAAATCCAAAACACCAAATATCAGTAAAAAAAGGACTCCAAAACCTAAAATAAAATTGTCGGAGGAGAAGCGTAAACTTGCCAATATGCCATTTACCACACGGAGTGGCAAGGAACGGCTGAGGCCCTGGCCTATGTTCATGGCTAGTGGTTCAGCTTCACATGAGGATGGAAGCACTCAGCCTCTCGCTAGAAAAATGAAAAGACTCAAGCTGGCAAAAGCAGCACAGCAAAGAACTGTGCATTCTTCGAAATCCCAAATCCACAAGGAGAGTCCAATTGTGTCGGTTGCGATGCCTGACCTTCCCAACACTGGACGTGAAGAGCATGCGCCTTCCACCATTTGCACGCCCCCTGCAAGTGCTGGAAGGAGCACCCGCAGTCCAGTTCCTGATAGTCAGATTGAAGATGTCAGTGTTGAAGTACACCAGGATGAGGAGGATATGGGTGTTGCTGGCGCTGGGGAGGAAATTGACCAGGAGGATTCTGATGGTGAGGTGGTTTGTTTAAGTCAGGCACCCGGGGAGACACCTGTTGTCCGTGGGAGGAATATGGCCGTTGACATGCCAGGTGAAAATACCAAAAAAATCAGCTCTTCGGTGTGGAGGTATTTCACCAGAAATGCGGACAACAGGTGTCAAGCCGTGTGTTCCCTTTGTCAAGCTGTAATAAGTAGGGGTAAGGATGTTAACCACCTCGGAACATCCTCCCTTATACGTCACCTGCAGCGCATTCATAATAAGTCAGTGACAAGTTCAAAAACTTTGGGTGACAGCGGAAGCAGTCCACTGACCAGTAAATCCCTTCCTCTTGTAACCAAGCTCACGCAAACCACCCCACCAACTCCCTCAGTGTCAATTTCCTCCTTCCCCAGGAATGCCAATAGTCCTGCAGGCCATGTCACTGGCAATTCTGACGATTCCTCTCCTGCCTGGGATTCCTCCGATGCATCCTTGCGTGTAACGCCTACTGCTGCTGGCGCTGCTGTTGTTGCTGCTGGGAGTCGATGGTCATCCCAGAGGGGAAGTCGTAAGACCACTTTTACTACTTCCACCAAGCAATTGACTGTCCAACAGTCCTTTGCGAGGAAAATGAAATATCACAGCAGTCATCCTACTGCAAAGCGGATAACTGAGGCCTTGGCATCCTGGGTGGTGAGAAACGTGGTTCCGGTATCCATCATTACTGCAGAGCCAACTAGAGACTTGTTGGAGGTACTGTGTCCCCGGTACCAAATACCATCTAGGTTCCATTTCTCTAGGCAGGCGATACCGAAAATGTACACAGACCTCAGAAAAAGACTCACCAGTGTCCTAAAAAATGCAGCTGTACCCAATGTCCACTTAACCACGGACATGTGGACAAGTGGAGCAGGGCAGGGTCAGGACTATATGACTGTGACAGCCCACTGGGTAGATGTATGGACTCCCGCCGCAAGAACAGCAGCGGCGGCACCAGTAGCAGCATCTCGCAAACGCCAACTCTTTCCTAGGCAGGCTACGCTTTGTATCACCGCTTTCCAGAATACGCACACAGCTGAAAACCTCTTACGGCAACTGAGGAAGATCATCGCGGAATGGCTTACCCCAATTGGACTCTCCTGTGGATTTGTGGCATCGGACAACGCCAGCAATATTGTGTGTGCATTAAATATGGGCAAATTCCAGCACGTCCCATGTTTTGCACATACCTTGAATTTGGTGGTGCAGAATTTTTTAAAAAACGACAGGGGCGTGCAAGAGATGCTGTCGGTGGCCAGAAGAATTGCGGGACACTTTCGGCGTACAGGCACCACGTACAGAAGACTGGAGCACCACCAAAAACTACTGAATCTGCCCTGCCATCATCTGAAGCAAGAAGTGGTAATGAGGTGGAATTCAACCCTCTATATGCTTCAGAGGTTGGAGGAGCAGCAAAAGGCCATTCAAGCCTATACAATTGAGCACGATATAGTAGGTGGAATGCACCTGTCTCAAGCGCAGTGGAGAATGATTTCAACGTTGTGCAAGGTTCTGATGCCCTTTGAACTTGCCACACGTGAAGTCAGTTCAGACACTGCCAGCCTGAGTCAGGTCATTCCCCTCATCAGGCTTTTGCAGAAGAAGCTGGAGACATTGAAGGAGGAGCTAACACGGAGCGATTCCGCTAGGCATGTGGGACTTGTGGATGGAGCCCTTAATTCGCTTAACAAGGATTCACGGGTGGTCAATCTGTTGAAATCAGAGCACTACATTTTGGCCACCGTGCACGATCCTAGATTTAAAGCCTACCTTGGATCTCTCTTTCCGGCAGACACAAGTCTGCTGGGGTTGAAAGACCTGCTGGTGACAAAATTGTCAAGTCAAGCGGAACGCGACCTGTCAACATCTCCTCCTTCACATTCTCCCGCAACTGGGGGTGCGAGGAAAAGGCTCAGAATTCCGAGCCCACCCGCTGGCGGTGATGCAGGGCAGTCTGGAGCGACTGCTGATGCTGACATCTGGTCCGGACTGAAGGACCTGACAACGATTACGGACATGTCGTCTACTGTCACTGCATATGATTCTCTCAACATTGATAGAATGGTGGAGGATTATATGAGTGACCGCATCCAAGTAGGCACGTCACACAGTCCGTACTTATACTGGCAGGAAAAAGAGGCAATTTGGAGGCCCTTGCACAAACTGGCTTTATTCTACCTAAGTTGCCCTCCCACAAGTGTGTACTCCGAAAGAGTGTTTAGTGCCACCGCTCACCTTGTCAGCAATCGGTGTACGAGGTTACATCCAGAAAATGTGGAGAAGATGATGTTCATTAAAATGAATTATAATCAATTCCTCCGCGGAGACATTGACCAGCAGCAATTGCCTCCACAAAGTACACAGGGAGCTGAGATGGTGGATTCCAGTGGGGACGAATTGATAATCTGTGAGGAGGGGGATGTACACGGTGATATATCGGAGGGTGATGATGAGGTGGACATCTTGCCTCTGTAGAGCCAGTTTGTGCAAGGAGAGATTAATTGCTTCTTTTTTGGGGGGGGTCCAAACCAACCCGTCATATCAGTCACAGTCGTGTGGCAGACCCTGTCACTGAAATGATGGGTTGGTTAAAGTGTGCATGTCCTGTTTTGTTTATACAACATAAGGGTGGGTGGGAGGGCCCAAGGACAATTCCATCTTGCACCTCTTTTTTCTTTTCTTTTTCTTTGCATCATGTGCTGATTGGGGAGGGTTTTTTGGAAGGGACATCCTGCGTGACACTGCAGTGCCACTCCTAAATGGGCCCGGTGTTTGTGTCGGCCACTAGGGTCGCTAATCTTACTCACACAGTCAGCTACCTCATTGCGCCTCTTTTTTTCTTTGCGTCATGTGCTGTTTGGGGAGGGTTTTTTGGAAGGGACATCCTGCGTGACACTGCAGTGCCACTCCTAGATGGGCCCGGTGTTTGTGTCGGCCACTAGGGTCGCTAATCTTACTCACACAGCTACCTCATTGCGCCTCTTTTTTTCTTTGCGTCATGTGCTGTTTGGGGAGGGTTTTTTGGAAGGGACATCCTGCGTGACACTGCAGTGCCACTACTAGATGGGCCCGGTGTTTGTGTCGGCCACTAGGGTCGCTAATCTTACTCACACAGCTACCTCATTGCGCCTCTTTTTTTCTTTGCGTCATGTGCTGTTTGGGGAGGGTTTTTTGGAAGGGCCATCCTGCGTGACACTGCAGTGCCACTCCTAGATGGGCCCGGTGTTTGTGTCGGCCACTAGGGTCGCTAATCTTACTCACACAGCTACCTCATTGCGCCTCTTTTTTTCTTTGCGTCATGTGCTGTTTGGGGAGGGTTTTTTGGAAGGGACATCCTGCGTGACACTGCAGTGCCACTCCTAGATGGGCCCGGTGTTTGTGTCGGCCACTAGGGTCGCTTATCTTACTCACACAGCGACCTCGGTGCAAATGTTAGGACTAAAAATAATATTGTGAGGTGTGAGGTATTCAGAATAGACTGAAAATGAGTGTAAATTATGGTTTTTGAGGTTAATAATACTTTGGGATCAAAATGACCCCCAAATTCTATGATTTAAGCTGTTTTTTAGTGTTTTTTGAAAAAAACACCCGAATCCAAAACACACCCGAATCCGACAAAAAAAATTCGGTGAGGTTTTGCCAAAACGCGTTCGAACCCAAAACACGGCCGCGGAACCGAACCCAAAACCAAAACACAAAACCCGAAAAATTTCAGGCGCTCATCTCTACTATCTACTCCAGGCACCGACAATTCATTGTCACTGCATGGCTGTACATTCGACTATATTTTGGAACTACTGTCCCCCACAATCACCAAGCAGACCACCAGGTTCCGGAAGCCCATTGAGCCGAGCAGGATATTAGTGATTGCTCTCTGGTGGTATGCTACCCCTGGAGAGTATCGCACAATTTCCTGTTTGCATGGAGTAGGGATTGGCACAGTCTGCAAGATTGTCTACCAGATCACGCGGGCATTGCTGGATACCATGTACCATCGCTTTATTTCCTTGCCACAAGGATAGCGGCTAGATGAGACTATAAAAGAATTTAAGAAGCGTGGCTACCCACAGTGTGCTGGTGCCATAGATGGGACCCACATCCCCATCATCGCCCCCCGTGACAACCCAGCAGACTACTACAATCGCAAGGGTTGGCATTCCATTGTCCTGCAAGCTGTAGTGGACCACAAATACTGGTAAGCTCTGTTTTACTAATGTGTTTGAAATAGACTTGGGCTTTTTTTTGATGATTTTTTGTTCTCGCCAACTCCGAACTTTACAGTATTGCTGAGGACAAGCTCGGTGGATGGGTTTTCCCTCAAGAGGTAAGATTATTTACTCCTTAAATTAATGTTCACCCATAAACCAGTATTTATGTTTTACCCCTTGAATAATAATAATATTTTATTAACAGAAATCGGTGATCATAGATGGTGTGGACATCCCGGTCCACCTAACTGGTGATGCAGCACACCTGTTACAGCGCTGGTTGATGAAGGGCGACACCCAGCATGTTCAGTTATCTCCCGAAAAGACATCATACATCCATGCCCTAAGTTCGGCCCGTATGGCAGTGGAGAATGCGTTTGGGCGTTTATGTAGGTAATTGTGTCTATGTCAGTAAATAGTATCTGTGTCAATAAGTGTGTCAGTAAGTGTTTGTGTCTGCATCTGTATTAGTGTGTTTGTGTCAATAAGTGTGTCTGTGTCAGAAAGGGAGAAAGGGGTGTCCATGTCAGTAAGTGTGTCTGTGTCAGTAAGTGTCCCAGGGGCCCTAGTTCCCTGTCTGCTCTGTTTTAACCACATCACTGCTACCCTTTCCTATCTGCTCTGTATTGCCCTCAAATTTTCTAATCTTACCACTTCTGCTCTGTTTTGCCCCACAATGGTCCCCTTTCCACCTTTTCTGCATGTTGATACAGCTCTCTGTATCAAATGGTGGTCACTGATGTTCTGTATTATATGGTGGTCACAACATTTTTCTTGTTATAGCTCAACTATTAAGCGGCTGAAGGTAGGCACTACCTATGACCTCCATGGAGATAACTACACCCCCTATGTAGACCACACCCACACCACATTGGTCACACCTCCACTTAACTAGTCACACCACCACAGTGCTTGTCACGCCTCCTATCGAGGCACACAATAGGCCCTTCAGAAATTTCAGCTCCATGCCCATGTGGACCTTAATCTGGCACTGACTGATATAATGTGCAGTTTAATGGCCATGAGAGGAAGCAGTAGTCTACCTGCTCTGGTGGGGAATTATAGTGAGATAGAGAACATTACACACGAGAGGTCTTGTTACCTTACATATTGAACCACCCTCATACCTCCCTCCAAATCAGTGAAAAGCAGAATTGTACACTTTCATAATAATATTTCTTTTTGCATTTTGAATGAAACATCTTCAGATGTGTAGGGGTAAGATGGTAGCCTAACAGAGCATAGTATTTCTGACAAATCAGCAACCTGAAAAGTTCATTAAAATTATTTATCCCTATTTATGACTTTGGTTAAATGCTCATTGTAAGTATATACTGTAATACATGTTTGATACACTCAAAGCTGCAACTCCAGACCTGCACCTATTAGGTCTATCTGGATATCTGAACATGGGCCCTCATTCCGAGTTGATCGGTCGCAAGGCGAATTTAGCAGAGTTACACACGCTAAGCCGCCGCCTACTGGGAGTGTATCTTAGCATCTTAAAATTGCGACCGATGTATTCGCAATATTGCGATCACAAACTACTTAGCAGTTTTAGAGTAGCTCCACACTTACTCTGCCTGTGCGATCAGTTCAGTGCTTGTCGTTCCTGGTTTGACGTCACAAACACACCCAGCGTTCGCCCAACCACTCCCCCGTTTCTCCGGCCACTCCTGCGTTTTTTCCGGAAACGGTAGCGTTTTCAGCCACACGCCCATAAAACGCCGTGTTTCCGCCCAGTAACACCCATTTCCTGTCAATCACATTACGATCGCCGGAGCGAGGAAAAAGCCGTGAGTAAAAATACTATCTTCATAGCAAAGATACTTGGCGCAGTCGCAGTGCGAATATTGCGCATGCGAACTATGCGGAATTTCACTGCGATGCGATGAAAAATACAGAGCGAACGACTCGGAATGAGGGCCATGGTTCCATGAATACGGTTCTAGATAACTTTATTTGATAAACAAAAGTGAAAGAACAGTACAGTACTCATACATAACAAGAACTCTGCTCTTAGTAATCACTGTAATAACTACAAAGGAAAAAGGAAAAAGCATTATAAAGTAATATGAGACTATTTTTGCAACTTCTATCTTATTTAAAGTGCCGTAACTTTTATATTTTTGTTATGCAAATGAAAGTCAGGCAAACAGCGAAGAGACCAGTGATATCAGCGATAGGGGGTTATACTGCATATTTCAGTTTTAAAGGTTAGAGAAAAGTACTATTATTGTTGAGGTTTAAGAAGGAATATAAATTCCATGAGTGTCCATAAAGAGATTTCAGAGTGGCTGTCAGGATGACTGCACACTCAGGATCTGGTTATTAGCTTCTGCCTTTACTGGCTGACAGTGAAGCACACTAGAGAGATACAAGTTAATGCACAAACATCAGCACATGATATTAATACATCTCCGGCAAATGCAAAGTTCACAGCTTTAGTAGCTGTTCTCAATCTAGAGTTATTCAGTCTTTATTACAAGCAATATACACATATTCATCCTTTATAGAGTGCATAAAATTGTGCATTTTAGAAACAGAACAAGACTCAAAATTCTCCGTATAGTCAAAATACCTGTTATTTTATGTAGTGTGCTAGTGGCTAAATTGCTGTAAACCTCAAATTTACTTCCATGCAGTGATGCCTCTGGAAATGTTAGTTCCTTCATTGTAGAATGAGGAAATCTGACACACTGGGGATTAGTCTGAATTGGGAGCAAGGAAAAACAAAAAGCACGTATCTGCACCTTGGGAAAACCATGCTGCACTGCAGGTGGGGCAGACGTAAAATGTGCAGAGAGATTTAGATTGGTTAGCCCTTGGTGTGGCTCCCCTATTTGAATTTTGGACTGAGCTGCAGCCTCACCTCTGAAGCTGCTACTGCTCAAATGTAAATTGCAGTGTACAAATAAAACTGTCCGTAATTTGTGAATTACGGTGGTCATTCCGAGTTGATCGCTCGCTGCCGATTTTCGCAGTGCAGCGATTAAGTGAAAAAACTGCAAAAATGTGCATGCGCATGGTATGCAGCGCGCATGCGCTTAGTACTTTCACACAAAACTTTGCAGATTTACACAAGCTCGAGCAACGTTTTTTCCTCGCTCGAGTGATCGTAGTGTGATTGACAGGAAGTGGGTGTTTCTGGGCGGAAACTGCCCGTTTTCTGGGAGTGTGCGGAAAAATGCAGGCATGCCAGGATAAAACGCGGGAGTGTCTGGAGGAAACGCGGGAGTGTCTGGAGAAACGGGGGAGAGGCTGGCCGAACGCAGGGCATGTTTGTGACGTCAAACCAGGAACGAAATGGGCTGAGCTGATCGCAGTGTAGGAGTAAGTCTCGAGCTACTCAGAAACTGCTAAGAATTTTCTATTAGCAATTCTGCTAATCTTTCGTTCGCAATTCTGCTAAACCAAGATACACTTCCAGAGGGCAGTGGCTTAGCGTGTGCAATGCTGCTAAAATCTGCTAGTGAGCGAACAACTCGGAATGACCCCCCATGTGCACTGCAGGGGATGCAGATATAACATGTGCAGAGAGAGTTAGATTTGGGTGTGGTGTGTTCAATCTGCAATCTAAATTGCAGTGTAAAAATAAAGCAGCCAGTATTTACCCTGCACATAAACAAAATAACCCACCAAAATCTAACTCTGTCTGCACATGTTATATCTGCCTCCCCTGCAGTGCACATGGGCCCTCATTCCGAGTTGTTCGCTCGCTAGCTGCTTTTAGCAGCATTGCACACGCTAAGCCCTCTAGGAGTGTATCTTAGCTTAGCAGAATTGCGAACGAAAGATTAGCACAATTGCGAATAGAAATTTCTTAGCAGCTTCTGAGTAGCTCCAGACTTACTCACAGATTGCGATCAGTTCAGTCAGTTTCGTTCCTGGTTTGACTTCACAAACACACCCAGCGTTCGCCCAGACACTCCCCCGTTTCTTCAAACACTCCCGCGTTTTTCACAGAAACGCCAGCGTTTTTTCACACACTCCCAGAAAACGGACAGTGTAGGAGTAAGTCTCGAGCTACTCAGAAACTGCTAAGAATTATTTATTCGCAATTCTGCTACTCTTTCGGCCTGCGTTCGGCCAGTCTCTCCCCCGTTTCTCCAGACACTCCCCCGTTTCTCCAGACACTCCATTTTTTCCTGGCACGCCTGCGTTTTTCCGCACACTCCCAGAAAACGGTCAGTTTCCGCCCAGAAACACCCACTTCCTGTCAATCACACTCCGATCACTTCAACAATGAAAATTCTTCATTCGGACGTGAGTAAATCTACTAAGTTTTGTGCTAAAATACTTAGTGCATGCGCGCTGCGTACCATGCGCATGCGCATTTTTGCCTTAATCGCTCCGTTGCGAGAATCGGCAATGAGCGAACAACTCGGAATGACCCCCTATGTTCTGTATTGTGCTCCCTCTGTGTTCTTTATTGTGCTCTACCTTGTCTGTATTTTCTCTGTGATTTTCACTAGCTACTAGAGATGTGCACCGGAAATTTTTCGGGTTTTGGGTTTTGGTTTTGGGTTCGGTTCCGTGGCCGTGTTTTGGGTTCGAACGCGTTTTGGCAAAACCTCACCGAATTTTTTTTGTCGGATTCGAGTGTGTTTTGGATTCGGGTGTTTTTTTCAAAAAACCCTAAAAAACAGCTTAAATCATAGAATTTGGGGGTCATTTTGATCCCACAGTATTATTAACCTCAATAACCATAATTTCCACTCATTTTCAGTCTATTCTGAACACCTCACAATATTTTTTTTAGTCCTAAAATTTGCACCGAGGTCGCTGGATGACTAAGCTCAGCGACCCAAGTGGCCGACACAAACACCTGGCCCATCTAGGAGTGGCACTGCAGTGTCACGCAGGATGGCCCTTCCAAAAAACACTCCCCAAACAGCACATGACGCAAAGAAAAAAAGAGGCGCAATGAGGTAGCTGTGTGAGTAAGCTAAGCGACCCTAGTGGCCGACACAAACACCTGGCCCATCTAGGAGTGGCACTGCAGTGTCACGCAGGATGGCCCTTCCAAAAAACACTCCCCAAACAGCACATGACACAAAGAAAAAAAGAGGCGCAATGAGGTAGCTGTGTGAGTAAGCTAAGCGACCCTAGTGGCCGACACAAACACCTGGCCCATCTAGGAGTGGCACTGCAGTGTCAGGCCGGATGGCCCTTCCAAAAAATACTCCCCAAACAGCACATGACGCAAAGAAGAAAAAAAAGAGGCGCAATGAGGTAGCTGTGTGACTAAGATAAGCGACCCTAGTGGCCGACACAAACACCTGGCCCATCTAGGAGTGGCACTGCAGTGTCACGCAGGATGGCCCTTCCAAAAAACACTCCCCAAACAGCACATGACGCAAAGAAAAAAAGAGGCGCACTGAGGTAGCTGTGTGAGTAAGCTAAGCGACTCTAGTGGCCGACACACACACCTGGCCCATCTAGGAGTGGCACTGCAGTGTCAGGCCGGATGGCCCTTCCAAAAAATACTCCCCAAACAGCACATGACGCAAAGAAGAAAAAAAAGAGGCGCAATGAGGTAGCTGTGTGACTAAGCTAAGCGACCCTAGTGGCCGACACAAACACCTGGCCCATCTAGGAGTGGCACTGCAGTGTCACGCAGGATGGCCCTTCCAAAAAACACTCCCCAAACAGCACATGACGCAAAGAAAAAAAGAGGCACAATGAGGTAGCTGTGTGAGTAAGCAAAGCGACCCTAGTGGCCGACACAAACACCTGGCCCATCTAGGAGTGGCACTGCAGTGTCAGGCCGGATGGCCCTTCCAAAAAATACTCCCCAAACAGCACATGACGCAAAGAAGAAAAAAATGAGGCGCAATGAGGTAGCTGTGTGACTAAGATAAGTGACCCTAGTGGCCGACACAAACACCTGGCCCATCTAGGAGTGGCACTGCAGTGTCACGCAGGATGGCCCTTCCAAAAAACACTCCCCAAACAGCACATGACGTAAAGAAAAATGAAAGAAAAAAGAGGTGCAAGATGGAATTGTTCTTGGGCCCTCCCACCCACCCTTATGTTGTATAAACAGGACATGCACACTTTAACCAACCCATCATTTCAGTGACAGGGTCTGCCACACGACTGTGACTGAAATGACGGGTTGGTTTGGACCCCCACCAAAAAAGAAGCAATTAATCTCTCCTTGCACAAACTGGCTCTACAGAGGCAAGATGTCCACCTCATCATCATCCTCCGATTCATCACCGTGTACATCCCCCTCCTCACAGATTATCAATTCGTCCCCACTGGAATCCACCATCACAGCTCCCTGTGTACTTTGTGGAGGCAATTGCTGCTGGTGAATGTCTCCATGGAGGAATTGATTATAATTCATTTTAATGAACATCATCTTCTCCACATTTTCTGGAAGTAACCTCGTACGCCGATTGCTGACAAGGTGAGCGGCGGCACTAAACACTCTTTCGGAGTACACACTTGTGGGAGGGCAACTTAGGTAGAATAAAGCCAGTTTGTGCAAGGGCCTCCAAATTGCCTCTTTTTCCTGCCAGTATACGTACGGACTGTCTGACGTGCCTACTTGGATGCGGTCACTCATATAATCCTCCACCATTCTTTCAATGGTGAGAGAATCATATGCAGTGACAGTAGACAACATGTCCGTAATCGTTGTCAGGTCCTTCAGTCCGGACCAGATGTCAGCATCAGCAGTCACTCCAGACTGCCCTGCATCACCGCCAGCGGGTGGGCTCGGAATTCTGAGCCTTTTCCTCGCACCCCCAGTTGCGGGAGAATGTGAAGGAGGAGATGTTGACAGGTCGCGTTCCGCTTGACTTGACAATTTTCTCACCAGCAGTTCTTTGAACCCCTGCAGACTTGTGTCTGCCGGAAAGAGAGATACAACGTAGGTTTTAAATCTAGGATCGAGCACGGTGGCCAAAATGTAGTGCTCTGATTTCAACAGATTGACCACCCGTGAATCCTTGTTAAGCGAATTAAGGGCTCCATCCACAAGTCCCACATGCCTAGCGGAATCGCTCAGTGTTAGCTCCTCCTTCAATGTCTCCAGCTTCTTCTGCAAAAGCCTGATGAGGGGAATGACCTGACTCAGGCTGGCAGTGCCTGAACTGACTTCACGTGTGGCAAGTTCAAAAGGTTGCAGAACCTTGCACAACGTTGAAATCATTCTCCACTGCGCTTGAGACAGGTACATTCCACCTCCTATATCGTGGTCAGTTGTATAGGCTTGAATGGCCTTTTGCTGCTCCTCCAACCTCTGAAGCATATAGAGGGTTGAATTCCACCTCGTTACCACTTCTTGCTTCAGATGATGGCAGGGCAGGTTCAGGCGTTTTTGGTGTTGCTCCAGTCTTCTGTACGTGGTGCCTGTACGCCGAAAGTGTCCCGCAATTATTCTGGCCACCGACAGCATCTCTTGCACGCCCCTCTCGTTTTTTAAATAATTCTGCACCACCAAATTCAAGGTATGTGCAAAACATGGGACGTGCTGGAATTTGCCCATATTTAATGCACACACAATATTGCTGGCGTTGTCCGATGCCACAAATCCACAGGAGAGTCCAATTGGGGTAAGCCATTCTGCGATGATCTTCCTCAGTTGCCGTAAGAGGTTTTTAGCTGTGTGCGTATTCTGGAAAGCGGTGATACAAAGTGTAGCCTGCCTAGGAAAGAGTTGGCGTTTGCGAGATGCTGCTACTGGTGCCGCCGCTGCTGTTCTTGCGGCGGGAGTCAATACATCTACCCAGTGGGCTGTCACAGTCATATAGTCCTCAGTCTGCCCTGCTCCACTTGTCCACATGTCCGTGGTTAAGTGGACATTGGGTACAACTGCATTTTTTAGGACACTGGTGAGTCTTTTTCTGAGGTCTGTGTACATTTTCGGTATCGCCTGCCTAGAGAAATGGAACCTAGATGGTATTTGGTACCGGGGACACAGTACCTCAATCAAGTCTATAGTTGGCTCTGCAGTAATGATGGATACCGGAACCACGTTTCTCACCGCCCAGGATGCCAAGGCCTCAGTTATCCGCTTTGCAGCAGGATGACTGCTGTGATATTTCATCTTCCTCGCAAAGGACTGTTGGACAGTCAATTGCTTGGTGGAAGTAGTAAAAGTGGTCTTACGACTTCCCCTCTGGGATGACCATCGACTCCCAGCAGCAACAACAGCAGCGCCAGCAGCAGTAGGCGTTACACTCAAGGATGCATCGGAGGAATCCCAGGCAGGAGAGGACTCATCAGAATTGCCAGTGACATGGCCTGCAGGACTATTGGCATTCCTGGGGAAGGAGGAAATTGACACTGAGGGAGTTGGTGGGGTGGTTTGCGTGAGCTTGGTTACAAGAGGAAGGGATTTACTGGTCAGTGGACTGCTTCCGCTGTCGCCCAAAGTTTTTGAACTTGTCACTGACTTATGATGAATGCGCTGCAGGTGACGTATAAGGGAGGATGTTCCGAGGTGGTTAACGTCCTTACCCCTACTTATTACAGCTTGACAAAGGCAACACATGGCTTGACACCTGTTGAAATACTTCCACACCGAAGAGCTGATTTTTTTGGTATTTTCACCAGGCATGTCAATGGCCATATTCCTCCCACGGACAACAGGTGTCTCCCCGGGTGCCTGACTTAAACAAACCACCTCACCATCAGAATCCTCCTTGTCAATTTCCTCCCCAGCGCCAGCAACACCCATATCCTCCTCATCCTGGTGTACTTCAACACTGACATCTTCAATCTGACTATCAGGAACTGGACTGCAGGTGCTCCTTCCAGCACTTGCAGGGGGCGTGCAAATGGTGGAAGGCGCATGCTCTTCACGTCCAGTGTTGGGAAGGTCAGGCATCGCAACCGACACAATTGGACTCTCCTTGTGGATTTGTGATTTCGAAGAACGCACAGTTCTTTGCTGTGCTTTTGCCAGCTTAAGTCTTTTCATTTTTCTAACGAGAGGCTGAGTGCTTCCATCCTCATGTGAAGCTGAACCACTAGCCATGAACATAGGCCAGGGCCTCAGCCGTTCCTTGCCACTCCGTGTGGTAAATGGCATATTGGCAAGTTTACGCTTCTCCTCCGACGATTTTATTTTAGATTTTTGAGTCCTTTTTTTACTGATATTTTGTGTTTTGGATTTTACATGCTCTGTACTATGACATTGGGCATCGGCCTTGGCAGACGGCGTTGATGGAATTTCATCGTCTCGGCCATGACTAGTAGCAGCAGCTTCAGCACGAGGTGGAAGTGGATCTTGATGTTTCCCTATTTTTTGAACCTCAACATTTTTGTTCTCCATATTTTAATAGGCACAACTAAAAGGCACCTCAGGTAAACAATGGAGATGGATGGATACTAGTATACTTATGGATGACGAGTGACTGACGACACAGAGGTAGCTACAGCCGTGGACTACCGTACTGCGTCTGCTAGTATAGAGATGATAATGATATAAAATATATATATATATATATCACTACTGCAGGTATATATAATATAATGACGGACCTGCTGGACACTGTCAGCAGACTCCTAAACTACTAGTATGAAGAAGATAGAAAAAAAAACCCCACCACAGGTAGGTATACAATTATGGACGAGCACTGACGACACAGAGGTAGCCACAGCCGTGGACTACCGTACTGCGTCTGCTAGTATAGAGATGATAATGATATAAAAAATATATATATATATATATCACTACTGCAGGTATATATAATATAATGACGGACCTGCTGGACACTGTCAGCAGACTCCTAAACTACTAGTATGAAGAAGATAGAAAAAAAAAAACCCACCACAGGTAGGTATACAATTATGGATGAGCACTGACGACACAGAGGTAGCCACAGCCGTGGACTACCGTACTGCGTCTGCTAGTATAGAGATGATAATGATATAAAAAATATATATATATATCACTACTGCAGGTATATATAATATAATGACGGACCTGCTGGACACTGTCAGCAGACTCCTAAACTACTAGTATGAAGAAGATAGAAAAAAAACCCCCACCACAGGTAGGTATACAATTATGGACGAGCACTGACGACACAGAGGTAGCCACAGCCGTGGACTACCGTACTGCGTCTGCTAGTATAGAGATGATAATGATATAAAAAATATATATATATATCACTACTGCAGGTATATATAATATAATGACGGACCTGCTGGACACTGTCAGCAGACTCCTAAACTACTAGTATGAAGAAGATAGAAAAAAAAACCCCACCACAGGTAGGTATACAATTATGGACGAGCACTGACGACACAGAGGTAGCCACAGCCGTGGACTACCGTACTGCATCTGCTAGTATAGAGATGATAATGATATAAAAAATATATATATATCACTACTGCAGGTATATATAATATAATGACGGACCTGCTGGACACTGTCAGCAGACTCCTAAACTACTAGTATGAAGAAGATAGAAAAAAAAACCCACCACAGGTAGGTATACAATTATGGACGAGCACTGACGACACAGAGGTAGCCACAGCCGTGGACTACCGTACTGCGTCTGCTAGTATAGAGATGATAATGATATAAAAAATATATATATATCACTACTGCAAGTATATATAATATAACGACGAACCTGCTGGACACTGTCAGCAGACTCCTAAACTACTAGTATGAAGAAGATAGAAAAAAAAACCCCACCACAGGTAGGTATACAATTATGGACGAGCACTGACGACACAGAGGTAGCCACAGCCGTGGACTACCGTACTGCGTCTGCTAGTATAGAGATGATAATGATATAAAAATATATATATATCACTACTGCAGGTATATATAATATAATGACGGACCTGCTGGACACTGTCAGCAGACTCCTAAACTACTAGTATGAAGAAGATAGAAAAAAAAACCCCACCACAGGTAGGTATACAATTATGGACGAGCACTGACGACACAGAGGTAGCCACAGCCGTGGACTACCGTACTGCGTCTGCTAGTATAGAGATGATAATGATATAAAAAATATATATATATCACTACTGCAGGTATATATAATATAATGACGGACCTGCTGGACACTGTCAGCAGACTCCTAAACTACTAGTATGAAGAAGATAGAAAAAAAAACCCCACCACAGGTAGGTATACAATTATGGACGAGCACTGACGACACAGAGGTAGCCACAGCCGTGGACTACCGTACTGCGTCTGCTAGTATAGAGATGATAATGATATAAAAAAAATATATATATCACTACTGCAGGTATATATAATATAATGACGGACCTGCTGGACACTGTCAGCAGACTCCTAAACTACTAGTATGAAGAAGATAGAAAAAAAAACCCACCACAGGTAGGTATACAATTATGGACGAGCACTGACGACACAGAGGTAGCCACAGCCGTGGACTACCGTACTGCGTATGCTAATATAGAGATGATAAAGATGATAGAGATGAACAAAAAAATATAACACTACTGCAGGTAAATATTTATATAATATAATGAATGACGGACCTGCTGGACACTGTCAGCAGAATGCGTTTATAGAATAAATAAAATAAACACCACAGGAGTGTTTAACTTTTTCAGGCAGACAATATACTGGTGGTCACTGGTCAGCCACACTGGCAGCAAAAGTGTGCACTGTACTCCTGCTATAACTGCACCCCAGTCTCCCCCACAATTCAGCTGTGTGAGCAGTGAGCACTCAGCACAGTCAGATATACATAGATGATATTATCATGCACACTGAGGCTGAGCACAGATATGGTATGTGACTGTGTATCGTTTTTTTTCAGGCAGAGAACGGATTATATTAAATAATAAATAAAACTGGTGGTGGTCAGTCACTAGTAACTAACTATCAGCAAAACTCTGCACTCTGAGTACTCCTAATGCTCCCCAAAATTACTAAGTAATCAACTCAAGTGTCTCTATCTATTCTAACGGAGAGGACGCCAGCCACGTCCTCTCCCTATCAATATCAATGCACGTGTGAAAATGGCGGTGACGCGCGGCTCCTTATATAGAATCCGAGTCTCGCGATAGAATACGAGCCTCGCGAGAATCTGACAGCGGGATGATGACGTTCGGGCGCGCTCGGGTTAGCCGAGCAAGGCGGGAAGATCCGAGTCTGCCTCGGACCCGTGTAAAAAGGCTGAAGTTCGGGGGGTTCGGATTCCGAGGAACCGAACCCGCTCATCTCTACTAGCTACCCCTATTTTTATTATTATGCTCCATACATCTTCCCTTTTTTTATTGGGCCACTACCCATATGTTATATTAATTTAATTAATGTATTCTATGCTCTTAACCACACACACCATTTGTAATTTAGTGTGCACCCTATGTATATTTGTCATGTTTTTCCCATTCCATATCCCACATTGTGTTCTTCCTCCATCAACATCCCTCATTGAGCTCTCCTTCCCCTTCCCCCAGAAGTTACCTATATTACAACAGGCCACCCTGGCTGTTTGGTCTTCTCCCTGCTCATCTGAGTGACTCTCCTCTGCTTTGTGCACTGGCAGGGGAGTAAGGGCGCTCACATGTGATTTCAGACACATGCACGATCCTCACATTCTCTGGTGGTGGCCACCAACTCCAGCACAGATTAGAAACAGCAGGTTGAGGGTCTTCACTCAAGTCGAAGCGCACCCTTCCCTCCCTTGTCATTGACATACTGCCCAGATGCACTGGGATGCATGTACACTCTGTCTGCCACTGCACACACAGTCATTGTTTTATAACTGACTCTTTAGGGATATATGATAGGTTTGTTTATTTAGCCATATGAATCTGAAGCAAATATGTTTATTTGCAGCATTATAGGGTCTAATCATGAAGTAGTGAAAAGTGTGGAGATGTGAGCCAGTGGAGAAGTTGCCCATGACAACCAATCATTGTTGAGGTAACATTGATAAAATGCTTTCTATAAAATTATACGTAGCAGCTGATTGGTTGCCATGGACAACTTCTCCATAGGCTCAATTCTCCACACTTTTGACTGCTTCAAGAATAGACCCCTTATGTTAATACTAAAAGGAAATAAAAGTATTAGGTCAGTGGGAAGGAGAAATCTGGGGTTATGATAGTGCAGAATCTTCTACAGTGTTCATCACCAGTAACTATTATAAACTTGTGGCCCCTTCTGGACAGAGCTGGACAGATACTGGCATCCTGGAGAAGGGGCTATATATGGAACAGCCGGCTGCTCAGTGGGGGGAGGGGGGGGGGGAGGAACCCGAGGAGTGCTACAGTTGAATGCAGCACTGTGCAGCAAGTCAGGATCTGTCTCTGAAGGAGGCGCACCTTCTGTGCAGTTGTGTGAGAATGGAGATGCAGAGTCCCTGTTAGTTGTTATATGAGACAGCCAAGGAAGGAACAGGGGCGGAGGTGTCTTCTCTCCCCTGTGACAGTCAGGGATTGCGGAGCTGTCCGGGGTGGGTGGTGCTGAACAGTGGCTTGCCTGAGGACCCGCTGATCCCTGCTAGTTGTGAAGCTGCATAATGCACTGAAGTTTGGAACAGTTCTAATAAATTCCCTTGGCACCCTACACAGCAATAACTCTGTACTATTTTGCAATAGTTACTGTATTTGAAGGATCAAATATTAAGATCTACAGTCAATGCTGAGAATAGCTGCCTGAAGGGACAAATATTAAAGCAGTTCTAGAATCATTCTAAGCAGAGGATAGCTGTCTGAAGAGATAAGAGATGGACAAATAGTATATAATATGAAAATTCAACCCTGCTGTCATGAAGGAGAGGCAATCAATTTGCCGGCTGTTGGGATCCCGGCGGTCAGGATACAGACGCCGGAATCCTTAAGTCCGACAATGCTGACAGCCAGAATACTGGCTCACAGGTGCTATTCCAAATTGTGGTTGTCCACAAAACCCATAGAGTGGGAATAGATCCTGTGGCAAGCGCAGCAAGTCATCGAGCTAGCAGCATGGCAACAGCAGCGAGCCCGCAAGAAGTCCCGCAGCGCTTGCCTCAGTTCCGGCATTCTGTCGGGTGGGATGCCGCTGTCGGGATACTGACAGCTGGCATCCTGTCCGCCGGGAATACATATGTATACCTCATGAAGTGGTCTAAGTTAATCAAACCCTGGCTGATGGTGAGAGGAAAGGGTCTGTATTTCACAAATCATCTTAAATTCTATTACAGTGGATTATAGAGGAGACAGTCAAAAAGGGTGGTCTTCAGTATGACGCCGGCCGGGATCCCAGCGACCAGCATACTGGCGCTGGGATCCCAACCGCCGGCATGCTGACACATATTCTTCCTCTTGGGTGTCCACGACCCCCCTGGAGGGAGAATAAATAGCGTGGCGCGTGTAGTGTGCCACCGTGCCCACAGCGTGGTGAGTGCAGCGAGCCCGCAAGGGGCTTATTAGTGCTTGCCCAGCTGTCGGTATGCCGGCGGTCGGGATCCCGGCACCCATTTAAAAGGTAACTACTTGTAGCCTGGCTGAGGCACCACACACATAGGTCTGACAGTGTCATATGCAGCAGTGACAAGGGCAAAAGTGTTCCCACATTCTACTTACTACAATGGAGAAGGTAAAAGTCAAAGTTTTGGAAACCAATCAAGAATCCGATAGACTAATTCTATGTACTATAAATACCGGTTGGATGACGTAATGGAGTGCTGGATCCGGACTGCTGACGCTTCTCCAGCAGTCCGGATCCAGCACTCCATTACTTCATCCACCCGGCGCCGACGGGCGAGTGAGTGTGGAAACGAGATCGAGAGAGAGCAACAGAGGGAACCAGCCGAGCAGCAGGACATTGCACACAGCAAAAGAGGTAGGCAGCGGTAGGGAAAGTTAGATTAGACATCCCAGCCGGACTCCTCTATTGCGGTCCTGACCGCCGGCAACCATAAGGAACCCCTAATAGGATCCAGAGCGGACTTTAAAAAAAAAAAATACACACAAAAGGGCTGTAAACATTGTTTTACTAACCCCCATTTTTTTTACAGGTATTAGCGCTTTTACACACACCTAGCGCTCCATTATATATTTTATAATTCTATGTACTGCTTTGCTGTAAGGAGAGCTCAGGCCCTATGGCCGATGTATATGACTAATGCTTGCTTTACTTAGTAATTAGCTTGTGGTTTATGTGAGAGGTTGAGTATGTGTGGGTTTTAATTGAGGTTTATTTTGTAAGAGTTATTAACAGCTTTAGGGGGAGGCTCTAGCATAGATGGTCTATAATTTAAAGTGTTATATCATTGGGTAAAAAGCTAGTACAGGTAAGCAGTGTTACTGTATTTTTACTCTATACATTAATGTTTCACCCAAACATCGATGATGCAAGCAAGGAGAAGTACCTGTACAATAAAATGCATTTTTCTTTTTAAGAGCTGGTGTCTTTTCCAAAGCAATATATAAAGAATTATTCGGTGCTTTAAAAGCAATGAGTTTATAGTAATTTTTTGTCATAAGTAAGCTGGAATACACAGAGCAGTTCCCAAGCCCACTCTGTATATTAACAGTTCTCTATAGACCTTGGGGGAGGCAATAAAGAGAGTAAGAGATAACTTTATATATGTTGGATGTCCTGCTTAAGCGGTATACAGACACCAATTCACAGTTAAAATACACAGTTTTTGTTGGGGTAAGTGAGCAGCCCCCTCTAGACTCAGGGCTATGTCACCCTAGGCAAATGCCTAGGACAGTTATGCACAGGTGATGCCCATAGTATAATTCAGCATCTCTCCTTCCGGAGGTTGATCTTCCCTTATTGGCATGCCAGGTCCCATGAGAGTCTGCTAGTGTTGGACATCTATTTTGCTTAAAATGTGCCTTAGTCACAACATGACACATCTAGGACTCACCAGGAGACTGCTGATTAAGCAACTGTATATCTGTGTGTGACTGAGTCTCTGAATCCGTACACGAAGTGCTACAATAATACAGCCATAGCTTTTTTCCAATACAAGTACTTTTGTGCTCCATATACAAACTCAGTCACACACAATATACAAGTGTAACATATCAAATTAATCCGCACAATCTCCTGATGTATTCTAGTCATATTGCGTTTCAACTGAGATGCATTTTCAGCAAAAAAAGATGCCGGATGCTAACAGAGTTGCACAGGACCTGGTGGCTCACTCGTGCCAGGCATCTCATGCTGCATGGAGTATTGAGGCTAGATGTTTGAGGACATGTGGTACCCTGCAGGGTCCCTGAACAGCCCAGTAGTAAGGTCTGCATGCTGTAGATAAAAGTACATGACTTCCTGGAGATAATGTATCCTAGTGCCTTTAAGAATTAGAGGAGGGGCAGGACCTACCCGGAGGTTTGATTGACAGGCTGGTGAGAGGAGACTGGATTGGCTGGTGGAAGTGCAGGAAGAGGTGGATTTTGAGGACTCCGTGTGTCACGAGTGTAGCAGCATGGAAGGAGGCAGGAGAGTGAGCTGGTAAGGTGACCAGGCTGACAGGATAAGTGGCCACCACTGACTGCACAAGTGATCGGTGGCTAGCTGGGAGAGTGCTGTGGGCAGAGGTTCCAGTGGCACAGCCAGCCATACAACGCTGTGTGTGGGCGACACCCCAGTGGGAGAAACGGAGCAGAGTTCGGGAGTTTGGTGACCGCACAACCCGTGGAGCACCTTGCAGACAAGGAGCAGCTGCTTGCAAAGTGGTGAAGACTGCACATACCAGTGAGACACCACATTTTGGAAAGAGTCAGGGAAAGACACTGATAGTCACCATGCCACATGCGTCTGGGACACCATCGCAACCCCTATTGTCAGTGTTATGAGCCACGGCTGTGGCTCATTCCTGTTTTGCATTTTGGTTATGTATTTTATGTTAATACTTCTGTTTATGTTGCCAGTGGGTGTCATGGGGTGTTCGGAGCTCACCCTTAAGGAGAGGGTACTGTTATGAACCACAGGTAGTGGTTCATTCCTATTCTATGTTTATAGTTGTCTTGCAGGCCAGGATTTCCCGTTGCTCTGGTTTGAGAAGACTCTTGTTTGCTGCCGGTGGTGAGTCTGTGTGATTGCAGCTTGTTCCCATGTGTTCAGCCTCACCTGTCTGTTGATTGCACCTCTCAGTTGTGCTGCAGGGCAGCTGCACGACATAATTAATTAAGACTCTCTGTTATATTCTGGCTCAGTGCAATTCACAGACGCTGGTGATATTTCCTGAGTTCCAGAGTTCTTGAGTTCTGAGCTAGTCTCTGCCAGTTCCCGAGCTCCTGTCTAGCAGTATCTGCCTAGCTGCTTTGAGTGTCGGTTCCTGAGTGTCGGTTCCTGAGTGTCGGTTCCTGAGTGTCGGTTCCTGTGTCGATTCCAGTGTCTGATCCTGTGTCCTGCCGTGAAGAGTTCCTGTCCAGGAGTCCTGTGGCTTAGTCTGTGCCTGGGCGAGTGTCTGGCTTCTTGGTGTCCACCGGTCTGTCGTTTGGGATTCTGCCTGTCCGCCGGTTCTGAGAGTCTGTATCGGCTACTTTGGGGGTTCCAGTCCGTTTACCAGTATTTGTACCGGTTCTGTGATTAGCGGCTTTGCCGCGTCCGTCAGCCTAGGCCGCAGTATTCTTTGGTTATAATTTGTTACTGGTGTTTTGCAGAGGGTTCTGCTTATGCTGTCACCGCCGGTACACAACAGTATTGTGTCGGCGAGTGGACAGCATTTCCTTGGTTGTTCTTTTCCTTTGGCGGCGTGCCGCACATATATTTAGTTTTAGGGTTGTTAGTAGCCCCTAGCCTTCTGTTTGCTTTAGTCAGAGGTCCCCTTGTTATTATCCTGTCTCGGTTCACGCCTTGTCTCAATCTAAGACCTGGGGGCATCGGAGTTGGGCAGACCTAATCCGCCCTACAAACGCGGCTGCCGTGGGCCCAAGAAACCATAGTCACTCAGGCGTGAACTGACCACACGGGTGAAACAATGGAGGTAGGGTGCTAGGGGCTATTTCCACACCACACCTTACTTCAGCGTCACATTCTGGTGCTCAGGACTCACTACGCAACATCTCCCTTGTTCTGAGCACCAGGAACCTAACAGTCAGCACCTGTGAAATAGGACCACCCATGCTCATTTACTCTGTTCATAAAGTACTCTGTAGGGTTAAAAAGGGGTCCACAGAGCCCTTACTCCACTGTCCTACCTAACAGGGTAGACTGACCAAACCAGATTACGCACGCCTCCCTAGACCGGGACTGTATACTAATAAAAGGACTACAAAATACTGACTCTTTTGTAAGAAGAGGGGAGAGGGGCTATCAAGGAGTACTATTAGCCTAGTTGGCAGTTCGTATATCATTACTTACACTGATTTGTGGAGAGACAGTGCCACCTAGTGACTGTAATTGGGATGAACCCAGGTTGAGTGCAGATATTTACCTGAACCAGCAGCAGGTCTCCTGCATAACAGATGCCCCAGAGAGAGAGTTAATAACTGGAAAAGTATACATGTTGTTCGAGAGATATTTAATCTATGCAAGGGGACGCCTCAGTAAACTCCCGTGCACAGGTCAAATGACCTCCCGGGTTGATCTGAACAATCTGAACATACCTCGCATCATTGGGTACCCAATAGAGACATAATTTGGTGCATCAAGGTCATTAATAAATACATGAAGTTAGTATTGAGGTGAGAGAAGTATTGTATTAATATTTTGGTTTTGCATGCAAAGTGAGTGTCTATTGGCGAATAATGTCGCCTTCCAGTATTAGTGGTATTGCTGCTGTTCATCCTAGTGAATTGTTATTTTCAGAACCTAATGGGCTGGTTGGTCCCGGGTGAAGCAGCGTATCACCCATACTTGGAAAAGCTGTGGATGACCTAAGTGTTTCATAAGTGTTGATGCAATTCTATGTCGTTTTGGCAATTACTGTGTTGTTCGCGTTCTATTGCTAGAGTAATAGTTGTTTACACAAAAGTTAATTATCTGCAATTGACATTCAAGCACACAAAAGTATATTAACTGCATTTGATATTTGAGATTCAATCACAAATGAATAGTTAATAAAACAGACACAGTTGGAAAATTGTTATTCCTTTCATTGAAGTGTAGTTGCCTCCTCATTCACCGGAAACAAAGTACCAAGATTCTCCAGAGTTGCATCCAGCGAACAGAGGTAAGGAAAGACTCACCCGGTCACCACATAAAATTTGACGTTACGAACAGAATCCAAGTGCAATCAGGAGAAAACTCACTAATTGAAAGATGGAACAACAACAGGCTGCAGGAGGAGGACCACCATCGGCAGTACAGAACCAGGAACAAGAACAACAGGCAACCCCGGCAACAACACAGAATGCTCGAATAACATTACCCTACTATTTTGTGGCACCGTGGCTTTCAACCTATAGCAGAGATGCCAACAAGCCACAGTGTACCACATTTACAGAATTCAAAAATAAACTCAAATCTATGTTCTGGTTGTATACCTTGAACGAACAGCAGAAAGTCAATATTCTAGTAGGTCAACTCACAGGGTCAGCTCTCAGAGAAGTCATATCCTGGCCCACTGAAAACAAGAAAGTGGTAGACCAGTTCTTAAAGAGATTGTCCACTACTTTTGAGACAAAAACCCTCCACGAGTTAAAAATGAAGCTGTATGCACGCAAACAGCAACTGGGCGAGACCCTCTGAGACTACGGCCTGAGTTTACAAGAGACACTAAGAGCGATCAGAGCAGTTGACAAAGATGAAGTCAGAAATGCAGATGAAGCGCTAAAGGTTCAGTTTATTGAAGGAGCCTCAAGGGAGAGTGTCAAGACCCAACTACGACTGCTCAAAATACAAACGCCGGGTAAAACCTTGCTAGACTTCAAGGAAGCCGCCATCACAATAACTGGCAACCAATCGGGAAGAGAAGAAGAGTTCCCAGAGCTGGTGGGCTTCAGAGAATCCTCAGAGCTGATGGGAGCTACTGCTTCCAGTCCCAAAAGACCAAAACGAGTCAGAGACCCAGTGGTGCAGAGTAGTCAGTACCCCTTGGGTGAGCAGATACAAACCCTATGCAAGCAGATGGAAGAGTTAACGGGAATGGCAGAGATCCAGGGAGAAATGCGACTCCTAGCGAGACCACTGACACCCAATTCCGGAGAACCTAGGTGGAGGTCCGAAAGACAGAGGTCGGCCAGAAGTCGCTGGGAACCACCTCGAGAGTATGGGCGGTGGCCTTCAGACCAATTTGACAGCCAGGGTCATCCCATTTGTCGTCGATGTCAGGGAATAGGGCATATTGAGAGGAACTGTGAACAGATCAAACATTTAAACTCCAACATCTTGAGTGCAAGGGCCAAACCCCGGGGAGAATACTGGGAGTAGATCCGGACCCAGAACAATGGAGGCCCCAATACATCAGACAATGCCCGACATTACCCGTGGTCATCAATGGAGTAGAGACCCTGGCGATGCTTGACACGGGGTCACAAATCACGACAATACAGCTTTCCACTCTGCAAAGACATTGGGGAGAAGAACAGTTACTGTCGCCACCACCTACCTGGCTCCAACTAATTGCCAGTAATTGCCTATAGATCTCGTGTGCGTGCTATTGAGAAGCCGACATTAAGATTGGGGCGACACTGTTACCCAAGCAGGGATGTTTGGTCACCACAACCAGCCATGAGAAAGTAGCTCCCATAATTTTGGGGATGAACGTCTTGCAAAGATGCCCAGACGAACTGGTCGCAACACTGAGAGGTAAATTGACCCAAGCCTTCCAGCCAGCAAGTTTTACAAAAAACGATCAAAATACTCCAAGGGCACCAGAGGTTTGTGCAGAAGATGGGAGAAATTGGCAAGATTCGGTTGACGGATGTGAAGGCCGTGTAGTTACAGCCCAATTCCGAAACCATCGTATAGGGAAAAGCCCGCTGTGGACCAGGTGGTTGCAAGTATGAAGCACTAATCGAGTCAGGTTTGCTCTCTCCGCGAGACAGGAGGTCATTGTAGAAAGTTCCCTGGTGACCGTGGAGAATGGAAGGGTCCTAGTGAGAGTGCTAAACCCACACAACCATGTAGTCAAGCTATTTCGGAACCAGCTACTGGCAACCTTACTGTGGACCATGTTTCAAGATGTACTTGTCAGGAATCTGCATTTTCCATCACATCACTGCTGTGGAACTACAGGTTCCAGCAGTTCAGTTCTGTTCCAGTTCTCTTTTTCAGTCCTCTGCAGCCTGGAGTACATAGTGCTTCAATTAACTCACAGCTGATCTGGACACCCAATCCAGCTAGTATCTCCGCCTGCAGTTTGTGTCCAATCACTGCTGGGCAGGTGGTATAACTTCCAGTTTGTGGCTCTCTCACATGGCCTTGGACAACACGTCACATCCCGTGAACAGACCGCTCCTGTTTGCAATCCTCTGTCTACAGAGATTTCCTTGTGTATTAGACCTGTGGAACAACAGGTCCCAGCTGTTCCAGTTCCCAGTTGTTCCTGTGTTCCTGTGGAACTACAAGTTCCAGCAACCCCTCCAGCTCTCCTGCGACATTCAGTGTGCAAGTTCCAGTCTCCAGATCTCCTGTGTTCCTGGTTATCCTCCTGCATCTCTGTGGAACTACAAGTTCCAGCAACCACTCCAGCTCTCCTGCTGCATCCAGTGGTTCCCTGTGTTCCAGTCTCCAGATCCCCTGTGTTCCTGGTTATCCTCCTGCATCTCCGTGGAACTACAAGCATCAGCAATTCCTGCATTCATTTACAGGCTTCACACCAATCTCCAACACAGGGTGCTTCAGCCTCAGCTGTAGAGACTCCATCTCCAGGTGCAGCTCATCACCTCACCTGTGAATCAGCTTGCAAGCTGCCTGTGCTTTCCAATAGCACTGTGAACCCTGCATCAAGTCTTCTGCATCTGCTACCAGGTTTGCTACCATTATCATCACCTCTGCTGGCTCCACGTGTTTATCATCTCTGGTTCCCATACCAGCATATTGCCATAGACTCTCACTGTATTGCCATAGACTCTCACTGTATTGCCATAGACTCTCACTGTTTTGCCATAGACTCTCAGCTTCCACGCTGCATCATACCCATTGCATTTATTATTGTTTATTTCTCCAAGTATTCCTGCTGCCATATTGTTTTATCCTTCTCCTTAATAAACAACATTGCGCACATGCGCAGGAATCCAATCCAGTATCCTCACTTCTTCCATCCTACCTCCACTGACCCACTAGCGCCCCCTCCGGGGACACAAACCAGACCGAACCTGACAGTTTGTCCAAGGCCCATGGACTCGGATGGTGGTCAGAATGTGGGGTCAGGGGCCTTACAAAATCTGGTCTCCCGTTTGGATGGTCAAGAGGCTGCGCAGCAGCAGATGTTCCAGTTTCTACAGGGAATGTCTATCCGTTTGGATACCTTGCAGCAATCCCTTCCAAGTTCTGTTGTTTCTCCAGTTCCTGTTCAAGTCACTCCTGCTCCAGTCATTTCAACTTTCCCTGCACAATCCGTTCCTGTGGATGATTCTTGCTCAAGTCAGTCCTATGGAAGTCCCTTCACAGCCAATTCTCCTGAGAGAGCGAATTCCTCCTTTGAAAGCTTCAAGACTCCTTTGTTGTCTGCTGTGAACTCTGAACCAATAAGCACACTTTATCATCTATTGGAACAACTTCAAAGTCTCCTAACAAAAATCATTCCAATAATGCCAGAAATCCTAGGTGATGCTTTAAACGCAGTCAAGAGTACCGCTCAAAGTATTGAGACTAGTGCGACCTCCGTGTCAACTTTTCTTCAAGCTAAAGTCTCTTCTCCTATGCAGAGAGAGGGCAGATTCCAGAGCTACCCGCGCTCCAAACTAACGGAAGCTGAACGCCGGCATCGCAAGCAGCTTCACCTCTGCTTTTACTGTGGGAGTTCTAGTCATCTTATTAAGGACTGTTCCTTCCGCAACTCAAAAGTTGGTGACAGGTCCCAGCATCACAGTGTTTTCACCTGCAAACCTTCCAACGTATCCTCTGCAGTTTCAAGTTCCTTTACCTCAGACAGGAGAGTCCAAAAAGTATACGATTGGGGTCCTGTGACAAATAGACCCAATCCCAAGTTCAGAAATCAACAGAGACTATCTATGTTACCCATAACTAAAGTAGTTTCTGTGCCTACAGCCCGAGAAGGGGCATCTGTGCCTACAGCCCGAGAAGGGGCATCTGTGCCTACAGCCCGAGAAGGGGCGTCTGTGCCTACAGCCCGAGAAGGGGCGTCTGTGCCTACAGCCCGAGAAGGGGCGTCTGTGCCTACAGCCCGAGAAGGGGCGTCTGTGCCTACAGCCCGAGAAGGGGCGTCCGTGCCTACAGCCCGAGAAGGGGCGTCCGTGCCTACAGCCCGAGAAGGGGCGTCCGTGCCTACAGCCCGAGAAGGGGCGTCCGTGCCTACAGCCCGAGAAGGGGCATCCATGTCTACAGCCCGAGAAGGGGCATCCGTGTCTACAGCCCCAGGTGGGGCATCTGATGTTGTGACCCCAGTAGGGGTATCTGATGTTCAGGTTCCAGAAGTGGCATCCGGGCATGCAACTCAAAGAAGTGTGTCTGATCTATTAACCCCAGGAGGGGTCTTTAGAGTTTCAGCCTCAAGTGAGGAATCCAGGGCCAAGATCCCAGGAGGAATTCTTAAAGTCACAGATACAGACATGAACTTTTGTTTGCCAACTTCAGAGAGTGCTACCAGCTCAGTACCACTCCAAAAGGGATCATCAGAACATCCGGATTCTGTCTATACAGAGTCAAGTGTCAATGGACCTAGCCCGGTTCCAGCCGTCGGTCCAAAGTCTCCACTGGTTCCAGCCAGCCTGAGTGGCTCCAATGATGGGCTACCTCCTTCGGTTCCAGCCGATTCCAGAATCCTCGGATCAAATCCGGTCCTATCCGTCAGTCCGAGGACTCCACCGGTTCCTGCCGATTCAAGCTCTTCCGGACCCAATCCGGTCCCATCCGTCTGTCCGGATCAGCCTCCTCTGGTTCCAGCCAGCCCGAGTAGCTCTGTTTCCAATGCTGAGCTACCTCCTTCGGTTCCAGCCGATTCCAGCATCCTCGGATCAAATCCGGTCCTATCCGTCAGTCCGAGGACTCCTTCGGTTCCAGCCGATTCCAGTCTCTTTGTATCAAATCCGGTCCTATCCGTCAGTCCGAAGACTCCTGCGGTTCCAGCCGGTTCAAGCTTATCTGGACCCAATCCGGTCCCATCCGTCTGTCCAGATCAGCCTCTTACAGCTCAAGTCAATTCAAGTAGTCCTGGACAAATCCCTGTTCCATCCGTTTGTCCAAAGTTGTCGTCAGTTCCTGCCGATTCCAGTTCCTCTGAACCCGGTGTGGTTCTCTCCAGTGTTTCAAGTAAGCAACTCCTGTCGCTATGTCCAGAGTCTACAGTTCTTGCAGATATTGCAGTTGCCTCAACCCAGATGGAGGCTCTACGCATCTCACCCCAAGATGAAGCTTCTAGCATTCTGTCAACCTCAGCAAAGAATTCCCGTCAGTCAATCCAGGAGATGACGTCCTCTCTCCACCCTCGAGCATTTCAAGTTGATTCTACTCCTGCTTCTGAAGGCTTATTCCAGTCCTCTACTCTCAAGTGTCCGACATGGTCTTCCGAGACTTCAACTGACATTCAGCCTTCCAAGTGTCCACCAGATACAAAAGCTCCAGTCTACTTTGATGGTGACTATGCTCAGTTTCGTGCAGTGGCGAGCCAATACCTCGCTTTTACTGAGTCGGAACCTTCAGTGACTATTTCTCCAGCCAATGCAATCAGATACTTCCTCCTGTTCTTCAAAGGTAGAGCACTGGACTGGGCGAATCCTCTCATTGAATCTAAAGATCCGCTACTGAGTGATCTTCCCGCTTTCTGCGAAGCCGTAAAACAGGAGTTTGCTCCAAAGTTTATGCATTCAGAGTCATCTGGGCATTCTGGCCAATTTGTCAACAGTTTGTCTACTGCTAAATCCTCTCCAACATCTCTGTCTGTGCAAGATCAGGATACATTAGACCAAGCTATTAAAGATTTCCAAGCTGTAAAGTCAAGACAAGGTTCTCAGACTTCAGATTTGAAAGTTGCATATACTCCCGTGTCTCCATCCTACAGCAACACTTCTGAAAGTATTGACTCCCCGGATTCAGCATCTGATCAGTCTTCCAGTTCTCAGTTTTTCGACTCAACTCCTTCCAAACATGAACAGGTTCTGTTGCATCAATGTATCAGAGATTTCAAGAATTACAAGAATTGGAGAGCTCAAAAACCAGCTCAAAGTCTACCATCTGTTGATGTAAGTGTTGGCTATGCTGCCGTTACCCCTAGTCCTGGTGTCTCATATAGCTTCAAATTCACTGGTCCACAGATTGTCTCAGATTCTGTTGTTCCTAAACAAAAGGCTCCCATGACCACACTAGACCTGGACTCTGACTCTGAAAGTGAGTTTGTTGATGAAGACTCAAGTTACATTATGGGAGGTTCTATCCTTCCTAGCTATGCCTTTTCCCAGGAAGTAAATTCTGTCTCAAATGACCATGAATGGTCTACTTGTTCTGACGGGGAAAATCTGTCTTCTGAAGATGAAAGTTGGGAAGACTTTTGAGGACCTCTGCTTTTGTGTATTTCTAAGTTCTTTTTCAAGGTTCCTCCAAGTTCCAGCGTGGGTGTTCGGTGCCCACCCATAAAAGGGGGGGTACTGTCAGGAATCTGCATTTTCCATCACATCACTGCTGTGGAACTACAGGTTCCAGCAGTTCAGTTCTGTTCCAGTTCTCTTTTTCAGTCCTCTGCAGCCTGGAGTACATAGTGCTTCAATTAACTCACAGCTGATCTGGACACCCAATCCAGCTAGTATCTCCGCCTGCAGTTTGTGTCCAATCACTGCTGGGCAGGTGGTATAACTTCCAGTTTGTGGCTCTCTCACATGGCCTTGGACAACACGTCACATCCCGTGAACAGACCGCTCCTGTTTGCAATCCTCTGTCTACAGAGATTTCCTTGTGTATTAGACCTGTGGAACAACAGGTCCCAGCTGTTCCAGTTCCCAGTTGTTCCTGTGTTCCTGTGGAACTACAAGTTCCAGCAACCCCTCCAGCTCTCCTGCGACATTCAGTGTGCAAGTTCCAGTCTCCAGATCTCCTGTGTTCCTGGTTATCCTCCTGCATCTCTGTGGAACTACAAGTTCCAGCAACCACTCCAGCTCTCCTGCTGCATCCAGTGGTTCCCTGTGTTCCAGTCTCCAGATCCCCTGTGTTCCTGGTTATCCTCCTGCATCTCCGTGGAACTACAAGCATCAGCAATTCCTGCATTCATTTACAGGCTTCACACCAATCTCCAACACAGGGTGCTTCAGCCTCAGCTGTAGAGACTCCATCTCCAGGTGCAGCTCATCACCTCACCTGTGAATCAGCTTGCAAGCTGCCTGTGCTTTCCAATAGCACTGTGAACCCTGCATCAAGTCTTCTGCATCTGCTACCAGGTTTGCTACCATTATCATCACCTCTGCTGGCTCCACGTGTTTATCATCTCTGGTTCCCATACCAGCATATTGCCATAGACTCTCACTGTATTGCCATAGACTCTCACTGTATTGCCATAGACTCTCACTGTTTTGCCATAGACTCTCAGCTTCCACGCTGCATCATACCCATTGCATTTATTATTGTTTATTTCTCCAAGTATTCCTGCTGCCATATTGTTTTATCCTTCTCCTTAATAAACAACATTGCGCACATGCGCAGGAATCCAATCCAGTATCCTCACTTCTTCCATCCTACCTCCACTGACCCACTAGCGCCCCCTCCGGGGACACAAACCAGACCGAACCTGACAGTACTACATCCAATGTCACCAGCCAAGCAGTGTAATGCGAAGGTGGAAGAAGATACGGGGGAAGATCAAGGTGCGATGTGGTGGGATGAAATACATATAGGGGACGCAGGAACTCAAGACGAACATCGACAAGGAGTCTTGTAGGTCATGCGAGATAATATGGATGTGTTTAGTAAAAGCCCGACGTAGTTGGGGATTGTGGAGAACATCCAGCACCAAATTCCCACAGGTGGCGGAAGCTCCATCAAGGAACAGCATCATACGGTGGCCCCAGGACTATACCAATCAGTCCGACAGATGCTGGAAGACATGAGAAGCAATGGGGTTATTGAAGAGAGTCACAGTCCATGGGCGGCACTGATGGTGTTGGTGAAGAAAAAAGATGGCCAGCTACGCTTCTGCATGGATTATAGGAAGCTGCACTGCATAACCCACCGGGATGCATATCCTTTACCTCGCATCGAGGAATCATTGATGGCCCTTAAAGCTGCTAAATACTTCTCAACCCTAGAATTGACCAGCAGTTATTGGCAGGTACAGATGGCAGAGGGCGATAAAGAGAAGACAGCATTCGTTACGCCCATGGGGTTGTACAAATTCTACCGCATGCCATTTGGGTTTTGCAATGCTCCGGCCACATTCCAGCGAGTGATGGAGCATTGCCTGGGGCACCGGAATTTTGAAATTGTGCTGATGTATCTGGATGATATCATTATATTTTCCAGGGCCTACCTCAAACATCTCCAGCACCTACGTGAGGTATTCCAACAGCTAGCAAAGTACGGGTTGAAATTGAAACCAAGTAAGTGCCATCTCTTGAAACCCGAGGTCCAATACTTGGGACACATTGTTAAGGTGGAAGGAGTTTCTCCAGATCCGGACAAGATCATAGCCGTACTAGAGTGGCCCGTCCAACGTACCCTCAAGGAAGTCTGATGATTCCTCGGGTTTGTTGTCTATTACAGGAGGTTCATCCAAGACTTTTCTAAGGAGTCCACGCTGTTGACTGAGCTACTCCAGGAAATCTCCAAAGATGGGTACAACCGAAAAGTGCTGGTGGAGTGGAGTGAAATCCGTCAGTCATCATTCGACTACTTGAAGAAGGCGCTAATGGAAGCACCCCTCCTAGCCTATCCTGACTACAGCATCCCCTTCCGGCTGTACACAGATGCCATCAAACAAGGACTAGGGGCTGTGTTGGCACAGGTACAAGAAGGGTAGGAACGGGGTAGTAGCCTACGCCAGCCGCAGCTTGAGCAAGACTGACAGGAAAGATGTTAATTATAGTGCCTTCATGCTCAAATTCCTGGCACTAGTATGGGAAGTGACAGAAAAGTTCCGGGACTATTTGACCGCCACCCCGTTCATCATGGTCACTAACTTTAACCCCATGGCCCATCAGGATACAGCTCGACTGGGAGCATTGGAACAATGTTGGGCCTCCCGGTTGGCCAACTTTCACTACAAAATTGAATATAGGAGTGGGCGCAGCAACACGAATGCTGATGCATTGTCAAGGCCATGCCCGATGAGGAGGAAGAGGAAATCAACCCAAGAGAACAGGTCGAGATCCCAAATTTTGGTAGCCACCTCCAAACCCCCATACAGCACCTAAAGAACATGAGGGATGCTGAAGAAACAGAAGTGGCGGTGGTTAATGAGTGGACCTGGTGGCAGCAGACATGTCCACACATACGGCAAGTGAAGGCTTATCTAATGGCCAAACGAGAACCATCCTGAGCTGAGAGAAACATGGCGCCTCTTGAATTCTTGCAGCTGTGGAGGCAATGAGAAAAGCTAAAGATGCATGTAGAGTTGTTGTACAGATGAGACACTGACCCAAAGACATACTTGGTGAGTGAACAAATCCTCATACCCCGAACAGCAATAAGCGTGGTCTTACAAGCGTACCATAACAGATCTGGCTGAAGACAGAAGCCAATCTACGAAGCCGGCTCTAGTGGCACAACTTGTGACAAGATACTGAAGAGTGGTGAAAGTCTTCTGTGACCTGTGCGGCCCGGAGACCGACTACCGCTGCAGAAAAAGCATTACTGCACCAAATTGTCAGCTGATGTCCTCTAGAGTTAGTGCCCCTTGACCATGTCAAAATGGAGCCCTGTCATACTGAATACACCGGCGTCCTCACCATTGGGAACCACTACACAAAGTTTGCAGTGGCCTTACCGGTGAAGGACCTGACGGCCAGGGCCACAGCAGAAATCTTCTGGAGGGCGTTTGTTCGACCATATGGATTCCCACAGAAGATTCTTTCAGACCAAGGCCTGACTTTTGAATCTCAGCTTTTCAAAGAACTGTGTGCCCTTTATGGCTGTGACAAATTACGCATGACCCCATATCACCCCTAGGGAAATGGCACATGTGAACGCCTGAATCAAACACTCATCCACATGTCATGGGCATTTCCCCCAGCTCAAAGATCTGAGTGGCCTACATTGCTATCAGAACTGACATTCATTTACAATCATACGTGCTACACCTCTACAGGGTACTCACCCTATTATCTGCTGTTCGGACGACCAGGAAAACTACCGGCTGATTTGCAGCTCCACCTTCCAGATACAGAGACACAAGTACAATTACAGACCCCTTGGGTACGTGTACACCAGTGTAGATTGCATGAGGCTAGCATACTCATGGATCAATGCCTGAAGGCGGTGTATGAACGTCAAAGGAGAGACTACGATAGAAATGCACAGGCGTGCCCTTTATCTGTGGGGAGAATTGTCTTCAAAAAGAACAAAAGACCCCGAAGTAAACTGGATTCTAAGTAGAATCTGAGTTCCTATGTGATTACAGAGGAACCTCAATCCACGATGGCTGTCTATCACATTACTAAACAGGACGGCACTCGGCCACAATGGGTCCATCGAAATCAAATCAAATTCTACTCCAGTCAAGATCAAGTTCCTGAAGAAGTGCTGACCGATGATTGGGACAAAAGACTATATATTGCCGACAAACCTCTACCTCAACTACCAACTAATCCACTTGAACTACTGATGAATGTGAGTTGGCTGACGATACCTTCCCAGGTCCAACCCAGTTTACCGGACATTGTCCACTTACCTATTGTCCAAGTGGAGGTGCCTTCGGACTCTGAACTGAGGTGTTCCACTAGAATTAACAGGGGCACTCTTCCACAACGTTACCAAGATTAATGTTGGTACTACATAACCATGCTGTGTAAGTTATATGTTGATGTGATACATTTTGAAAATGGGATCAAGTACACTGTTATATTGGTAAACTGCTGCAAATGATGTTAGGTGTCTATGCATGAGGACACGCACTTTAAAAAGTGGAGTTGAATGTGGTACCCTGCAGGGTCCCTGAACAGCCCAGCAGTAAGGCCTGCATGCTGTAGATAAAAGTACAGGACTTCCTGGAGATAATGTATCCTGTTGCCTTTAAGGATTAGAGGAGGGGCAGGACCTACCCGGAGGTTTGATTGACAGACTGGTGAGAGGAGACTGGATTGGCTGGTGGAAGAGCAGGAAGAGGCGGATTTTGAGGACTCAGTGTGTGAGGAGTGCAGCAGCATGGAAGGAGGCAGGGGAGTGAGATGTTAAGGTGACCAGGCTGACAGGATAAGTCGCCACCACTGACTAGTGATTGGTGACTAGCTGTGAGAGTGCGGCAGGCAGAGGTTCCAGTGACACAGCCAGCCATACAACGCCAGGTGTGGGCGACACCCCAGCGGGAGAAACAGAGCAGAGTTCGGGAGTTCGCTGACCACACAACCCGTGGAGCGCCTCGCAGACAAAGAGCAGCTGCGTGCGCAGCGGTGAAGACTGCACATACCAGTGAGACACCACATTTTGTAAAGAGTCAGGGAAAGAGACAGCACCACCTAGTGACTGTAATTGGCATGAACCCAGGTTGTGTGCAGATATTTACTTGAACCAGCAGCAGGTCTCCTGCATAACAGATGCCCCAGAGAGAGAGAGTTAATAACTGGAAAAGTATACACGTTGCTCGAGAGATATTTATTCTACCCAAGGAGACGCCTCAGTAAACTCCTGTGCACAGGTCAAATGACAACATGGGTTGATCTGAACATACCTCGCACCATTGGGTACCAAATAGAGACATCATTTGGTGCATCAAGGTCATTAAGAAATACAAGAAGTTAGTATTGAGGTGAGAGAAGTATTGTATTAATATTGTGGTTTTGCATGCAAAGTGAGTGTCTACTGGCGAATAGTGTCCCCTTCCAGTATTAGTGGCATTGCTGCGGTTCTTCCTAGTGAATTGTTATTTACAGAACCTAATGGGCTGGTTGGTCCCGGGTGAAGCAGCGTATTACCTATACTTGGAAAAGCTGTGGATGACCTAAGTGTTTCATAAGTGTAGATGCAATTCTATGTTGTTTTGGCAATTACTATGTTGTACGCGTTTATTGCTAGAGTAATAGTTGTTTACACAAAAGTTCATTATCTGCAATTGACATTCAGGCACACAAAAGTATATTAACTGCATTTGATATTTGAGATTCATCCACAATTGAATAGTTAATAAAGCAGACACAGTTGGAAAATTGTTATTTCTTTCATTGAAGTGTAGTTGCCTCCTCATTCACCGGAAACAAAGTACCAAGATTCTCCAGAGTTGCATCCAGCGAACGGAGGTAAGGAAAGACTCACCCGGTCACCACAGACACATCTGTAAAAGTGGAGGCTGGCTTTAGGCTTGTGTGGTTCTCTTTAATAGGACATATACCTTTAAATACAATGTGCTATACCTGGGCACTGTTTTTTGAGTCAAACTAGTTTCTACTGGCCAAATCAGAAGACTGAAACCCCAACCACTGCTACCGCTCAGCCTACTATTTATTTTAACACTTCCTGCAGTAGCTTTTTAAATATGACCAGTCCTGCATCTGATAAGTGTACGTTGTCATCCCTATAGTGGCTGAGTCTATTGCAGTGTTTCTTGCTTTTCTTGCCCCACTGATCACACATATCCAAATTGTTGCTGGTCTTATTTTAGATTACAGTGTGGTGACGCTATTCCAAGATGTTTTCATCCAATTTATATATCTGTATGTCTTGGACTACAGTACTTTTTTTTTTTTTTTTAAATCTGTTTATTTTGATTTTCATAGAATATAAGGTCAAATAGGAACAAATCGGTAGCATTTGATGAAGTAAACAATTACATCATGTAGGTAGGTACATCAAACTGTATCGAAAAGAAAATATGCCATCTTATCTGAGAATGGAAACAAAGGTAATATTCCAGTGATTATATCATATTCTACAATCTTGTAGCCATTAATGATCTTACATTCATTAAATCTCTAACTCCAAGAACCACTCCTGAAGCCCGAAGTATCATTAATAGAATTCGTACTCGAAGTTACAGGGGTATAGAGATTTAAAAAAGGCATATATTCCCGTGTTTCAGGTATGCAATATTCGTACCATAATAACCCACAGGAAGATGTTCCCTAAAACTAACCATTAAAACATAATTCAAAAATCTATTTGTTTTCACATGAAGATGAGAAGAAAGTACAGAAAGAGAAGAAAGAAGATGGGGTAGGGAAATACATTAGGGTAAATGGGGGAGGAGTGAAAGATGCTCCTGACAATTGAATCGAGGAAAAATAGCAGTGAATATATCAATCTCCTGGCAGGGTCTGGAGGAGTTCAACCCTAGGACTGAACAGCATAAACGGTATGAATGGTTATGAGGTAGATTCTTCTAACAGTTTCCTATGTAGAAACCATTCAGTTTGTTCAAAGACCTTAAATATCTGGGCTTGTGTGGACTGATCCCGTGACTCTATATAGAGACCCCACTTCTTGTAAAAAGTTTTAACCCCCACCTCTATATTGACTTGGACCGATTTCCTATCATAGTATAGTATCTGTAAAAGTTTACCATGAACTTCCCCGAGGGTAATAACCAGTGTGATAAAATAATTTTCTTTGAGACTGTTACCAAAATAGTGAGAAATGGTATAGTTCGCCGTTTCTCAGTTCCTAAATTCCATTCGGAGAAATTTGCACACAAACAAGATAGGGGTGTTGCTGTTACATGTATATTCAGAAGCTTATTAATGTAAGCCAGAAGTTTGTTCCAAAAACGTTTAATCAGACCACATTCCCAGAACATGTGATAGAAGGAAGCCGTACGTAAATGACATTTGGGACATTCCCCAGTTTCCGTGGGGTGAAACTTAGCATGTTGGCTCGGGGAAATATAGGCTCTCTGTAGAGTACGGAGGTGGACCTCCTGTAAGTAAGGTGAAGCCAGGGCTTTCAGGCTAGAAACATAATGATCACTGAGTTGGTGATGGGCAGTCAGGCTAGGTATATCATTACTCCATTGGTTAAGTAGTCTCTCCCATCTACAGTCTGTTGTGTTAGATGTCAGAATAGAATATATTTGTCTAATGCGTGTCGGGCCTGTTCTATGTGTTTTAAGCGAAAGCTGTAGTGGGTTAGAAGACAAGGGGGCTTCTTGTGGGGTAGTAAACATGTGAGTAGCTAAGCCTAGATAGTGTCGCGTCTGTAGATACATGAAAAAATGAGAGTGGGGTAGGTCATATTTCTCTTGGAGCGATGAGAAGGAGTACATGGAGCCTCCCGGGTCAAATACTTTGGAAGAATTTGAGAGTCCTTTCTCTTTCCAGAGTCGGTAATTTGAGTTAAGGAGGGATGGGGGGAAAGCTGGATTACCCCATAGCGGGATGCATATAGATTCCTCAGGATTGCATTTACATTTCTTGTGTAAAGAGCGCCAGTTATAATAGATATCCCTAAAAAGGGGGTTAGCGAGGATGTGGGTCGGGATCAGTGAGGGTTTAGACAGGAGTAATGCCCCCGGGGAGTAAGGAGTGAATAGTGCCTCATCCAGAGCGGAGTCTGTATAGAGTTCCCTGTCAAACAGCCAGTCAGCAGCACATCTAAATAGAGACGCCATGGAGTAGGATGCGTAATCAGGAACACCAAATCCACCTGTGGACTTGGGTGCCATCAGTTTATCCAAAGCAATGAACGCCTTCTTGCCTTTCCATAAAAACCTTGACATAATTTTCCGTAAATATTGAATATCATGCTTAGTAAGGCGGACTGGGAGCATCTGCATAAGGTAAAATATCTTTGGGAAAACTATACTTTGTAACACAGCTATTCTCCCTATCAAAGATAGAGGTAACAATTTCCAACCATCCAATAGTGCGGTAATACGTGCCAGGACAGGGGTGACATTTTCTTCATAGAGTCTGGAAAGGTTTGCTGGGATTTGAATCCCTAGGTATGTAATCTTAGTGAGGGCTATTTTGAATGAGAGATCCGGAAGTAGTGCGGAAATAGTACGTGAGGAGGGGCCTAAGGGCAAAAGTTCTGATTTGGCCACATTGATCCTATACCCCGCCCTAACTCCAAATGCCTGTATCATTCCAAGGATCTCTGGGATAGAGGTCGATGGATCTGAAACAAATAATAGCATATCATCGGCAAAGAGGGCAAGGCGAAGGTCAACATCTCCTATTTGAATTCCCTTAATTACACTCGATTGGCATAAGGCAATCGCCAGGGGTTCCAGTGCTACTGCAAATAGTAAGGGTGATAGTGGGCACCCCTGTCTGGTACCTCTCTGGATCTCGAAGGGAGAAGAGAGAACTCCATTGCAGGATATCTGGGTTTGTGGAGCCGTGTAAAGAAGTTTTAGAAGATTTACAAAATCTGCAGGAAAGCCAAATTGTAGGAGTGTGGAAAAAAGATGATCCCAGTCCACCATATCAAACGCTTTTTCCGCGTCGAGTGAGAGAATAACTGGAAGGGAGGAAGGGGTATTTGAAGAGGAGGAGGAGGCATAAATGGCAGAAAGAACTCTCCTTACATTGATCTCCGAGTGTCTGCCCCAGATAAACCCAGTTTGATCTTTATGTATGATATGAGGGAGTAATAATTTAATCCGGTTAGCTAAGATTTTAGTAAGTAGCTTGTAATCAAGATATAAGAGTGAAATTGGGCGATATGACCCTGGTTGGGATAAGTCTCTACCTGGTTTGGGGAGGACTTTGAGGATGGCAGTGTTAAAGTGTTTGGGAAGAGTGTCAGAAGACAGAACCGCATTAAGGACAGACACCAGTGTGTCCCCTATCCGGGGTAAAAGAATTTTATAAAAGTCGGCACTAAAGCCATCAGGGCCCGGTGCCTTATCTCTGCCAAACTGTCCAATGACACTCCGGATTTCCTCTAATGAGATGGGAGCCAACAATGGTGATGCCATGGAGGCATGAAGCTGGGGAGCAGAAAGGTTATCCCAAAAGTCCTTGGGCCATGGCGACTGGGTGGGAGGAGTAGAAAGGGTGGAGTTTGAGGAAGAGGAATATAAGTCATTGTAAAATGCTTTCATAACATCAGAAATCTCCTGATTATTAGTAGTTAATGTGCCAGCAGGGGTATACAAAGGATGAGTGACCATGGGAGGGCGGGAACCCGTGAGGAGTGTCGTCAACAACTTGCCCGTTTTATTGCCAAATTTGTAGAATCGATAGTTCACCGAGAATGAATACCTATTACCCATGGAGGACATGAATTCATCAAAGTGGGCTTTGGCTTCAATGTATATAAGGCGATTTTGAGGGGTCAGAAAAGATTTGTATTGCTGATAGGCTGTTGACAAGGGTCTCTGGAACTCTAAATATTGAGAGGCATATTTTTTATTGGTGGCTGAGACATAGGATATAATGTCTCCCCGGAGAACCGATTTTGCAGTCATCCAAAATAGAATTGGATCTTCCTCTAAATGGGATGCGTTGTTAGTTTTAAAGGCCTCCCAAGAGGATTCCAATCTTTGCTGGAATTTCAGGGAGTGAGCGAGATAGGAGGGGAATCTCCACAATCTGGGAGAGTGGGATATGTCTGGGAAATGGAGCGTTGCAGTAACTAGGGCATGGTCCGATAAGGAGATTGCCTCAATTTGTGAATCTGATACGTTCGGTAGTAGGGAATGGGACAGTAAAATATAGTCTATCCTAGATAGCATGTGGTGGGCCGCTGAGAGACATGTGTATTCCCTCTCTGTGGGATGTAAAGCTCTCCAGATATCTACCGTCTGTAGGCTGTCAGCTAATAGAGGGACCCCAAGTTTGGGTAGTGAAAGAGGTTTTGTCGGTGCGTGGGATCGGTCTAAATAGGAGGAAGAGATAAGGTTCAAAACGCCACAGAGTATTAAGGGGTCTGTGAGAAGGGGGGTTAGTTTGGCGAGTAAAGATTGAAAGAAATTTTTGGAATAAATGTTGGGTGCATATACGTTACATAGTGTGTAAACTCTACCATTAAGCTTAACAGACATTATCACATAACGACCTTCAGGATCAGTGACTGTGGTCAGGATTTCAGTGGTCATAGAACGTTTCGCCAATATGACAACCCCTCTGGCCTTAGAATTGAAAGAGCTGAAACCTAAAACCCGCCAGTTCAGAGCATTCAATTTTGCCGTTTCCTCTGGAGTTAGGTGCGTTTCTTGGAGGAATGCCATGTCTATGTGCTGTTTACCTAAATATAGGAGTATTTTCCGCCTCTTTGCTGGGGAGTTAAAGCTCCTGACATTCCAAGATCCCACTATCAGATTAGGCATAGTTCAGAGGAAAGGGCAAAACAGAGGACCCGTAAACTGTCTGCATAAGGAGGATGAGCATCATCACCTGCTTGAGGACGGGGGGTGGGAAAGAGGGGGGAGGGGAGAGACAAAACAGGAGGGGAAAAGAAGAGATGGAAATAGAAAGCAGTAGTACATAACAGGCCATACAATTGAGAAGAGGATACTTTGATAAATAGCCAATATTTCTGTGACCAGTGACCTCCGGTCAACGAGCATGGGCGACTACCAGTGGTAGCGGTCCCGCACCCCGGCATTAAGTGGTGTGTACCAGCAGGAAAGGAGGAGCCCCTCCCCACCGCTATATACGTAAACAAATCCCACCCAGAAACCCCTAGTAATTGAGCTATATAACCAAATGCTCCAAGAAGCAATATAATATTATAATATAATATAAGCAATATGCAGTGAGCAGTATATAGTATACAACCTGTGGCTAATGTAGTGGAGACGGCTGTATAACCATAAAAATGCAGCATAATGGGGTATATCCCAACCAACATAGCGCTTTTTCAATTTGTATCTGCAAAGTAGGCACGTAGGTGAGAACATTTCAAAAGAAAGAAACAGAAAATCGGCCAAAACTGCATCCAAGAGCAGGCAAAGCAATTGTGAGGTAGCGACAGCTACCATAGTGCCCGCGTGTCATTGTTGCTCTAACAAAATAAACCAAGGCAGTCCATGCATAATGAGCAACTAAACTGCAGGTGAACATTCAGCAGGAAATGATCAAGTTGTCGCTGAAGGGAGATCAGAAATGTCCGTGCTGTCTTCTCTGGATATATTACGGAGGTAGGCCGCTGCGTCAGCAGGTGATAAGAAATCTTTGTGGGAGGTACCTTCATAAATGCGCAAGCGAGCGGGGTATAACAGGCCAAACTTGCGACCCTCTGAAACAAGTTGAGTGCAAATAGGGGAAAAAGCTTTGCGGGCCCGGGTCAGTTCCATTGAATAGTCCTGGAATATGAAAAGCTTGTTACCCTCCCATTGGATATCCCTCATTTTGCGAGACGCGGACCAGAATGCCAATTTATGAAGGTAGTTCAGACAGCGGAACAGTGTTACACGTGGGCGCGGTTTATTGGGGGTGGGCATAGGACCCACACAGTGAATTCTTTCAATTACTAAATCACTGCATTCCCGTTCTATATTCAAAATTGCGGGAAGGGTAACACGGGCAAAATGAGCCAGTGCCGTGCCTTTAAGTGATTCCGGCAGTCCCACAAGTCTGATATTATTTCTTCTTGCGCGATTTTCCATATCATCTAACTTATTCCATATCTGATATTTCTCTGTAGTTAGAGATTTCACTGAGTGGTGTAGCCCTTCTATGTCATGTGTTGCAGCATGCAGTTGAGATTCAGTGTGTGTGACCCTCTGCTGTAAGTGCTGCAGCTGTGTTGTTATATCACTGACAGCCTGTGAAAGCAGGGGGGCCATAGTGGCTTTTATTGCTGCCACAACGTCTCCATATGTTACCGGAGCCTCCGGATCCCTGCATACCTGTGAGCCAGCATACTCAGTCCCCTCCGCCGCGGCTTTCTTGGAGGCAGGAGTGGTGACTTCAGGTCCGGCGCCAGGCGCCATATTGCTTCCCGCGCGGCGCTTCTCCAGCCTCGTGGGTGCGCCAGCGGGGGCCTGTGTAGTGTTACGGTGTCACAAAACGATCCATCGTGATCGCGGGTCTCGCCGGGGGCAGTCTCGGCGGTGTGGAGGCTGTAGCAGCCTTGAAAAGGTTCTTTGCAGCGGGCGGCAGGACGGAGCTCCGGCGCTGAGAGACTCACTCCATGGGTCCCGGAACCGGAAGTCGGACTACAGTACTTTTATAGATTAATTTGTATTTCATTGATCATTGCCTTCAATGTCTATAACATGTGAGTTTAGTGATAAGTTTATGGTTATTGTTAGGGCTGGCTGTGGTTAGGGTTAGGCAGCAATTTAGGGTTAGAAATACGTGTCTTGTCAATGGAAAACCACATGGTCAGCATGCTGACTGTTGACATTTACAATATTGACTTTGTTAATGCAGAAATTGTGAATCTGACTATTGTCATGTCAACCTCCTGTCCGTGAGAATTATATGTAAAATACTGTGCTGCTGCTGGGACGATATGTGTGTGATCTGCTCTGGATAAAATTTAGAGTAGAGTAGAAGAAACAGTTGCAAAGAGCTTATAATTGTTTAAAAAATGTATCATATAATGTATCAAGTCATCATGAGAAAAACAGAATGCAATACCTGTAGGAGAAAAAAAACCTTTTAGTTAGTATTAAATGTTTACAGCTCTTTTACTGAATAAATGTGCTGTCCAGGTGGTGTGAGTGGGTTCCACAAGTTGCTGTCTATAAAAGCTTGGAAGTTAAGTAGAGTTTGGACCAACTATCCCACCTCCTGTTTGGTTTTATGTTTTGCTCCGGCTTCCTTACCAGCTGGTCCCTATTCACCGGACGGGAGGTAGGTAGAAAATGGATAGTTAGCCAATTCGACCATACTGACCAGGGCTGGCTTGAGATAGGTTCGAGCAGAGTGGCCACATGGGGGCTGCCACCTCTTATGGAACACAGTGCAGTGTGACAGCTGCCTAATGATGCCTCCCTATTGCCCAGAATTAAAAACTCAACACTCACTGCTGTTCAACTTCTGTTTGCTCTGCTTGTTGCTCTGCCCTGCACCCCCTGCTGCTCGGTCCAGCCTCACATGTTGCTCCTCCCCTGCTGCTCAGCCCCACCTTTCAGCCTCTCTGCCCAGCCTCACATGCTGCTCCTCCTCCCCTGCTGCTCAGCCCCACCTCTCTGCCTCTCTGCCAGCCTCACATGCTGCTCCTCCACTGCTGCTCAGCCCCACCTCTCTGCCTCTCTGTCCAGCCTCACATGCTAGCTCCTCCCCTGCTGCACCTCCCCACCTCCATGCTACTCTGCCTGTCTTCACGTACTGTTCTGCACCACTTCCACAGTCATAATGGAATATTATATGTTAAGTATATACAAAACTTTTGTGAAAGATGACAATATCATGTGTGGGAAATAAATATACCCATACACTATGTAAATACAATTCTCTGTCATAACAAATGGAGTAAATCACTTTACACCACTTAAATTGATATTGCTCTAAACCATACGGAAACAAGCAGCAGCCATCAGACTTCTGTGGAACTACTAATCTCATATCCTGGCTGTCAAAATCCAGACACCGGAATCCCGACATGGATCAGAATGCCAGTGCTGGCAAACCGAAAAGGATCACAATGCTTGCTCCGGCATCCCAACAGCCGGGATCCCGATCGACAGACGGTTGGGCCGCCGGAGAAGTAAGCAATGGTTACTCCTTAAGTGACTGCTCCCCAGCCCCGAAGGCTCGCGAACGTGGATAGAAGGACCCAGTCCTGAATCCCGAACCTGCGGCCCTCCAGAAGGTGAGGCAATTGGAGCCACCAGAGGAGTGAAATCCTTGCCTAAAGCGACAGACAAATTCTCTGGTGCATTTGGAGATGAGATCCCGACCACTTGTCCACTTCCAGTTGGAAGGTCCGAGCGTGGCACCTCCCGTACTGGAGAGCCTCGTAAGAGGCCACCATCTTTCCCAATAGGCGAATGCATTGATGAACCGACACCCGGACTGGCTTCAGGACATCCCGGACCATAGTTTGTATCACCAACGCCTTTTCCTGTGGAAGAAAAACCTTTTGCACCTCCGTGTCCAGGATCATTCCCAGAAATGATAACCTCTGGGTTGGTTCCAAATATGACTTTGGAAGGTTCAGAATCCAACCATGACTCTTGAGGAGGCGTGTTGTGAGAACAATGGACTGCAGCAGCTTCTCCTTGGACAATGCCTTTATCAGCAGATCGTCCAGATATGAAATGATGTTCACACCCTGTTTGCAGAGGAGAATCATCATTTCTGCCATTACCTTGGTAAACACCCTTGGTGCTGTGGAGAGGCTGAATGACAGGGCCTGGAACTGGAAATGACAGTCCAGCAATGTGAAACGGAGATAAGCCTGATGCGGCAGCCAGATCGGAATGTGGAGGTACGCATCCTTGATATCCAGAGATACCAGGAATTCCCCCTCTTCCAGACCTGATATCACCTCCCTGAGAACTCCATCTTGAACTTGAACTCCTTTAGAAAGGGGTTCAATGATTTTAGGTTCAGAATGGGCCTGACCGAACCATCCGGTTTTGGTACCACGAAAAGGTATGAATAGTAACCATTGTTCTGCATGTGAGGGGGTACTGGTACAATGACCTGTGCCTCCACCAGTTTTTGGACAGCGTCCTGTAGTACAGTGCTGTCTGCCAACAGAGTTGGGAAGCCTGATTTGAAAAGCGATGAGGAGGGAGACTTTGAAATACCAGCCTGTATCCCTGGGATACAATATCTATCACCCAGGGATCCAGGCTGGACGATACCCAGACGTGACTAAAGTGTCTTAGTCTGGCTCCCACTGGCCCCATCTCCAGGCTGTGTGGTCCACCGTCATGCGGAGGACTTTGGCGTACCTGAAGCAGGCTTTTGCTCCTGGGAACCTGCAGCAGCAGGTTTCTTGGACTTAACTCGACCTCCCCTAAAGAAGGTATTGGACATTCTGGCCTTTCTAGGCCTGTTAGGCCGAAAGGAATGCGTTGCAGATAAAGAGAAGGACTTCTTTGGAGCAGGTGCTGCTGAGGGAAGAAACTGAGACTTACCCGCTGTATCCGTGGATATCCAAGCATCTAGAGCTTCCCCAAAGAGAGGCTGACCTGTATAGTGTAGGGCCTCCACACTTTTCCTGGATTCCGCGTCAACCGACCACTGGCGCAGCCACAGTCCCTGACGAGCTGAAACAGACATGGAAGATATTCCCGCAGCCATGGAACCCAGGTCTTTCATGGATTCTACCATAAAACCTGCTGAATCATGTATGTTGCGCAAATATAAAGCAACGTCATCCCTATCCATCGTATCCAAATCCTCAAGTAAGGTAGCCGACCACTTTACTATAGTCTTTGCAATCCATGCAGTAGCAATAGTGGGACGTAATATGGCCCCTGAAGCTGTGTACATTGATTTAAGCGTGTTATCAATTTTTCTATCAGCCGTCTTCTTTAAGGTGGTAGATCCTGGAACAGGCAAAACCACCTTCTTTGAGAGTCTGGACACAGATGCGTCAACAATCGGGGGGTTTTCCCATTTTTTCCTATCCTCCTCAGGGAAAGGAAACACCACCAGCACCCTTTTAGGGACCTGGAATTTTTTCCAAGGATTTACCCATGCTTTTTCAAATATAGCATTCAATTCCTTTGACGCAGGGAAGGTTAGCGAGGCTTTTTTATTTTCAGTTAAAAAAGCCTCCTCAACCCGCTCAGGTGTGGTATCATTAACATTCAACACATCCCTGATAGCCTCTATCAACAATTGCACCACCTTTGCAAGAGATGCGGACCCCCACAACACATCCCCATCACCATCTGTGGTGTCTGAATCGGTATCCGTGTCGTCTTGTGTGACATGCACAAGCGCACGTTTGTGGGGGTATATAGCGGGGCGTCCTGAGGTACCAGAATCGGGCCATACTGCCATAGAGTTCTGTAATACCTTGGTTGCAGATTCATTACTTGCAACCCTGTCAGAAATCTGAGAAATCCAAGATTTGATAGAGGAAAACAACTCTGGTTCCCTTGCTGGTATCTGTGCTAAACCAGTGCTATCCTGATTACATGGAATGGAATCATCCTGGGAGGATAAATCCTCTGCAGCATATGACAGTGTCCCTGGACATAGCTAAAGGAGACCACCAAACACTCCACACACACAGGTGAGGGCAGACAGAGTTTCCCCCCCAAGAATGGCAAGAGAGACACAGAGATTGGAGCCAACCCACACACAGCGCTTTTACCAAAGGGAGACCCCTTGTCAGCGCTGACTGTGCACCTTAATAGGATACACAGTTGTATTACAGCCTCCCCTCCCTTCTACAACCCCCTGATACCGTGTACAGATAGCTGGAGTTGCTGTGGAGGGACCTGTTCTTCCTCTCAGCGCTGTGCAGGCAGGAAAATGGTGCTGGAATGCTGCTGGGTCCGCTCTGAGGAGAAGCTATGCCCCCTTAATGGCGCTGTCTTCCCGCTCTTCATAGATTATACTGGCCTGAAGAAAATGTGCTGGCTGAGATCCGCGGACCCCGACAGACTTCTGGACCAGTGTAGGGGGTAAGCGCTGGCCCAGGGTGCCTCTCACAGTGCCGCACCATGTGCCGCTGAGCCTTCTCAGGAGCGCAGTTAATACTGCGCTCCCTCCCCGCTGCCGCCATCTTCACACCGGCCCCCCACTTGCTAGGGGGGTCTGTGTCTCACTCACCACATCTTCAGCTTTGTAAGGGGTTGGCGGCATGCTGCTGCGGTGAGCGGTCCCCTGTGGTGGGGAACGATCCGACCCCTCTGGAGCTCAGTGTCCAGTCAGCGGAGACAGTGGCTCAGATCCCACAGTGGGGACACTGCTCCCCCCTTAGTCCCTCGCTGCAGGGAGGCTGTTGCCAGCAGCCTCCCTGTAAAATAATAAACTCTAAATATAAACTTTTTCAGGAAAGCTCTGTAGAGCTCCCCTAGCTGTTACCGGCTCCTCCGGGCACATTTTCTAAACTGAGTCTGGTAGGAGGGGCGTAGAGGGAGGAGCCAGCCCACACTCTTAAACTCTTAAAGTGCCAATGGCTCCTGATGGACCCGTCTATACCCCATTGTACTAATGTGGACCCCAGCATCCTCTAGGACGTAAGAGAAATTATGGTTTTGTGGTACCCAGTAATTTAAGAGTGTGATTAAGAGTGTGATTAAGGTGATGATGGAAAGAGAGAATCAGTCATAGGCTACATTTTGAGTGACACTTTGTTGAATCATGGACACCCCTTCCACTTTAACTTGCTTGAATAAGGATGACTGGGCCCAACTGCAGTATAAGCTTGTGATTGTGGTTTTGTGGATGCTCAATGCATGAGTTTTGAGATGGAGACTCAGAGATGGGAAGTAATGTGAATTAGAGAGCTAGAGCTGAAGACCCTGTTCTGCCCACTACTGAAGTAGTGTGTGCATTGATGTTCACAGTGAACAATGCCTGTGTGGTCTCGGAGTAGCTGAGAATGGAATGGTGGGCAGTACAAATGAGTGACACTGGTTTACTGTAACAGTAAAGGGTTAGAGAACAATGACAGTCTACTGGGCAGGTATGTCAGATCTTGTGCTAAGTAAAAAAGTAAGACAAAAGTTCTAACTTTATTGTTTAACAAGAAAGATGATCAGGCTCCCATTTATTTAAATTGATAACTATTCTCTGCTTCTACTCTACATAAACTGTATTGTTTTTAAACCTGCATGTGCAAGGTGGTGCACCTGTATGCTAATTCGCCCACCGAGGGCTGAAATGAGAGAGACTGCACTGTAACACTGGTGGCTGACCTAAGAGTGTTCCATAGGTAATTGTTCCAAGAAAATACACCTGTACCATCAAAGTACACAGTGGTTGTCCATAACAGATTTACCATGATGCAACAAAAGTGGTAATTAAGGGCCCATTGGGTCCCAAGGGCATCAAAAGAAAAGGCTGAATCTGTGAAGGTGTGCATGACAGTGCAGCACTGCCCTGCACTACACAAACTCTAAATAAATACAGCTCCCAGAAGCCCTTGCAGCTGGGAGTTCCACTTTGTGCCACTTAGATGTGTACGTGGCATAACTACTATGGGCATTATGTGTGTAAGGGGCACAACTACCATGGGCATTATGTGTGTAAGTGGCGCAACTACCATGGGCATTATGTGTGTAAGGGGGAATACTACTGTGGGCATTATGTGTGTAAGGGGCACTGCTACTGTGGGCATTATGTATAAGGGGAACTACTGTGCAATGTAATGTGTATAAGGGTTACTACTGTGCACTGTAACCTGAATAAGTGGTACTTTATGTTATAATGTGAAAGAGGGACTTGGAATACACTGACTGACAGGGGGGTGGGATTGTTTGATGAATTGGGGCCCCAAATCAGTGCCTTGCTGAGGGCCCCATGAGGGATAAATTCACCTCTGGTGGATGCTAAGTCATACGGTATTTGACAAAATATAAAAGAAGATTGTGTTTTGCACTATAATACAGTAGATCCAATTCCACTAAACTTTTAATGCTTAGTTGCCACTTGGTTTACAAGCCTAAAATGTCATAAGAATTAAAAATATATATATGGACTAATTAATTACTGTATATGGTTGTGTACCTTCATGTATAACATTCCCCTTGCCAAGAGTTTTCTTCTACTTTGCCTTGTCAAACTGCTGTTGAGTTTCTAATCAGTCCAGCTCTGCTCATAACACATGAACACCTCTTAAGACTTCTCTCCACCCAGGTATTCTGCCTCTGATTATCTATTATGTTTTGGCAGTTGAGCTGTCATGAGCGATTTTTCTCGATAAGGCATAATCCAATTCATCTTGCTAAACCAAGCAATCAGCTGTGATTACAGTCTTGATCAACCAACCATGTCTGTTCTATTCAATCAGCAAATATTCATAACAATTTGCAAGTTGTAATCAAGATGTATTTGTTTAAATATTTTATTTTTTTTCAGCAGGGGAGAGGGGGTTTGACATGAAAATGCAGTTAATTGTAGTTAATGAATTATTTCCTATTTATTAACATGATTATTTCTTAGAGTTTGTCTTTGAAGCAGTAAAACTCGTTGCCACATTCAATTGTTTCTATTTGAAAATTAATTACATGGACATTTTTTTTGCAATGATATTAGAGCAGATGTTTATTTTGTTTGGTGCGATAGAAATTTTTATTATATGAAGTTGTCAGTGACATTAAAGTCTAGTGTAGAAGTAATTTAATGCAACTTTTTAATTTCTACAATGACAACTTTCTTCTATCTACTAAGCTTTACATAAGCAATATAGGGGGTCATTCCGAGTTGTTCGCTATTTTTTTCGTTCGCACAAGGTATGAGCAAAATTGCGAACATGTTGCAAAATTGCGAATATCCGCCCCCAACGTATTTTTGCCAATTCGTTCGCAATATTACACAATGTGGGCGTACGCCAAATGACATCGCAGCAATGCGAAGGCATCGTATTAACACAAACGTCAACGTAAAAATACGAAGTTTTAGTAGATTTACACATTCTTCTTAAAAGTGCACACTTTTGCGGAAAAACGCACAACAATGGTTTTTTTTTCCTATTAAGTGAAATTACACCTTTCAGTTTAAAGTCCACAAGCCCTCCTCAATTACGAATCCAATTAGTGTAATGAATGATAATGTTCATGACCAATTAAGTGTTCAAAAAATATCTGAAGAACACTTTGTAGGCATAATTGGCCATCAACATTTAAATGTTTAAATTATAAATATAGATGTTTTAAATGTGCCTGTTTTTTTTTTTTTTTTTGTCGAGGTTTAGTTTGTGAATGAAGGTGTTTACATGTTTATTTAGACAATAACCTCCTAACTGTATTTTTGCTTTTTAAATAAATCTTACGTTAGATGTGTGAAATGTTTAAGGTAATAAATTTCTGCTTGCCAATCTGCTGTTCCTTTATTGCATTAATAAACACAACACCCGCTTATCTTGAAATATATAGTTTTTATTTTTTATTTTTTTATTTTAAAACTGAAAATATAAACTTTTTTTTTTAAAAATTAAGCAAATTTTTGCAGCTGGTCCACATTTGCCAGCAAGGCTTCAAGATTTTGCCGCATGGTGGCCCGAATGCCAGCAAAAGTTGTGGGATCTCCAACTGCAACATCTGAAATTAAGAGGCAACATAAACATTACTAACTTACTCACATTACTTATTTTACAAGCAAGGCACAAAGCACACTTTAATGCAGGCATGTCCAAACTGAGGCCCTCCAGCTGTTGTGAAACTACATATACCAGCATGTCAAGACACAGTTTTAAGGGTCAGAGAATGCAAAACTGTGTCAGGGCATGCTGGGATGTGTAGTTTCTCAGCAGCTGGAGTGCCGCAGTTTGGACAGGCCTGCATTAATGCCTAAGTGACTACATCATGTCTGTTTTAAGGATAAATCAGTAGCAGAACAACACAGAAGCCTGCTCAGCAATGTTTGTTTTTAACTATTATTTTTTAATAAAGTGTACCACACCATGGGTAAAATTTACTAATATGGGAGTTCTATTTAAGATGGGACGTTGACCATAGCAACCAATCAAATTCAACATATTATCTTGTAGAAGGGGCCACAAAAATTACAAGTATAATCTTATTGTTTGCTATGGGCAACATCCCATCTTAAAGAGAACTACCATCTTAGTAAATGTAACACCATGTTGGCATTCATTCACATCTGGAGTGAAGCCGACTTATCTTTTTGGGGATTGGCCCTGCATCATCACACTGCATATCAACATCTTCAGAAGGACAACATATTGTAGCATACCCACACTCCCTGAAAGCCTGCCTTACTTACTACATAAGGTCCAACATGTTTTTAAATTAAATGTTATTTATTTTTGAGTGTAAATTTCACAACAAAAATCACTGTGTCCTTAGCCAGCCTAACAAAGTGAAGCATGCGAATTCAATGTTCAAATATTGGAATACCCAACCACAAGTGTCAAAGTCCAACAACATACTACGCTCCACTCACGTCTAACTGTTTAGCAGATAATGTTGCACATACAAACCCTGTTGTCCTGGGCAACCCTGTCGACATAATGAGTGTCGACCTAGAGTGGGCATCCTCAACATTGCAGACGTAGACACTGTACATCTAATGTTCCTCACACAAATGTAAAAGCAACATCCATACCATGATGAAGAAGACAAACATTTTACCTTGCCAAAAGATTTTACCCAGTACAACACATTTATTAGAATGTGTAGTTAAATTCGGTTAAAATAAAAATGTCAATGAGTTTCAACTTACTGTCCTGTGCCACTTGTTCACCTCCCAGAAGTGCCTCCGGGGCCTCTGCTGCCCATTCCGAAGGTGGGGATGGCGGCTGGATGGGGGAGGGTGGCTGGATGGGGGAAGGAGGCTGGATGGGGGTAGGAGGCTGGATGGGGGAAGGAGGCTGGATGGGGGTAGGAGGCTGGATGGTGGAAGGAGGCTGGAAGGGGGAGCTTGGTACAGAGGGTGGGTCAGATTGAGAGGGGGAGGGTGGCGGAGAGGTGGGTTGGGTCACAGAGGGGGAGGGGGCCAGAGAGGGGGAATGGGAAAGAGAGGGTGAGGTGGGCGGAGTGGTGCTTTGTCCTACAGAGGTGGAGGGGGACAGAGAGGGGGAATGGGAAATAGAGGGGGAGGGGGGCTGAGAAGGGGACTGGGAAGGAGAGGGGGATTGGGTGACAGAAGGGGAGGGGGGCTGAGAAGGGGACTGGGAAGGAGAGGGGGATAGGGTGACAGAAGGGGAGGGGGGCTGAGAAGGGGACTGGGAAGGAGAGGGGGATTGGGTGTGAGAAGGGGAGGGGGGCTGAGAAGGGGACTGGGAAGGAGAGGTGGATTGGGTGTGAGAAGGGGAGGGGGGCTGAGAAGGGGACTGGGAAGGAGAGGTGGATTGGGTGTGAGAAGGGAAGGGGGGCTGAGAAGGGGACTGGGAAGGTGAGGGGGAATGGGTGTGAGAAGGGGAGGGGGGCTCAGAAAGGGACTGGTCGGGGCTCCCAGCAGCAGCAGCTTGCCGTTGTGCTCGGCCTAGAATGACATATGTAATATTTTGTTTGTAGCATGAAAATTTATAACAACAGCATTTTTCTATTACTCTGTTCTGTCCCATGTTAAAGACACAGGGGTAACATTAATAGGTTTTTCTAATTTTTAAACTGGTGAGGTTGCCCATAGCAACCAAACAGATTATATGTAACATTTATTAAGCTGCTTCTAGAATATAATAGATTGAATCTGATTGGTTGCTATAGGCAACATCTCCAGTTCTAAAAAAAACACACCTTATTAAAATTACCACACTGAGCAAGTTAGTGGGTTCAGTTGACAGCCTGTGTAGCAACTCTGTACAACAACATGCACTTTTTCAGAAGCACCTTGCTACACAGTCAGTACTGCTTGCCCTACCCACACACACTCATGTTTATTCTACAAGTTTATTGTAAGTGTGCTAATTTTCACACTCTCACTTAGTGAAAGTATGCAAAGGTTATGCGTAAAATCTGTCATGTACTGAAATGTTACTTACTGCGCCCACATAGGGTCCGGATTTGTTGTCTCAGCTCCGCCAACAGGTCCGGCGTACGCCTGCGGAGATCGCTCCAGCGCCTCTCGAGCTGTATCACGGACCTCCGGCTGCGGACGCGGGTCCGCAATAAGCGGCGGACCTCCGCGTAGGCCTCGCGCTTCACCCTGTTTGGGACAAAGGGCCCTGCGCGCATCATGGCAATGGCGTTTTCCATATATGGGCTTATATTTATAGTTTTTGGTTGCATGTGATTGGTTGGAAATGTATGGTGTCATCTGTAATCAACTTTATTGATATGTGTACATTGATGTGCAGGACAGTTTGTACAGTTCTCATGGGCGGAGATTCGCACCCGCGGACACACACACACACACACACACACACACACACACACACACACACACACACACATGGATTCTCATCAAAAACAGGTTAGTCTTCACATATATCTTAAAAAATAACATTTTGTTTTTACAAAAAACCATTGGATACAACAATCTTCCACAACATATATGGAAAGGAGAATATTATATAAATAAAACTACTGAAACAATATAAAATATTATCTGAAATCACTCAGAAATGTGCTCAGAAATGTCCACCGTGCTTCATTAATTTTACGCATACACCCACACAGGTGCATGCAGGGCGTTCACATAGCCAGTGCAGCAATTACTGGACCAATTAGCAAAATATACACCTGCGCGGAATTCCGCACCGGAAAACGCAAGCAGCTATAAATACCCGAACACTCGTGCATACACACATGCTACCAGCAACATGGCTACTCGTGAGCAGACGGCAGCAGAGATGGACGAGGTGCAGAAGCAGATGGCTGCACTAACACAGAGGAGATTAGCACTGCGGAGGCAGATGCTTGATTTTGCAAATGCAGACTCAGAAATTCCAGGACCCAGTACTATACAAACTCCTTCTGCTACCCAGGAGTTAGGAGTGAATCCCCTGCCAGACATAGCTAGTGGGGAAACTGAGGGTGATTCTGGACTAGCAGCTCAAACACAAACTACACAAGCAGCTAGTGAAGAGGAAGATGGTGATGAAGGTCAGGAAGATAGCTCACAGGCTACTTCCAGAAAAAAAAGAGACAGCCCGCATTCACTAATAGGGAGTTACGGATTTTGGTCACACAGGCCATGCAAAAAATACATCGAGGACCCAAAAACATGGGTGCTGCAACCAAAGACAGAATTTGGAGGGACATCACTAATTCTATTAATGAAGTCGGCTCAATAGTCCGCACCTCGCAGGAAGTATAGCATGTGTACTATATATTAAAGCAGGTTTCCAAAATTTAACACTACCTTGCCCCTGTTTTTCACCACATATGTAGTTGGGCCGACTTCAAATCCCGCCTGAAGGGCAAGAGGTCTGCGGAGTGGAATGCCTCGAGGGCAACAGGGGGAGGACCAGCTGCCACTGTGGAATACACAGATCTGGAGGAGATAGCGATGGACTGTGTGAGCTACGAGGAGGGGGTTGGGGTGTCTTATATGGACACGGACCTGCCTGAAATACTCCATGCACATGACTTGCCAGGTAAGTTTACACACTTTTTTTTTTAAATGTAAACAAAAGTCTCATATTGTTTTTATCTACTCTTTTTACACTCATTCTTCTATTTGCTTTGCACATAACACAGCACAGGTGGGTGAGCAGGTAGAGTCACAGGAGGGTTATGTGGCTGAGGCTGAGGTGGAGGGACCTAGTGTGTCTGGCAGTGTGGGACCACAAATCCCACCCATCCAGATTCCAACTGGCCCCCCCACCCAACCCTCTGCTATCCCGGAAATCCTGACTGAAATAGCCAGGTATGGTGAGAGCCTGAATGCTTTTCAGGACAGGATGCTCCGGGAGGTAAGCCAGATACCTGTCCGGCTCACTGAGCACAGAACCAGTGTGGAGCAAGGTGTAGCTCAAATCTGCCAAGGTCTGGCAGAGATCAGGCAGGGACAAGATCAACTCGCCTCCTCCTTCCATGAACTTGCCAATTCCATTCGGCAAGGGCTCCAGGACATCGCTGTCTTCCTTGCCCACAGTGGCAGAGAGCCAGCCACATCAGCTCCCTCCCCTCCCCCTGCCCAGGAAGAACATCCCACTGGGCAGGGCCCACGAAGGTCGCTCCGCAGACCAAGCCAAGAAGAACATCATCAGGCGGGAAAAAAAAAGAGAAAGTGATGTCTCTCCAGATGGGCAGCACCCATGTTTTACATGTTGCCTCGATGTATTTTTTTATTTTGGCTTGTGTGGCCAGAATGGCTAACTCCCTCAAAGTGAAATGTTTTGTTATAATTGTAGCCTGTGAGTTATTTGTGCCTACAGAGCCATCTTCCTCTTCCTAGCGTGCTGTGTATGTTTGTGTTTGTGTGCTTGTTCCGGAATCTACCTCAGTTCCCCTAAAAGTTTAGTCTGGCTGGGGGTTCACTTACTTAATTGATAAAAACAAATTCTGCCAGAATAAGGGGTTACCATAGTACTGGGTTCTGCTCTGTGCATTTGCCCAATGCCATCTGCTTGCTGCTATGTCCATCTCTGTATGTGATGCTCATTTGTAGCCATGTTGTGTTGATTTTGTCCTTTATTTGAAGTAAAAAAAAATTACTTTACAATTGTTTGTGTGTTTTATTAAAGGTTATGCACTCATGAAAACTGTGCCCTGTAAACTTGAACATGGCATATTGACATTTGTGGAACAAGGGAACAATCAGAATATTAAGACAAACATTGCAGTGTAATTTTAAATCTGTATGCCTTGCACAACACTTAAATTAACATATACAAAAAAAAAAAACAACCCAAAAAAACTTGGGTTACTAGGGGCAACATGCCATAGTATTAGATATGGACACATATTGTTAAAATATATATATATTTTTTTTAAATCACATTAAATGTAGGCTGCATTATGGTGCTCATGTTATTTGGTATGTACAAAGGAATATGTCTATGTTGAGAAGATTTAGCTGATGTAGTTTATTAGTTAGTTTAGTCACATTTGAGATTATAAAACAAATAATTTAAACATGCATTTAACATCAGTTAATTATTATTGGTTCAAAAAATACAGAGCAGTATTTGTGAGTGTGTCAGATTTGTTTGGCCTAAAAAAACAAATATGAAGTGGTCATATAATTGCTGCTTGTATTATTTTGTAAGAACAGTGTTTTGCAAGTAAATGCTCAACAGGTGAATTCAGTTGCTAATTAATTGCTAATTAGAGCAGACACACGCTTGTTACAGTACTTCGCAAGTGCTGAGTAGCTGCAGACTCACTCTTCTGCTGCGTGTAGATTGTGAAAATTTGTCAAGTACTTTTAACATAGGATACGCATTTTTTACAAAAACACGCCTACTGCTGGATGCATACTCCCACACTAGCCGCCCACTTTCACGCCCATGTCGTAGGATTGCGAAGCTGTGCCTCTGCCACGCCCCGTTTTCGTTTGTGTATTCCGAGCAGTTTACTGAATCCATACGGCCAAGTAACTTAAAATACTGCAGTCACCTTTGTTCTCAATGCACCAATTTAACAAGATCAGAAGGCTAGTTGATAGATTAGGGTTAGGTTGCAGTGAGGGGGAATTAGGCACCCACGAGGAGGGTTAGGGTTAGGCTGCGGGGAGGGGGGATTAGGTTTAGGCAATGCCGCAGGAATGTTAGGATTAGGCATTATAGGGGGAGGTTAGGGTTAGGCTACGGGCAGGGAGGGTTAGGTGGTTAGGGAGAGGGGAGAACACTCCCTACTCACCCCAAGCTGTATGTTGGTGTAAATCCAGTTTTGTTAGCCAGTGCCTCCCCAGTCATTGACCTCACCGCACGTCACTGGTAATAGGTTAGGTTCAGGCTGCAGGAGAGGGGGGGGGGGGGGTTTAGGTTTAGGCTGCGGCATGGGCGAGTAAGGCTTAGGCTGCGGGGAGGGAGGGTTAGGTTTAGGCACCCCCAGGGAGGGTTAGGCTGCAGGGGGGGTAGGTTTAGGCTGCGGGAAGGGGGGATTTGGTTTAGGCACCTCTAGGGAGGGTTTGGGTTTGGCTGCAGGGGTGGGGGTGTTAGGTTTAAGCTGCTAGAAGGGAGGGTTAGGGGGCCATTGGGGGAGGGTAAGTACACTTACCTTCGCCTATCGGGATTCTGACCATCTGGGTGCAGTGGATGGTATTCTGACCACCGGCATCCAGAACGCCGGCATTTCAATCCCAACCCACATGTACTGTAGCCAATGTGAGTGCCCACATATTTACAATAGTAATAATAGGAATTTATGTCTTCTCTGGTGTGGAAAAGCTGTATTGTGTCATCTGTTACCCCATTTAATGGCGTAACAGTCCAGTGTTGGCACACAGGTTAAGTGTCGCTAAGTATCAAGGTCCTCACACACCACTGTATATGGAGTTCTTTGCAGAATTTTAAACTGCAATCCATTTTTATAGAGTTGAAAAAAAAGGGCCAATATAATCACTCTAGGCAAAAAAATAACAGAAATTATAGATGCAATATTTCTCAGAAAACACATGATTTACAAGAAAACAGAACTTATTGTGGGAATAGCTGTATCCTCATTTCCTCAGCATTCCAGAAAGGAGACAAACACGACAACAGATAGCATCCAGTCACACCAATTAAATCTAAAAGTTTGAATCTGACAGTAAATTGCAGCATGTTTGGACATTTTAATCACTTGCCTGGCAGCCGTTTGCGACCACACCAGGTAGTGTGTTATCTGATCTGGTCCCAAATGATGTGACCAGTCAGATATACGGTGTGAGTAGCTGCAGGAAGAGAACCTTCCCACAGCTGCTGCTCTTAAAGGGACCTTTACAGTCCCAATACTCCCCTGCTCCCACCCCCAGTGTTTGCTCTGCTGCCGATCAATGCTAATCAGAGCCCACCCAGCGACTGCAGACAACGGGGGTCATTCCGAGTTGATAGCTCGCTAGCAGTTTTAAGCAGCTGTGCAAACGCTAAGCCGCCGCCCTCTGGGAGTGTATCTTAGCTTAGCAGAAGTACGGACGAATGCATCGCAGAACGGCTACAAAAAAATATTGTGCAGTTTCTGAGTAGCTCCAGACCTACTCAGCACTTGCGATCACTTCAGACCATTCAGTTCCTGTTTTGACGTCACAAACATGCCCTGCGTTCGCCCAGCCACGCCTGCATTTTTCCTGGCACACCTGCGTTTTTTCGAGCACTCCCTGAAAACGGTCAATTGACATCCAGAAACGCCCACTTCATGTCAATCACTCTGCGGCAGCCATTGCGACTGAAAAGCTTAGCTAGCCCTTGTGTGAAAATACATCAGCCGTTGTGAAAGTACATTGCGCGTGCGCACTGCACCACATACGCATGCGCAGAAATGCCGGGTTTTCACTTAATCACAGCGCAGCGAACAATTTCAGCTAGCGATCAACTCAGAATGACCCCCAATAGAAGATGTTTGGGAAATGTAAACTGTATTGGTGGTGGTTAGGGGCTGTAGACTGAAGTTTTGCCCAAGGTGCCGACAGACCTTCCACTGGCCCTGATTGGGGAAAGAGAGAGAAAGAGAGAGGAGCAAGAAAGAGAGGGAGGTCAAGGAGAAAGAGAGAGAGAGTTTCATGGAAAAAGAAGAAATGAGAAAAAGGGATACAGGAGTGAGGAGAGAGGGTGTCAGAGAGAGAGAATGGGGAGGAGGAAGAGAGGGAGGGGTGCGAACGAGAGTGTCAGGGAGAGAGAAAGGGGGAAGCAAAAATGAGTGAAAGTGTCAGGGCAAGAGAGAAAGTAAGAGAGTGAACAATAGAGAGGGTGTCAGGGAGGTAAGAGAGCATGTGAGGGAGAGAGCGATAGACAGTGTCAGCGAGTGGGAGAGAGACAGTGTCAGAGAGAGGGAAAGAAAGACAATGTGAGAGAGGGAGGGAGAATGATAGTGTCAGGGAGAGAGAGAGAGAGAGACAGTGTCAGGAGAGAGAGAGATAGTGTCAGAAAGGTAGAGAAAGTGTCAGGGAGAGAGAGAGGCAGTGTTAGGGAGAGAGAGAGAGAGAGAGGGGGCAGTATGAGTGAGAGACAGGGAGAGAGAACGAGAGAGAGGGTGTCAGGGAGGAGAGAGAATGTCAGGGAAAGAGAGCGATAGATAGTGTCAGAGAGAGAGAAAGACAGTGTCGGGAAAGAGAGAGATAGTGTCAGAGAGGGAGGGATAGTGATAGTGTCAGAGAGAGGGGGAGAGAGATAGTGACGGGAAAGAGAAAGTGTCAGAAAGAGACAGAGAAGGTGTCAGGGAGAGAGAGAAACGAGGACAGTATCAGGGAGAGAGAGGGAGAGAGTGTCAGAAAGTGAGAGATAGTGTCAGGAAGGCAAAGAGAGAGAGAGGGGGACACTACATACTCCACATAGCTGCAGCCTGCCGGGGATGGGAGTGCTGTCACCTGTGGCAGCTGTTCTCACCTAGGCAGGGGTGAAGGGGGAGCAGCAGATCTTAAAGGCAGATGATGTCTGGGTGCAGGGGGAGCAGCGGGCCCTGGAAACAGCTCAGGCCCCATAGCAGCTGCACCCACTGCACCCTTGGTAGTTGCGCCACTGTGTAATGTCCTAACTTTGTGAACACACTATTGGTTTTTGTATCTTTATTACAAGATTACTACAAATGTCACGGACTTGGATGGTCGATTCTCCAGATATGTCAATCTGAGAATCGCCACCAGCGACATTGGGGGTCACTTTGGACAAACGGGGTTACACAAAATACATTTGCAGCCACCAGCAAAAGCCTAATTTAGCGCTAAAGCGCATGGTAAGCTCTTATGCTTACCTGCAAACACACTGCAATACTTAAAAAATAGGTAGATGTAGGTTACTCAGGCTTAGGTTTTAATAAACACAGAATCAGGAACTAAAATTGTAATTTTAATTCCAAGAATACTTCAGAGCTTTAGTTACAAAAAGTGTTACAAAGATTATTAAGAATATTTTAAGAATACACACAGTGTATGGTACAATCTCAAACAAAAATAAAAGGAGATAATAATTAAAAAACCTAAACTTACACACAAATTTAGGATCTGGCTGTGGGGGAAGACACAGGCGAGTTTAACGGTTCACTTCTAGCCACATCTACATCCCATGAGAATGAACGACACATAAGAGTGGATTATTATCCATAATTATTGTGAAGTCTCATCCATACCAATATAGCTGTAGTTTTTGAAAAGCCCAAACAATCTGCAAGCATTCCTTTTCAATGGTGGCATAGGCCACTGTCCGGGGAATCAATTTCTTACTTAAGAAAATTACAGGATGCTCTTTCCTCTTTTCATTGACTAGGCTGAGCACAGCGCCTAACCTATAATTAGAGGCATCAGTCTGTACTATAGACCTCCATTTGAAGTCTGGGGCCTGCAGCACAGGTGACTGAGCTAACACAGATTTCAGTGCCAAAAGCCCCTCTCACAGTCCTCTGTCCAATTGACCACCTGGGGCAATTTCTTTTTGGTTAAATCTGTCAGGGCTTTGGCTGTGCTGTAGCGGGCTACAAATTTTTGGTAATACCCTGCAGTACCTAGAAATGACATGAGCTGCTTTTTAGTCTTGGGGATAGGCCTCTCAGTAATGGCCTCCACTTCTCCTGGCTCTGGACGAAGGGTACCCTCTCCAACACGGTCTTAGCCTATACCACCTCCCATCAGAGAACTGTAGAGAAATTTAAACATGCTTGGGATAGGCATATGAATATCCTTACAAAGAACTAAGGTTCAAAAAGGATTGAGATTACCTAAAGGATATAAAAAGGGGGCAGACTAGATGGGCCAATTGGTTCTTATCTGCCGTAAAAATCTATGTTTCTATGTTTCTAAGATTAGATTCACAAACAGAACTTTTTTATATTAACTGCAATTCTTGCTACGCAGACTGGCTGCAGCAGTAGTACTGAACCTGGTGCCATGTTTCTCTACGTACGTGATCGCAGCTGAAGGCAGATACATGCCCCACAAAATGTCCTTGTCACACCTGATTTTTTGCAGCCCCACCCTGTGAACTCCCCAAATGTTCCCTTCCTGCCAATCACTCTGCGATTAAATCCTCACTGCAAGCGCAATTGCAAAGGTACTGTATCTTGGCGCATGCGCAGTGCAATCTCAGTACATGCGCAGTCTGATGATAATTGCTACATTATGAAAACATTAGCCATTGTGAACGGGTGTGTATTGGGATGCCGGCATTCTGGATCAGGTCGGTCAGCATCCTGATGCCGGGATCCTGGCTGCAAAATGCCGGCGGGGGTGGGAGGCGAGCATAACAAACCAATTGCGAGCTCACTGCGCTCGCCATGCTGTGGGCTCGATGGGTTTAATTCCCACTCTATGGGTGTCGTGGACACCCACAAGTGGGAATAGTCCCTGCTGGTCGGCATGCCGACCATCGGGATTCTCAGCGGGTGGGATGTAGCGGGAGGTAATGTGACCGCCGGTCCACATCACTACATCCCATTGTGTACAAACATGAATTAGGCCATAATCTTCCCATGATCAGACTGGCTCTAAAGAGAAATGCAAGTTGCTTTATGTAAAGAGTGCATTAAATCTGAGACACATTTACTCAAGATTATAATAACCGGGGGTGCTACGAGTGGCCGGCTGTCGGGATCCCGGTGCCCAGCATACCGGCTCCGTGATCCCAACAGCTGGCCAATGCCGGCAGAAGGCAAGCACAAAAAAACCCTTGCGGGCTCGCTGCACTCGCCATGCTGTGGGCACGGTGGCGCGCTATGCGAGCCACGCTATTTATTCTCCCTCCAGCGGTGTCGTGGACACCCCAAGAGGAAGAAAAATTGTCGGTATCCCGGCGGTTGGGATCCTGGTGCCGGTATGCTGAGCACCGGAATCCCAACAGCCAGTATATCGAGTGCCACCCATAATAGCCGCAGACATGGGGATGGTGAAAATAGAAGGGATTAGATAAATGGGGAAATAATACTGTACAACAATTTTGCTGTATATAAACAATGAAGTAAGGGCACCGGCGTGGCGTATCTATAATGGGTGCAAGGTGTGCGGTGCACGCGGACCCCTGGGTCTAGGGGGTGCCACACATCGCACACCCTGCACCCATGTAATTATACTCACCTATCCATCGGCCTGGCGCTTGCTGCACAACAGCAAAAATCACTCGGAACAAGGCTACCACGGCTATTTTTCAGTGATTCACGCATGCGCAATAGAGATAACCCCAGGAATGGGGCATGGGCGCCATGTTCCCAGAGTCTACTGCACCACCGGAGAGGAGGGAGCCCAATCGGAGACTGCACACAGCCCCTTTCCTTTCTTAAAACGCCTCTGAGTAAGGGCCAGCACAAATTTACGGATTAAATTAGAATTTTTATTTTATACCTTAGCAACTGTATTTTGAAAGGTTTTGGTGATTTTTTCCCCCACCTTCTGGATAAATATAAACTTTATTAACGTTCAGTAAGTTACTGCCCACTGCATGCACAGTGTATATAGTATATGTGCAGTGTGTGTTTCATACTGTACAATAACCTGAAGTGTGGATAAAGTTGGTGTTACAGCTTCTGTATATTGGGAGTCATTCCGACCCGATCGCTCGCTGCAGTTTCTCATAGTGCAGCGATCGGGTTGGAACTGCGCATGCGCCAGCACCGCAGTGCGCCGGCGCATGGCAGCCATTGTTGCTGTTGTGGAAAAAAAGAGTACAACGTGGACAGTTGTGGTCAGATTCAAAGTTATATTGATAATGGCAGAGCAAGATTACAATAAAGTGACAGTCAGCATGCACTTACAAGTAATTACAAGTGAGCTCATTCTGCCTTTCGAACATGGCATAGATGGCCCCTAATATTGCATATTACAAAGAATTACTCCTCCCAAGCTTGGACCAATCACAGCAGGCCTTGAGGCCCGTTCCTCCTTATCGAACACCATCTGGTCCTGGGTGGGCACATGACACAAATCAGCAAGACTAGGGTGACTTAGCAAGTTCTTGTCACGAACCTACATTCTTTGGCAGAAAAACATCTTACATAATAATGTCTGTTAAGTATTACATGATATTAAAAAGTCAGAATAGATTCTATACATTGCTTAAATTTCCTTAACAATTCTCACCCTTTTGATAATTTTATTATCACACATATATAAAAACATAAACTAAAAGGTAACAATGGCAGTACTACTAATGCTAAGAAGGTGGTGTGACTGTGACTGGGGATGATATAGCCACAGACGCACCTGGGCCTACCCTGACTCTGTTGCCACACCCCGCAGTCAATTGGTACCTGCAGGTCAAAGTCTTGTCCTTTAGCAGCCGCTTTTCCCGGGCGAATTAGGTCCACCCAGTACTCTGATGCCCCCAGGTTTTATTATGTGACAAAGTACCAATTGAGACAGGATGTACGCAAGAGGGAGAACTGACTAAGTACTGCCTCGCGGTTGCTATTCTGCTAAGCATTCACACACCTTTATTGAAGCATTCACACACCTATCTATCTAGCTGTAAGAATAATAACAGCAGCCGGAGGTGCACTAGGGCACAGAGACCACTCGGTGAATTCGCTGGAATCGTAATGACTGACTCGTCGAAATCACTTCTCGGGATAAACTCCCTCTGGGGTGGTGTCCAAACTGTCGAAGTACACCTGCGGGACCCTCTTTCAGAGATGATGTCTTCCACCCAACTCTTAAAACAACTGAGGGGTCTCGCAGAAGAGATGGGCAGTTGGGCTGGGCCGTCAGACGGTCATCTCTGTGGCTGTTATTATTCTTCCTATTAAGCGAGCGAATCCACATTTTTCCTGAAATGAGAAATACAGCACATTAATAATTTCCAAGCGATCAAAAGAAATACAATCAATCCTATCACTACCACTATGGGTTTTATTAAATCTGATAATAGATTGTTAAACCATACACCAATTGACCCCATCCAGGAGAAGGGATTCCATCCCTCCTTGGATATGTCTCTAGCTTGTTTCTGTAATTCCTTTACTTTATTCATGTGCGCTTCTATGGGGTCATGTGAGTCCTCAATCCAGGTACAACATTCCTCCCCTATAACAGCACAAGTTCCTCCCTCCATGGCTAACAAGTAATCGAGAGCCATCCTATTTTGTAGGGTCACCTTCCTAATTTGAGCCATTTCTTCATTGATAGCATGGATAGCACTTGTGGTCTCATTAATTATCCCATCCATAATATTTGCATATTTATTTAACTTATTTGCTAATTCAATTCCCCAGCCTGTCCAGGCAGGGAACCACATCCAGGCTTTATCTGCTGCAGTAAACAATTCTCTCTTGTATCTAGTCTCTCTAGGGCCTGTTTCTATCATATTGGTAAAAGAGATGTTCTCACGTTGTCTTATGGCTGGCACAACTCTTCCTATAGTGCAGTTCCCCCAAGCTCCCATAGGAAGCCATGAGTATGCCCTATTTCCACAAATATAGTATAGGCCTTGCTTCAACACCCTAGGGATTATCTTACCATGGTTTCCCAACCAGCTCTGAAACCATACCATATTATTGTACACTTGGGTCTTACAATCCCAATCATCCTCATCCATCTGGTTAGGACAGGCACACCTAGGGGCACAAAGAGCTTTCATTTTTGCACACCAACATTGATTGTTACAGTTACCGTTCACCTTGTCACATAACTTTTCATTGTATTCCATGTTAAACACTAAGGCAGCATTTTTACAATTTGTTTCTCCAACGTATACCTTAGGTAAGTTGACTAGGTGACCTTTTAGTTCGGCCACGTGGTTAATAAACATAGGCCCTATACACATAGTGGGCGGAGAGATTATACCAGCAATTTCTAAATATATTCCTAGGTCTGAAAGAGCATTGTGAGCAGTGTGATTTATGTCTATTTCAACATTATAGCTATAATCTGTGAGGTTAAGATCATTCATCGAGATAGGGATACCAATCAAAGGGATTCCTTTATGGTTAGCAGGAACATAAGAACAGATCCAACAGTCAGTGGCGTTCAGCTCCTTAGCTGTCTGCTGATGTAGAAGCCATATAGAGTTCTTTTGCTTTTCTCCTTTCACCTGCACACACTGATATAAAGCACAAACAAGCAGGCAGAAAAACAAGTGTATCTTAACAGTCCATTCAGTTCTCTTCTCCCCGGGGGGCCCCATGCTTTTAGGACCAGTTTGCATCATTGACCTGAAAGTTAATTTTCTTACAGTGCGAAGCATGTAACCAATTAGGCTTGCCCTGCACCTTGACGGAGGTCGCTGTGGTCAATTGCACCTGGTATGGGCCATCAAATCGGGGTTCCAGATGTTTTCTGACGTGTCTTTTTATTACCACCCAATCTCCAGGTTGTAGGTGGTGGGTTCCAGATGTGTCTTGTGGATCTGGTAAAGAAGAAAACACTTTGCCATGCAAATTAGTCAGTTGCTTATGAAGCTGAACAACATAGTCTGTAAGAGAAGCATACTGTCCATGCAATTCTTGTGGAAAGAAAAGGCCTGTTAGCGGTGGCCTGCCAAACAGTATCTCAAATGGTGAAAGTCCATGTAATCCCTTTGGGGTATGCCTGATTGCAAAAAGAGCTACTGGTAAAGCTTGTACCCATGTAAGTTTTGTTTGCTCACAGATCTTAGCCATTTTGTTTTTTAATACTATTTGCTCTCTCAACCTTCGCTGACGCCTGTGGGCGATACGGAGTGTGTAGGTGCTGGTTAATTTGTAACCCTTTCAATACCTCTGCAAATACCTGTCCTGTAAAGTGAGTCCCCCTATCTGACTCAATCGTTTCAGGTAGGCCATACCTGCACACAATTTCAGATATCAGTTTCTTTGCTGTTATTGCAGCTGTTGCCTTGGCAACAGGCCACGCCTCTATCCATGAGGAGAACATGTCTACACAAACAAGGGCATATTCATAGATACCACATTTTGGTAGTTGGATGTAGTCTATCTGCAGCCTTTGAAACGGGTAGTCAGGTTTTACAAGGTGTTTCATCTCTACCTTAGTAGTTTTGCCTGGATTGTGTTTAGCACAAATCATACATTTCTTACACCAATCTGTTGCAAATTGTGGAAAACCCGGTGCAAACCAAAATTTATTGACACTAGCAATCATTCCCCCTTTAGAAACATGTGAGGGGAGATGGGACAGATGAGCTAGAATAGGATACAGGGATGGAGGTGCACACAATCGACCATCCTCATGTTTCCAAACATCGTTTATCTGTTTGCAACCGGCCTTCTGCCACTTGCCAAGTGTTTGGGGACCTGCCTGCTTTTGCAGGGTCATGAGAGTATCCATTGACATACTCTCTGTATCTTTTGAGGACTCTTGGAGTAGCAGCAAGGCTGCCTGCCGAGCTGCTTCATCTGCTCGGTTGTTACCCATAGTGATAGGATCATTTGCTCGCTGATGTGCCTGGCACTTGATAACGGCTATGGCTTTAGGTAACTTTACATTCTCTAAAAGGTCCTGAATTAGATCTGCATGTTTTACAACTTTCCCACTAGATGTCAGAAAGCCTCTGTGTTCCCACAGGAAACCAAAATCATGTACAATTCCGTAAACATAGCAAGAGTCTGTATATATGTTTACAGTCTTTCCCTCTGCCAGTTCACATGCCTTGATCAGGGCAATCAATTCTGCACTTTGGGCAGAATGTACACCAGGATCAAGTGTCTCAGAGTACAAAACAGAGGTGTCATCTGCTATAGCGAAACCTGCAGCAAACCCTCCCTCTGGCTTTTGTAGTCTGGACCCGTCCACATAGAGGGTCATTTCTGCATTTGGAATGGGGTCATCCAGAACAGGACTGGGAGGGGTGTAGAAGAGTTCTACCTCCTGCTCACAATCATGTTCCGGACTCTGCTCACTCCCCCTGTCATGGAGTGGCAAAAGGGTGGCTGGGTTTAGCACATTGCACCGAAGTATGGTGATGTTGGATGGTGCAAGCAGAGAAATTTCATATTTGGTTAGTCTGGCAGCAGAGAGGTGTCTGGTTGTCAGGCTATGGAGGACTGCTTGTACAGCGTGGGGAACCATGAGAAATAGACGATTTCCCAGGACAATGTCGGCAGTCTTTGCAACTAGCAGGGCTGCCGCCGCGACTGCCTTTACGCATGTGGCCCCTGCTGAAATCACTGGGTCCAGTTTGGTGCTGAAGTACCCTACTGGCTTCTGTTTCCCTCCATACTTTTGAGTAAGCACTCCCAAAGAATGTCCCTCCTGCTCATGACAGAACAGGCTGAATGGCTTAGTATAGTTTGGAAGTGCGAGTGAAGGGGCACTGAGTATAGCCACCTTCAATTGGTCCACAGCCTGTTTTCCTTCCTCAGACAACTCTATGCGTCCAGCTTGGGTGGTCAGAGCGTATAGGGGAGCAGCGAGTTGAGACATGTTCGGTATCCATTGTCTGCAATACCCGATTAATCCCAAAAAGGCTCTGATTTGTTTGGCATTCTGTGGGTACGGCGCGTTCTGTATTACAGAGACTCTATCCGCAGTTATGTGTTTAGAGCCTCGTGAAATACAGTGACCTAGGAAAATTACCTTTTCCTGGCAAAATTGTAGCTTGCTGGAGGATGCTTTGCAACCTTCAACATTCAAGTGGGAAAGTAGGGAAGCAGTTGCACTGATGCACTGCTCCTTTGAGGTGGCTGTCAGCAGGAGGTCATCAACATACTGTACAATAGTGACCCCTGCTGGCGATTGCCACCTATCCAGGACTTGTTTCATCACCTGACCGAATTCAGATGGTGAAGAGACCATTCCTTGTGGCAACCGAGTCCAAGCATACTGTTGTCCCTCAAAAGTGAAGGCAAACAGGTACTGGGAGTCGGGGTGCACAGGTACACTAAAGAAGGCATCGACCAAATCTATCACACTAAACCAGGAGGCATCTGGTGGGATCTCTCCTAGAATGGTGTGAGGGTTTGGAACGAGCGGGGCATCCTCCTGAATAATTTTATTTACTGCCCGTAGGTCTTGGCATATGCGGAACTGGCCTGGTTTCCCATGCTTGACCACTGGGTATAGGGGTGTATTAACTGGGGATTTTATAGGTACCAGGATCCCCTGGTCCGCAAAGGTTTTGATTTGATTTCTCACCCCATTAATTTGCTTCATACTAAGGGGGTACTGAGGAACCCTAGGCAACTTAGCACCAGGTCTAAGCTTGATGACCACTGGGTCTGCCTGTTTGATCAGACCCACTGGTCCACCTTTAACAGCCCATACCTCTTGGGGTACATCCCACAGGTCAGGAGGGATTTCCTGGCCTAGAGGATGCTGAACTGCCATCAGAGGGACCAGACTTTCTAGGGTATTATGGTCCTCCGATCCCTCAGATGTAGTCACAATTGGCCCATCCTCTGTGTACCGAATATTTGCCTTTAGCTTCATCAGTGCATCTCTTCCCAGCAAATTGCAAGGAACAGTGTCACTGAGAACAAAGGAGAGGGAGGTGCTGACTGGACCTATATTTACAGGAGTCTCCACAGTCTCCCTCAGTGTGATTGGTTTACCCTCCAGTCCTACAGCATGTATTAATCCAGAAATTTTTAAATTTGGGGCTTCGGATCTTTTGAGAACGCTACGGGCAGCTCCACTGTCCACCAGACACTCCACTGAGTAAAAAGGCATTTCAGAGAGGGTCAAATGGACAAAGGCATCACCCCCCCTGCTCTCAGAGATGACTGGTAACACTGGAAGCCCTCCCCGTCAGGCGCTACCCTGCCCCCCTTTTTTTGGAGCTGGGCAATTTCTTGCAATGTGGCCCTGTTTCCCACAATTGTAGCACTTCACATTTCTGGGCTCCCAATTGTTTCTCCCTCTAAATTTACCCCTCTGGGGGTTACCAGGTATGTCAACTACCATCACCCTCTGGACCTTTTTCTCCTGCACCTCCTGTATATTTCTCTGGATTGAGCTGGCTAGACTCATTAGTGCCGGGACTGATTTGTCACGCCAGTCGGCATGGGCCGAAACCAGCTTATCATGTATTTCTTTATTGAGTCCCGAGACTAATGTGGCAGTCAGCATCTTTCCCATACCTTGGTCTTCTAAATCTCCTCCTGCTTCTTCTACTGACAGTCTAAATCTCTCAAAGTAATCCTCCACTGGTTCTTTAACCTTTTGCTGAATATTTGTCACTCGGACCCAGGATTGTGGGGGAAAGACTTCCCCAATTTTTTCCCTTATGTGTGTAACATATCCTAATGCCCTCTGGGGGGTGTTCTGACGTTCTAATGGGTCCGATGGTAGGGTGAGTTTGGTACAAATAGCGGCAGTATCGATCTGACCAGCTACTGATTTTATTATCTGTAGCAGGTCTCTCCATGTGGGACTGTAGCTGACCGTAATATTTTGCAGTTCATTTGCAAACCCATATGGATTATTTCGTGGCTTAGGGATAGATGAAAGGAATCCTCTCATCTCCCCAGGTGTCCACGGGACATGTTGTGTAACTCTCCGATCCGCCTGTCCATTTGTACCAGGAATGAATTGCTCTCTAACCGGGTAGGCTGAGGCTTGGGGCAAGTGATATTCCTCAGCCATTTCATCTATCTCGCCTTGGGTTATTCTGGGAGTGATGAGAAGCTCACCTTCCACTCCACACAAAACCCTTCCTCCCCTTGGATCAGATATATTTTGCCAAGAGGTGTGGATAGAGTGAGGAGGTGTGTACTCCGGGGCATTTGCCCGGACCTGGGGCTCTATATACCTGGGTGGTGGAGGAACACTTGTGGAATATCCAGGGTTTATTGTGGATGTCAGGTCTGCAGTGGGGTATATTGCCTTGAAGCTAGGGGGGTGCTCTGGTTTTATCTCATGTATTGGAGTCCCCTGGGTAGAGGTCTCCAGGCTGACTGCAGTGGGTTCTATTACAGATATTGCAAGTTGTTCTATCTCTTCCCCAATTTCCTCATCTGACTGTACCTCCCCTCCTTGCTGATTTGCTTTTCCTGTACTTGTGTCTAATGTAAAAATACCTTGGGCTTTTTGCTGTCTTTTATATGATTCTACTGTCCACCTACTCCAAGCTGCCTGTTCATTTGGCTCAGTGAATTTTGTTTTATAATTTTTGTAGAGGGTTGCCCAGCGGGATAATTCAAAGGTTCCCTCTTTCGGGATCCCACAATCCATCCCCCTAGTCAGCCTGACCCACTTAGGTAAATGCCGGCTGACCCATTTGCCATATTTCTTACTCATCTCCTCCTGTGGGGTACGAGGAGTCTCAGGACGTCCATTACTCTGATTTGGTGATCGGCCAAATCCACGTTTGCTGTGACTGTTTCCCATAGCCCGGCTATGGTGGAGGGGACTCTTACACAGCACTATATTCTTTGGCTATTGGCTGTTAGGGGAAGTCCCACACAGCGAATCCCCGCTTTTGGTCCCTCCAAATTTTCCAACAGAGCCAAATGAAAATCAGCAAGGCGAAGATGCCAAACAATATTTGCCCTCTAATGTCCTCTAGGTTAAAACATGCAAGTAAGGGATTATCTAAGTAAGAAGTATGATTTTTCATGAGACACAGAGAGACGCCAGTCTGCAGCTTCAGGAAACGCCCTTCAGTGTAGCGAGAAACAGACTCAAACCAGTGTACACAGAGCTGTCAGATAGCAGGCCAGGAGGTAATCAGAGATTATATCGCTCCTGTTCTGGGGGGAGAGCCACAATCGGTTGCCCACAGACCGGTATTGACAAGCAAGGGTAGACCAGCAGAGAAACTACTCTTCACCAACACTTATCCTTATATTTGTCCTTCCACTATGCAGACAATGTTAATGACAGTTTTACGTGACAGACTGAGAAGATAGGAAACATTCGTGTCTGAGGACGATAGGGTCCTCTTACCTTTTACTCCACTGCCCCCAGCATACTTGGGGCAGCACAATCATTCAGCCGTAAAGGGCCTCTCTCATGCTGATGTGGCAATGTGCCAGCATCTACATACACTCACACATGCATATCCAAAAAATGTTAAACATAAAACAACTGTTCAGGTTCTTGGGATCTGTACTCACGATAGTGGGACGGAGGGACTTAGGAACAGAGGAGAGGAGAGCAGACAGAGACACAAATGTTCTCACCTTTTTTTTTTTAAATGGCGCCGATCTGGTCTCCAGTCCTCCGTTCCTTGTCCTGATTCCGTTCCAATCGCTTTCAGATCCCGGGTTTCGGCACCAAATTGTTGTGGAAAAAAAGAGTACAACGTGGACAGTTGTGGTCAGATTCAAAGTTATATTGATAATGGCAGAGCAAGATTACAATAAAGTGACAGTCAGCATGCACTTACAAGTAATTACAAGTGAGCTCATTCTGCCTTTCGAACATGGCATAGATGGCCCCTAATATTGCATATTACAAAGAATTACTCCACCCAAGCTTGGACCAATCACAACAGGCCTTGAGGCCCGTTCCTCCTTATCGAACACCATCTGGTCCTGGGTGGGCACATGACACAAATCAGCAAGACTAGGGTGACTTAGCAAGTTCTTGGCACGAACCTACATTCTTTGGCAGAAAAACATCTTACATAATAATGTCTGTTAAGTATTACATGATATTAAAAAGTCAGAATAGATTCTATACATTGCTTAAATTTCCTTAACATTGCCTAGCGATCACCTCTGAGGCAGAGGCGGTCGCTGGGTGGGAGGGGGCTGGACGGGAGCGGTCTGGCCAACGCAGGCATGGCCGGACTGTTGGGGGGGGGCGGTCCGCGATGGCTGCGTGACGTCACACGAAGCCGCTGCGGGCCGGGGAGCGATGAGTAGCTCCCGGCCAGCATGCTAAAGCTGCGCTGGTTGGGAGCTACTCTTGAAGCGCAAAGGCATCGCCGCTGTGCGATGCCTTTGCACTTCTGCAGGGGTGGCCGGCAGTGGCAAACGCAGGATTTGCATGGGGGGGTTTCCAGAACTGGGTGGAGCCAATCACGGGGGTGGGGACTGAGGTGACCTAGTATATGCTGGGACCGTAAAACTAGTGTGTCTGTGTATATATATATATATATATATGCAGCATGGAATCGGCGGCACTCCCAGTCAAATAAATAGTCAAAGACCAAGTGAAACTTTCTACGTTTCGATTTTAGTGCAAATTCGTCATCAGGAACATGTACATTACAAACAGGCTTACCTTATATGTGCTCTAAACACCACCAGTGCCCCACGTGCTTCCCCGCCATTTTCCGGCTTGAACTGACGTCATCAGCAGCGGCCCCGCCATCGCTCTGACATCCAGCGCCGGCTTCCGCTCAGTGCTCCCCATCACCAAGGTTACTGAGTAACAGACGGCATTGCCGTTAAAACACATATCACAGCAACATAGTCCATTCTTAGAATAGAGAGCGGTTAACTATTAGAGATAAGCAATAAACATGTATATGCATATATAGGAAACGTACTTATGAAAAACTACTAAAAGTAAGATACTCATTAAGCCCAAAGGGCTGAACTGTATTCAACTCAAAAATCCATCTCAACTCTTTTTGCAGTAGTAACCTATTTCGATCACCTCCTCTCTTGTTATCTGGTACATAATCTATGATCTTATAACGCAGCTGTGCCAAGTATGTCTACATAGTTTGAAATGCCTGGCAACAGGCTGGTCGATGGTTTTGCCCTCTAATGCTTGATGTATGGCACTTCTATGTTGGGCCATCCTCTCTTTAAATGTTCTAATAGATTTCCCAACATAGTAGTAACTGCCACAGGGACACCTAATAAAATAAATCGTGTACCTGGTGGAACATGTAACTACATGTTTGATTGGGATTCTTTTTCCCGTGTGCGGGTGTGCAAATGAATCCCCTACTTCCATATAGGTGCAAGTAGTGCACCCCAGACACCGATATACTCCTGTTTTTTTTGTTAAAAAATTACCTACCACCGATTTTAGTCTTGATACATCCGTACACACTAATCTATCCCTTAAATTTCTACCTCTTCTATAACAAGGCATCAGCCTCTTGTTTTTCACTGAGGGTAAATGCCCATCTTGTTGAACAACAGGCCATAAACGTTTTGCTTCCTTTGTTAATTCTAGATTAGTGTCAGTATAATCGCTTATCCAGACCATAGAATCAGTGGTATTAGACTTATGATCTTGTAGTACTGGATTCTTTGGAGCTGACCTCGCCTTCGACATAGCTTTATTCAGTTCCCCACTAACGTATCCACGCTGCAGGAATCTTTTTCTCATTTTCTTAAGATGTCTATTCTCATCATCAATCTCACTGCAAATCCTGCGTATTCTCAGGAATTGTGAGTAAGGCAAACCTTTTTTGAGTGTAGCTGGATGAAAACTGCTAGCCTCTAACATCGTATTACAGTCAGTTGGTTTTGAATATAGTGAAGTTCTCAAATTGTTGTTAACCAAAGAAACCTCTACATCGAGATAATGGATGCTGATCGCTTGAATGTCATACGTCAAATCGGTGGTAGGTAATTTTTTAACAAAAAAACCAGGAGGGGGGTTTCTGGGTGCTCGGAAACCCCCCCTGGGTGCGCCACTGGTGGCCGGCAGTGACATGCGGGCCGGACTAGCCCTGTGCTGGGCGTCCCCCCGCATGTCAGTGCGAATGACCGTAGCTGTGCTAAATTTAGCACAGCTACGATCAACTCGGAATGACCCCCATTGTACTATACTATTGTAATGGCAATTCATTTGAACCCCAATGCATGTGCAGCCAAACTTATTGTAGTATATTGTATATTGGAAAAGGTGATTCTCATACTCATCCATTAAAACTATAAACATTTAAAATTGCAACAATAGTTTTCAGCTTAGGTTAATTTGCAACATAAAGCAGCAAATCTACCAAACTCAGGGGCCGATTCAGATCTGATCGCTAGGCTATGTTTTCTCACAGCCTGCGATCAGATCTGAACTGCGCATGTGTATGCACCGCAATGCGCAGTCGCGACGGACCGCAGCAACGGGGAACACAAGGAGATTGACAGGAAGAGGGCGTTTGTGGGTGGCAACTGACCGTTTTCAAGGAGTGTCTGGAAAAACGCAGGCATGTCCAAGCATTGGAAGGGAGGGTGTCTGTCGTCAAATCCGGTCCTGGACAGGCTGAAGTGATCGCAGCGGCTGAGTAAGTCCAGGGCTGCACAGAGACTGTACAAAATCAGGTTGTGCAGCTCTGCTACATATGCGATCGCACACTTGCACAGCTAAAATACACTCTCCCTGTAGGTGGCGACTATCCGATTGCAGGGCTGCAAAAATCGCTATACACCACGTTGGGTACATGATCCTGGTGTTCGGGATCCCAGCAGTCAGAATACCGACGCTGGGATCCCGGCTGCCAGAATGCTGGCAGGGGGGCGAGCGCATTGAAGCCCCTTGCCGGCTCACTGCGCTTGCCATGCTGCAGGCTCGGTGGCTTGCTGCGCTCGCCACAGGTTCAATTCCCATTCCATGGGTGTCGTGGACACTCACGAGTAGGAATAGCCCTAGCGCAGCTGCCGGCATTCTGTCGGCCGGGATCCCGACATCTGTATTCCGACAGCCGGGATCATAACCACATCCCTATACACCATGTCACAATACTATATATTTCTATATAGTTTTTATATAGTTAGGATTTCTTGTACAGTATGTTACAGTATTCTTATCACCATGCCTCCCAGTTTCTGCGGGACAGCCGCAGTTTGACTGTCCAAAAGTCCCACAGGTGTCATGTTTGCCCTGAATAGTGGAAGGTTGGGAGACATGCAGTGACCAGGTGTCCCATGCAGGTACCTCTGGTGCCTGTGGGAAAGGAGGTAGTGTCAGCCTAGCACTACAGCAGTGCTAAGCACTCCCACTGGGAGCATAGACACAGCCAAGCCCTCAGATTCTTAGGAGCCCATTTATCAACAAGTGATAAAACTCATTATGAGTGATAAAACTTGTTGCGTAAGATAAATGGTGCTCCAGTCAATCAGCTCCCAACTGTCATTTTTCTAACACATGACAGCTAACTGAACACTGCCATGTGTTCAGTTAGAAGCTGAACACATGACAGTTAGAAGCTGATTAGCCAGAGCATCATTTATCATACGCAACAAGTTTTATGGGTGTGGTATTGATGATCTACATTCATTAGGTCTACAGTACAGTCATTAGGTCAACCTCATATGGTCGAAGACTCAAGGTCGACATGGACAGAAAGTCAACATATGAAAAGTCAACACTGGAAAAGGTTGACAGGTACATGAGGACGACATGGTTAAAATGTTAACATGGTAACGGTCGACACAAAAATGGTTGACTCACTTTTTTGCATTTTTGTGGTTAGTGTGGATAGCTTCTTCATCTGGGACCACCATTTGTAGAAACGCGTCCCCTTGTTTGCCACACTTTGGACATGGTGTTTTGTTTCACTCCACTTCGCTTACCACAAGGTTACTAAAGGTTATGATTTGTGACATGAATAGTCAAGGAAGATATAAGTCCAACAATATGGGGAAAAACCCATGTGTTGACCTTTGTCCTTTCATATGTCATCTTGTCATCCATTTTGACCTTTTGTCCATGACAAGATTGTGTCTCTCAACTATATGGGGTCGACCTAATGACTAGTTCGGATCCCAAGTTTTATCATCCACAATGAGTTTTATTACTCGTTGATAAATGAGCCCCTTAATGTACTAATATTGAGAGGCATGTTATGCGTCTTGGTGTCGGAAGTCATGAACAATACAATACAATGAATTATCTGTGCAATAATGTTAGTTAAATGTGTGTTACATCTGTATAGCAAAACATAAAACTTTTCAATTATCTTTGTCAACTAGAATTTAATAAATCAGATCATAGCGGTTTTGCAATCAAAACATTGTGTTAAGTTGTTTGTTTAGCAGCAAATGGGTTAACAAACTATTCAAATGCTTAGACTTACGAGACGTCTGTGAAACAGCTGTTCTGAATATTTTTATCACCACTTTCTAATTTGGTTTTCCCCTGGCTCATTCTGATATTGTTTTAAGTTAATTTTTAAATTGCTTTTCTTCATTGCCTTTTAGCCATTATACACTGCATCCAAGCAGCACAAGCAGATGGGGTAATGCCTTAGTGGATTTAAGCAAATATCACATTTTGCAAATGGAAAATTAAAAATGACTTATTTTCTTTCCATATCTGACCCTTTAATAAGAGTAAATATGTGACACCATTAACCCACTGATGACTAACCGAGGTATTTGTCTATATAATACCTTGTTCACACTGCAATTGCCGGTTCGCAACCGGGAATTGGAAACAGGTCATTTCCGGGTGCGATCTGGCATTGGACCTGTGCAGTGTGAACAGGGTGGTTTCCCGACCCAGCAAAATGCTGAGTCGGGTTGCCATCCAGGGGCGGGCACAGAGGCGACATCTGGGGCAGGTGTGGAGGCGGAGCTGGAGATCATATCCAGCGCCGCCTCTTCCTATACTGTGAACGGGTCCCGGGTTGAATCGACCCGGGTAATCCATTCACACTGCGCCTGAACCAATAATAACCCGGGAATAGCCCTTCTTTATTCCTGGGTTGAATTACCGTGTCAGGCGACCCGGGAATTAAGCAGTGACCCATTCACACTGCACAGCGACCGGTGTCGACCCGGCAAAATACTGGGTCGATACCAGGTTTTTTGTGCAGTGTGAATGGGGTATAAATGAAACATTGTATCCCTTATTCAGAATGTATAGTATCTTTTACTATAGAAGATGGACTGATATATAATTACCAGATAAAATATATATCCTACACAATTTATTGCTTCTATATTTGTTAACTAAATGCAGATTGGTAGTTGGAATATGGGTGGTCATTCCGAGTTGTTCGCTCGCAAGCTGCTTTTAGCAGCTTTGCACACGCTAAGCCGCCGCCTACTGGGAGTGAATCTTAGCATATTAAAATTGCGAACGAAAGATTAGCAGAATTGCGAATAGACACTTCTTAGCAGTTTCTGAGTAGCTCCAGACTTACTTGGCATCTGCGATCAGTTCAGTGCTTGTCGTTCCTGGTTTGACGTCACAAACACACCCAGCGTTCGCCCAGACACTCCTCCGTTTCTCCTGCCACTCCTGCGTTTTTCCCAGAAACGGTAGCGTTTTTTCACACACTCCCATAAAACAGCCAGTTTCCGCCCAGAAACACCCACTTCCTGTCAATCACATTACAATCACCAGAACGAAGAAAAAACCTTGTAATGCTGTGAGTAAAATTCCTAACTGCATAGCAAATTTACTTGGCGCAGTCGCACTGCGGACATTGCGCATGCGCATTAGCGACTATTCGCTCCGTTGCGACAAAAAAATAATGAGCGAACAACTCGGAATGACCCCCATTGTTCTAAATATTGCTAGGAAGATATTAAAATAGTGAGGATAATAAACTAAATACTACATATTAAAAACAAGAATAAATATAGTTAAGAAATGCTTTATTTTCCTCTCTATCATTGGGGGTCATTCCGAGTTGTTCGCTAGCAGATTTCGGTCGCAGTGCAGCGATCAGGCAAAAAAATCAGCACTTCTGCGCATGCGTATGCGGCGCAATGCGCACGAGTGTCGTACTATTACAACGAACGATGTAGTTTCACTCAAGATCTAGCGAAGCTTTTCAGTCGCACTGGCTGCCGCAGAGTGATTGACAGGAAGTGGGCGTTTCTGGCTGTCAACTGACCGTTTTCAGGGAGTGTGTGGAAAAACGCAGGCGTGCCAGATAAAAACGCAGGCATGGCTGGCCGAACGCCGGGCGTGTTTGTGACGTCAAAACAGGAACTGAATAGTCTGAAGTGATCACTAGCGCTGAGTAGGTCTGGAGCTACTCTGAAACTGCACAAAATTATTTTGTAGCCGCTCTGCGATTCTTTAGTTCGCACTTCTGCTAAGCTAAAATACACTCCCAGAGGGTGGCGGCTTAGCGTTTGCATGGCTGCTAAAAGCAGCTAGCGAGCGAACAACTCGGAATGACCACCATTATCCTAAGTTCCTGGTACAGCTGCAATCCTTAGTAAATAAGCCTTCGCCAGAAAAAAACAGGTGAATCTCATTATCAGCAGTGTTTACCACTAGGGAGGCCAATCCCGGGCCGTTTTTTCAATCCCGGGATTCGGGATTGAAAAACGGTCAATCCCGGGTTTCCCGGGATCCCGGGATTGCAGTAGGGACCAGTGAAGGTTGTAGGGAGCAGCGCTGGAGGGAGGGTGTAGGTAGTGGTGCGGGAGGTAGGGAGGGTGTAGGTAGCGGTGCGGGAGGTAGGGAGGGGGTAGGTAGCAGTGCGGGAGGGTGGGTGTAGGTAGTGGTGCGGGAGGGAGGATGTAGGTAGCGGCGTGGAAGGGTTGGTAGCGGCGCGAGAGGGAGGGTGGGTGTAAGTAATGACACTTACTATTAGTCGGGCGGCCGCGGCAGCCATGGACTCACTGAACGCGGGAGCATTTCAAATGGAGCGCCGGCCGCCAGCCAACCAGAGCTGGCGGACCGGCAGCCAATCAGGGAAGCGGTCACAGCAGTGGCTCCTGATTGGCTGCCGCTGCTGCGGCAGCTTCCCTGATTGGCTGCCGAGCCGCCAGCTCTGATTGGCTGGCAGCCGGCGCTACATTTGAAGTGCTGCCGCGTTCAGCTTGTCAATGGCTGCCGCGGCCGCCCGCCTAATAGTAAGTGTCATTACTTACACCCACCCTCCCGCACATGCGCACTGTAAACCCTTGAATCCCGGGATTGGAAGCTCCAATCCCGGGATTCAAATCCCGGCATTTTTAGGCCCAAATCCCGGGATCCCGCCGATCCCGATCACGGGATTGGCCTCCCTATTTACCACCATTGAAAGCACAACGATAGCCCATCACTAATAACGGAAAGTCCTATCGACGGCAAAACACCAGTTTCTGCCAGAGATACTGTGGGACTTTTCTACACATAAAACTAATCAGAATGGGTGGCCCCTCTGTTCAGCCACACAGTAGGAATGGCCCTCAAACTGGCCCTGCGGAGCACAGTACAGTTAGTTTTTTACAATGGAGGCCAATGTGGGTTTTTTTTTTATAGTTGGGGACAATTTGTTTTATTTTTTCACTGTAGGAGCTATTGTGTTTTATTTTTATTTACTTTGGGGGCCATTGTGTTTTACTTTAGTTTTTTACTGTTGGAGGCCATTGTGTTTTATTTTTTACTATCAGGACCAATGTGTTTGGTATTTTATCCTATCGGGATCAGTGTGTTTTATTTTTTTCTGTGGGGGTCAATGTGTGTGTTTTTTTTCCTGTGGCAGCCAATATGTGATTCCCCCCCCCCCTCTGGGGGACTATGTGTTTTAATAATAAAATTAATAATTACAAAAGTCTAAAACTATCAATTATAGATATAGTTGATGGGGAGCACCCCAAAATTTCTTGCACAGGGTGCTAGTAGACCTGGGAACAGCCCTGGTACTGCACGTGGGGGATGGGAACAAATGGAACATGTACCAATGGAATATATACGTATTACCGGCGGACAGGATGCCATGCTGCGAGCTCAGTGTTGTGGACACCTACGTGTGGGAATAGCCCCTGTGAACTGGGATTCTGGCTGTAGTCATCGTCGGCTGTCGGGATTCCGGCGTCGGTATCCTGACCGCTGGGATCCCGATAGCCAGAAAATTAACTGCATCCCATACCAACAGATTTCATTGGGAGGTTCTAACTGATCACCAAATTTTGTGTAAAACAATATGCTTTCACTTCTTTCATTTTATCCTATTCATCATTAACATTTACTAATATAGCGCCAGCGTATTCTGTTGCCCTTTACAAAACTTTGATCAAATGAGATTGAGGAGACTGGGTAATAACAGACAAAAAGACAAAGAGCCCTGCTTGCATGCTTATAATCTATAGCATACCCTCCAACATTTTACACATAAAAATCGGTACAAATTAGGAAACGGTGTGTGGCCACGGGTAAAGTGGGTGTGGCCGCGCCCTCTTTCCTACACTTTCAATGGAAGTTTGGAGAGTATAAAAAAAATCGGAACAGACCATAAAAAAAAAGGTACTATACCTGCCAAAAAGGTACAGTTGGAGGGTATGCTATAGTGAAATAGGCAGTGATACACAAGGATAATTTCTTCATATTGCCAATTGGTCCAGCCAGATTTCAAAAGTTCTTCTTAGGCTGTATGATCCAGGCATACACACTGGCATATTCATAATGGAAGCGGTGCACACGGACCCCAAGGGCCAAGGGGACCCACACCTCGTATCCTGCACCCATTATTTCTCTTACGTCCTAGAGGATGCTGGGGACTCCGTAAGGACCATGGGGATAGACAGGCTCCGCAGGAGACATGGGCACTTTAAGAAAGACTTTAGATCTGGGTGTGCACTGGCTCCTCCCTCTATGCCCCTCCTCCAGACCTCAGTTTATTACTGTGCCCAGAGGAGACTGGGTGCTTTTCAGGGAGCTCTCCTGAGCTTCCTGACAGAAAGTATATTTGTTAGGTTTTTTATTTTCAGGGAGCCTGCTGGCAACAGACCTCCTGCATCGAGGGACTGAGGGGAGAGAAGCAGCCCTACTTCTGTGAGTTGAAAGGTCCTGCTTCTTAGGCTACTGGACACCATTAGCTCCAGAGGGATTGGTACGCAGGATCTCACCCTAGCCGTCCGTCCCAGAGCCGCACCGTCGTCCCCCTCACAGAGCCGGAAGATAGAAGCTGGGTGAGTATGAGAAGAAAAGAAGACTTCAGAGACGGCAGAAGACTTCATGATTTTCACTGAGGTAACGCACAGCACTGCAGCTGTGCGCCATTGCTCCAATACACCTCACATACGGCAGTCACTGTAAGGGTGCAGGGCGCAGGGGGGGCGCCTTGGGCAGCAATATAAACCTTTTAATTGGCAAAAAAGGACATATATACAGCTGGACACTGTATATATGTAAGAGCCCCCGCCAATTTTACACTTTGAGCGGGACTGAAGCCCGCCACCGAGGGGGCGGGGCTTCTCCCTCAGCACTCACCAGCGCCATGTTTTTCTCCACAGCACCACTGAGAGGAAGCTCCCCGGACTCTCCCCTGCTTATACCACGGTAGAAGAGAGGGTTTTAAAGAAGAGGGGGGGGGGCACATAATTCGGCGCAGATAATGATAACAGCGCTACTGGGTAAACATTAAATTGCTGTATTTTTTCCTGGGTCATATAGCGCTGGGGTGTGTGCTGGCATACTCTCTCTCTGTCTCTCCAAAGGGCCTTGTGGGGGAACTGTCTCCAGAAAGAGCATTCGCTGAGTGTGTGGTGTGTCGGTACGTGTGTGTCGACATGTCTGAGGTAAAAGGCTCTCCTAAGGAGGAGATGGAGCAAATGTGTGTGTGTGGTGTCTCCGTCGACAACGCCGACACCTGATTGGATATGTGAAATTAAGTGCTAAGGTGAATTTATTGCACAAAAGATTAGAGAACAGACAGAGAATCTACCCATGTCTGTCCCTATGTCGCAGAGACCTTCAGAGTCTCACAACGCCCACTATCCAAAATAATAGACACTGATATCGACACGGAGTCTGACTCCAGGGTCGACTACGATAATGCAAAGTTACACAGAAAAGTATTCAATATATGATTATTGTAATAAAAGATGTTTTGCATATCACTGATGACCCATCTGTCCCTGACACGAGGGTACACATGTTTAAGGGGAAGAAACCTGAGGTAAATTTCCCCCCTCTCATTAACCAAATGACTTGTGTTAAAAAGAGCGGGAATCTCCAGACAAGAAACAGCAGATTCCCAAAAGAATTCTCATGGCGTATCCTTTCCCTGCTAGGGCCAAGATACGATGAGAATCCTCCCCTAGGGTGGACAAAAAAGAACAGCTACCCTCAGGGATCCTGCAGATAGCATGCAGAAAAGTATTTGAAGTCCATGTACACACATTCTGGTACACTACTCAGACCGGCGATTGTGTCGGCATGGGTTTATAGCGCTGTAGCAGTGTGGACAGATACCTTATCAGCGGAGATTGAAACCCTAGATAAGGATACTATGTTATTGACCCTAGGATATATTTATATATATATATATATATATATATATAAATATAAAAGATGTTGGCTTATATATATAAGACATGCCCCAAAAGACATTAGTCCTCTGGCTTCTAGAGTCAACGCTATGTCGATTTCTGCTAGACGTGTTCTGTGGAACATGCAATGGACAGGTGATGCCGACTAAAAGAGGCATATGAAGGTTTAACCTTACTAGGGTGAGGAATTGTGTGGAGAAGGGCTCTCGGACCTGGTCTCCACAGCTATAGCTGGAAAATCTGATCTTTTGCCTTATATTTCCTCACAGCCTAAGAAAGCACAACATTATCAAATGCAGTCCTTTCGGTCGCAGAAAAACAAGAAAGTACGAGGAGCGTCCTTTCTTACCAGAGGTAAGGGCACAGGGCACAGCTAGTTCCCAGGAACAGGAGTCCTCCCCAGCCTCTACTAAATCCACCACATGACGCTGGGGCTCCGCTAAGGGAGTCCGCCCCAGTGGGAGCAAGTCTTCGACTCTTCAGCCACATCTGATTTCACTCACGGGTGGATCCCTGAGCAATAAAAATTGTTTCTCAGGGTTACAAGCTGGGAGTCGAAGAGGTGCCTCCTTGCCGGTTGTCCTCATCGGCCCTACCGGTTTCTCCCCCAGAAAGGGAGATAATATTAAATACAATTCACACATTGTATCTCCAACAGGTGGTGCTCAAGGTTCCTCTCCTTCAACAAGGAAGGTGATATTACTCAACCTTGGCTGTAGTCCCGAAACCGGACGGTTCGGTCAGACCTATTTTAAAATTAAAATCTCTGAACCTATACTTGAAAAGGTTCTAATTCAAGGTGGAATCGCTCAGAGCGATCATCGCCAGCCTGGAAAAGGGGGAATTTTATGGGGTATCTAGACATAAAGGCTGCATACCTTCATGTTCCCATTTATATACCCCATCAGGCGTACCTGAGAATTGCGGTACAGTATTGTCATTACCAATTTCAGGGTAATTGGCGGAAAGGATGGTGCTCCTACGCAAGCAAGGAGTCACAATTATCCCATACTTGGATGATCTCCTAATAAGGGAGAGATCAAAAGAGCAGTTGTTGTACAGCGTGTCACTTTTGCTAAAGGTGTCACAGCAACACGTCTGGATTCTCAATATCCCAAAGTCACAGTTGGTTCCTATAACTCGTCTGCCCTTCTTGGGTATGATTCTGGATACGGACCAAAAATGGGTTTATCTTCCGATAGAGAAAGCCCAGGAACTAATGACTCTGGTAAAAAAACTATTACAGCCAAAACAGGTGTCAGTGCATCACTGCACTCGGGTCCTGGAAAAGATGGTGGCATCTTACGGGGCCATTCCCTTCGACAGGTTCCATGCGAGGACCTTCCAATGGGACCTACTGGACAAGTGGTCTGGGACACATCTACAGATTCGTCAGTTGATCACCCTATCCCCCAGGGCAAGGGTATCTCTCCTGTGGTGGCTGCAGACTGCTCACCTCCTAGAGCAGGCATTCCCAACCACGGTCCTTAAGGCACACTAACAGTGCAGGTTTTAGTGATATCCAGCCTTCAGCACAGGTGACTTAATTAGTAGCTGAGCTATTTTGATTTAACCATCTGTGCTGCAGCCTGGATATCACTAAAACCTGCACTGTTGGTGTGCCTTGAGGACCGTGGTTGGGAATGCCTGTCCTAGAGGGCCGCAGGTTCGGCATTCAGGACTGGATCCTGGTGACCATGGACGCAAGCCTCCGAGGTTGGGGAGCAGTCACACAGGGAAGTGATTTCCAAGGTCTTTGGTCAAGTCAAGAGACTTGTCTTCACATGAACATACTGGAACTAAGGGCCATATACAACGCCCTACGTCAAGCGGAGACCTTACTTCGAGACCAACCAGTTCTGATCCAGTCAGACAACGTCACCGCAGTAGCTCATGTTAACCGCCAAGGCGGCACAAGGAGCAGAATGGCGATGGCGGAAGCCGCCAGAATTCTTCGCTGGGCGGAGAATCATGTAAGCGCACTGTCAGCAGTGTTCATTCGGGGAGTGGACAACTGGGAAGCAGACTTCCTCAGCAGACACGACTTACATCTGGGAGAGTGGTTACTTCATCAGGAAGCCTTTGCACAGATTACAAGTCGGTGGGGACTGCCACAGATAGACATGATGGCGTCCCGCATCAACAAAAAGCTACAGAGGTATTGCGCCCGGTCAAGAGACCCTGAGGCAGTAGCTGTAGACGCACTAGTGACACCGTGGGTGTTCCAGTCAGTCTATGTATTTCCTCCTCTTCCTCTCATACCCAAGGTGTTGAGAATAATAAGAAGAAGAGGAGTGAGAACAATCCTCATTGTTCCAGATTGGCCATGAAGGATCTGGTATCCGGATCTACAGGAAACAGAAGATCCGTGGCCTCTTCCTCTAAGACAGGACCTGTTTCAACAGGGGCCCTGTCTGTTCCAAGACTTACCGCAACTGCGTTTGATGGCATGGCGGTTGAACGCCGGATCCTAGCGGAGAAAGGCACTCCGGACGAGGTCATTCCTACGCTGGTAAAGGCTAGGAAGGACGTGACATCTAAACATTATCACCGTATATGGCAAAATATGTTTCTTGGTGTGAGGCCAGGAATGCTTCTACGGAAGAATTCCATCTGGGCCCTTTCCTTCACTTCCTACAAACTGGAGTGAATTTGGGCCTAAAATTAGGCTCCATTAAGGTTCAGATTTCGGCCCTATCCATTTTCTTTAAAAAAGAATTGGCTTCTCTCCCAGAAGTTAAGACTTTTGTGAAGGGAGGGCTGCATATTTAGCCTCCTTTTGTACCTCCGGTGGCGCCTTGGGACCTTAACGTGGTGTTAAGTTTCATTAAGTCACACTGGTTTGAACCACTTAAAACGGTGGAGTTGAAATATCTCACTTGAAAGGTGGTCATGTTATTAGCCTTGGCTTCGGCTAGGCGAGTGTTGGAATTAGCGGCTTTATCACATAAAAGCCCCTATCTGGTTTTCCATATGGATATAGCGGAATTGCGGACCCATCCTCAATTCCTGCCAAAAGTGGTTTCATCCTTTCATAGGAACCAACCTATTGTGGGGCCTGTGGCTACGCGTGACTTGGAGGATTCCGAGTCCCTTGATGTGGTCAGGGTTTTGAAAATTTACGTGGCCAGAACGGCTACAGTCAGAAAAACAGAAGCACTGTTTATCCTGTATGCGACCAACAAGATTGGTGCACCTGCTTCAAAGCAGACTATTGCTCGCTGCATCTGTGACACGATTCAGCAGGCACATTCTACGGCTGGATTGCCATTACCTAAATCTGTCAAGGCCCATTCCACTAGGAAAATGGGCTCTTCTTGGGCGGCTGCCCACGGGGTTTCGGCACTACAGCTGTGCCGAGCTGCTACTTGGTCAGGTTCAAACTCCTTTACAAAGTTCGATAAGTTTGATACCCTGACTGAGGAGGACCTCCTGTTTGCTCAATCGGTGCTGCCGAGTCATCCGCACTCTCCCGCCCGTTTTGGGAGCTTTGGTATAATCCCCATGGTCCTTACGAAGTCCCCAGCATCCTCTAGGACGTAAGAGAAAATAAGATTTTAAACCTACCGGTAAATCTTTTTCTCATAGTCCGTAGAGGATGATGGGCGCCCGTCCCAAGTGCGGACTATTTCTGCAAGACTTGTATATAGTTATTGCTACAATAAGGGTTATGTTATAGTTGCATCGGTCTTGAGCTGATGCTATGTTGTTTCATACTGTTAACTGGATAGTTTATCACGAGTTATACGGTGTGATTGGTGTGGCTGGTATGAATCTTGCCCTTGGGTTAACAAAAATCCTTTCCTCGTACTGTCCGTCTCCTCTGGGCACAGTTTCTCTAACTGAGGTCTGGAGGAGGGGCATAGAGGGAGGAGCCAGTGCACACCCAGATCTAAAGTCTTTCTTAAAGTGCCCATGTCTCCTGCGGAGCCCGTCTATACCCATGGTCCTTACGGAGTCCCCAGGATCCTCTGCGGACTACAAGAAAAAGATTTACCGGTAGGTTTAAAATCTTATTTTTTCATTTTTACCCTCTGGAGTCCTGTGGCTCAGCAGCAGTGCTGCAGAAATAACTTCCAAAATGGCGCTGCACCATTTTCCCAGTGTTTCGCACATGCTCAGTAGGAAAAAATCACTGGGAAAATGGCTGCTGTGCCATTTTCCCAGAGATCCACGCATGTGCTCTAGACTGTGGGACAGCACTATGGTCTCCAGAGCAACTGTGCTGCCGGCTAGAGAGGAGGAAGCCCAGATGGATCCTGCACACGGGCCTCCTCCTCTCTAGATACGCCCCTGGGCAAACAATAATGTTGGCCTGGGGTCAGTGGTTCTCAAAGTGCAGAAAGATAACATTTGTAACTTTTGTGTGAACTTTATACAATTGATGTAAAATTGATACATTTATCTGAAGAGGTAAATTTTCAGTGACTGTTTGAAGGTTTGTAGGCTAGAAGAAAGTCCTGCTATGCAAGGGAGAGCACTCCATAGGAGCAGGTAATCAGTGTGGATGAGATATGCAGATATACAGTAGTGAGATATAGGTAAAAAGATGCATGAAGATGTAGTTTTGATGAGAGCCTTATATGATTGTGGGTATGTGTTTCTTAGATATAGAGTATGTACAGTAACAGGAACAGATATGTCAGATCAGTAACTACTATTGGCCAGTGGAAATATTATTAACTCTGTTTTTGAAAGATTGAATTTAGAGCGGTGAGAGGACATCCAAGATGAAATGTCAGAAAGAGTTGCAGTAACATGGGCCATCATATTGCAATATATAAAAACAAAAAAATAGCTGGCTCATTTGTTCCTGAGTAACAATATGACACTCAGACTCGGAATACGTACTATTTACCAGCAGCTGGGATGCCGGCTGTCAAGATACCAATAGTGGTATCCCGGGCCGCCAGTATGCCGGAATGGGGGAGTGCTAGCAAGCCCCTTGCGGGCTCACTGTGCTTGCTTTACTGCGGGCTGGTAGCTATCTGCACTCACCACAGGTTCTATTCTCCCTCTATGGGTGCCGTGGACACCCACAGAGGGAAAAAAGCCTGTGGTGCCGGTATTCCGGCGGCGGCATTTCACTGCCTGTCGGAATTCTGACATCTGCATTGTGACCGCTGGGATCCCGACAGGCAGTCTCATTAATGCCTCCCCTCTAACTCTGCTGCTACTATAAGGGGGATTTTGAATTGTTTTATGCGCCCGGTCTATTGTCTAAAGTGATTGGAGATCGCAGGGTGCAATTTTATTGTTTTTATTTTCTAATGCTGGTCACACCCAGGGAATTGCACAGCAGACAGGAGCCACTGTTACTGGTGGCAGTGTCTGGCACCACACTGCATTACAGTATTTAGACTCCGCTTAAGTAAACTTGGGTGTGATAAGGATTACTCTTTGGGCATATTGTGTAATGGGAACTGCAACTGTGTGGAATAATGTGTAAGGGGCACTACTACTGTGGTCATAATGTTTAAGGGGCACTACTGTTTGGTATAATGTGTATCAGGGGTACTACTGTGCATCGTAATGTGAATTAGGGGCTCTATTGTTTGGCGTAACATGTATAAGGGATAATACTGTGGCATAATGTGAATAAGGGGACTACTTTTTGCTGTAATGTGAAAAAGAGGGGATCCGGTCTGAAGATCGACAGTGTCTAGGTCGACAATGTTTAGGTTGACCACTATAGGTCGACAGTCACTAGGTCGACATGGATGGAAGGTCGACAGGGTTTCTAGGTCGACATGTGCTAGGTCGACAGGTCTAGAGGTCGACATGAGTTTTTAAAAAAAAAAAATTGGATTTTTTCATACTTAACGATCCACGTGGACTACGATTGGAACGGTAAAGTGTGCCGAGTGAAGCGGTAGCGGAGCGAAGGCACCATGCCCGAAGCATGGCGAGCGAAGCGAGCCATGCGAGGTGACGCGGTGCACTAATTTGGGATCCCGGTCACTGTACGAAGAAAACGAAAAAAAAAAAAAATCCTCATGTCGACCTTTAGTCCTGTCGACCTAGCACATGTCGACCTAGAAACCCTGTCGACCTCCCATCCATGTCGACCTAGTGACTGTCGACCTATAGTGGTCGACCTAAACATTGTCGACCTAGATACTGTCGATAAAACGAACCACACCCGAAAAAGAGACACTATTGTGTGGTGTAATGTAAATAAGGGACAGTGTAATGTGAGAAAGAGGCACTACTGTGTGGTGTAACTTGAATTGCGGATTCTGTTGTGAGGCTATGCCCCTTTTCCCAGAAGACCATGGCCCTTTTTGGGGGCGTGTGCCTTCTCTATTTAAAAAAATGGCGGGCAGGCCCTTTCTTTGCCAGGGGCGCTTGTGCCCCTAGATACACTCTTGCTGAGAAGGACTTAACGACTAGATATATATAATTGCAACTCTTTCATTAATATTGTGGATGAGTGAGATACGCTATGTGTTTCCCATATCATTAGCTGATGATAAAATAAGTGTAAGAAAATAAAAATAATGATCCACAAAACAAGATAATTTATCCAAATGAAATAATAGCCAAAAAGTCAAAGTGAAGTGGAATTCAAAATGCCTAATTACATATTTGGCATATCACTCTGCCGCAGTACAGATATTCTGGATTTTAAACTGCAACTGTATATCAACATTTTGTATCCAGAGTTACACCTGGTGTGGTATAATGCTGCTAAGATCCAGGCTGCTACAATTGATAAGTGTATTAATATTCAATCTGTGGCGATATTCTTATTCATATAAGCCTGACTGGAGAAAGCATAGTATGTATGCAGCTAAACCTCTCAGCATTTCATTTTAACAGGTGCAATAAACATCTCAAGTTCCAGACAAATGTCACCTTAGCATGCCGAGATTATATTAATTAGTATGGAGTATCAAAATTACTCATTCGGAGGAGCTGATGTGCTAAATAAAAAAGTATATTACGCTTCTATAGTTACCCAGTGCATTCTAGTATTTATTAGGTTATATATGTCTGGAAGAAGAATTGAAATGAAATATATTAGTTTAATATATCTAATTTATATTTTGCATACACTGTAGTTCTGTTATACAGTATGCATAGAAAACTCTAAGAACACACTAATGGTAACTTAGGGGGTCATTCCGAGTTGATCGCTCGTTGCCGTTTTTCGCAGCGCAGTGAACAGGTTACTACTGCGCATGCGTATGCACCGCAATGCGCAGGCGTGTCGTACGAGTACAAAGCGGATCGTTGCTGGGCGATGGATTTAACGAAGAATCCATTCGCACAGCCGATCGCAAGGAGATTGACAGGAAGAAGGCGTTTGTGGGTGGCAACCGACTGTTTTCAGGGAGTGTTTGGGAAAACGCAGGCGTGTCCAAGCGTTTGCTGGGTGGGTGTCTGACGTCAATTCCGGGACCAAAAAGACTGAAGTGATCGCAAGGGCTGAGTAATTCCAGAGCTACTCAGAAACTGCAAAAAAGGTTTTCGTCCCACTCGGCTGCACATGCGTTCTCACACTTGCAAAGCGAAAATACACTCCCCATGGGCGGCGACTATGCATTTGCACGGCTGCTAAAAGTAGCTAGCGAGCGATCAACTCGGAATGACCCCCTTAGTGCATTGGCTCTTTTAGTTCTGTGATATTATCAAAAAAAAATTACGTTCCTTCCCATCAGGGGCGTCGGAATGGGGGGGCAAGGGGGCAGCTCATTCCCCCTAAACATGAGAGAGGTGCCATCCATCCCCTGCCTGTGCAAGCCACTGATGCCGCCACCAGCTGCAGAGGAGCCGCTGTGTAGTGTAACTGCTTCTTGTGTAGTGCGCAGTGCAGCGTTCGCGGCCAGTGCCAGAGCCAGCATACGGGAACTGGGCGGGCGCCGCCACGCGCACGGGGAGGGGATCAGTGATCAGTCATCATCTTATCACCAGCAGCTGGGGGCGGAACGGGGAGCCGTGAGTGCGTGACAGAGAGTGAGGGCGGATTATAGCAGCGTGCACTGCTGCCTGTTCCCTCTCTTTCTCTTCAATGCTGCAGCTCAATCACACTCTGAGGGGAGCAATGCTGTTCTTCCCCAGCATCTTATCACTGTAGCTGAAGCCTGTGTGTGTCTGATCTTATATACCCTACCAGGCTCTAATGTGTATGTAACCAGGTCACCTCCCACCCCGGCCCCAGTATGTGTGTTCCCAAGTCCCTCATTGGCCCCACTATGTGTGTCCCCATATCTTTCACCCGGCCCCACTATGTGTGTCCCCATGTCCCTCACCCGGCCCCACTATGTGTGTTCCCATATCCCTCACCCACCCCCACCATATGTGTCCCCATGTCCCTCACCCACCCCCACCATGTGTGTCCCCATATCTCTCACCTGGCCCCACTATGTGTGTCCCCATATCCCTCACCCGGCCCCACTATGTGTGTCCCCATATCCCTCACCCGGCCCCACTATGTGTGTTCCCATATCTCTCACCCAGGGCATTAACTTGGTTAGGGCTGGCTCTGGGCAGTGCTGAAGCAGCCTGCCCCGTGTCCTCCGCCCCCACCTCATCTCCTGCAGTGTCTGCGCTATGCAGGGACGTGCTGCCACCGGTGACAACAGAGGTAAGCAGCAGTATAGCTGTTTGCCCAGGGGAAAGGGGTAGGGGAAAGGAGGAGGAGGAGGAGGCGCTCTACCAGACTAAGGACCCCATGCACAGAGCTGCGGTCCCACCTTCTGCCCCTCCCGGGGAAGCTCCCAACGTGTCTACAAAGAAATCTCTCCCAAGTACAGCAGCAGCAGGTAGGAAGTGAAGGAGGGGGCAGGTGACAGTGACAGAGGGACAGGTGACAGAAAGGGAGGGGCAGGTAGAAGACTCACTTATCCCGCTGTTAGTAAACATAACACTTGGCTTTTGAACCTGTTTATTGTGTATTTGCTTAGTGCCGGAGAACACAAAGAGCTGCACTTTATGGCCCCTTGCAGAACTGGCATCAAGGGCTGTAAATTCTCATTGTTTCTGAATGAGCCCTCACTTACTGAGCCTGCAGAGTTCTCATTCTGACTAGGGCCCAGATTTATCAAACCTTCGAGAGTGATAAATAGTGCGGTGATAAAGTGCCAACCAACCAGCTCCTAACTATCATCTTACAGGCTGTGTTTGAAAACTGACAGGAGCTGATTGGTTGTTACATTATCACCGTGCAATTCATCACTCTCTAAGGCTTGATAACTCTGGGCCTAAGTGGCTCTGCCAGGCAAAATGTGTGCAAGGGGCTCTACCTGGCACGTGTATAATGAGATCTACCTGGGGTAATGTGTATCAGGGGCTACCTGGTATAATGGACTCTACCTGGCGTAATGTGTATAATGGGCTCTACCTGGCATAATGTGTAAAAGCAGTTCTACCAGGCATAATGTGTATAATGGGCTCTACCTGGCGTAATATGTATAAGGGATTACCTGGTATAATAGGCTCTACCTGGCGTAATGTATATAAGGGGTTACCTGACGTAATGTGTATAATGAGCTCTACATGGCCTAATGTGTATAAGGGGTTACCTGGCATAATGTGTATAATAGGCTTTACCAGGGGTAATGTGTATAAGCGGCTCTACCTAGCATAATGTGTACAAGGAGCCACTCACTCCCAGCTACTCCGTAGAGTTCCGTACAAGTACAAGTGACCCCTCTAAGGTGGTCAGAAGTTAGGGGCGCCAAACTGACATTTTATCTTGCCCCCCCAACCAAAAAACATTCTGACACCCCTGCTTTCCATTGTGTAAAAATAGCAGAAGGTGTTTGCCTAGTGACTTGGAGTTAGCTCTACAAAGTATACCAGGTCAGAAAGCACAAAGAAGTTGAAAAACTTGTGTCTACAGTATGTCTACAGAAATCATTAATTTGTTTGTGATCATTGTCTCGTCACAACATACAGTATTGTAGGCAGTCCTATACACTATTTACTGAACAGTATGCACTCCTTATTTAATGTAATACTATGGGGCTCATTTAGATTTTTGGCAAAATTTGTTAATAAATTTTGTTATAAAATGTTACAAAATCACACTCAATTTTTATCAGCTTACCGATATGGCTGTACAGATACAGTATGTAAGATGTATCCAGCTTCACAAAGGGTAGTCAGTGATGCCAAGAGTGGAGAGGGGGTACTCATTATCTGGGTCTGTTGCTGGACTGTGGAGAGAGGCTTCTGCAGTAGTAGTCAGTCTTCTCTCTCCCTGCGGTGGCAGAGGTGGGATCGATCACACTTGACACCCCACTCTCCCCACCAACCAGCGTTTAGCAGAAATGCATAGTTTATTTTTTTCATTTTTGCACACAGGGGGATTAACCAGTCCTCCCCAAGTTGGCCACACCCCATCACAGTACTGAAGGCCGGCAATTCTGTTGGCGGCCCTGACGTAGGGTGACCATATTATCCCTTTTACCTGGGACGCTCATGGATTACACAGGTTCTGTGGCTGGCTGACTTCAAGCCTACATTTCAGCTGGTTTTTAATCAGCCACAGAACCTGTGTAATCCATGAGCGCAGAGCCGGCCATAGGCATAGGCAAACTAGGCAATTGCCTAGGGCATTTGATATGCCTAGGGGCATCAGCAGCTTCTGCTGATTAAAATGATATGCAGCATGCCTATATTCTGTGTGTAGCATTTCATATGCAGATACAGCCACAGTCTCACACAGTATATAGGCATGCTGCATATCATTTTAATCAGCAGAAGCTGCTTGTGCATCCTAGCCACATAACAATGCAAATAAGACGTATCTTCATTAAAAAAAAGGTGCCCAAAGTTAGCATTGAGGCAAGATTTATGAGGACACATCTGTATCCAAGCAGAGGCAGAGGTCACAGTGTTAGTAGCAGTGTGAGTGCTGTGTGCATGTGAGTGGGTTGGTTGTGCAGTAGTGTTCAGAATATGTGTAAGGAGCATTATGTGTGTCATGTAAAAATGCATTATTAATGTGCAACATATGTGTAAGGAGCACTATGTGTGTCATTATGTGTATAAGGGCATTAATAATGTGCGGCATATTTGTAACAGGGTACTACTGTATGTGTGTCATTATGTGTAAAGGGGCACTAATAATGTGCAGCAAATGTGTAGGTGGCACTATGTGTGTCATTATGTGTATAAGGGCATTAATGATGTGCAGCATATGTGTAAGGGACATTATGTGTAAAAGGGCATTAATAAAGATAGTCATAATGTTTAAGGCGCATTAATAAGGTGTCTCATATGTGTAAGGGGCATTACTGTGTGGAATTATGTGTATAAATGCATTACTAATGTGTGGCATTATGTGTATAAGGTTCTCTACTATGTGGCGTTGCGTATAGAAAGGGCACTACTGTGTCGTCTAATGTGAATAAAGACCAATAGGGTGTGGTGTAATGTGAATAAGGAGCAATTCAGTGTGATGTAATGTGAATAAGGGGCTCTACTGTGAGGAGTAACGTTTATAAGGTAAAGTGATACTACTGTGGGATGTAATATGAATTATCAACACTATCGCATGATCAAATGTGAGTAAAGTTGCAGTAACGTGTGGTGTATTTGGAATTGGGGTTACTATTTTGTGGCCATGCCCCTTGCCAGCAAAAACACACCCATTTTTGGGCTGTGCGCCAAATGTGCGAGCTGTTCCTATTTAAAGTATAGGGGGTACAAACACCAAAATAAGGACTGCTATGGGTGAGGGGTGATAGTGCTGGGAAAGAGGTCAGAGGCGGAACCAGCGGTGGTGCTAGGGGGCACCAGCCTAAATCTTGCCTAGGGCATCATATTGGTTAGGGCCGGCTCTGCATGAGCGTCCCAGGTAAAAGGGATAATATGGTCACTCTACCTGACGGTACGATGTGCACTTACTGTACTTTGAGCAAAATGAGTAGCATACGCACCTAGTTTATGCCAGGTGATGTATAGCAGCTGGACAGTGGTAGTAGTAAATGCTAAAAACACAGGGCCTGATTTAGGCTTGCACCTAAGTTAGTTGTAGAAGTGTTGTGTACTCAGAAATAAATGCTGCTCTTCATCTGGAATGAGAATTGCATACATCTATGCACAGTGTCGGACTGGGGCATGCAGGGCCCCCAGGGGGTAATGCAGTGGTAGGGGCCCATGTTAGGGGTGTGCCCAGTCTGCAGAAGGGGTGTGGCCAGTACCTTATTGGTTTGACTAACCATTAGAGAGTGCAACGTCTGGGCCCCTTCATAAATATATACAGTAAATTCAGCTGCTGCATGCATGATAATGTACCAGATTAATAACAGATTTATAACAGTAATGCACTGTAGAAAATACACCATAGTCCAGTACAAGGTAACATATGTATAATGTATAATTCAATTGCACAGTCTGGACCCTGATCCTTAGAGCAGGAGGTGGGTCCCCAGGCAGTGGGGCCCACCGGTGGTTTCACCTGTACCCCTGTGGGCCAGTCCAAGCCTGTCTATGCAAGAGCAACACTCTCATCCATCCACTTGTGGAAGTAGCTAATTGTGGAAGTGCTTATTTGTACCACTCTATAGATGGTGCATTAAATCTATCCAAAATGAACAATTTTATGTATAATGAAGTAAAAGTGGTGGTGCAATACTGTTGGAATGTGTGTACTATGTATATTCTTTTCTGTGGCTGTCTGAGTGCTAACTCATCTATGCTTTTTGCACTTCTTTTTTCTGCATAGCATTCACATTTTTCTGCTTACATTCAAATGCTTTGGGACCTATTTTGTGACATATGCAGCGCCTTTACTAAAGTATTCATCCCCCTTTGCATTTTTCATGTTTTGTTGCCTCACAACCTGGAATAAAAATGGATTGTTTCAAGGTTTGCATCATTTCATTCACAGAACATGCCTACAACTTTGAAGATGTTTTTTTATTTTTATTGTGAAGCAAACAACAAATAGGACAAAATAACAGAAAACTTCAGCGTGCATAACTATTCACCCCCCTAAAGTCAGTACTTTGTAGAGCCACCTTTTGCGGCAATTACAGCTGCAAGTCACTTTGGATAAGTCTCTATGAGCTTGACACATGTTGCCACTGGGATTTTTGCCCATTCCTCAAGGCAAAACTGCTCAAGCTCCTTCATGTTTGTGAACAGCCATCTTCAAGTCTGACCACAGATTCTCAATTGGATTGAGATCTGGGCCTTGACTAGGACATTCCAACACATTTAAATGTTTCCCCTTAAACCACTCGAGTGTTGCTTTAGCAGTATGCTTTGGGTCATTGTCCTGCTGGAAGGTGAACCTCCGTCCCAGTCTCAAATCACAGGCGGGTTGAAACAGGTTTTGCTCAAGAATATCCCTGTATTTAGCACCATCCATCTTTCCCTTGACTCAAAACAGTTTACCAGTCCCTGCTGCTGAAAAACATCCCCACAGCATGATGCTGCCACCACCATGTTTCACTGTGGTGATGGTGTTATTGGTCTGATGGGGTGTGTTGGGTTTGTGCCAGACATAGCGTTTTCCTTGGTGGCCGAAAAGTTAAATTTTAGTCTCATCTGACCAGAGTACCTTCCTCCATACATTTGGGGAGTTGTCCACATGCCTGTTTGGCAAACTCAAAACGTGCCTTCTTATTTTTAACACTAAGTAATGGCCCAGCTCTATGGAGTGTACGGCTTATTGTGGTCACATGCACAGATACACCAGTCTCTGCTGTGGAACTCTGCAGCTCCTTCAGGGTTACCTTTGGTCTCTGTGCTGCCTCTCTGATTAATGCTCTCCTTGCCCGGTCTGGGAGGTTTGGTGGCCGGCCCTCTCTTGGCAGGTTTGTTGTTGTACCATGTTCTTTCCATTTGAAGATGATGGATTTGATGGTGCTCTGGGGGATCATCAAAGATTTGGATATTTTTTTATAACCCAATCCTGACTTGTACTTCTCAACAACTTTGTCCCTGACTTGTTTGGAGAGCTCCTAGGCCTTCATGTGATGCTTCTTGCTTAGTGGTGTAGAGGCCTCTGGGGCCTTTCAGAAAAGGTGTGTTTATACTGACAGATCATGTGACACTTAGATTGCACACAGGTGGATTTCATTTCACTAATTATGTGACTTCTGAAGGTAATTGGTTGCACCAGAACTTTTGAGGGGCTTCATAGCAAAGGGGGTGAATGCATATGGCAATTTTCAAATTTTTATTTATAAAAATTATTTTTTGTTTGCAAATGGCCAAAAACATGTGCACTGCAGGAGGGGGGGGGGTAGATGTAACATGTGCAGAGAAAGTTAGAATCTAATTGTGTTGACATTTCATCAGCATTGACATGATGAATGTCAACATGGTCAGTCGACATGCCAAGCATGTTGACATTACGACCATGTTGACATTCTCATATCGATAAAATATACCCAACCTATGCTTCCTTATGGTGGCAAGAGAATAATATTAAGTTATTTCTGACCTATCTACAGGAGATTTCATCATAAAGTACAGTAGAAAGTAAATTAGTAAATGGTAGTTACTAATTTATTTGGGTGGTTTTGACAGAGGATTCTCAAACTGCCACTAACATTGGCAGTTTCTATATTGTCCATTGTAAAAATTCATAATGAAAATGTGTAGCGGATGGTTTCTGAAACATGGCGGTTTTTGCCTTTAGTAAATTGTTGCCGAAAACTAGAACCATGAATATAACACATTGACCCAGGGTCACTGTAGCAGTAGACCATGACACTATAAATTTCTAAGGTAGGGACTCTTTTATTAAAGTCTGGGGAATTGTATCCCGGAAGATGTGATCGCAATCATGATTGACAGCTATGGGCGTTGGTGGTTTTCTTAGGCATGGTCTGGACACTGCAGGCTTGTCCAGACTGTTTTCGGGGCAGCTGAGCAGGCAGGGGTCGCCCTCAAATTGATGCGTTCGCAAATAATTTGCAAATGCATCGCAGGGTGGCACAACACACAAGCTGGGTGGTCTAGCCCTGTGCTGGGTGGGTCACAGCATGTGAGTAGATGGACGCAGATCTGCGTCTATCTCTGAATAGCCCCCAATGCTTTATACTCGTGCTTGCATAAAGGAAAGTGTAGAGAATCTTTTTTAAAAAAATTTCCCCATTTACTCCACTACTGTATGTGGTTAATTTATGATTTTCAGAAAGTTTTTGACAGCACAAAGTACCACACTAGTAAGTAATGATCAACTTCAGAACTTCTCACAGTAGAAAATGATTTTTAGAACGTAATGGCTTTACTTAAGCAAAACTCGAGATGGTAATTGTAATGAATATGCAAAATGTATGTGAAACATGTAATGAAACAATTCTATAGGGTCATGTCATAAATGAAACTGCAATTGAGGCTTGATTAGCTCATTATAGATAATGATCACAATCTCAATAGAAAATATCACTAAGTAATTATATTTGCCACTTGTTTCTGACAAGGTAACTAGGATATGTGCCAATTTCAGATTAATTTGCTATTTGTTCAATTGGTGAATGGATGCTAAGTGCTTTTCTACCTGGGAAAGATATTATGGGAATAATCATTAACTGTGCCACCATTACCGATAGTCAACTAGATATTCGAATTACAAAGAAATTCACAATTTTATAATGATAAAAGGATATTTAAATACAGTAGCTACCGGTCCTAATTATTATCAGCCACACATGAAGTAACAGTAGCAAAGCATTTGCAGCTGTCAACAAAATCATTGCAATGCAGTCTACATTGCTACCTTTTGCATAAATGTGTGTATATATATATATATATATATATATACAGTATATCTATTTAAATTAGCTCAATAGAGGGTTGAATTTGTGCTGGGTCTAGATGCTCATAGAGGTTCCAACACAGTGTTGTAGGTAAGTAAACAGAATGGTGCTTTACTTTCAGCATAAATGGAAAAACACGAGTGAACAGAAAATAACTAGTGCCTAGTTCCCGTTCAGGGCACTGATTCACTTCTTCTTAACCCCTGACTAACCTTGGGCAGCTAATCTGCAAAGAAAAAGTCTATTAAATGGAAAGTCTCAGTCCTGTCTCTCACAGGTAACCTGCACAGTTACAGTCCTGCTACCTGCAGGAGTAAGGGTCGGGCCACACATAGCGACCAAGCTTGGCCGCAAGGAGACTGCACATGGACTCCCACACATGTGCGTCAGTCCGGCCACCACGGATCCGACCGCAGCATGCTGCTTTCGATCCGGATGACGGGATTTCAGTGTGAACACGTATGTATGTGTTCACACACTGTGGCTGCGCCACACTGTGTTTCCATTGTAAGCCTGTGTGTCTGTTACGGTTGTCAGTAACCAGACAACCGAAGTTACCTGCATGGAGAGAGACACGGGCAAGGTGATACTATAAAAGGAAATGATGACATTATTGTCACAAAAGAACCCAGACACAAATAATAATCACTCAGAGTCCAAAGCAGGAAAGACGGCTGAACGCCGATGATGCGGCTGATAGTCACTCAGAGTTCAAAGCAGGAGAGACGGCTGAACGCTGATGATGCGGCTGAACGCCGGTGATGATAAATGAAACGTAGAGTGACTAGTGACCTGTGGAAGTGGTTAGTGCGTCTATATTGCAGCCAGAGAGCCAGTATAATAGTTTGTAATCAAACAGTGTGGCAGTTCTGCCGAAATTGCGGCTAATGAGCCGATCAAGTAGTGAATTTAAGGTGCGGCGATTGCGCCGATGTTGTCTCTAGTAAGCCAATATTGTCATTTGTTTGCTGAAGGTGCGACAATTGCGCCGCTGTTGTATCTAGTAAGCCAATATTGTCATTTGTTTGCTGAAGGTGCGGCGATTGCGCCGCTGTTGTGGCTAGTAAGCCAATATTGTAGTTTGTTTGTTGAAGGTGCGGCGATTGCGCTGATGTTGCAGTTAATGAGCCGATATTGTAATTTGTTAGCTAAGGTGCGGCGATTGCACCGATGTTGTGGCTAGTGAGCCGAGATTGTAGTTTATTTGTTGAAGGTTCGGCAATTGTGCCGTTGTTGTGGCTAGTGAGCCGAGATTGTAGTTTATTTGTTGAAGGTGCGGCAATTGCGCCGTTGTTGTGGCTGGTGAGCTGAGATTGTAGTTTATTTGCTGAAGGTGCGACCGGAGGCCGGAAATGAAGGATCCAGATAACCACCAGGCAGGTCTGGAAGATGCAGGTACACAATCTGGAGGAAGCGAGGTGGAGCTCACTGCAGGTGTAGTATAAGGTCTCACCAACCTTCAGATGAAAAGGTGGCACTCCAGCAGAGCTGACTACTGGAAGAAATAAGCAATAATCTAATTGTAACTTGCAGGCTAAAAAGCCTCTGGAAGACAGTATAGAGACAATATAATCAGCACTGAGTACAGGGCTGACAATAACTTAAAGGGAAACAACAGACAGAGAGGAGGGGGGTGCAAATCCCCACCCCTAAATTCCCTTCCGCACACTGAAAATTACCTGTAACCATCCCTGAACCTATCTGGTAATAAAATTCAGAGAATTAGTCACAAATGTTTGCAAACACATGATTAGCTGATGGCCACGTCACGGCTTCTCCGATACAGCAGTCCTAACCTACATAATAGCAGTGCCCACATAGGGCCATGTAATTTGTCACAGTAGGCCTCATGATAAAGGCTATTACTAAAACACTTCCAGACAGAGAGCTAACTTACCCAGGAGCCACCCCCAGGATCTCCCATGCCTTCCAAATGCTGCTCCCATTTAATGCCTCTTGCACACAAGGAGCCACCCCCAGGATCTCCCATTGGCACTACAAGGAACAGCATGCCTTCCAAATGCTGCTCCCATTTAATGCCTCTTGCACACAAGCAGACAAACAATTTGGCAGTTGCTCAATCATACCTGGAGATAATTATATATCAGGTGCTGGAAGGGGGAGGGGTCACAGACAAACAACAGACAGAGAGGAGGGGGGTGCAAATCCCCACCCCTAAATTCCCTTCCGCACACTGAAAATTACCTGTAACCATCCCTGAACCTATCTGGTAATAAAATTCAGAGAATTAGTCACAAATGTTTGCAAACACATGTTTAGCTGCTGGCCACGTCACGGCTTCTCCGATACAGCAGTCCTAACCTACATAATAGCAGTGCCCACATAGGGCCATGTAATTTGTCACAGTAGGCCTCATGATAAAGGCTATTACTAAAACACTTCCAGACAGAGAGCTAACTTACCCAGGAGCCACCCCCAGGATCTCCCATTGGCACTACAAGGAACAGCATGCCTTCCAAATGCTGCTCCCATTTAATGCCTCTTGCACACAAGCAGACAAACAATTTGGCAGTTGCTCAATCATACCTGGAGATAATTATATATCAGGTGCTGGAAGGGGGAGGGGTCACAGACAAACAACAGACAGAGAGGAGGGGGGTGCAAATCCCCACCCCTAAATTCCCTTCTGCACACTGAAAATTACCTGTAACCATCCCTGAACCTATCTGGTAATAAAATTCAGAGAATTAGTCACAAATGTTTGCAAACACATGTTTAGCTGCTGGCCACGTCACAGCTTCTCCGATACAGCAGTCCTAACCTACATAATAGCAGTGCCCACATAGGGCCATGTAATTTGTCACAGTAGGCCTCATGATAAAGGCTATTACTAAAACACTTCCAGACAGAGGGCTAACTTACCCAGGAGCCACCCCCAGGATCTCCCATTGGCACTACAAGGAACAGCATGCCTTCCAAATGCTGCTCCCATTTAAATGGTTACAGGTAATTTTCAGTGTGCAGAAGGCAATTTAGGGGTGGGGATTTGCACCCCCCTCCTCTCTGTCTGTTGTTTGTCTGTGACCCCTCCCCCTTCCAACACCTGATATATAATTATTTCCAGGTATGATTGAGCAACTGCCAAATTGTTTGTCTGCTTGTGTGCAAGAGGCATTAAATGGTAGCAGCATTTGGAAGGCATGGGAGATCCTGGGGGTGGCTCCTGGGTAAGTTAGCTCTCTGTCTGGAAGTGTTTTAGTAATAGCCTTTATCATGAGGCCTACTGTGACAAATTACATGGCCCTATGTGGGCACTGCTATTATGTAGGTTAGGACTGCTGTATCAGAGAAGCCGTGACGTAGCCAGCAGCTAAACATATGTTTGCAAACATTTGTGACTAATTCTCTGAATTTTATTACCAGATAGGTTCAGGGATGGTTACAGGTAATTTTCAGTGTGCGGAAGGGTAATTTAGGGGTGGGGATTTGCACCCCCCTCCTCTCTGTCTGTTGTTTGTCTGTGACCCCTCCCCCTTCCAGCACCTGATATATAATTATCTCCAAGTATGATTGAGCAACTGCCAAATTGTTTGTCTGCTTGTGTGCAAGAGGCATTAAATGGGAGCAGCATTTGGAAGGCATGCTGTTCCTTGTAGTGCCAATGGGAGATCCTGGGGGTGGCTCCTGGGTAAGTTTGCTCTCTGTCTGGAAGTGTTTTAGTAATAGCCTTTATCATGAGGCCTACTGTGACAAATTACATGGCCCTATGTGGGCACTGCTATTACGTAGGTTAGGACTGCTGTATCGGAGAAGCCGTGACGTGGCCAGCAGCTAAACATGTGTTTGCAAACATTTGTGACTAATTCTCTGAATTTTATTACCAGATAGGTTCAGGGATGGTTACAGGTAATTTTCAGTGTGCGGAAGGGAATTTAGGGGTGGGGATTTGCACCCCCCTCCTCTCTGTCTGTTGTTTGTCTGTGACCCCTCCCCCTTCCAGCACCTGATATATAATTATCTCCAGGTATGATTGAGCAACTGCCAAATTGTTTGTCTGCTTGTGTGCAAGAGGCATTAAATGGGAGCAGCATTTGGAAGGCATGCTGTTCCTTGTAGTGCCAATGGGAGATCCTGGGGGTGGCTCCTGGGTAAGTTAGCTCCCTGTCTGGAAGTGTTTTAGTAATAGCCTTTATCATGAGGCCTACTGTGACAAATTACATGGCCCTATGTGGGCACTGCTATTATGTAGGTTAGGACTGCTGTATCGGAGAAGCCGTGACGTGGCCAGCAGCTAAACATGTGTTTGCAAACATTTGTGACTAATTCTCTGAATTTTATTACCAGATAGGTTCAGGGATGGTTACAGGTAATTTTCAGTGTGCGGAAGGGAATTTAGGGGTGGGGATTTGCACCCCCCTCCTCTCTGTCTGTTGTTTGTCTGTGACCCCTCCCCCTTCCAGCACCTGATATATAATTATCTCCAGGTATGATTGAGCAACTGCCAAATTGTTTGAGTAACTTAAAGGGCCCAATCAGACAGCTCTTGGAGAGTAATTCTAAATCAAAGGCATGTGTGTACCTGCTCTGTAGACAGACAGCTTAGTACTTAGTGAACACATAATGTAAACACACAGGGAGGCAGGAAAGACCAGCTAAGCTGTAGGAAAACAGAACAATGTTTGAAGCCATAACCCATGGCAACAAATAACCGGGACCTGCCTGCGGATACTAACAGTGTCACTAACCGGATCCTGTTCTGCGGGATGCCACAGAACAGGATCCATGTGAACACAGAACCCCACTCCTGGCCAAGTGGGTCCCATTCAGCAGGACCCACTTGGCCACTATGTGTGGCCCTAACCTAAGACAGGCTCCGGCTTAGTCACACTCAAGGCTCCCAACCTGGCTTCTTCCCCATAAAGTGTAGCTCGCCTCAGCACCAGAGTATCATGATCTTCTCTTACAGGTTTAGGCTCAGGCTTAAATACCTTGCTGTGTCAGGGGACATGGAGGGAGCTAGGACCACACGTGCTAGAAAAACCAATAGTGAAACAAATCATATCCTTAAGCAACCGCTATAACAATGGCTGGGGAAACAGAGTAGCCAATAACATGTTTAACAGACATTAAATGAGCTAACAAGACTAGTATAAATAAGTGCTAGCTATACAGTATATAGCTTGATGGAAGAATAGAAAAAGTAATACTATACATACTGTAACTATATAAAATTAGCTCTGTCTAGAAATGTATACTAATGTTTCTGGCATCACAGGAATATCTAGTGGTCACTGTGACTGGATTCTATTGCAGATTTGATGGATGAGCCGTAAGCTGCCATGCGTTCCTTAAAGGCCTGTTCTGTTTTGCTAATGTTGGCTGCACGGACAACTAATAAGGTAACGTTTGGTGGTACACATCACTCTCTGTCGGATTTTGAATAGGGGTGATGAAAGGAATTTCCAGTAACTGTATAGCTGCAGGTTGTGCAGCTGACACAGCATAAGCATTCTGGATGCGATGTCCCTAAGAAGGTAGACACTGCTGTAGATTGACAACCAAGGGCAGAAACATAATTTTTAAGAAATAAGTCTTTAAAGTTCCATCCTCTTCGATAAGCAGGAATCAATTACTTGTTGCTGAGTGTATGCAAATTAGGGTCAGAGGTAATGATGGACCAATGTGCTTTGGAGATCTATTAGTCATGGGGCTAGCATTACTGTAGGAATTTACCCAAATACATTTTTCAGAATCTGTGGGATTCAAATTAGCCTGTGATGTCCGAACCCTAAGAAGTCTCAAAACTTTATTTCTAGCCAACAATAGCAATGGTGAGGGAGTACATACTATAACCCCGCTGTCGGGATGCCGGGCAGTCAAATCACCGACTGCGGCATCAACGACATTGAAGATTCTGCCAGCAGAGGGGATAAGTATTTCTAACACTCCCTGTCCCCTACCCTAACCCTCTGGGGGTGGCAGCAAGTGCTAACCCTCTGGGGGTGTTGGCTACGGCTAACCATTGGGGGTGGCGGCTAGGTCTATCCTCCCTAGTGCCTAACCCTAATCCCCCATTAGTGCCTAACTATAACTCTCCCTCCATGGGCCTGAACCATAACCCATACCCCGATACTCACCTTTGGGATGTCGGCTGTTGGTCACATGATGGTGAGGATATCCCTGCACAAGAAATTTGACTACCATATCTGACAGTGCCTGTTCCAATTTCTCAGGGTCACTGGTGAGTCTTCGTACCTTAAGCATTTGTGAATAAGTCCTATTGTTAGTGGTAGGGGATGGTGACTAGAAGCCAAAAGCAAATTGTGCCAATCTGTAGGTTTTGTATAAAAAGGGGTAACTATTTGACTACCACTGATCTCAATGGGGACATCCAACTTGTGGATTCGCTGCAGGTCAATGGAATATGCTAATTTCACAGGAGAGGCAGTGTGTATCAATCAAAGAAGGGAGTGATTCCACAGAATTAGTCCAACAGAGCAGTAAATAATCTAGAAATGACAGGATGATGGCTAAATAATAGATCCTGTTCAACTGTGAACATAATACTGTTCACAAACAATGGGGCTACACAGGACCCCATTGCACAGCCATGGAGTTGCAGATAATGCATATCATTAAAAAAACAATTGTGCTTCAAGTTTAATTCAAGCAGGGTAAAAAAAAAATTGTATGTCCAGACCTTTGTATAACGTATTGTAGGTAATAAGCCTCCCAACTGTGGACAATCCCTGATCATGGGGGATACAGGTGTAAAATTTACGTACATCAGTGGTACACAATAAACAGTCTCTGGGGAGCTACCAGATCTCAGGCTATTTGGAAAGTAACATGTTTCTGTCCTTGAGATAAGTAGCTTGTGCTTGGACACATGGTTGTAATTAATTGTCTAGAAATATAGACACTGACAGGAAAAGTGAGCCATGGGCTGAGATTATTGTCCTACCTGATGGATATAGGCTATCCTTATGTATTTTCGGAATTGTATATAAAATTAGTTTTATTGGAAAATCAGTAACTTGACAGCAGAACCTTTTTTTTTTACATACTGCAGATTCTAGAATAGCATCAAGCTCTGTTTTAAATGTGAAAGTCGTACAGTATTTGTATCAAGGAGGCAATATGTGTCAGTGTAGCAGAGTTGTGCAGCAATTTCAGCAACATAATCAGTTAGACTCTGAATAACAATCCCGCCGCCTTTGTTGGGATTGATAGTAATGTACAAATAATTTGCTGAAAGAATTCAAAGCCTACCATTCCTGTTTGGTAAAGTTAGAATGAGAGGAGGTCATGGACTGTATGGCTTCTTGTGTGTGCAAATCAATTGAATGACTTAGCGTTTTGATAGAAGCATTCATAGATGCAGGATTGAAAGAAGATATGTAGAGACGCAGGTATTTCAATGGTAGACTGCAAAATATTAGATTTCTCTTTATGCTGAAAAAGCTCTTTCAGGTGTAGCTGTCTCCCAAGCTTATAATGCTCGATCTTCCATTGAAAAGAGCCAAAATGGGGGCGTGGCCTGGAGGCTGAAGTGGAAGGAAGCTCATACAGAGAGCTCCACTACAAAAGAGTAATAAAACCCCAATATTTCTCCCCCTGTCCCGCAAAACCCTTCTAAAACTAACCCCCCTGACTGTGGGAACACCCCACTGCAGTGGAATAGAGCCGCGGAATCGGGGAGCCGGTATACTGGTTCCCGCGGATTGCGGCCTACCCACCACCATAAAGCCGGGGCCTAAATTTTGGAGGCTGACGCAGCGGGCCGGACGGAGTACCAGACCGAGAGGCACCCTCGGAGCACACCTGTTTGTGTCACCTGGGACTGGACCGACTCCCCGAATCACCACGACACCCGGCGCCACGGGAGAGAAGAGAGGCGGCCGGAGCGCGGACGCCGGGAACCCTGAGCTCCGGAGGTGGCGGCCATCTTGGGTCTCGGGACCCACGGAGCGGGAGCACAGCGAATCGGACGTGCAGCCCGGCGACTCCGTGCAGCAACAAAGGTGAGCCGCTCCCCTGACTCACCCCCCCAGCTACTGACACCTGCACCACTCCTCGGCAGACGAACGCCGCCGGAGACCCGGAGCTAGACACCCGGACAAACGTGGCAGCGCTGCAAACCCTGCCCTGCGGTTGGCCCTTACTGCCCCTCCGGGACTGAGCAGTGGTAGCAAACCCCTGAGGACCCGCTTATCTCTACCTCCCTGACCCACTGATAACCGGGAGTGGAAGGCAAACCCTGCCAACACAGACACAGGGTGCCCGCTGCTGGAAAACCTGCCGCTGAGCTATACCACACAGGCGTGCACTACACCACACCAGATACCCACCCTCCTAACACCAAGAGGCTTGTTTTCACATCTATTAACCCTCGGACAGGGGTGAGACCCGCTACTAGATCACCCACATCAGATCTACCCACGCTGAGCTGAATTGTAATCCACTCACCCACCCCCCACCACTTCCTCCACCGAAACGCACACAAACAAGTGTGCAAAAAATGACGGCGGCCATTTTGGGTCTTAAAGAAAGTGCTGACCCGGCTGCCTGAGGGATCCCTGGCATCCTACAGCAACGTGCTGTTATTACCTGCTAGCCCCTGGGATCCCATACTACCCCTCTACCTCAACCCAACCTAATACAACACAACCGAGTGCAACAAAAATACATCCCACCACCACAGAAACAATAGGTCCCTGCTTCATAAGTCGAGAATCTAAAACGTCTGAAATCTCTTACCACGTTGGAGGACATATTCCTCACCATGGAAAAATACGTGGCCAAAACACCACGCACGAATAAAAATTCTCAAAACAAAAACAAAACAACGGCCAAAGAAAGGGAACCCAGCCTTATCCCCCAAGTATCTCCTTATTCACCAAACAGGCAAACCACTGACGACACGATGCCCACCGACGTCCAAGCTAGCCCATCCTCAATACAGAGGGCCAGAGAAATATCAGACATCATATCTCCTTTACTGGACGCAAAATTAGCACCCCTAATGGAAGCTATCACGTCAGCAGCAGCGCAACTGACCCAACACACCCAACGCCTGGCTGAAGCCGAAGACCGAATATCTACCTTGGAAGACGACTATCAAACAATCCAATCCCAACAACAAACACATGATAACACCCTAGTGGCCATGACCGACAAGATCGAAGATTTAGAAAATCGAAATCGCCGGAACAACCTATGCCTGATTGGCCTCCCAGAAACCATCAGACAAGCAGATCTAATGGACTTGGTCACGCAATGGCTCCCCACAGCTCTTAATCTACCCTCATCCCTCACCTCATATCTTGTGGAACGAGCTCACCGCATCGGTCCTGACAAACAATTTTCACAATCCTCTTCATCACGTCCCAGGCCAGTCATTTTCAGGCTACTAAACTACCTTGACAAAGTCAAGATCATGGAAGCCTACCGCAAATGCCCTGACCTACGATACAAGGAATCCAAACTTCTTTTGTTTCAGGACTTCTCTTTTCAAGTCTCGACACAACGACGGGAGTTCTCCCCTATATGCAAAGAACTTTATGCCAAAAACATCAGATTTGCCCTTCTGTACCCGGAAAAACTGAGAATATTCCATGACGGCAAACCTTATTTCTTCGATAACCCAGATTCAGCCCGGAATTTTCTCAAGTCCCTATCGTCACCACAATCTAATCCTCAAATGGACGATGCGGACTAACTTTCTCAGACCCAAGTATCTCCCTCCGTGGTTACATCTTTTTCCCTTGCCCAATGGATAACACATGGTTGATGGTTGTTATATGGTTCTTATCTCCCCCCCCCTCTACTAACCAACCTAAAGCTTCTGTTACAGATGGACGGTTATTACTTCTGTCCTCCTTGGTTCAAAAATTAAAAAAATGTTATGACTGGTGGCCTATACTATATCGGCTACTATTTTCTTTTTGCATTGCATTGTTTAGTTATCACATATATACCCTAACTCCGTTAGTTTGCCCGACACATCATTCTAGTCCTCCCCAAGCGAGCTGGGACGGGGGAAAGGACTGTCGTTTATGGCTTCTCCTTCTACGTTCCACTAGAATGGGAATTGGATAATGACAACCCCTAGGGACACTGAGGCCTCTAAAGATGGCTCAAAGACGTCCCTTAAGTTAGTCTCATGGAACCTAGAGGGCCTAAACACACCAATCAAGAGGAAAAAGGTATTAACCCACCTCAAAAAGTTTCACCCTGATATAGTGTTCCTACAGGAAACACACTGGCGTCTCAATGATCCCAATACACTTAGAGACACCTGGCTTCAAAAGCGCTTCCTATATTACTAAAACAAGGGGAGTACTTCTCCTATTTCGCAGATCATTAAACTATAAGATCAAAGACGACTGGGTAGACCCCGAGGGCAGGTTTTTGTTCCTAAAGATAGAGGTTGAAGGTGAACATTTCACTCTAGCATGTATTTACGCCCCTACAGGACCGAACGCTTTCTTCTTCTCAGACATCTATGTCAAATTGCAGGATTGGACGGAGGGAGTCTTGATCATAGGGGGAGACCTTAATATTGTATTAGACCCATTACTAGATGTGAAACAATAAACAAGAAAAAGCGCTAGGAAACTGGATGAGAAATTTCTGACAATTTTAATATAAAATTAGAATTACTGTTGCAACAGATAGGTAAAAAATTCATTAGAATCAATTTAAAAGTAGGGCCTGATATAGCACTGCAAAATTTTTTTTTTTTTTTGGGACTTGGTGTCCAGGCCATCAAAAAAGTTCTAGATCGAGATGGGGACCTTACCGAGAGACACAAGCAGTTTCTATTAGATTCTATCTCATTTATTCTCTCACACAATTATTTTCTTTTTTCTAACACTTTTTATCGTCAAATTATGGGCACGGCCATGGGGACCAGGTTCGCGCCAAGCTATGCCAACCTGTATGTGGGTGAACTCGAGGAGGAGCTCTTGTGGGGGGGGGGCCATGGCGCGGGCCTGGTCCTCTATGGCCGTTACATAGACGATCTATTTATTATTTGGGATGGGGACTCTGCTTCTTTCACGGCCTTTGTTGATTTTCTTAACACTAACACTTATAATTTAGTTTTCACTTCCTTATTTAGCACTTCTAAACTTACCTTCCTGGATTTGACCATTGAAATAGTGGACGGTCGGATACAGACCTCCAACTTTGTAAAAGAAGTGGGCAGTAATGCCTATTTGAATTACAGAAGTGCACACCACGCAGCGTGGAAGAATAATATCCCAAAAGGGCAATTGCTGCGCCTTCGTAGAAATTGTTCCACTATACAGTCCTTCACCCAACAAGCTGAAAATTTACTTAAAACCTTTCAACAGAAAGACTATCCCCAACACTTGTTAGATCAAGCAATGAAGGAAGTCTTAGCTCTAGATAGAGACTCGTTATTAGTCCCAAATGAGAAAAAGTTGAAGAGTAAGAATAAAGAATGGGCCTTCATCTCAAAATTTAATTCGAGATCTAATGAGATTAGATCTGCAGTTAAACGTAACTTTCACATGTTGAGATGTGATCCAGTCCTGTGCGATATTCTCCCATTGAAACCAGACTTTGTTTTTAGAAAGAATAAATCTTTGAAAACGATATTGGCACCAAGCCAACTAAAAGTCGGGGAAGATTCAAAAAACAAAGGCACAACCTGGTTAAAAAGTAACATCAAAGGTTTCTATAAATGTGGGATCACAAGATGCACAACATGTACCCATACATGCGACAAAACCACAACCATCCCCCTAGCCATAGAGGGGAGAAATATCTCAATAAAAAGTTTTATCAACTGTAACACTATGTGGGTTGTGTATCTTTTACAATGTGAATGTCACCTTAAATATGTGGGCAGAACGACTAGGATGTTAAAAACCAGATTCATGGAACATAGAAGAAACATCATTAATGGGGTCACTAAACATAGTGTTTCCAAACATTTTGCTCTTCACCATAATAAAGATCCATCCTCCCTAACAATTACGGGATTAGAACATATCCCTAAAACAACGAGAGGAGGTGATAGGTTTATTAGATTATGTAGACAGGAAATCTTTTGGACGTTTCAGCTCAATACCCTTTATCCTAGTGGCCTAAATGAGGCCCTAGAATTAAACGCGGTTCTATAATTAATATCCCTATTTCAGGTAGATTTTTCCATATAATGTGTACACTTATGCACACATTTATGGGATTATGATGAGTGCATTAAGACATACCCTTTGTTTTTTGTGACTATTTATATGAGCGTTTTTTCTTCACATTATAGATCAATATCAGTGATTGGTACTAAAAATACCAATTATTGTTTATAAATTGATATTAATCTATGGATCATACCTTTTTCTGACATCTGTAGACCAATGTAATTTTTTATGGATTCAGTATGAGTTCCAAATAAATATATTCAATAATCCTCTGTGAGAAAACTACGAAAGTAGTGCTATACTATTATTTTACCACAAGATGGCACTAATCTAATAACTTTATACTATATACTAATTAATGTATTTTGGTTATCTATATTATATTGCTATACTTGCATTAGAGAAATATATACTGATGATTTGTTTTGAGCTTAAAAACATTTGTTGCTGCAGGGTATAACAGTAATATATTGAATCTGTTATTAGCCAAATGAATCTGTTTTCAGCCAAATGAATATCCAAATCACTATTGGTCCGGACGGTCACGTGATATGTTAATATGTCCTATTCTGAAAACATCGTCTACACAAACAGCGCGACGTCTGCAGTCCGGTCACATGACCGGAACGGACCTCTTTGTTTGCACAGTCTGTCTCTTGGCAATAGAGAGCGGGGGCCGCCCAGTTCCGGTCACGTGTCCGGCCGCCAGCCAGTGCATTGGGGACTGTGTTCCATACACAGGAAATAGAGATAAGCTTGCGTTCCAAATCCAGGAAGTGAGCCTGCGATCATGTGATCGGAAACCGATCTTCATGATCATATTAATGTTTAAAAACGGATTTGCACTGCTAGTTATTTTACTATTTCTGAATATTTGAGTCCTAGTGTCTGTCACTATTTAGGGAAACTGGATGAAATTTCATTTTTAATAACACTTAGATGTTTGTAATTCATAACACCTGTTTTGAATGGGCCATTAGCACTGCTATATAAAGGGCTTTTAGTCACTGCATTACAATCACCTTGAGAAAGCTGTGGAAAACAGCGAAACGCGTCGGTGCAGCAGCTGGACTCTGACCATACATCCCCATACAAACGCCTAGAAGTCGGATAAAGGAACTTTTTACATCAGCGATTTGGATAACTGCATCATTGGACCGGAGCAAAAATAACTGGACCAAGCAGCGTCTTGAACCTAGCTACGTAAGGTCACTAATTGCAGTAATCTTCTTTCCATTCGCAATATTGTTCCTGTACTGTGGCAAACAAGCTTTTGGGATGTACTGTTTCATTTGAGTACCGGCTAATTATATACACCATATACAGCATATGGGACTTTAAAAAAAAAAAAAAAAAAAAAAAAAAAAATTTTTGCAGTGCTATATCAGGCCCTACTTTTAAATTGATTCTAATGAATTTTTTACCTATCTGTTGCAACAGTAATTCTAATTTTATATTAAAATTGTCAGAAATTTCTCATCCAGTTTCCTAGCGCTTTTTCTTGTTTATTGTTTCAGTTTTAGGGTCTAACTAACCCTGTTATATTAGCTGCTCTAAGAAAGACCACTCACTACGAGCGCCAAAGGTTTTACTTGTTAATTCCATTCCTCCACCATTACTAGATGTATCCGGTGGCCCCAGACAGCTGAATTACAGTAGATCCACGCCACCATCCCTGTCACTGCTGCAAGACTCTTTACAACTGCTAGATCCATGGAGATTCCTCCACCCTGACTCTAGAGAATACTCCTTCTTCTCGCACCCACACAAAATATTCTCCAGACTGGACTACTGGTTAGTACCGACCTCTGCAATACATAGAATCCTGGACTCCACCATAGCCAATATACTTATATCAGACCATGCTCCCATCACCCTAACAATTAAACTAACCACACCCCGACAATACTCTTATACCTGGCGGTTCCCTGAATACCTTGCCCACTCTGAAGACTTCAAACTCTTCTTGACACAATCATATCTTGACTATACACAGGATAAAACAGCACATGTCAATGACACAAACCTTTTCTGGCAGGCTTCCAAACCCGTCCTCAGAGGACAGATCATCTCCTATGTTGCTGCCAGGAAAAGGCAACTTCGGGAGAGGATGGCAGAGGCGTCCCTCCAGGTAGCCTCGACCTATTCCCAATTACTAGCCGACCCATCCGAGACTAACAGGAAATTATATAAAGACACCAAATCAATATATGACACTCTCTGTGCTGAACAGGCCAAACTATTCCTCTCCTTCCAATCTAATAAATACTTTCGCTGGGGTAATCGCCCAGGGAAGCTGTTAGCAAACATGGTAAAAACTCATGCAACACCTAAGTACATCTCCTCAATTAGAGACACAGACGGACCCCCCTCAACGACGCAAGAACAGATTAGTGGCACTTTCCTAACTTTCTTTGAGAAATTATACACCGCACCACCTGACAACCCCATAGCAGGCATGGATTTTTTGACACAGGCAAATCTCCCCACACTCTCTGAGAGCGATAGAGACCTACTTACCAGCCCCGTCACTGCAGCAGAATTGGAATCAACCATCAAATCCCTCACAAATGGGAAATCCCCAGGACCCGACGGCATGTCGGCGTCTTATTACAAATTACTCCTCCCACACTTAAGCGAACACCTTAGGCGATTATATAATGCGCTTTTGGAGGGACATCCCGCCCCAACTGATTTTAACACGGCCCGAGTCATAGTCCTCCCTAAACCTAATAAGGATCATACTTTAGTATCATCCTATCGCCCAATCTCACTGTTAAACCAAGACTTTAAAATCTTTACAAAGATTCTTGCCACCCGTCTCCAAGCAGTCCTACCAAAACTACTGCAACCTGCCCAGACAGGATTCATGCGTAATAGACACTCAGTACACAATGTTCGCTCATTGCTGGCAGCTATGTATAAAACCCACGACTCATCGGAACTAGACAATATGGTACTGAGCTGTGACGCAGACAAAGCCTTTGACCGAGTGTCCTGGGCCCACATAGATAGATTACTTAGACTTCAAAACTTTGGCACTGCTTTTGTCAAGGTGTTTCATATCATCTATCAAACACCACAAGCCTTTCTGACGGTGAATGGCCACAATTCAAGATTATTCTCCTTATACTGCGGCACCAGACAAGGCTGCCCCCTATCCCCCCTATTATTCAATTTAACCTTGGACCCCCTCATTCGCCACTTCTGCAGAGAAAATAGATGGCACGGCATAAAACTGGCCAATCACGAAATCAAATTCTCTGCATTTGCAGATGACATCCTACTTTACTTTAGCAATCCCCGAAAAGCCATGCCGTACCTACTTAACATCCTAGACTCATTTGAACTAGTTTCTGGCTTTAAAATTAATCCCTCCAAACCAGAAGCCTTAGCCTTCTTTCCCTCAATAAAAACAGGCTGGGGAGAAACTTTTCCATTCCACTGGGCCACAAACAATTGCATTACTTACCTAGGGATTAAATTCCCTGACCACCCATCCAAACTATACTCGCTTAATCTCCCCCCACTATTGGCCAGGACATATACAGACTTCGCCAGATGGTCCCACCTTCCCCTTACGTACACTGGCAGGAGCCATTTGTACAAAATGATAAGTTTCCCCCGCCTCCTTTATGTACTACAGATGCTCCCACTGATCCCGCCCAAACACATACTAGCCCAATTAGACAAAGCACTGTCCAAATTTATTTGGGCGGATAAACACCCTAGATTCTCATTATTCAAACTACGCCAACCTCGCTCTCTCGGGGGCCTTAATTTACCATGCCTTTACTCCTACGCCTTGGCAGCCAACTACAGGATCGCTTTGGACTGGATTGGCGGACGCGATATATACGCTAACACACAGTTGGAACAGTCTTTCGTCCCGTCCCAGACTCTGGTATCCTTACTACACACCACACCCGCCTCCATGCCACACTGCGTGTCAGACAACATACTCATTTCCTCTACCTGCGCTGCATGGAGACAGACCCGCTCTCGACTGAAAATATCACAATATACATCATTATTTTTACCTCTCTGGAATAACCCAAATTTCAAGCCTCATAACACCTCCCCTGTATTTCAGACTTGGTACAATGGCGAGCTGAAATTCATTCATCATTTCTTACATGCCGAAACTCTAACCTTACTTACACACTCTCAACTCATAACACGCTTTCCATCCTTACCAATCCCATTTTTTCCCTTTCTTCAAGCATGTAGTTACGTACAAAAGGTTACATCTTCATTAACTATACAGGATAGCTCCCATGCCCTGGACAAAACATTACGACGCACCCAAGATGGTAATTTTCCCACAGCACTCATATATACATATTCCCGCACTCTACTAGATGTAGAAACCGGCTCAACAGGCCTCCTAAAGTGGAAACTGGAATTCCCAGACCTCACAATGAAACTGATTCTGGAGGCCAACACATACTTAGACAAAACACTAGGCTCAGTCACATACTCAGAAATGCACCAAAAAATTTTACATAGAGCATATATCACCCCCAAGCTACGACACCTTATCGGAGCAGCCCCATCCTCTCACTGCTTCAAATGCACTGCTCCAGAAGCAGACCTCGTACACTGCCTATGGTCGTGCCCCAAGGTATATACACTCTGGCAGGCACTCCAATCATATATCACAACAGACTTACAGCTACAATTTACCATTACTAAGACGTGGGCATTCTGGGGCATATTCCCAAAACAACACCCCCCCGATCTGTCCAAGGGACAACGCATTCTCTTAATTAAACTGGCAGCAGCCACAAAAAAAACGATCCTCTCACAATGGATATCCACTGACCCAACCCCCATCTCACTACTACATCCTAGGATCTCTCATCTATTCCACCTAGATTGGACCAATACCGCTTTACAGAAAGACAAACTGACCGAGAGATTTTTTCACACTTGGCTACCCTATGTCCAGACCCTCCCCCAGGTTACAAGGGAAGCTCTGCGGAAATGTTTCAGGGATACAAAATGGTATTTGCAGGAGACATTGGACTCCACACCTCCCCCTTTTTGAACCCCAGACTCTATATCACACATATATATCACCTAAATCTCCCATACTCCAATGGTTGATACACACCCTCTACTGTTTCTATAACATTATTATCTAGGGCTTATACGGAGTATAATTGTATTTCTTGGTACTATTTGTTTGTAATGTACTGTTCATATACTGCATACTGTTAACCCTGTTTTACTGGTATTTCACTGGTCAATTAAAACACTTTAAAAAAAAAGAAAAGAAAAGAGCCAAAATGTGAAGTGGGAACAACATTTAAGCCCTTTGAAAGCACCTGCAGCTCTGTGTTAAGGTGTGTACACATGGTGAGATTTTTGCTTGCGATTTTGACTATATAGGGGGTCATTCCGAGTTGATTGTAACTGTGCTAAATTTAGCACAGCTACGATCTTCTTCCCTGACATGCGGGGGGACACCCAGCACAGGGCTAGCCCTCTCCGCATGTCAGTCCGCCCCCCCCCCCTCGCAGAAGGGCAAATGCATCGCACAGCGGCGATGCCTTTGCACTTCAAGAGTAGCTTCCAGCCAGCGCAGCTTTAGCGTGCTGGCCGGGAGCTACTCATCACCCCCCGGCCTGCAGCGGCTGCGTGTGCCGTCACGCAGCTGCTGCGGCCCGCCCCCCGTTCGGTCTGGCCACGCCTGCGTTGGCCGGACCAAGCCCACGAAACAGCGGCCAAATGCCGCCGTTCTGCCCCCTCCCACCCAGCGATCACCTCTGCCTGTCAAGCAGGCAGAGGCGATCGCATCCTTGCTACGGCCTTCGGCCGTCTGGCATGCGCCGGTACACTACGGTGGCGGGGCATGCACAGCAGGGACCCATTCACTCCACTGGCTTAAAACACAGCGAGCGAACGGGTCAGAATGACCCCCATAGTCAAAATCGCATGGAAAGTTAGTGCAGATCGCAAGGTAAAAGTCACCTTGCGATCCTGATGCGATACCGATGTGTGGTCCCACAAGGTCGGTATCGCAAGCCTAGATAGACTGTGCAGGCAAGTCAATTTTGACTATCTAGTGTAAAAGTATAGTCAAAATTGACACTAAGCCAAAATATCAAATAGCCAGTATCGCATGCACAGTCATCTAGGCTTGTGATACCGACAACAGTCCATATCGCACAGTGAGAATTGGGCATAGTCGAAATCTCACCATGTGTACACACCTTAAGTCAAAGTTATTGAAGATAAATTAAATATAGCTTCTGTTACTTGCGTTTGAGCAAGGGAGGACGTCTGCCACCTTGTACACTTAAATTGCCCACAGCATCTTGTATACCTTCATCAGCGTGGGCATGCTGTGCACATATCCAACCCCTAAAGGGACTTGACTGCTAAAGAATTGGGGGTAGTCAGTCTCACTGGCATAAGATGTCTCTTCACAAGATGTTTCTGAGTCCAACCCTGAACAGTTGAATTGAGAAGCTGGATGTTTCCTAAATGCTCTCTGCTGTTGGTCTCCACAGGTTAACTATGGGCAGAGCCGGATTAAGGGGGGTGCCAAGGGGACACAGTACCCCAGGCCCCACTTATATTGGGGCCCCCTGCCTGCCATCAAGCACTGGACGTTTACATGATTTTTTGATTTTTGTTTTATAAAGTTCTGCCATTAGTGGCAGTGGTGCAGAACCCCCCTCCCCCCAACCCTCTCCCGCACGGATCAAATTTGTTTTCCAGAGATGGGGACAGCCCTGTCTCAATTACTGGGGGGCCTGTCTGGTGCTCTCAACTAATTGGTCCAGCCTGTTCTTTTAAGCCTCTCAATCCCAACATGCTTTGCCTGTTATAGCTAATGCTTCCTGTGTTCAGCTCCATGGTTCATGTCTCTGGTTCCAGCTATCTGTCCAGTGGATACTTTGCCTTGTTCAAGTATTATTCCAGCTTATCCACCTGCTGACATTCCCTGAGTTACTGACTTTGGTCTACCCTGTTTACCTGTGTTAATCCCAGTTTGTCCATGTACTGCTACCTCCTGTACCTCTTCTAGTGTTACCCGCTAACGAACCATCTCTGTGGCACTAGGATACCACCTGGCCGTGAGCTCCCCGCCACTTTCTCCAGTTCCCATTTGTGCCTGTGTGTTACTGCGGTCCTGCTGCTAACGTCAAGACTACTTGAACATCATCTTTGCAATAACCCTAGTCGAGCTCAGGTACTAAGTGACCCAGACAGAGGGCCGCGACCTGTATGTCGGATGCCGCGAAGATCATATCTCCTTGCGGGGTTCCCCGGTGTAGACCTCCCGGTGTGTTAGACTCCGCGCCTCTGTTCTGGGTAACGTCAACTATTTGGTACCTGACCCCAAGTTCCAGATTCTGCACCAAGTCTCTGACATTCACCCAGTCTCTGACACTTATATGCAATCAAATCTTTTTGACAGTTATCCATTTGTTATGAGAGTTTATTGCCCCAATCGATGGTTGTGTTGGCTAACAGTGTTGGCTTATGTATAGTCTTGAAGGCATCAATTTTGGTATGAATTATTGCCAACTACCTGGTCACTTCTTCAGTAACAGCAAACATCTGATGAAACAAACACTTATTTAAAATGAATGTCAATTTTTTGCAAAATGGTATGAAAAAGCAACCAATTTGATGGAACAACTACCATTTTATGCTTTAGTTTAGAGAGGCATGGATGGGACTTGCATTTGGAGAGCATGCTGGGTCCTGTAGTGCCATTTGGAGGACCTATGGGTGACTAAAATGGCTCTCAATTTAGATATACAGGGTGATTGAAAAGTAGCAGTACACTCTTTTGTTTCAAAAACTGTGCAGGAAATGGGAAACCTGAATACTCCAGTAAGTGTTGTAACTATTGAACAATATCTATTTTAAATCTGTTTGCAGCAATAAACTTTTCTGTAAATTCTGATGTTGTTTAACATGTTACACGACTCCATTTTCATTATAAAAAAAAAGATTTAGATTCAAGATGTTAATTTCAAAATGGCGCCCATGTTTGGTACACACCCTAAAAGATAGACCTCCTCACCCATACCTTACTGGAGTATTCAGTTTTCCCATTTCCTGCACAGTTTTTGAAACAAAAGAGTGTACTATGACTTTTGAATCACCCTGTATTTTTAGATGTGCTATAATCGTGTAGCCTATTATTAGTAAAACCGAGTAAAACCGAATCCGCTCATCACTAACAATTATATGGCCATGAGTGGATATTGTTATGCAGTGTAGGGACCTGCAGTGTCAGAGAAGCCGTGATGTTTTCCTGGAGGCTTACCATATTTTTGCAAATATATGTAACTAAGATCTATGAATTATTTACTACCATGTTGTTATTCACATCTTATTGCTATTACCCCTTGGTGTGCTGGGGAAAATCTGTTTAGTGTATCTTTCTAGTTTAGAACAACCCCTTCCTTTCATCACCTGAGGGGTATTACTAATTTGATTGGGCAGCTAACATTTTATGCTTTAGTTTAGAGAGGCATCAATCGTACCTGCATTTGGAGAGCATGCTGGTTCCTGTAGTGCCATTTGGGGGACCTAGAGGTGACCCCTGGTAAGCTGGCTCCAATTTATATATATTTTTGTATGTGCTATTAACATGTAGCCTTACAGTAGACATTTATATGGCCCAGAGTGGGTACTGTTAACATGCCGTGTAGCAACTTTCAGTATCTGAAAAGCCTTGTTATTGGCTTGGAAACTTACCATATTTTTGGAAATATATGTAACTAAGATCTCTGCATTATCTACTACCATATCATTTTTCAAATCTAATTACTAATATCCCTTGGTGTGCTGGGGAAAATTTGCTTTGTGTATTTTTCTAGGGAGCTATGACCAGGCAGTGAGTGACAGTTGAGAGGGGAGATGGCAGGGGGCTTTGTCCTAGCAGTTAAACAATGACAGTTGTGATAGGATGTGGCAGGTGTTGTGTTATATCAAGCACCCAATGAGAGCCATTAGGTGATGGGGTAAGCTGTGTTTTGTCAGACACCCAGTGAGATCTTTGACATAAAACTGGCCAATATTATGAACCTACCCACCAATCATCAAGGTATCCTTATTGTGTAGGTCTATAACATTATAGGCGTTCACCTCTGGGGTGTAGGGCACCCCTCTGGGGTGTAGTATCAGATTGTTAGGTAAGTGAAAGTAGCTTTATAGATTGCAAGAACTGTGTATTCAAATTGGGTTTAAAAAAAAAAAAAATCAATACATTTGTATTTAGACTAAAGAAATGTATTTGGACTACAGAAATACATATCTTTTTAATATTTTTTTTCATGCAACCTTCACTCATTAATCATTAACTTGGAATGTGACAACTGTATTGTTTGCTGTTCAGCTTAAACATTTTTAAAATCCAATACATTACTGTACTACAGTAGCAACATTTATATTTGAATTATTTTTTTTAACTGTCTGAGCTGTGAACTTGAATTTTGAACTTGAATTTTAAACACTGGTGTGGCAGTGTATCTTGCGAGTGATTGTACTCAGTTTGGTAATTGATTAGAGCTTTCATTAATTGCTGAGAAACTTCTAATAATATTAACATCTTAGATAATTTTTTTCCCTATTTTTCATTGCACATTTGGATTTTGCCAGTGTGGAAGTAACACATTTCCATACGGATATTCAACCACAGCAGTGATAGAAGATTGGGGATACATTGAAAGTGCTCTTGTGAGAATATTCTGCATTTTATAAGCCAGACATTCTAGACTTCTGATTTAGTGGACATCATTCATTGTGCATTCTGTGACTGCACTAGACAAGTCCTCATGCCTTTCACATTGTCACCAAATTTTCAAAAACATCTTTAACCGTAACAACACATGGGGCTCCATTTATTACCGGTAATATAATACATTCTGTAGTTCAGTATCTCAGTGATACTTCTGAACATGCCACCAGTATTCCATTACTTACCTGGATCCCATCATAACCTTTATTCTGAAAGTCTATTGACTGAAAAAGACACAAATAATTTATACCATCTTTCTAGAACAAACCCTCAGCCACCATTTAATTGCATTAAAATATTTAATTGAGACTTGCTGTTCTAAAATGCTGCTAATAATGTTAATTAATATTAATCAATGTAAATGAGAGCCTTAGAATAATTTGCCAGCGAGTGACTTCTGCCTGTTATGCTAACACGAAAGCATTCATTTGTCCCTGGCTGTTATTTCAATGCAATGTGAGCGAGGGATTTTGTTATTTATTTTCATGGAACAGAATGTACTTTTCCAGCTGTTCTGGGATCCTCTGTTACAATTAATTTTTAAACCATAGTCTATCAGTGAGAACAGCAATGTGAGACGCTCTATATAATGCTATATGATTTATTTTTCTAGAACCCCAACACACGCGCACAAACACACACACACACACACACACACACACACACACACACACACACACTCTCACACACACACACACACACACACACACACACACACACACACACACACACACACACACACTCACACACACACTCACACACACCTCTAATAAACACCATTCCTGATTCAGAACACTTTAGATATTCAATGAAACACAGGGGGTTACTCAGAGGCTTTTGTGGAGTGCGCTCGTGCAGCGGGCGCTCTGCCTGTGCGCACCCAGTAAGTCCCAGTGAGATTGACAGGCAGAGGCGGTCGCGGGGCGGAAGTGGGTGTGCCAACAACGTTAGAATGCCATTGGTGTGGCACAGTCCAGACAACGCAGGCGTGTCTGGACTGTTGTGGGGGTGGGCCGCGGTGGCTGCGTGACATTACATGTAACCGCTGCGACCCAGATCATGGCGGGTAGCCACCTGCCAGCGCAGAAAAGCTACTTGGTGGGTGCAAAAGCATTGCAGCCGTGCGATGCTTTCGCATCCATGGGGGAGGGGAGCAGAGCCTGACATGAGGTGCGGACTAGCGCTGTGCTGGGCGTCCCCTCTCATGTCAGAGAAACTGATTGTAGATGTACTAAATTTAGCACATCTGCGATCAGCTCTGAATCATCCCCACAGTCACATCATCAACCTCATTGTTGGAGCATGGTAACAGCTACAGGTTGAGTATTGCACCAGGATCCATACTGGAGGAACAGTAGGTGGTGCTGTTTCTTACATCTTTACAGGGTCAGTGGAGAGGAGGATTCAGCCACTGTGAAAGTGGGAAAGTTGGGCTGGACCTATTCTTCGCTCTGCCGACTGGTTTACACTGCCTGCCAGGCGGCTCATACCTAGTGCCTGCCGGCCCATACATTTGCTGGGCTGGTTGCAGCTTTTACGGGAACACAAAATAGAAGCTGCCATCTGCTCAGGCTAGCAGGCACTACTGGGTGCCTTTAGTCAGTTGGGACCAGTAGCAGTATAGCATTGGAGGTACGACTATATCCCCCCTTCCCTGTCCTTCCTGGCCCCTGTCACATAAATTCCCCACCACTTTCTATCATTACAAGAGGCTTTACCTCAGAACCGAATTATGCCACTGGGCAAAATAAAGTGGTGTAAAACTCTGTGTGGAGTATAAACAGTATTACAGACCAATATATAATGGTACAAAGCTGCATCATGGAACTATTCACCCTACCACCACCTCCTGCCCCAGGGACAGACACTGAATGTCCTACACCCCCCCCCCTCAGGCCCCAGGAACATACACTGCCTGCCATACCCCTTCAGCCCTGGGGATATACATGACCTACCCATCCCCATGTCCACCCTGCCCACCAGCCCCAGAGCATACACTAACCTGTCATAACCCACCCTTCCAGCCCCAGTGACATAAATTTAGCACCCTACCACTAGGCCCCGGAGGCATAAAGTAACACCTCTGCCTCTGGAACATACACTACCCACCATACCCCAACTCCAGCCCAAGGGACATACACTAACTTCCTCCCAGACACATTTCTACACTGAAGGATGGGGCGCCATAGCATGTGCCTGCTTTGGGTGCTGCAGTTCCCCCCTACACCTCCGGCTAGGAGATGGTTCACCCAGAAGCCCTGCAGTTGCCTCTATGACAGTGGCCCATGGACCATACGTGACCCACAAAGAAATTGGGTCTGGTCAGATTCATTCTGCAACACGTGTTGTTACTGCTGTCAGCCCAGGCACTGCACTGATCACAGTAAACTACAGCTCCCGACAGCTCTTCTGTACGGAGCTAAACTGACAAATACACATTGCTCTGCGGCGGCGCAGCCAAACATGTCCGCAAGTACTGCACAGACCCAGCCCCCATTAGGGCTACTTCCATAAATTTCCCAGACTGGCTTTTTAATCCTAATCCTCTTCTGGGCAAGGTACACTCTTCAAAGAGGCTTGTACATGTATGTTGTTCATCCATGTTTTGTTTTGAAGCTAACCTGTAATGGTCATTCCACAATCTTCCTTCATGGTTCTGCCAACCGTTCCATCACATGCTTTTGAAGTATGTACTCTTTGGATTACCAAGCTCTCATCTCTTCCTGTTGTTGTGATCTACTGTCTTCCTTCATTTCTTAGCAGTTATGTGCACACTTCGTGTACCTCTAAGCTACTGTACTTTCTCTAGCCTCATTCTTTAGCGTCTCTCAGTGGATTATCATCTGATTACCTGCAAGCTCTCATCCTCCTATTTAACCTCTGAGCACTGTAACTACCAACCGTCCTCATAAACACAAAAAATGTAACCCTATTTATTTTCAGAAATTTGCCACTTCCCTGCAACATTTTCTCTCTACGATTTCCGCATTCACCTCTCCTGATCTTCCGCAACCACATCTTAATTATGCCCTAGCATCAGCATTTGATCAAGTTGCTACATCTATTCTTTACACTCAGTGTTGATCACAATCCCATCTCTAACAAACTAAATGAATATATAACCTTCAAAAAATTGCTAGAAGAGTAGAAAATCATTGGCAAAAATCTACTTCTCGTCATATCCTGAAAAATATGGCTATCTATAACTATTTTTGTAGAGTTGTGGACACCGCCAAACAAAATATTTCCAATCTTTAAACCTCAACTCAGGCTTCTCTCCCAAACAGCTCTTTAAATGACAGAAATTAGATAGTGTGCAGCTCAGTCCAAAAGTCCAGCTCAGTACGTAATTTAAGAAGACACCACTTCTCAAAAACCAATAACAATACAATTGAGAAGGAGCAGAGCATTATGTAAAAGAGTTTAGCACTCTGGTCCTTCTCATTTTAAAATTGTTACCTTTCAAAGGGGGACATTTACTAAGCAGTGATAAGAGCGGAGAAGTGAGCCAGTGGAGAAGTTACCCCATCAACCAGCAGCTCTGTATAATTGTATTGTATGCTAATTATAGATGTTACTTCAGTGCTGATTGGTTGTCATGGGCACTTCTCCACTGGCTCACTTCTCCGCTCTTATCACTGCTTAGTAAATATCCCCTTAAGTTACTTACATCTCTTCTCAACACTCTGACCCCAAGCACTCTGATAACAATTATTGCCCAATATATTGCTTCATACATAGATAACAAGTTTGATAAGGTACAGCACTGTACAAAATTAAATGGTTTTGCCGTTCAGGTGTAACAACCTGCTCACTTCCTTTCCTGCACTCAGTCACCTTTCCTTCATTTAATCTCACAAATTAGGAGGCAAAGGGGGTCATTCTAACCCGTTCGCTCGCGGCTTTTTAATGCAGCTGAGTGAACGGGTCCCTACTGCGCGTGCACCAGCGCATGCCAGACGGCCGAAGGCCGTAGCAGGGATGTGATTGCCTCTGCCTGATTGACAGGCAGAGGCAATCTCTGGGTGGGAGGGGGCAGAATGGCTGCGTTTGGCCGCTGTTTCGTGGGTGCGGTCCGGCCAACGCAGGCGTGGCTGGACCGAACGGGGGTGGGCCGCAGTGGCTGCGTGACATCACATGCAGCTGCTGCGCGCCGGGGAGCGATGAGTAGCTCCCGGCCAGCACACTAAAGCTGCGCTGGCCGGGAGCTACTCTTGAAGTGCAAAGACATCGTCACTGTGCGATGCCTTTGCACTTCTGTGGGGGAGGCCGGACTGTCATGCGGGGTGGTATAGCTCTTTGCTTGGCGTACCCCCGCATGTCAGGGAAGATGATCATAGCTATGCTAAATTTAGCACAGATACGATCAACTCGGAATGACCCCCAATATGTACTCTCGTCTTCTCCTCCCACTGTACTACCTGTTCAGTTGACCATATTCCCACTTCAATCAGTTGATTTCTTTAACTCATATTTGTAATTTCTCTCCCCACTAGTAACTTTCTATCATTGTTAAAGCATGTAGTAACCCCTTCTATACTCGTCTCACGCACTTTCATGCTTCACACAACCTATTGGACCAAGTTCAGTCTAATTTTTATTGACAAACCTCCACAGAGACTACACTGACTTAAATCACAGGTAAATCTAATGGCCATTACTAACTTCTAATATGCTCACTGCTGCATTTTAACACTATTGGCCATTCCCATCTCATGCAAATGCTACTTTTACATGGTCTTCAGGAAACTGTCCCATGCTGGTTCTCATCTTATTTATGAAACCCCTCCTTTAGTAAAAAATTATTAATTAACAGTTATTTAGATGCACACATATTACACAGCGCTTTGCAGAGAATATTTTAAGCAATTTACATTATGCCCTGTCCCAGTGCAGCTTACTTTATTATTATTATTATTATTATTATCCTTTATTTATATGGCGCCACAAGGGTTCCGCAGCGCCCAATTACAGAGTACATATGCACATAATCAAAACAGGAAAACAGTGACTTACAGTTGAAGACAGTATAGGACAAGTATATGGTAACTAAGCATAACTACACCAGTTAATGACATAGAGATAAGTTCCAGGTGGCCAAAAAACTGCGGGATCTGGGCAGTTGAGGATTATTAAAGTAAGAAAAGGATAAGCACATGAGGGAAGAGGGCCCTACTCGTGAAAGCTTACATTCTAGGGGGAGGGGTAGACAGACAGGGGTGACACAGATGGGGTACATAGAGAGCGTGGAACAGAGGGTTAGGATGAGATTTGGCTGGGTTTGGTAAAGAAATGGGTCTTAAGAGCCCGTTTGAAGTTTTGTAAAGAGGTGGAGAGTCTGAGGGGGAGCGGTAAAGAATTCCTGAGAAAGGGAGCAGCACGTGAAAAATCTTGGAGATAGGAGTGGTAACACGTCACATTGAAAGTTTCACCGTGTATTATTCCGAGTGCATCCGACTTGCTGATCCACACATATACATTAGGGTTATTTTTGTCAGTAACCAATTAAACTACCGGCAAGGGAGTTTCTAGAGAGTAGGAGACCCGTGTGCAGGATCCGTCTGGGCCCCCTCCTCTCTAGGCAGCAGCGCTGTAGCTATGGGCACTAGAGTCCCTAGGGGACCCTAGCGCTGTCCCAGAGTCTAAAGCGCATGCTCGGATCTCTGGAAAAATGGTGTGGCGGGCATTTTCCCAGTGATTTTCCTTCCTCGTATGCTTGCAGCACTGGGAAAATGATTCATCGCCATTTTCCCTGTGATTTCTGCAGTACTGCTGCACAGTGGGACTCTGCAGGGTAAGTATGAAAAATAATGGGTGCAGGGTGTGCGATGTGGGCCCTACCTGGACCCTGGGGGCCTGTGTGCACCGCAAACACTGCACCCATTATAAATACGTCAGTGCCTACCAGTATGCTTGTTTCTCTGGAACCACCTGTTTTCTACTTCCTCTGTTAGTACCTCAAGATTCAGTGCTGCTCTGCCTACTGTTCACCATTCATATCAAATGTCTTAAAATTATGGCTATTTTAATTTTAAATATGATCTCTATGCAGATGAATGTTTCTATCTGTATTGACGTATGTTCTACTCTAAATTAGGTCTTTGTTTAAATGCCTTTTCAGATTCCGTTTACATTTGTGGTTTTCGTTTCACCTGCAATAAATGCTGAAGGGTCAAATAATAATGTATGCCGGACCATTTTTGCTGGTTTTGGTGTTGGTTCTAGTTCATCATCGGGTTTGGGTTTTGGTTTTGTCAAACCGCCTCATGTGAATTGGTTTTGGTTTTGGATAGAGATGAGCGGGTTCAGTTCTCAGAGAACCGAACCCTACCGGACTTTGCCTTCCGAGCCCGGATCCGAGTCAGGCTCGGGTTTTCCCGCCTGACTCGGAAAACCGAACAAGGCAAAACGTCATAATCCCGCTGTCGGATTCTCGCGGGATTTTGATTCCATATAAGGGGCTGCGCGTCGCGGCTATTTTCACTCTAGTCTTGGAGAGTGTATTGAGAGGACGTGTTCTCAGTGTCTGTGTGGGCGGGAAAGTGGGGTGGCGAGTCTTGTGCTGTGTTGTGCTGTTCCAGCCAAGTGTAGTCAGTGTATTGTGCTGCATCAGTCCAGCCAGTCACAGTGTTGGTGTCCTCTGCTGCTATATGTCCCCAGTGCTGCTGGCTGCTGTATAAGTCCCTTGCAGTTTTGCTGTGTTGTCTTGCATCAGACCAGGGGTAGTGTCTCTCTTGTGCAGCTTCAGTCCAGTGACCAGTCACAGTGGTGGTGTCCTCTGCTGCATATATCCAGTGTAGCTGTATAAGTCCCTTTCAGTGGTGCTGTGTTGTCCTGCATTAGACCAGGGGAAGTGTCTTGTGCAGCATCAGTCCAGTGACCATTCACAGTGGTGGTGTCCTCTGCTGCCATATATCCAGTGTAGCTGCATAAGTCCCTTACAGTGTTGTTGTGTTGTGCTGCATCAGACCAGTGGTAGTGTCCTGTCCATCAGTCATTCCAGTGACGAGGCAGTCACAGTGGTATACACTGCTGCTATCTGTCCACTGCTACAGTATTATAATAATAATAACAACAACTACAAGTCCCTTACAGTGTTGTTGTGTTGTGCTGCATCAGACTAGTGGTAGTGTCCTGTCCATCAGTCATTCCAGTGACGAGGCAGTCACAGTGGTATACATTGCTGCTATATTTCCACTGCTGCCGTATAATAATAATAACAACAACAACAACAACAACAACAAGTCCCTCACAGTGTTGCTGTGTTGTGCTGCATCAGACCAGTGGTAGTGTCCTGGCCATCAGCCATCAGTCATTCCTGTGCCGCATATTGTGTTATATAACTCCAGAAACTTAATGGAGAACAAAAATTTGGAGGATAAAATAGGGAAACATCAGGAACCACTTCCTCCTAGTGCTGAAGCTGCTGCCACTAGCCATGACATAGACGATGAAATGCCATCAACATCGTCTGCCAAGGCTGATGCCCAATGTGATAGTAGAGGGCATGTAAAATCCAAAAAGCCAAAGTTCAGTAATAAGACCCAAAAAAAGAAATTTAAATGGTCTGAGGAGAAACGTAAACTTGCCAATATGCCATTTATGACACAGAGTGGCAAGGAATGGCTGAGGCCCTGGCCTATGTTCATGACTAGTGGTTCAGCTTCACATGACGATGGAAGCCCTCATAACTGAGCCCTTGACATTTATGTTGGTGTTAGACGTGCGTCCGGTATCCGCCATTAATGCAGTGGGATTTAGACAATTGATGGATGTATTGTGTCCCCGGTACCAAATCCTATCTAGAGTCCACTTCACTAGGCAGGTGATAGCGAGATTTTGCCATTTAATTCCAGTGATTTGGAAGTATAATTATTAATAACAGTGATCTTGCCAATTAATTTCAGTGATTTGAACGTATAATTCCTGTGATTTGGATGCATAATTAATTACAGTGATCTTGCCAATTCATTCCAGTGATTTGGACGTATAATTACAGTGATCTTGCCAATTAATTCCAGTGATTTGGACGTATAATTATTAATTACAGTGATCTTGCCAATTAATTCCAGTGATTTGGACGTTTAATTACAGTGATTTTGCAGTATAATTACAGTGATTTGGATGTATAATTATTAATTCCAGTGATTTTGCCAATTAATTCCAGTGATTTGGACGTATAATTCCAGTGATTTGGACGTATAATTCCAGTTGGAATTGTTTGTGTCGCTTGGCTTAGTCATACAGCTACCTCATTGCACCTCTTCGACATCTTTGCATGAGGTGCTGTTTGGGGCCTAGTTTTTGAAAAGTGCCATCCTGTGTGACACTGCCGTATGAGTCCAGGGGTACTGCTGTATTAGTCCTGGGGTACTGCCGTATAAATCCACCAATTGCAGATTTTTTAAAAAGTGACTGGAGCATGCTGGAGATGCTGTCAGTGGACCGAACAGTTGCATCCCACCCTCGACATTCAGCCACTGCAGTGACACTACTAGATGGGCTAGGTGGTTGTGTCGCTTAGCTTAGTCATACAGCAACCTTGGTGCACCTTTTTTTCTTCTTTGCATCATGTGCTGTTAGGGGCCTTTTTTTTATATATCTGCCCTCCTGTCTGCCACTGCAGTGCCACACCTAGATGGGCCAATTGTTTGTGTCGCTTGGCTTAGTCATGCAACTACCTCATTTCAATTATTTTTCTTCTTTGCATGATGTGCTGTTTGGGGCCTTTTTTTATACCTGCCCTCCTGTCTGACACTGCAGTGCCACTCCTAGATGGGCCAGGTTTTTGTGTTGGTCACTTGTGTCACTTATACCCCTTTCACATCGCACAAATAACCCGGTATCGACACGGCATATTGCCGTGTCGAAACGGGTCAGTGTGCGATGTGAAAGCTCCTTTTCAGAATTAGCGGGTCGCCTGACCCGGTAATTTAACCCGGTAAAAAAGAAGGGTTATTACCGGGTTGATTACCGGGTCAGGCGCAGTGTGAATGGGAGCCGTTCCGATGCGACACGGCTCCCATTCACAGCATAGGGAGAGGCGGCGCAGGAGATGAGCTCATCTCCCAGCGCCGCCTCCACCCCCGCCCCTGCTGCTGCTGCGCCCTCCGCTGCTATGGCAACCGACCCGGAATATTGCCGGGTCGGAAAGCCAGCAACGGAGCGCAAATGCCGGATCCCACCCGGTAAGTACACGTTTCTCTTACCGGATGGGATCCGGCATTTGCGATCTGAAAGCAGCATTAGCTTAGCCATCCAGCAACCTCTGTGCAACCTTTTGGCCTAAAAACAATATTGTGAGGTGTGAGGTGTTCAGGATAGACTGGAAATTTGTGGAAATTATTGTTATTGAGGTTAATAATACCGTGGGAGCACAATTACTCCCAAATTCTGTGATTTTAGCTGTTTTTATGTTGTTTTTTTCTTAAAAAATCATCCAGATCCAAAACCAAAACACAAAAGGGTGGTTTTGGCAAAAACAAGCCAAAACCAAAACACGAAAGTGGAATTAGAACCAAAGCCAAAACACAAAACACGAAAAGTGCCTGCCGCACATCTCTAGTTTTTTTATTTTTACAAATAATTGATTAAAAAAAGCTAAAATAATTTAGTTTAGGACTTTTTTTGTTCCTACAGTATTATTAATCTCAATAATACTAATTTCCACTCATTTCCAGTAAATTTTGACCACCTTAAAGCTCACAATATTATTTTCACCAAAACTGGCCAAAAGCTGACTGACTAAATGAAGCAACAGAGCAACTGAACATGCACCCGTAGTTCGTAGTTTAAAAGAATATAGCACATCTACAGTAGTTTCTGTTATCCACAATACACCGCACAGTAATGTCCATTATTCACAATATACCGCACAATAGTGTCCATTATCCACAATACACAACACAGTAGTGCCCCTTATACACATTACACCACACAGTAGTACCACAGCTAGGCTATAACATGCCCAGCGTCAAGGGAAGGTGTACAGTACGATTACTCTCTGCACAGATCCACAAGGCACTTCCAGGCACCAGGAGCAGTGAGTGGGGAGACTGTGCATGGGACTACGGGGATGGAGACCCCACTTCAGTGTGCTGTCCCGGTGTCTGCCCTGTAGGGAGCTGGCACATTTCACCCTCAATGTCCAGCACTGCCACCCTGTCCTAGCACCGGCACAGGAACCCTATGGGGGGGGGGGGGGGGGGGGGGGGGGCGTAATGCTTTTACTTCCTAATCCAAAGCCTGTGTAATCCAATGCCAGGCAAATTATGTTTTGCCTCATTTCCAGATCTGAACATGGCAGGGTGGTCCAAGATGAACTCAGATCCACTCAAAATTGGTCACTTCAGGTGAGTTTGGTTTCCTGTAAACTGAGCCCACTTATCTCGAATAATTTTCTACACTGGGGTTAAAGCACAATGAATTTTACGCTAGGTTCAATAATATATCCTACATGAAATCACTCTGTATAGCTTTGTACGCGGATGTAGCCTATGCTCCTAGAATAATTGAGTGATTCTGCAACTCACCCATAACATGCCCATGAGATGGACTTATTTTGCAATCATTCTTAGCCACCTCCCAGTCACCACCCATGAACACTCATCACTTTGACGTTTTGTGCGTATACTCATGTGTTGTAGGGGTTTTTCCACACATGCACAGTTGGTAAATGTCACTCAACTACACAAATGACAATGTGTGTGGATTGTGGGCAGCTCAGAATTAGACCAATAGCATAACTTATAACAAATATACTTTTAAAAAGACAAAACAAACAGTGGTTGGTGCAAGAGTGGGGACGAAGTCAAATGTTGGGGCACACCAACCCGGATGAGGATGGCTTGCGCTGTACTCTACTTCCTCAGCTGACCAGGGCCAAACTCAGTATACTGTGCACTGCTTAGACTGTGTGTGTTATGATTCCAGCACTCCTGACCAGAGGAGATCTTATGACAATGACCAGAGCGCTGGAATGGAATGCTGGTAACGGGATCAGGAAAGACTAGTTGCCCCTGGCGCCCTAACTCTATTGTCTCACCCGTGCTATCGGAAATCCCTTGCGAGACTATGGTTTCTTGAGCCCTTGGCAGCCACGTTTGAAGGGCGGATTATGTCTGCCCAACTCCGGTGCCCCCCGGTCTTAATGAGAGACAAAGGGAAATCCGAGGCAGGATGATAACAAGAGGACCTCTGACTGACAACAGGCCAGGGGCAACAAGCTAACTAGCAAAGACCTGAAGTATGTGCGGAAAAACCGCCAGGGAAAAGGACAACCAAAAATCCACTTGTCCAATACTCCTACCCAGTACCGCCGGATACCAGAGTGGACCTGTGGAAGCGGAACCCTCCGCAAAATGCTCCAAAACACAAATAATAAATGGTAAAGCGGCCAAGCCGCAACACACGGCAAAGCCGCGACTCACGAACACCACTGGATGTTAAACGGTGATCAGTCAGGACTCCAGGAACAAGATGACAACTTCCGAGTACAGGACTACTGGAGACTGGAACGACCGGATACAGCAAGACTGGAAACAGACTCTCAGCAAACAAGGACAGCATGCAGGAAGCTATTACCGGCGTCTGTGAGAAGCCCTGAGAGTGCATATAAACAGGAGTCCTCCAATCAGCGGCTGACAGGGCTGATTACATAAATGCCGTGCAGCTGCCTTGCTGCACGGCCAGGAAACAGGTGCACAATCATTTTAACTTGACCCAGCAACGGGGAACGCGGTCCGCCAGTGGCGTCCCCGTTGCTAGGGTCCGTGCGGCTCAGTGCGCCCGGCGTCTAGCGTTGCCAGGGAGCCGGCGGCTGTACGCGTACGGCGTCCCTGGTTGCTAGGCGCCGGGCCGCACCGACGAGCGGACCCCGGCGCCTAACAGTACCCCCCCCTTGAGGAGGGGTCAAGGAACCCCTAAAGCCAGGCTTCCGAGGAAATTCCCGAAAAAATGCCCTCTTGAGCCTCGGGGCATGAAGATCCTTATCCAGGACCCAAGACCTTTCCTCTGGACCATAGCCTCTCCAGTGAACCAGAAAATAAAGCCTGCCCCGGGACAATTTGCAATCAAGAACCTTCTCCACCAGGAACTCCTGTTGTCCCTGTACATCCACTGGAGATCTTCCCTGAGAGATCTTCCGAGGAAATCTACTGGAAGAAACGTATGGTTTCAACAGGGAGCAATGAAACGTATTTCCAATCCGGAGAGATCTTGGTTAACGTAACCGGAAAGCAACTGGGTTGACTTTTTTAATAATATGAAATGGTCCAATAAATTTGGGTCCCAATCTAGCCGAGGATTGTCGAAGTCTAATGTTACGAGTCGACAACCATACCCTATCTCCCACCTTAAAAGTGCAAGGATGTCGGAGCCTGTCAGAATTTTTTTTCTCTTGAAAGGCCGCTTTTCTGAGAGCAAGGTGCACTTTTTTCCAAATGGCTCTGAGATGGGAGGTTAAGGTTAGCGAGGAAACTGAGGAATGTTGAAAAAAAGAATTAGCTCTGGGGTGAAAACCAAAAACTGAAAAGAATGGAGACACATTAGTGGAGGAATGACAAGAATTATTGTAAGCAAACTCCACCAATGGAAGAAACTCGGACCAATCATTCTGGAGTTTGGCTGAGTACAAACTCAAATACTGTTTCAATGATTGGTTAACTCGCTCGGTTTGCCCATTGGATTGGGGGTGGTAACCGGATGTTAATGACAATTTCATCTTTAATGAAGCACAAAAACACTTCCAGAATTGTGCAATGAATTGTGGACCCCGATCAGAAACAATATCAGTGGGCAACCCATGAAGTCTGAAAACATGGCGGAGAAACAAAACTACCAATCCTTGGGCAGATGGCAGTCAGGGAAGAGCAATGAAATGAGCAATCTTGCTAAAACGGTCCACTACCACCCATATGACTCGGAAACCGGCTGAAAGGGGAAGGTCTGCCACAAAATCCATGGAAATATGAGACCATGGCCTGAGGGGGACATTTAAGGGCATAAGTTGCCCGATAGGCAAGGAACGGGGAACCTTATGCTGTGCACAAACCTGACATGAAAAAACAAACTCCTTAACGTCTTTAGAAAGACCAGGCCACCATACTGAGCGGGAGACTAACTCCAAAGTCTTAGAGATCCCCGGATGCCCGGAAACTTTGTTATCATGGAACTCAGTCAAAACAGTAGCTCTCAAAAACTCAGGGACGTAAAGACGACCAGCAGGAGTATTTCCAGGAGCTTGGTGTTGAAGCTGTTTTAACTGGGTAAATAAATCTTGTGTGAGGCCTGCCCAAATGACTGAAGATGGAAGTATGGGAGTAACAGGACTGTTATTGTGAACCGGAAGAAAACTGCGTGACAGGGCATCCGCCTTGGTATTCTTGGAACCTGGCCTGAAAGTGATAATAAATTTGAAACGAGTAAAGAATAAAGCCCAACGAGCCTGCCGGGCATTCAGCCGCTTAGCTGATTCGATGTATTGCAGGTTTTTATGGTCAGTCAATACTGAAATAGTATGTGTTGCTCCCTCCAGCCAATGCCTCCACTCCTCGAAAGCCCATTTTATTGCCAGTAACTCCCGGTTACCAACGTCATAGTTGGATTCAGCGGAGGAGAATTTCCTGGACATAAAGGCACAAGGATGTAGTTCCAGAGACTCCGGATCCTTTTGAGATAGGATAGCCCCCACTCCAACCTCCGAGGCATCAACCTCCACAACGAAGGGCAATTCTGGATTGGGATGTCTGAGGACTGGAGCCGAGACAAAAGCTTGTTTCAGGGCCCGAAAGGACAACTCAGCTTCACGCGACCAGTTGGTAGGATCCGCTCCTTTCTTTGTCAGAGCCACAATGGGAACAACCAGGTCGGAAAAAGAATGAATGAACCTCCTATAATAATTCGCAAACCCTAAAAAGCGCTGAATTGCTTTTAAATTGGTGGGTTGCGCCCAACTAAGGATGGCCTGGAGCTTCTTAGGTTCCATGAAAAATCCCTGAGGGGAAATAATGTACCCTAAAAAAGATACCTCCGTGACATAAAACTCACATTTCTCCAGCTTGGCATATAGATGATTCTCACGTAACTTTTGAAGAACCTGACGCACCTGGGTAACATGTTGTTCAATTGAGTCAGAATAAATCAGGATGTCGTCTAAGTAAACGACCACGAATTTCCCTAGGAAGTCACGGAGCACATCGTTAATGAGGTCCTGGAAAACTGCTGGAGCGTTAGACAAGCCGAACGGCATCACCAGGTACTCGTAGTGACCCGACTGAGTACTGAAGGCCGTCTTCCACTCATCTCCAGACTTGATTCGGATGAGGTTATACGCTCCTCTTAGGTCAATTTTAGAAAAAATCACAGCCGAACGCAGCTGATCAAAGAGGACAGAAATCAGCGGCAGAGGATAAGTATTTTTTACTGAGATTTTATTCAGGGCTCTAAAGTCAATGCAAGGTCTAAGCGAGCCATCCTTTTTCTCCACAAAGAAGAAGCCTGCACTTAAAGGAGATTTTGATAGCCTAATAAATCCTTTCCCTAGGCTCTCCTTAACATAATCATTCATGGCCGCAGTTTCTGGCCCGGATAAAGCATATAACCTTCCCTTTGGCAATGCGGCACCAGGAATTAGCTCAATAGCACAATCATAAGGCCGATGTGGAGGCAGAATGTCTGCATTGCCCTTGGAGAACACATCAGCAAACTCTTGATATTCCACGGGAATGAGTTCAGGAATGGCAGCTACTATTCTGACTGGAAACGTAATACATTCCTTATCACAGAAGGTACCCCATTGTGAAATCTCCCCCGACCGCCAATCAATGGTGGGATTATGAAAGGCCAGCCAAGGGTGACCCAGAACCACTGGAACTGCTGGGCAATGGGTAAGGAAGAACTCGATTTTTTCAGAATGAAGAGCTCCTACCGTAAGTAGTACAGGGGGTGTACAGAGGGAAATAACCCCATTGGACAGTGGACTCCCATCTAAGCCATGCATGGTGACACACCTACCCAAAGATAACTGAGGAATGCCTAAGGCCTTAGCCCAAGTTAAATCCATAAAGTTTCCTGCAGCTCCACTGTCAACAAAAGCCGACACCGAAGAACTGAGGCTGCCAAAGGAAACTTTAGCTGGGACTAAAAGGGAGTTATTCGAGGAGATAAGCTGCAGACCTAGGTGAACCCCCTCACAATTCACCTGGTCGAGGCGTTTCCCGACTTGTTCGGACAATTACGAGCAAAATGTCCCTTACCCCCACAGTACAAACAAAGACCAGAGTTTTGCCTTCTGGCTCTTTCTTCAGGAGACAGCCGGGAGAGACCCATCTGCATGGGCTCTTCTACGTCCTCAGGAATGGAATATACACATGGAGTTGACCTGACAGGTGCTCCTTTTTCAGCCCTCCGCTCTCTGAGACGACGATCAATCTTAATAGAAAGCTCCATGAGTTTATCGAGAGTCTCAGGAGCGGGATACTGAAGGAGACTGTCTTTTATAGACTCTGATAAGCCGAGGCGAAACTGACTGCGCAGGGCTGGGTCATTCCAGCCACAGTCGTTCGACCAACGGCGAAACTCCATACAATAAACCTCTGCAGGATTCCTACCCTGTCTGAGAGCGCGCAACTGACCTTCAGCGGATGCCTCTCTATCAGGGTCATCATACAATAGCCCTAAAGACCCAAAAAAGGCGTCTACTGAAAACAAGGCCGGATCCTCTGCTTTTAAACCAAATGCCCAGGTCTGAGGATCCCCCTGGAGCAAAGAAATAATAATCCCAACCCGCTGAGATTCAGTACCCGAGGAGATCGGTCTTAAACGAAAATAAAGTTTACAGGATTCTTTAAAATTAAAAAACTCTTTCCTATCACCAGAAAAACGGTCAGGCAAATGCATCTTTGGTTCAGGGACTACCCTCGGGGAAGTTCGCAAAAGATCTTCCTGCGACTTCACCCAAAGGGAAAGATCCTGAACCATCTGAGTAAGTTCTTGAATCTGGCTGACTAAGAGCTGACCAGGATTTGGCCCTAAACCTGTTGGATTCATGAGGCCGATAAACTCTTACAAAACTGAATAAGAAAAAAAAATTAAACCCCGTTTAATTTTAAGTTTTGGTGTGGCCGGTAATAATGTTATGATTCCAGCACTCCTGACCAGAGGAGATCTTATGACAATGACCAGAGCGCTGGAATGGAATGCTGGTAACGGGAGCAGGAAAGACTAGTTGCCCCTGGCGCCCTAACTCTATTGTCTCACCCGTGCTATCGGAAATCCCTTGCGAGACTATGGTTTCTTGAGCCCTTGGCAGCCACGTTTGAAGGGCGGATTATGTCTGCCCAACTCCGGTGCCCCCCGGTCTTAATGAGAGACAAAGGGAAATCCGAGGCAGGATGATAACAAGAGGACCTCTGACTGACAACAGGCCAGGGGCAACAAGCTAACTAGCAAAGACCTGAAGTATGTGCGGAAAAACCGCCAGGGAAAAGGACAACCAAAAATCCACTTGTCCAATACTCCTACCCAGCACCGCCGGATACCAGAGTGGACCTGTGGAAGCGGAACCCTCCGCAAAATGCTCCAAAACACAAATAATAAATGGTAAAGCGGCCAAGCCGCAACACACGGCAAAGCCGCGACTCACGAACACCACTGGATGTTAAACGGTGATCAGTCAGGACTCCAGGAACAAGATGACAACTTCCGAGTACAGGACTACTGGAGACTGGAACGACCGGATACAGCAAGACTGGAAACAGACTCTCAGCAAACAAGGACAGCATGCAGGAAGCTATTACCGGCGTCTGTGAGAAGCCCTGAGAGTGCATATAAACAGGAGTCCTCCAATCAGCTGCTGACAGGGCTGATTACATAAATGCCGTGCAGCTGCCTTGCTGCACGGCCAGGAAACAGGTTCACAATCATTTTAACTGGACCCAGCAACGGGGAACGCGGTCCGCCAGTGGCGTCCCCGTTGCTAGGGTCCGTGCGGCTCAGTGCGCCCGGCGTCTAGCGTTGCCAGGGAGCCGGCGGCTGTACGCATACGGCGTCCCTGGTTGCTAGGCGCCGGGCCGCACCGACGAGCGGACCCCGGCGCCTAACAGTGTGTGTGCTCCAGCTGGGGAAGGATGGGGGCACTGCCTGCCTCCCAGGTACACCCAGAAAGTCCCCAGGCCTAGGTAAACTGTATCTGCCCCATTTTTTCATCAGTGCCCCTGATAGCATATTAGTCTAAGTTTGCTAGAGACTCTTATGCTATCTAAACATATGAGAATAGCCTCCATCTAATGCCAACTTGCCAATGAACCAGACAGACTTGATACACAATAAGTCCTTTCATAAATGCATTCACATTGCACATTTAGGGGTCTATTTACTAAGCCTTCGATGGAGATAAAGTGAACGGAGATAAAGTACCAGTCAACCAGCTCCTAACTGTCATTTTTCAAACCCAGCCTGTGACATGGCAGTTAGGAGCTGATTGGCTGGTCATTTATCTCCATCCACTTTATAGCCCAGAGGCCCATTACAAAGTGACCCCTGGGGAAACAGCTCCTGCATGGACTACACACGGCTTGGGTGATGAAACTATGACAGCAGTCAGCAGCGTGTGCAGGGCCTGTGGGTGGGGGATGGGGCAGCCCTGCTGCTGCTGCTTCCACAATGACCCACATCAACAGACTCTCACACATATCCACCAGGTCCAGGCTCTCCATGTTTAACATCCTCCCTCTGCTCCGCTTCTCGCTTTCCGCCAACTGATCTGCAGCAGCGCAATGTAGCTATGTCCCCGGCTACACAGCGGCAGCGATGCCACTGCTCTCTGTGAACACCCCCCGGCACAGCCGCCACCGCTATAACTACTACAGGCACTGTACAGGCCACTGATACCAGGGGGGCATGGCGGCACTGCTCCTGGGTAACGCAGATGTCTCCCCACCGGTCTACCCGATGCTGGCTGCTGTGTCCGGCTTGGGGAAGGGGTGATCTTGGAAGGTTCCCAGCAGCAGGTGTCCCCTCTGTCTTTAGGCTGCTGCCTTGCTGGGGGATGGGTGGTCTTAATTTACCAGGAGGTCCTTCAAAATGAAAGTTATACGCATGGAAATACTGGAAATTTCGTAGCAAAGCACGAGTATTCAGCTAGTTTTTATATCATTAATATATACAGTATGTATACGTGTGTGTGTGCGTGTATGCGTGCATGTGACACTGTGTGCGTGTGTGCGTGTGTGTGTGTTATATAATGGAAAGTTAAACAAATAGTAAGCACGATATATCAAACAAAAAAATAATACTATCTTCCTAATTTCTGACAATATGTTGTGCCACTATTATCCATTCACATATTACCATGGAATAGTAACTTATAGTAGGCTAATGCATTACACCTCTAAAATAAAATGCCTCCCTAACACTCATAGAACATCATGGGAAAATGGAATCTGTAGAAACAAAGAATTCTGTAAGCTTATAGTATAGTCATCTTTTTGTTATCATTCAAAATGGATCTATTTATTTTCTTATTTCCTTTGTCATAGTTGGAATGTGGGCTTGTGTAGCTTTTTTTTTTTTAGTTTATTCTTTCTTAACAATAAAAAAAATGTGATTCTAATGGAAAAAGAAAATATGGAAGATGAGACGAACTTAAATAGTTTCTGCAGAGGACATAAATCAATGTTATGACCTAGTGACTTTAAGTATAAGAATTGGAAAAGAAGCTGCTGTTCTGGGTGCCTTTGTCTGAATCAACAACAGCAAAAACTTGATATAAATCACCACTAAATTTACAGAAATACAGAATTTCTCCTATATAGCAACTTGAGACCTACAGTATATTGACTGCATTAATCTTGTAGTGTTTAACTCATTGCAATCGTAGAAAGCAAACCATCATCAACTGTTATTGAGAATAACTTTTGGCTACCTTGCTCTATAGTCATCTGTAAATTGCCCTTATGGGAATATGTATCAAACCTTCTAAAGAATTTAGGGGCTTATTCAGGGGGATATTTGGCACAGCTTGGTGAGAGATAAAGTACTAGCCAATGCTGTTCTGTCATTTTACAGACCTTTGGTGAAAAGTGACGGGAGCTGATTCTGTGGTGGTGATTCTGATTCTGCGGTGGCAGCCGGGCCTGGGCAGCACGTTTGCAACATCATTCATCCTGACGTCATGTGGTTTAGAGGTGGTGCCACATGTGTGCGTATGCGATGCAAGGGGTTCAGGGGGGGCTAGTGAATCTGTCCCTTACACTTGCCCGCCATGTTTTTACTTGCGGGTGCGATTTGTCCTTCTTCTCGTTCTGTAGGAGGAAAATATTATTTTTCCTGTCTACAGCAGCAGCGCACCAGATGCTGTGGGCCTATTTTCAATGGGGGGCCTGGAGCTGCAGCTCCACCCGCCCCATTGTTAATCTGGCCCTGCCAGTACTCTGTTACACAGCCATATAGCCATTTCTAACATGGGTGCAATGTGTGCGTTGCAGGAAGGGCCCACACCGCACACATTGCACCCATATTTTAATACTCACCTCTCCAGCCCCAGCCGTTGCGGCAAAAAATTACTTAAAAAATGCCCGCTACCCATGCGCAGTATGAATTTTGTCTCCGGCACACGGGCCCCTTCTCTTTTTAGATGCCCCTGCACAGCCATCATCGTTATCAGTGCGCTCTTACACCAGTCCTATCCTTGGTGCAAGAGATCCATTTGATAAAGTCTTTCTGAATACACACAGCTCCATAAAGCCGGCTGTTCTGTCTACACTCCCACACTACACCAAACCAGCACAAAGGGGCTAATTCAGGTTGGATCGCAAATCGCGATAAAACCGGAATTTTTCTGATCACCCCACGGGCACATGCGCAGCGCCCGTCCTGTGCATGCACCCGCACTTTCTGCGGGGGAGGGCGCAAAAAATGCGACTGCCTCTGCCTGTCAATCATGCAGAAGCAGTCTGGGGCAGGGAGGGGGTGGGCAATGCTCCGTTTCCAGGGAGGAGATGGAGCATTGCAGGGGCGGTACAGCGTGGATGGGGAGTGGTGCAGCCAAACGGGGGGTGGGGGTGTTGGGGGCGTGATCATGGCGGCAGCATGATGTCACACGCAGCCACTGCGATCAAGAACATGGTAACGGGACTCCTGTGGATGCAGCAAAACTGCTCTGGCAGGAGCCATCCTTAGTTTCTGCTAACAAGCAGAAATTGCGATGCAAATTCTGCGTGTTGAACGGGGGGAGGCGCCGGTCAGCATGCTGGCCACCCTTGCCGAGCAATGGATGGCCCCCAGCATGCTAGGAAAATGATTGCAAATTCTGCTAATTAGCAGCATTTGCTATCCTTACCGAATTAAGCCCAAAGTCCTTACTGCCACCTGATTACAACCACTCACCTGCAAATGGAGATGTGGCCGAGATGCATATGAATCCGAAAGGCCTGTAGATGTTTGGGATCAGCTACAAAGCAAGCACGGTTCTAAAAACTTCAAGATCCGTCCGTAGAACCGACTTGCACACAACTTCACATCAGAACTTTACAGCCTAGATCTTCTTTCTGTGCAAACACACTGTTATAATAGATATATAGTGATAATGAACAAACTACTGTATGTTGCTAAAAGGTATTTACAGTAATAGAAACTATAACCAACTAGTTGATTTTACAATATGTTTTTTGTAAGTGCTCAGAACATGCAGTATACTATTCTGTGCAGATGACCTGATATATCTGCATATTTTCCATTTTGATAGACCTGACACATTGGGCGGAATTCAATTGATTATCGCACCCGATCTCCCGTTTAAAGTGTTGGGAGATCGTGGGGGCAATATTCAATTGTATCTGTTTATATGCAAAGTGACGTTTGGACGCCCAAACGGGTCACTTTTCATGCATTTCAGCTCGTTACCCCCTGGGAAGGGGGGTGCGAGCTGAAATACAGGCGCCAGAAGCAAACACACACGAACAGAGCTACAATTGAATTGCTCTATGTGGGCGCCATCTAGTGGCTGCCAGTGGTAAAACATTTGAATTTCGCCCATTGTTTCCTTTGCTGAAATAAAGAGAAATTGTATTCATAGACCACACAAGAGCCATTCTCTAATAGCCAAATTATTATTCACTGACAAAGAATACCTCGCTAAAAACATATTTAAGATAGAGATGAGCGGGTTCGGTTTTACTCAGATTAACTCGGATTTACCCAAATCTCCTTATTGGCTCACGGACGTCACGTGTTTTGGTTAGCCAATAAGAAAAATCCAGATAAAAAGAACTTGCAATAATTCTGGTGTTAAGAACCGAGTAAATCCGAACCCGCTCATCTCTAATTTAGGATTTATCAAATGCTGATAGAAAAAGCCAATAGCAATTTAAATGTGTGTGCTAAGGTTGTACAGTATGTTGTCTTTTTTTTGGCACCCCTCAAGGATTTTGTCGTTAGAGCAAAACAATTAAATGTCATATGACATGATTAATGAGCTCACTAGTGACAACTCAGAACATTTTAATCATTCTCTTATATTCCTTCTTTCCAATTGGAGGACATAGACCATGATTTTTATACTGCTCATGAGCTTTTTTTAATGCCCCTTGTTTTAATGCCCCAATAACAGTGGCAGGGCATTGATGGATTTTAGAGCTGGCATATATGTTTTTCACTCCAACCAGTTATTCTAACGCAGGCCATATGCTAAATGAAAATATTTTAAATCAGTATTGAAACGATTGTTCTGAACAATGGCCCTCATTCCGAGTTGTTCGCTCGCAAGCTGCTTTTAGCAGCTTTGCACACGCTAAGCCGCCGCCTACTGGGAGTGAATCTTAGCTTATCAAAATTGCGAACGAAAGATTAGCAGAATTGCGAATAGACACTTCTTAGCAGTTTCTGAGTAGCTCCACACTTACTCGGCATCTGCGATCAGTTCAGTCAGTTTCGTTCCTGGTTTGACGTCACAAACACACCCAGCGTTCGCCCAGACACTCCTCCGTTTCTCCAGCCACTCCCGCGTTTTTCCCAGAAACGGTAGCGTTTTTTCGCACACACCCATAAAACGTCCAGTTTCCGCCCAGAAACACCCACTTCCTGTCAATCACATTACGATCACCAGAACGAAGAAAAAACCTTGTAATGTCGTGAGTAAAATACCTAACTGCATAGCAAATTTACTTGGCGCAGTCGCAGTGCAAACATTGCGCATGCGCATTAGCGACTAATCGCTCCGTTGCAAAAAAAAATAACGAGCGAACAACTCGGATTGACCCCCAATGATCATCCAGCTCATGGACCCAAATGAATGTGCCTGAAATATGGTTTGGATCATTTGGTTATCAAACCTATGTGATCCTGCCAACCATCATTCAGGGCATGGAAATGTTCCAATTATTTGGCTCTTCCCCTAGTCTGTGTTGGCTAGTTGGATGCTACCAACTGCCCATCACTGTCCTCTCAGCTATAGCCACATCTTGCTAAGTTCAAGGTTCTAGAGTCTTTAGATGACCCCATGGGAAAAGTGCAGCACGCACAATGTTGGGGATGGGAGGGATAGTTGGCATAATAACAACAAAACAATATCCCATACCTACTTCAAGAGACTTCTGCAAACTTGTCCATGTGTTCCTGCCACCTCAATCCTCATGTCTCGTCACATCCTCCTCAATGAGCCAGCCCGGGGACCTGGATGTTTTGCATTGAACATACTGGTGCCTGTTTATTTACTACCAGTGACTGGTGAGTGCATATTTGGGCACATACCTCGGACATCAAAAACTTTAGATGTGTTCTGGTTATCTTATGTTAGTTGTGTTAGTATTTTTTATGCTTAAGCATTACTCTGACTTTTTGATGCTAACATGGCTAGCTTTTGGCTTGATCTGATTGTGATACTGACCCTGGCTTGCAATACTGTTCCTTATTGCTTAGTACCTTATCTTCAGCATTGCTTATGCTGCCTAGTGAGGCAAGTTCTAGGGCCTGTGAACGATTGGTTCCCCTTTTCGATGTCTATTGCTCTCTCTCAGGGGGTCTTGGTAAAAATAAAGGTTACCTTTTTGCTCAGATTTAGCCAGCACCAATCTCTGAGTTTTCACTTTGGCTTCACCATTCGCTACAGTGTATTTCTCAAGCCCATCTTTTGTAGAATCTACTGTATAGTCAATACTGAAGCTGAGATGATGCAGATTACATTTAATTCTGCGCTGTAGCATGCAATAAGGGAGAACTCCAACCAGCACAAAAAATGGTATGGGGGAAGAAATAAAGCAGAACGCTGTGGGAAAGGCATCTGAAACTCTGAGCCTTAACATGCACAAAGTCACATGTTCCACAGGGCAGTTTTATACATTCTGTTTATTTCATTAAGTAAGTTAACTGAAATAACTAATTACACATATTTTTTTTGTCATTTATTTATTTTTTAAAAATTGACTTTTAACTCAATTTATGTTTATGTGTTTAAAGGCTGTCTCCACTATTACAGTAGTTATTATTCAGTGTGCCAGAAAGTTCAAGCTTCATGTTTATATGGCTATCTAAACTTCAACAGATGCTTATGACAATGTCAACTGGTGATTTACTACAGTATAGTAGATTCAGGAAATCACACTATTGCTATGCAATCTCTTTAGGTCACATTTGCTATGTTTACTTTTATCTTTATGTAGTAATACCACTACTAATTAGTGATGTGCACCGGAAATTTTTCGTGTTTTGTGTTTTGGTTTTGGATTCGGTTCCGCGGCCGTGTTTTGGATTCGGACGCGTTTTGGCAAAACCTCCCTGAAAAATTTTTGTCGGATTCGGGTGTGTTTTGGATTCGGGTGTTTTTTTTCAAAAAACCCTCAAAAACAGCTTAAATCATATAATTTGGGGGTCATTTTGATCCCATAGTGTTATTAAACTCAATAACCATAATTTCCATTCATATTCAGTCTATTCTGAACACCTCACACCTCACAATATTATTTTTAGTCCTAAAATTTGCACCGAGGTCGCTGGATGACTAAACTAAGCGACCCAAGTGGCCGACACAAACACCTGGCCCATCTAGGAGTGGCACTGCAGAGTCAGACAGGATGGCACTTCAAAAAAATAGTCCCCAAACAGCACATGATGCAAAGAAAAAAAGAGGCGCAATGAGGTAGCTGTGTGACTAAGCTAAGCGACCCAAGTGGCTGACACAAACACCTGGCCCATCTAGGAGTGGCACTGCAGTGTCAGACAGGATGGCAGATTAAAAAAATAGTCCCCAAACAGCACATGATGCAAAGAAAAAAAGAGGTGCACCAAGGTCGCTGGATGGCTAAGCTAAGCGACACAAGTGGCCGACACAAACACCTGGCCCATCTAGGAGTGGCACTGCAGTGTCAGGCAGGATGGCACTTCAAAAAAATAGTCCCCAAACAGCACATGATGCAAAGAAAAATAAAAGAAAAAAGAGGTGCAAGATGGAATTGTCCTTGGGCCCTCCCACCCATCCTTATGTTGTATAAACAGGACATGCACACTTTAACAAACCCATCATTTCAGCGACAGGGTCTGCCACACGACTGTGACTGAAATGACTGGTTGGTTTGGGCCCCCACCAAAAAAGATGCAATCAATCTCTCCTTGCACAAACTGGCTCTACAGAGGCAAGATGTCCACCTCCTCCTCATCATCCGATTCCTCACCCCTTTCACTGTGTACATCCCCCTCCTCACAGATTATTAATTCGTCCCAACTGGAATCCACCATCTCAGGTCCCTGTTTACTTTCTGGAGGCAATTGCTGGTGAATGTCTCCACAGAGAATTTGATTATAATTAATTTTGATGAACATCATCTTCTCCACATTTTCTGGAAGTAACCTCGTACGCCGATTGCTGACAAGGTGAGCGGCTGCACTAAACACTCTTTTGGAGTACACACTGGAGGGGGGGGGGCAACTTAGGTAAAATAAAGCCAGTTTGTGCAAGGGCCCCCAAATTGCCTCTTTTTCCTGCCAGTATACGTACGGACTGTCTGACATGCCTACTTGGATGCGGTCACTCATATAATCCTCCACCATTCTTTCAATGGTGACAGAATCATATGCAGTGACAGAAGACGACATGTCAGTAATCGTTGGCAGGTCCTTCAGTCCGGACCAGTTGTCAGCACTCGCTCCAGACTGCCCTGCATCACCGCCAGCGGGTGGGCTCGGAATTCTTAGCCTTTTCCTCGCAGCCCCAGTTGCGGGAGAATGTGAAGGAGGAGCTGTTGACGGGTCACGTTCCGCTTGACTTGACAATTTTCTCACCAGCAGGTCTTTGAACCTCTGCAGACTTGTGTCTGCCGGAAAGAGAGATAAAATGTAGGTTTTAAATCTAGGATCGAGCACGGTGGCCAAAATGTAGTGCTCTGATTTCAACAGATTGACCACCCGTGAATCCTGGCTAAGCGAATTAAGGGCTCCATCCACAAGTCCCACATGCCTAGTGGAATTGCTCTGTTTTAGCTCCTCCTTCAATGTCTCCAGCTTCTTCTGCAAAAGCCTGATGAGCGGAATGACCTGACTCAGGCTGGCAGTGTCTGAACTGACTTCACGTGTGGCAAGTTCAAAGGGTTGCAGAACCTTGCACAACATTGAAATCATTCTCCACTGCGCTTGAGTCAGGTGCATTCCCCCTCCTTTGCCTATATCATAGGCAGATGTTTAGGCTTGAATGGCCTTTTGCTGCTCCTCCATCCTCTGAAGCATATAGAGGGTTGAATTCCACCTCATTACCCCCTCTTGCTTCAGATGATGGCAGGGCAGGTTCAGGACTGTTTGCTGGTGCTCCAGTCTTCGGCACGCGGTGGCTGAATGCTTAAGTGGACATTGGGTACAACTGCATTTTTTAGGACACTGGTGACTCTTTTTCTGACATCTGTGTACATTTTCGGTATCGCCTGCCTAGAGAAATGGAACCTAGATGGTATTTGGTACCGGGGACACAGTACCTCAATCAAGTCTCTAGTTCCCTGTGAACTAACGGTGGATACCAGAAACACGTTTCTCACCACCCAGGCTGCCAAGGCCTGAGTTATCCGCTTTGCAGCAGGATGACTGCTGTGATATTTCATCTTCCTCGCAAAGGACTGTTGGACAGTCAATTGCTTACTGGAAGTAGTACAAGTGGTCTTCCAACTTCCCCTCTGGGATGACGATCGACTCCCAGCAGCAACAACAGCAGTGCCAGCAGCAGTAGGCGTTACACTCAAGGATGCATCGGAGGAATTCCAGGCAGGAGAGGACTCGTCAGACTTGACAGTGACATGGCCTGCAGGACTATTGGCTTTCCTGTCTAAGGAGGAAATTGACACTGAGGGAGTTGGTGGTGTGGTTTGCAGGAGCTTGGTTACAAGAGGAAGGGATTTAGTGGTCAGTGGACTGCTTCCGCTGTCATCCAAAGTTTTTGAACTTGTCACTGACTTCTGATGAATGTGGTCCAGGTGACGTATAAGGGAGGATGTTCCTAGGTGGTTAACGTCCTTACCCCTACTTATTACAGCTTGACAAAGGCAACACACGGCTTGACACCAGTTGTCCGGATTTCTGTTGAAATAATTCCACACCGACGAGGTGATTTTTTTTTGTATTTTGACCAGGCATGTCAATGGCCATATTCGTCCCACGGACAACAGGTGTCTCCCCGGGTGCCTGACATAAACAAACCACCTCACCATCAGAATCCTCCTTGTCAATTTCCTCCCCAGCGCCAGCAACACCCATATCCTCATCCTGGTGTACTTCAACAGTGACATCTTCAATTTGACTATCAGGAACTGGACTGCGGGTGCTCCTTCCAGCACTTGCAGGGGGGCGTGCAAATGGTGGAAGGCGCAACTTCTTCCCGTCCATTGTTGGGAAGGTCAGGCATCGCAACCGACACAATTGGACTCTCCTTGGGGATTTGTGATTTAGAAGAACGCACAGTTCTTTGCTGTGCTTTTGCCATCTTAACTCTTTTAAGTTTTCTAGCAGGAGGATGAGTGCTTTCATCCTCAGGTGAAGCTGAACCACTAGCCTTGAACATAGGCCAGGGCCTCAGCCGTTCCTTGCCACTCCGTGTCGTAAATGGCACATTGGCAAGTTTACGCTTCTCCTCTGACGATTTAGATTTAGATTTTTGGGTCATTTTACTGAGCTTTATTTTTTTGGATTTTACTTGCTCTCTACTATGACATTGGGCATCGGCCTTGGCAGACGACGTTGATGGCATTTCATCGTCTCGGCCATGACTAGTGGCAGCAGCTTCAGCACGAGGTGGAAGTGGATCTTGATCTCTCCCTATTTTACCCTCCACATTTTTGTTCTCCATTTTTTAATGTGTGGAATTATATGCCAGTAATATATCAATAGCAATGGCCTACTACTATATATACTGCGCACAACTGAAATGCACCACAGGTATGGATGGATAGTATACTTGACAACACAGAGGTAGGTAGAGAAGTGGCCTACTGTACCGTACTGCTATATATTATATACTGGTGGACAGCAAACTGTGCAAAACTGAAATGCACCATGGGTATGGATGGATAGTATACTTGACGACACAGAGGTAGGTAGAGCAGTGGCCTACTGTACCGTACTACTATATATTATATACTGGTGGACAGCAAACTGTGCAGAACTGAAATGCACCACAGGTATGGATGGATAGTATACTTGACGACACAGAGGTAGGTAGAGCAGTGGCCTACTGTACCGTACTGCTATATATTATATACTGGTGGACAGCAAACTGTGCAAAAGTGAAATGCACCACAGGTATGGATGGATAGTATACTTGACGACACAGAGGTAGGTAGAGCAGTGGCCTACTGTACCGTACTGCTATATATTATATACTGGTGGACAGCAAACTGTGCAAAACTGAAATGCACCACAGGTATGGATGGATAGTATACTTGATGACACAGAGGTAGGTAGAACAGTGGCCTACTGTACCGTACTACTATATATTATATACTGGTGGACAGCAAACTGTGCAAAACTGAAATGCACCACAGGTATGGATGGAGAGTATACTTGACGACACAGAGGTAGGTAGAGCAGTGGCCTACTGTGCCGTACTGCTACATAGTATATACTGGTGGTCAGCAAACTGTGCAAAACTGAAATGCACCACAGGTATGGATGGATAGTATACTTGACGACACAGAGGTAGGTAGAGCAGTGGCCTACTGTACCGTACTGCTATATAGTATATACTGGTGGTCAGCAAACTGTGCAAAACTGAAATTCACCACAGGTATAGATGGATAGTATACTTGACGACACAGAGGTAGTCAGAGCAGTGGCCTACTGTACCGTACTGCTATATATTATATACTGATGGTCAGCAAACTGTGCAAAACTGAAATGCACCACAGGTATGGATGGACAGTATACTAGACGACACAGAGGTAGGTAGAGCAGTGGCCTTCTGTACCGTACTGCTATATAGTATATACTGGTGGTCATAAAACTGTGCAAAACTGAAATGCACTACAGGTATGGATGGATAGTATACTTGACGACACAGAGGTAGGTAGAGCAGGTGCCTTCTGTACCGTACTGCTATATAGTATATACTGGTTGTCAGCAAACTGTGCAAAACTGAAATGCACCACAGGTATAGATGGATAGTATACTTGACGACACAGAGGTAGGTAGAGCAGTGGACTACTGTACCGTACTGCTATATATATAGTTATACTGGTGTTCAGCAAAATTCTGCACTGTCTTCCTACTATATACTACAATGCAGCACAGATATGGAGCGTTTTTCAGGCAGAGAACGTATAATACTGGTTGTCACTGGTCACTGGTCAGCAAAACTCTGCACTGTCCTCCTACTATATAATACTGCTGGTCCCCAGTCCCCACAATAAAGCAATTAGCACACTGAGCACAGATATTTGCAGCACACTGAGCACAGTCAGATATGGAGCGTTTTTCAGGCAGAGAACGTAGATATTTGCACTTGCAGCACACTGAGCACAGATATTTGCAGCACACTGAGCACAGATATTTGCAGCACAATTTGCAGCCCACTGAACATAGAAACTGAGAGGACGCCAGCCACGTCCTCTCACGATCATCTCCAATGCATGAGTGAAAAATGGCGGCGACGCGCGGCTCCTTATATAGAATACGAATCTCGCGAGAATCCGACCGCGGGATGATGACGTTCGGGCGCGCTCGGGTTAACCGAGCAAGGCGGGAGGATCCGAGTTGCTCAGACCCGTGAAAAAAAAGGTGAAGTTTGGGCGGGTTCGGATCGTGAGGATCCGAACCCGCTCATCACTACTACTAATATATATGTTTTTTCATTAAAATAAATGTGTGGATAGCATCCTTTTAGCCCATATTATTTTCAATAAATTTTTTAATAGACAAAGATCGTCATCATCATCATCATCAATATTATTATTATTATTATTATTATTATTATTATGAAGAAGAAGAAGAAGAAGAAGAAGAAGAAGTAGGAGGAAAAGAAGGAAAAGAAGAGGAAGAAGAATTTATTATGTGTAAAATCATAGTTTTGGTTTTAAAATTGAACTCTTATTAATATTTATGTTTCCAAATACAAGTGTACTGCAATGACTAACACCCAGTGGCGTCACAAGGCGGGTGCGGGGGGTGCGGCCCGCACCCGGGTGTGACGCCTGGAGGAGGGTGACACCAAATGTCAGCTCCTCTGCACTGACAGGAACCAGGTGCTGCAGTGAGAAAGTCTCCTACAGCACCCGGCTCCTGTCACAGAAGAGGAGCCGACAGCGGACGGAGACTGGCTCTGGGAGAAGCTCAGCATCTCCGGAGATGCTGGGCACGCCCCCAGAGTGACGATTCCGGGATCCCCGCGAAGCCACGCCCCCTAAATACACGGCCACGCCCCCTTTTTGCCGCAATCGCGACAGGAGATCAGGGGCGCGCACTGGGTGTCACCACACCCGGTGACGCGTCTGCTAACACCCACCCTTGTGTATCAATGCCTATTTCTGTATAGATTGTAAGCTTGTGAGCAGCGCCTTCCTACCTCTATGACTGTTTGTTATTACCCAGTATTGTTTTATTACTGTTTTTTCCAATTGCAAAATGCAACAGAATTTGCTGTGCTATATAAGAAACTGTGCATAAATAAATAAATAAATATTGAGCTCATAGTACAACTACAATCAGTCACACCTATAACAGTGACAGTATATGTAACAGAAATGCTGTTGAAATTAAGATTGTTAAACAGAGCTGTTATTTCAAGACAGTGACTTTGCCATTTAAAAAATCAATATGATAAACAAGATGGATTTGCCACACAATGCCTTGTGATGCTAGGTGGCCTTTCCTATTACCTCCTTTGAAAATTTTAATGATCAGTACAAAAAAAAAAGTTAGCTGTGGATTTTATGATATGAGATTTTAAAAGACAATGCACTACAGTCAGGGCCGGTGCAAGGTTTCTTGGCACCCTAGGCAAAACTTCTGCCTACTGCCCCTTCCCCATACCCACCCTTCAGGTGAAAGGCATGCTGCTGCTCTCCCCCACCCCCAGTCTGTTGCATGGCTGCTCCCTTCTCCCCATCTCCCCAGTCTCTGTGGGTGCCTGCTGCTCTCACCTCCCCCCCCCATGTTAAATGTCTGCTGTTCTATCCCCCACCATCTGTGTGCGTGCTGCTCCACATCCCCCCCCCCCCAGACTGTGTGCATGCCTGCTGCTCATCACCTAACCCCCACCCGCACACACACACACCCACCCAGACTGCTGCTCTCCCCCTATTTCCTTATCAAATGCAGAGAGTGCACTGTGCAGCCACTTTTACCTGCAGGCTGCATTGCAGAGTAGTCTGTGAAAGAGCCTGGAATGAAGAGTAGCACCGTATGTAACCGCTGGCCAGGACTCCAGGAGATGTCAAAGTTACTGCCTGTGGCGGGTGAAGGCGGAGCTTGGCAGTCGCGGCTACTGTAAGATGAGTGCTGGGGGGATTGCGGCGGCTGTAAGAGGTAGGACCCACGGTACCTTTTTCAGGTAACTGTAGCTGGCCACCCCCTCAGGTCCCGGTGCCCCTAGGCAACTGCCTAAAGCTGCCTAGTGGAAGCTCCGGCCCTGACTACAGTGCTTAGTGCAAACCACAAATGTGTATTGGGGTAAGGAATATTAGTGGAACAGGGATAATATATTATTTGACATGCATTTAAGGCACACCCATGCACACATACATATATTGTACACGTATTGTACAAGCGCACACCTATGTTTTGAAACAAATTTGAAATAAAAACATGTAGCTCATCTCTTCGTTTGTCCTGGGTGATCATATAAAATAATTGGGCTACAGATATTTTACAGAGTAAACCATTGTCTTCTTAACTTTGCTTTTCAGTATTGCATACAGAGCCGGCAACAGAATTCTTGGGGTCTAGTACAGTGATATCTCTGGGGCCCCCTCAGATTAATAAATATATATATATATTTTAAAGTGCAGCAGAATTTGCTGCGCTATTTAAGACACTGTTAATAAATAAATAAATGATATATATATATATATATATGAGTATATCTCTCCTACCTCCCCCACACACCCCACAGTCTGTCTCTCCTCAATGACTCCATGCAACATTCGCAGCTCCCCCACCCCATCCCAAAACCCTGTAACCCCTCACCAATTCACTCTTACCCCTGGGAGAGACTCACCTGCACTGCACTCCCCAGTATCCAGACCTGAACACTGTACAGCAGGTATAATGTGGCCCTCACTCCCCACCAGAAGAAGCCAGCACAGGGCATGGGAATCTTGGCCAGAGGAGCTGCTGCCATGTCCTATAACTGCCTGCAACAGAGCTGGACCCGGAAGAACGGTTGCATACTCACGATGCACAGTCACTGCGTGTGAGAGGCTCCTGCCACTCTGAGGCTGTGTCCACACCACCTAAATCTCGCTGCCCTATTTGGACAAGACGGCTTACATCCCTGTCGGGCACTAAGTGGCATATCCTTGGGGCCCCTCAGATCCTTGGGGTCCGGTACAGGTGTCCCATTTGATCCCTCCCCTGTCGCCATCCCTGATTGCATATACTGAAGTAATTAAGACAGTTTCAAAATAATTATATAATTTGGTGTTGTGACGTAACATTTTTAACAAAACAGAATCCAGGTACTAAAGTTTTTCTCTATATTCCCCTAGGGTTGCCACTCATTTAGGATTCCTTTGGACAGTCCGGAAATTTGCAGCCATTCCTGTAATCTGAATATCATGGACATATGTAACTGTCTGCCTTGTGTGCAGTCAGGTCAGATCTGATTCATTCCTATGGGTTTCTGGAAGGCTGCTTAGTTTCACAATGTGTCTGGTATAGAAAGGAACTGCTTTAAAGACATCCTGGATTTTACATAACATCTACTGTCTATTGGTAATTATTATGCAGGATTGGCTGATGGTTGCCAATTAAGCAATGAAATGAGCCTAACCAAGCTGGTACAGGAGGGTTTCCAAATTAGACTATTCTGATACCTACAGCTGCAAAGCTTTCTAGATTATTTTACCAGGTAAACCAAAGCCAGGGCATGAGGAGGCTCTAGGCTGACCTGACATTACAAACATAAGGGAGCTCTGAGGCATATAAAGGTGCATGATGGAGGTCTGTGGCATATAAAGGTGCATGATGGGTCTCTGAGGCATATATAGAAGCATGGATGGCTCTGGTGGCAAATAAAGGGGCATGAGGGAGCTCTTTAGTAGAATGATAAGACCTGAAATTTGACAAATAAAATGGTTGTAACCCTCTGTAGTTTTGGTCATGCTACCTGTCCTGGAATATGAAAACGAAAAGGTGGTAAATCTTAATTCTCTCCTTTTCATTACTAACCAACTATGCACAAAGTAGGGCAACTAAAATGGTGCATGGCTTGCATCATAAAACATACCCAGAAAGACTAAAAAATCTTAATATGCATAGAATGGAGCAGAGAAGGGAAAGTTGGGACATGATAGAAACTTTCAAATATATAAAGGGTTTTAAGAAAGTCCAGGAGAGAAACATTCTTCAAATGAAGAGAAGCAATAGAACACAAGGACATGCACTGAGACTGGAGGGGAGGAGGTTTAGGGGAAATTTGAGGAAAAATTACCAAACAGAAAGGGTAGTGGACAAGTGGAATAGCCTCCCATCAGAGGTGGTAGAGGCTTAGACAGTAGAGCAATTTAAACATGCATGGGATAGATATAACCAAAGAAACAAGGATCAAATAAGGTTTGAGATAAAAATATGGTAAACAAAGGGGCAGACTAGATGGGCCAAGTGGTTCTTATCTGCCATCAAAATCTCAGTTTCTATGTTTCTTTGCAGTGCAGTTTCTCTTATTTTGCAAACTGAATCCAAGTGCAGAAGCAGTACCAACAAAATACATTTGTCTGCCTGTATGCTGAGTTGTTCCGGAGGTATCTACATACATATGTCCTCAAATCATGCCAAGTAGCCCCATGTAGTGCACCATGGACTTCGCAAATTAAATTGATAATGTCGATATTATCTTAAACCATAAAGCTATACCTTTAAACACACCTTTACCATGGAGCTGCTGCGGTCGCTAGCTTACGCTACGTACTTCGTATGCTATTTGCGCACAGAGTCCCGACCGTGTATGCACTCAGCGTACAAACACCGCACTGTGGGTACAAAGCACACACAGCGTGCGCACACACAATTAATACACCTTAAAACCTTATACGGTTATACAATGCAATGATGTGATTACACTTTAAACCTTATGCAGCAAAGCTCTGCAATGATGTTACACCTTAAACCTTATGCAGCAAAGCTCTGCAATGATGTTACACCTTAAACCTTATGCAGCAAAGCACTGCAATGATGTTACACCTTAAACCTTATGCAGCAAAGCACTGCAATGATGTTACACCTTAAACCTTATGCAGCAAAGCACTGCAATGATGTTACACCTTAAACCTTATGCAGCAAAGCACTGCAATGATGTTACACCTTAAACCTTATGCAGCAAAGCACTGAAATGATGTTATACCTTAAACCTTAAGTAGCACTGACGGTATAAAGTAACCACAGTGCGTACACCTTATCAATGCTTATACACCTTATACAGATAAATCTACTTTAAAACCCTTGCAGGAAAGTGAAGGCACAACACAGTTTTGTAGTTGAAACCACAGGGTTCTAAGGCCACTGTGGATTTGTTCCAAAAGGTACAGTACAGATTATACACTATAGGCTAACAAGTAAATCTAAACAGAATAATGGCTACAGAGAATGTACATACGTGAGAATGTTCGCAAGCGCAACCCGAGCCGGTCCTCTGCTGGTCATACAGATAGCGTTCAGAGTCTTGTGTGTCCAAACCTGCTGCAAGCTCTCTTTATTCACTTCATCCAAAACAATACAATGGTCACTGTAATCCCTTTGTCTATTGGACACAGAGATGTACCTTTTCATTACGGGAGAGGTCATAGGTTGATTTGAAAAGGTGGGCTATGTCTTTCTCAACTGCTCTTGTGGGTGATCTCCTCTGGATTCCCCCCGCATACATAATATACAGTAAATAAAGTTTAAACCTATATTCTGCTTCTGCATCTAACTATCCTCAGGAACATGCGATTTTCCTCAAACCAACACCAGAATGTTTCCCTTAAAATACCCTACAGCTGGATACCAAACACCACCTTGTAACCTTGTTCTTGTTCTGTCCCCTCCTATCCTGTAAAGGTGAATCCCTTTGTTCTGTTATCATTTTAAACAGCTATTTCTTTCTGATGTGGTGCAGGGGGCTATGTGTACAATGTGCACTATTTGGGTTAAATATGTAATGTTCTAATAACCCTCTACGCGCTCACAAACTCCGCCGTAAATACCCATATCACGCGCATGATCGCCGGAGCGATCCTACGCAAATTGCAGATATGTGCACGAACGGAGGACTGAGTGCACGAGCAGCGGGCATGTGCATTGGGTTAGTACAAGGCATATGTATTACAATATTTTTCGACTTTGACAAAATGCACCAAGCATCCTGCCAGAGTCATTTTAATAAAATATGCATCTTATTCCCATCACCAATGCAACAAATGTACAATGCAGGAGTACAATGCGCACTGACACTGCATGTCACATAGCTTCTGTGTACGTCACATATCTGGGTAAAAAGGCAATAGACAGAAGTCCAATGTGCCATGCCTCACACCTCACATCATTATGCTAAAAAAGTGACTTTATAGCAATCTTTGTGACAAAAATAGTAATTTAGAGTGCCCGGTAGACTGTACAGTATGCGGCTACAATGCAAATAAGATGCAAAATTCATTAAAGTTTCTGAACTACAGGATTCACTATCTATGATGGCGTGTCTAATATCCCTTTCAGACAAAAGTCGGGGCTCCCGGGTTATTGAACATAGTTTGAACTTGGGTCACAGTTACAATAACCCTTTCTCACTGCACCTCAGTCCTGGTTATTCCCTAGTTGACCTCTTTAACACTGAGCCCATGTAATCCCTGCAAAACAGTGAGTATTACAAGAAATTTACTTTTTTTTGGCACAGCAAGATGAAGTAATGAAAAGTGTGTGGTGACTGTTCACTGCAGTGCTAGTAATCTGTCTGAGATCTCCTCCTTGCCACGCATAGCCAGCAGCTATCCTCACCTTTCCAGTAAGACATGATGTCTGCTCTACTGTTTCCTGATGACATCAGCGCCCACTGTCCTGTCATCAGCCAACCAGCACCTTTCAGCGTGTCCAGGGTGGAAAACCGGGTTGCAACATTCACACTGCAGGCTACCTGGGTGGTCTTGGGAATTACACTGTTAGCGACCAGGGTCAAGGACCTGGGACATTGGAAATGGGGAGACCCTTTCACACTGAGAAAGGACCCAGGTTGACCCTGCTTGCCCCCGGCAATATCTTGGGTCTTAATCTCTGTCTCAAGCATCTCATGCTATATTGTACAAACACATTAAGTCAGAGGTTCCCAAACTGTGTGCCGTGGCTCCCTGGGGTGCCTCGGGACACTTGCAGGGGTGCCCTGGGTTGGTGGTCCAGGACCAATTCAAATTATTCATGGTCAATATAATAGACAAAACCAGTGCTGGTGGCTGCCTGTCATACAATATGTGGCCAAACAGAAGCAAATCTTGTCCCTCACCACACAACTGACCTTAAGGATGACATATAAACGCGATCTACTTAATGTAATATTTCTTTCTAAATTTCTCAATAAGGAATTTTTGGCCTGGGGGTGCCGTGAAAAAATCTCTGATATTTTAGGGCGCCATGATTAAAAAAAGTTCGGAAACCACTGCATTAAGTGAATAATGATACATATGTACATTACGGCAAGACCATAGGCTTTGTTTCATAGGGGGACATTTAATAAGCAGTGATAAAAGTGGAGAAGTTGCCCCTTCAACCAATCAGCAGCTCTGTATCATTTTATAGTATGAAATTATAGATGTTACTTCAGTACTGATTGGTTGCACTGGCTAACTTCTTCACTGGCTCACTTCTCCGCTCTTACCACTGCTTAGTAAATGTACCCCTTAGTCCCATATTTTTCAGTGCACAGTTGCAGCAGACCTATCTTTGGTGCAAAAAAGATGGGACTAATGACAGGCGCATAAAAGATTCTGTACAAATCCCCACAGCCCGAAATTCTGCCATTAATTGTGTATGACTCCACCACACCTTTACTTGTGTATGCTTTGTTCCTATTTATGCACCACGTGAACGACGGGGAAGGGAATTGTGTTCAACTTTGCCTTGGCCCCATTATAACCAAGTTTAGTGAACACATGATTATTGCAGTGTAGGATGATAGTCCCAGACAGCAACATGTTTGATCAGCTTTTCTGTACTATGAAAAATAGTGAGTAACTATACATGGGGCTTGAAACAAGAAAAGCAGCATTAGATAAAGCACGTAACCTTCCATCACCACTGCAATACTTTGGAGTCTTTAGCGACAAAGTTCATCTAAGAAAACAAAGCATAGCCTCTTCTTTGAGTAACTCTAACTGACTGTATACTAATGTATCTGTCACAGGGGAAACAATCTACATTTATCATTTCTTATCTGCTAAAAATGCATTTAGGAAAGCACTGACACTTATCTCCATCCTTGCCTAGTTCAAGGTCTGGATAAAGGTCGGGGACAGACTGTGTCATCTCTTCCGTTTGTTAGAGGGGCCATTTATCAACTTGGACAATGAATAGACAAAAAACGTATAAAGGATACAATTCCTTACCAATAAAACAAGATTTGTTGTAAATAAATAACAATCCTTATTTTAAAGCTACCAAGCTAAAATATTTGAAGGGATGTAGTGATTTTTCCTCTAAATAAATAAAACAAAGAGTGTGATAAGTCTAATGCTAAAGGACAACACATCTTAATAGACATCAGTTAAGTTGAAGGTATAACACAACGAACTTCCTGCATCAGTGTGAAAGAACCTCATATCCAGGGCTGGATTAAGCCTTGGGGGGGGGGCTGAGCACTTAAGACAGGGGGGCCCGGGGGAAGGGAGATGTATATTAGATTGTGCTTTCCTATCAACATGACCCATTCCAGGAGGGACAAAATGCTCTCTTCCTGGACTTTCTTTTAATATGATTAGTGTCACTTACAGGTACATATGTAGAACTATTGACAACTACAGAGGGTTCGCACTCATCTAGAGTGGCTCCATTGAACAGGAGCATTCGAGGCATGACTAGGCAATCCATCTGCCTAGTCATGCCAGGAGTGCACACAGATGCTCGCATTAGAATGAATGGGGTGCTTGCTCGTCACAGAAGTGCGCACACCCTGGACCCATCCCAGGCACAGACGGAGCCACGATTAACGTGGCTTCATCTGTATTTTATAAGGTTTTCTTGTAGTGGAACAAAGACAACTTAAACAACCTTAAAAAACACATGGAAAAATAAAATCTATAATTTATCTTTCAAAAAAATGCAATAGCTACTTACACACTGGGACAGGACTCAGGAAGACTCTGTGTGTGTGTGTCTCTCTCCCTCTCTCAAGAACTGAATACATAACAGGCTACACAGGACCCATACATCGAGGTAGGGTGGAGGGAAAGCTGGGATCCCTGGGTCACTTACAGCTTTCTCTCCCTCCTATCTATCCTCTGGTAGCTCATGAAACCTGATAATCCTGTGTCTCTGCCTGCACTGCATACTGTCCTCACAATCTGGCTGCCTGGTTCTGCTGCTGCACAAAAGGGAGAACTAGTGATGTCAGTGTGCTCCAGCTGGGAGGCCCCTGACAGAGGGTGGCTTGGGATACAGTATGCCCTGCACCTCCACTTTAATCTGTCTATGCTCATATCATTATGCTGGTCTGCTTTGGGGATGCCAGCAGTTATGTGGCCGATGCCAGAATCCTGACACCACTAAGAAGATTGGCCCCAGTACACTGACAACCACCATCCCAAGAGTGAGTATTCGGGTTAATGCCAAGGTTGGAGGAATGGGGTTAGGCATGAGGGGGGTGGTTAGCCATAGCCGCTATCCCCCCAAATGTTAGCCATAGCCTTCTGAATTACCCCCTATATACCAAAACTACAGAAAATCTTTCAGATGCCATTTTACTCTTAATACCTTTACTTAATTTCTGTGCTCTCTCATCGGTCACCTGATAGCTAGGATACTGACAGCAGAAGCACATCTTGAACTTTGCAGAATCATCTGAGGGTTCTCTCATCTTAAATTGGATATCATTAAATATGAATGAAGGCAGCAGAAATCCTGGATGTTACCTACATGTGAAACTCTAAGGATTTCTCATTTCATTATGGTGTGTCTGATATAAAATTTGTGTGTGGAAATCAGAATCACTGGAGTAGCACTGAATAAGTGTAGTCACTTACATTGTTATTCATGCAAAAAATAAATATTATCAATGGTGACAATCTTGTTACACTAATGGGGGTCATTCCGAGTTGTTCGCTCGGTAAATTTCTTCGCATCGCTGCGATTTTCCGCTTAGTGCGCATGCGCAATGTTCGCACTGCGACTGCGTCAAGTAAATTTGCTATGAAGTTAGGAATTTTACTCACGGCTTTTTCATCGTTCAGGCGATCGTGATGTGATTGACAGGAAGTGGGTGTTTCTGGGCGGAAACTGGCCGTTTTATGGGTGTGTGTGAAAAAACGCTACAGTTTCTGGGAAAAACGCGGGAGTGGCTGGAGAAACGGGGGAGTGTCTGGGCGAACGCTGGGTGTGTTTGTGACGTCAAACCAGGAACGACAAGCACTGAACTGATCGCAGATGCCGAGTAAGTCTGGAGCTACTCAGAAACTGCTAAGAGAGGTGTAATCGCAATATTGCGAATACGTCGTTCGCAATTTTAAGATGCTAAGATTCACTCCCAGTAGGCGGTGGCATAGCGTGAGTAAATCTGCTAAAAACAGCTTGCGAGCGAACAACTCGGAATGAGGGCCAATGTTAAATTGTTTATTCATATATTTTTTCGTTGGGCTTATTACATTTGAGCAATAAGGATCATTAATTGCAGATAGGGACCTCTCCCCTGTACTCTCATTAACTAGTGCCAGTACATGGGCACTTAAATAGGTAACAGCAGATACAGGTCTTTGGGGCTTATGCATGTACTCTATATGGTTCTCTCATTAGGGGGCATTCCGAGTTATTCGCTCGTTGCCGAATTTCACTATACTGCGATTAGTCGCTTACTGCGCATGCGCAAGGTACGCAGAGCGCATGCGCTTAGTTATTTTACTAAAAACTTAGCTGTTTTGCTGTGGCGTCTGCGGCGCTTTTCAGTCGCACTGGTGTTCGGTTAATGATTGACAGGAAAGGGACGTTTCTGGGTGGTAACTCACTGTTTTCCCGGCGTTGGCTAAAAAACGCAGGCATGTCAGGGGAAAACGCGGGAGTGTCTGGAGAAACAGGGAGTGGCTGGCCGAATGCAGGGCGTGTTTGTGACGTCAAACCAGGAACGAAACGGCCTGAGCTGATCGCAGTGTAGGAGTAAGTCTCGAGCTACTCAGAAACTGCTAATCTTTCGTTCGCAATTCTGCTGTGCTAAGATACACTCCCAGAAGGCGGCGGCCTAGCGTGTGCAATGCTGCTAAAATCAGCTAGCGAGCGAACAACTCGGAATGAGGGCCATTGTAAATTCAATGCTCTTGCAGCAGATTTTCAAATGCAGAAACCCAGTACATGTCGTTAATGCCCCACTTCCTTCTGACTTTTTCTCTCTGTGATCACAAATGGATCATAATCCTCTATAAATAAAATACAGTGGAAATAATTTTCTGTAATTGCCCTTTATTAGTTAACAGTTAGCTGTTTCAACACTGTAGTCATTCACCATATTTTTGGACTGAAGATCACTATTGTACTTGTTACACTGTTCTCTGCTTTAGATCATGTGTAGGGAAAGGGAGTGTGACAACATTGTTTCCAATGATCTGCTGTGATGTGTTTTTTTTTATGAAGTTAAATCTTCAACATGCAACAAAAAAACTCTTTTATAATACCCAGACTTCAAATGCTTGTTAAACAAGCAACATTTTTTGAATATATTGTTACTAACTACACAGCCAGATGGGAATCATAGCAATATTAAATTCTATCCATCTATCTGTAATAGGCTTTATAGAGGAATAATTATATCTGTATTAACTAGACCGATCACATAGACTCTAATTCAGTTATAAGGCTATTAAATCCCAATAAAGGGATACCTATGCAGAGTACCAAGAGGTCTAACAACCAACACCATTATTTGCTTTTTATTACTATATGTTATATGTTTGTATGTCATTGAAAGTCTTTGAAGTTTAAATAAAAGTTAAGTTTTAATTTTATTCCAAGAGTGCCCCATAAAAAAGAATTGTCTTTCTCTTCTGTAATTCATGTAATATGTCCTTACAACCCTGGGGGGCACCGCCGGCCTTTCATACTATCAAACGTTCATTTCATTCACTTTAATGAGTGAATAGTATTTCAGTTAGATTTTGAACTTTCTAAATACAGGTCTATCTATACATTGTCCTTATAGGTTTAACCTGGTGCGCTTTTCTTTACCCCCAAAAAACAATCCCTTTTTCAAAAATACTTCTCAAACATTTATTGCCTAGAACAATTCACACTTTTAGATGCTACTAAGAAGATACTAAAGCTGGCCATACACTAGTACAATATCTCGTATGAATGAATAATTTAGACGCGTCGTATGATGCATTGTGTGCACATAGGTGGTAATTCCGAGTTGATCGCAGCCAGCAACTTTTTGCTGCTGCTGCGATCAACTAGTCCACGCCTATGGGGGAGTGTATTTTAGCTTAGCAGGGCTGCGATCGCTTGTGCAGCCCTGCTAAGCAAAAAAAATTTCAAGCAGAAGTTGACTAGCCCTGGACATACTTACCCTGTGCAACAATCTCTGCGATGCTGGAGCCGGCTTTGACATCAGATATCCGCCCTCCGTTCTCCTGGACATGCCTGCGTTTTCTTCTCCACTCCCCGAAAACGGCAGCCAATGGTCCGGATCCGCCCAGGAACGCCTTCTTTCTGTCAGTCTTCTTGCGGTCAGCTCTGCGACCGCTTTCTTCGTTGGACGCGACGTAACCCGGCAACCCCTGTCGCTGGGCAACGATGCGTGTGCGCCCGCTGCGCATTCCAGACCCGTTCGTACCGCAGCGACAAACCGCTGCGTGAGAACAGGTTGGAATGACCCCCATAGTACATAGTATCTGTTTTGGGTATGATTACGATGTGATGCGCAGCCCCATAAGTCGAATGACGCATCCTCAGATCATATGTGCAGCCCATATTATCCTTCGTAATCGTATGCACATTGTACCTTGTTTTATGCACATACAATGCATCTTATACGATCAGCATCATTTTAAATGGCATTTCCTTCCAGGTGATCACGTGCTTTTTGTGAGGCACACAATCGATTGATAGATTGTATGCTTCATTGTATGCACATAAAACTCCTAATCATGTGCCAGGGGGCTTCTGGGGGGATTGAAGGGGAATTTTATGAGGAATTGGATCGGATGCTGGTCGTCCTAATGTATGGCCAGCATAAGCAGGGTTTTGTTTTCAATTGCAAACCAATGGACAGCGATGGCAGTTTCATTTTTAGCAGGACCACCATGAGATACAATGCCAGCATCAATGGTTGAATACAAAGAGGAAGGGTATGGTACAGTACTTCCCATAGTACATTGCAGCAAGTTATATCCTGTGCAGCTCAGTAGGGGCAAGCTGGTGAGTGCAGTCTAGGAAGAAAGTGAAGAATATTAATGTAAGATTATTTAAAGACACATTATTATTATCCCCACTTCAACAGCCATCTTATTCTCATGATAATGTTATTGATCAATTTAGTCCAAGTCTTTTTATTTTTTTTATTTTGTTGTTTTCTGTAAGGCCTTTGTTTCAAGTAATTATACCAGATTTGCATTTCAATTGGTTACACATGTTTGTGATCTTGATTTGCATATATGTTTGTATTTATTTATTTATTTATTTAAAGATTCAGATTAAGGAGTAGTTGCTGTTATCATTAATTTGCTGCAAACTTGCAAACTCTCCCTAAATGTCAGGGAGACTCACTGAAATATTAGAAATCTCCCTTCCTCCCTGAAGAGTCTATCAATCTCCCTAATCACCTTACTCCCATTGTGTAGCTGTTATGTACTTGGAGAAAAAATAAATTGGAGGTATATACAGGCAAATGGGATAATTTTCCTGTTGCTACAGCTTTTAAGCGCAGACAACGTCACCCCATCTTGCCCCCTTCACCCGGCCAGATTCGCACAAAAGTGCTTGCTATCCTAAAGGGCAGCAAACACTTTTGTGCGGCTGGGCAAAGGGATTCACTGGCAATTGAATTCCCCCTTTATCTCATCCACCAAGTCTGTTGTCTACTATGTTTATCTTTGTGTTTTATCTGCTTCCTCTTGCTTTGGACTCAAGTCTTTTAAATGTTATTATTGATTACCCAACTCCCTTTACTATTGTCTGTTGTCTCCCCACCCATCTATTTTGTCCTGTCCCTACGCATATGGCCTTCCTTTTTCTCCATCTTACATAGTTCTTTGGTAGTTCCGAAGGCAATGAGGGCACCCTGTGCATACTAGGCACTGCTCAGTACTTTATTTAGTGCATCCTGGTCATCGCTTACGATACATATCTAAGTGTGTGTGCAGTAAATTGTGCAAAACATTAGACTGACTACCAATGTCTCAAAATAGTACAACGGACTATCGCAGACAGTGGATCCTAGCAATTGATCCACCTGGATGGCAATGTATTCAAAAGTGAATCAAGTATGTGTGTTTAGTCCTTCATTTAGCATATTTCCCAATTCCTCCAGCTGTGATCTGGACCTGGGCACCAGGATGGAACTAGCGGTGGTGCAGCACCAGGGCTCACAGCTATGAAGTGGCCCATAGCTGGTCACATTAACAGCAGGTCAGCAAGGCACTAGTAAAGAGTCAAAGTGACTCATTACGGTATGCCGGCATCCAGTGGCCTCTGTGCCATGGACCATAGCAAGAAGAGAGGAGCAGATGACTCCTCCCCTCACATGCCATGAGACCTTCATGTGTGCACAAAAATCCCTACACCATCCTCCCCAATGATGGGAGGTATGCTTTTCTGTGTGTTGGAGGTGGGAGGGAGGATATTGATGCACCTTGGTCCACCACTCACTAGTTCCACCACTGCTACCAGAGCAGAACCTAGTATTGATTATGCCTAAACATGGCCATGTGCTTAAGGATACTTGGAGGATGGTAGTTTAGTTTGGTATAATTATGGTGACACAGGCTGTTATAAGTGGGTTAATAGTGTGCTGACTTGAAAACGTTATATCCTGCCAGAAGAATGGTTAAATGAGGACACATCTGTATCTTCCTGCAGCCCCTCTATTTTTGCATCTTAGGTACAATTTCTGTCTTTTTATATCCCTTTTTGTTGTTTTTCCTATGGGTGGATGAAGCAGGAGCATTTCTGAGGAGATCGGATGTGGACTTTCCCGTCTCTACTTTTTATCCTAAAATGCTGAGAAGTATTGTGAGCAAACATACATCTAACACAACTGGACGGAATTTTTTTTTTGTGTTTTTTTATTATTGTACATCAATGTAGATAATGATAATAATAATAATAATAATAATAATAATAATAATAATATGAAATCATTCGGCTTTGTAAAAGAAATAAATACATTGAATATGTTATTAAAAGTAAACAGATTAACAGAATAACTAATGAAGTTTAGTTAGTTTACACTGCTTTTATATAAAAAATTATACAAATTTATTTTAGCAAAATGTTGGCGCTAAAGAAAATCAACATAAAATTAGACCATTTCTATATTTTCCAATGTTGCTCTGTGAAAGAACATGTAAGGTTCCAACGGATTAACAGACAGAAAAGATTCTGTCTACTGCCAAAAACAGGAATTAACCAAACAAAGGTCCTTTCTGTTTTATACTTTGACCACCCAACTGATGTGACCACAGGGATTATAGAATAGAAAAGAAAAACAGACTGCTGTGCAATGCAAGGAAAGATAAGACCCAAGTCTACCTATTCATCACATATTAAGCCATGTTTTATCTCTATCCCAATGGTTATTTAATTTCCATTGTGTATTATGATTCATATGATTAGAAATAATGTATAACAAAGCTGTGTTCACATTAGGCATGGTAGCATGGTTTTCTATAATAACCTAAATGAGAACCTCATGTAAAATGATATTTTTCCTATAAACATCCTAACCCAAATTGGTCTCCTTCATGGCTCAGGATGTGCACAGCCTTGATGATACTTGTAACCCTTGAGTCACAGGATCTGACTATGGTGAGAAATTAGAATACAAATACTTCTGTCTGCAGGGACAGACACTAAGAGATCTTTTGGGTTCTAGGGAGCATGGTCAAGTGTGTAAGGGCATCATCCTGCCCCGGTGTGAATATCAGGTCCCTCCTTACGTGCTGTGCTGTTTATTGAAGTGGGCATGGTCATGCCAACACTGCTGTGCCTGTTATGCACCCCAAACCCCTTTACAGAACCCTTTTCCCACCCTCCCTCTCTTAGCGCATATAGTTTTCTGAGGCTATTAGTCTGAACATTGGGCAAATCTTTGCTTACTTTAAAAGATTTTTCCCTGAACATATTTAATTGTCCCTATATTAGCATTGACCAATTGCACAATGAAATGCTCACTGTCTTAATTTATACCTAGGCATAATTTTTTTATTTTGTTTATAGAAAAAGAGATGATGAGGATTGGAATGACTGAAGGCCTGTGGAGTCTCTGTTGAATGTAACATGCATTGCTTAGATGATCCATCTCAGCAGCAAAGTGTCCTGAGAATAATATGTGATTATATTGATACTTGCTGTGGATGTTCGCTCTGGAGAATAAGGAATTGTATGTGCTGACAGAAGTATCCCCAGGATCTAGACAGGTATGGATTGCTGCGGCTTCCATTAGTGGTGGAGTGCAGAGGTCACTAAAACTACAATTCCGCATGGTGTCAAACTTTAAATAAATGTATTTAATGTACATAAAATGTGTGCACAATAGCTTCATATTTCATTAGCTGCAAAGTGTAACCTTTAAATTTGGCCTGTTCTATATCAATTTTGGTTGATACAATATATAGTTGATACAATATATATTAGTCGCGTCATGAGCTTGTTCTTACAAAACAAGTTTTGTGTGTTATCCATACTTAGGGGTGAAATCAATTGGCCCTGAAAGCCTGCACTCATCGTGGATTTTTTTTTTCAGGTTCCTGAGGCAGGCCCCCAAAAATACCCAATATCAGCCCATTTTTTTTCACAGTCGCAGATGCGAAAATACATAGGTCCGTGAACAAAATACATACTATTTACCAATGGGATACCAACTGTCAAGATCCCGACAGCAGCATCCCAGCCGCCAAAATGCCGGCAGTGGGGTGAGTGCTAAGAGTCCCCTTGCGGTCTCGGTGGCTCGCTGCACTCACCACAGGTTCTAGTCTCACTCTATGAGTGTCGTGGACAGCCATGAGTGGGAATAGACCCTGTGTGCCAGGATTCCTGCTTCCGGCATTGTCGGCTGTTGGATTCCAGTGTCGGTATCCTGACAGCCGGGATCCCAACAGCTGGCAAACTGATTGCATCCTATGTGTTTTCGCCTGAAAAATGTAATTCAATCTTTTTGGGTGCAAACAACGGGAGGCAGTAATTCAATTGCGCAATTAAAAAATATCATGTAAACTTTGCAAAATACAAGGAAATATTTTTTTTCCGCTTCCAGTTTTTTGGGGAGCTAATTCAATTTCCCCCTTAGTGTACTTGCACTAGTGGTAACAGGACTATATTAGGGACGTCATGGGCCTAGGGCTGAAAATGTTCTAGGGCTTATACCGAGAAGGGGAGGAGCTGAGACCAGTGATGTGTGGGTGTGGCCAGTAGCAGAGCAGACCCACTGTCACCCTAAATACATAAAAATAGCTAAAGCTAAATATACAGTTTAAATACTAATGATTTATGGTCAACTGTATGAACAGCTACTGCAGCACTGATAATGGACCTATTTTTATGTGGAGGCCTGGAACTGTAGCTCCACCTTCCTCATTGTTAATCTGGCACTGGTTGTACCTACAGACCCCGCCTTCCTCCCCTGTCATCACTGAGAGGTAGCATCGACCTGGCAACCTGTTCACACTGCACTTCACCCCAGGAATAAATCGGCTTTATTCGCGGGTTGAAACACCAAGTCAGTTGACCCGAGAAATTGTAACACACTCCTTTCACACCGCACCTCGACCCGGGTCGACCCGGCAATATAGCGATGTGAAAGGTTTAGTAGTCTACATGAAGTATGTTATGCGGCTTAGTCCTTTCATGCCAAATATACAGTATTTATGGATCCTTTACATTAGGAGGATCCTTAACATTAGGAATAATGCCAAAATTGGATGCAAAGTAAAATGTTCGCTTTATGGAAAAATTTGAATTTAGGAATTGTGGGCCAGATGCATCATCGCTTGGAAAGTGATAAAAAGGAGAGTGAAAAGGTACCAGCCAATCAGCTCCTAACTGCCATTTTTCAAACACAGCCTGTGACATGGCAGTTAGGAGCTGATTGGCTGGTCATTTATCACTCTCCATTTTATCACTTTTCAAGCGATGATGCATCTAGCCCGATATCTTTGTTCCAGGCTGCACCATAAATGTTCTGACCAGACAGGACAAATATATTTTATCTGTGAGAAAGTGGGGTATTGCACACCAGAGTCATTCTTCTGTCTTTTGTACAATGACTTGAACCCTGTCTGTCATATGTTAATAATGACACTTGTTACGGAAGATGTAAATTGCAATATCTGTATTTCTTTCATGAGGGTGCTGCACCATGTAAATCAAAAACACTAAACTTGTAACAACAATAACCATACTACAAGTTATTGTACATAGCATGGCACATATGGGTCAATCTTGGTTTTTAAAATATCAATTTTTATTTGATACTAGTTACCAGCCCGTCAAAATGATGGAACAACATAACAGTAATGTCAGGACCAGCGGCTGTATGCAGCTAAACAGAACAACACTTGAATTGCTCTATTGGGTTCTATCTAGAAGCCGCTGGCAAAACGCTTTAATTCCCCCCATAGAGGTGCGGAACAATGTAAGGGGGAGATGTACTAAGTCTTAAAAAGTGATAAAGTGGAGAGTGATAAAGTACCAGCCAATCATTTCCTAACTGCCATTTCACAGGCTGTGTTTGAAAAATGACCGTTAGGAGCTGATTGGCTGGTATATCACTCTCCACTTTATCACTTTTTAAAGCTTAGTACATCTGCCCTTAGCCTTTTATTATATAGGATGATGCATTAAAATAGGTGAGCTTATTTTGAATCAGCCTTATTTTTTAGTGCCAATAATTGAAAAGACTGGTTTTGCTTTTTTAATGAATTCCACTTTTAAATATTAGGCAGACTCTCCATAAACTCACTGATGCATTGTGCAGGCTTTTACATTATCTCTTAGTATGAACATAATTGTCTCTAATCGGATCATGTACTTTAATACAATTTCACATACTTAAACTCTTGCTTAAACATTTCGGGTAGCTGTTTGCCTTCGCAGCTAGGCTGTGCAGGCAGAGAGCTACCCTTATTATGCGTGTGCTTCATAACCCCTTATCACATTGCACCATGTAGCCCCTTATACACATTGCACCAGGTAGCCCCTTATACACATTACACCAGCTAGAGCCCATTATACATATTGCGCCAGGTTTCCCCTTATACACATAGCACCAGGTAGCCCCTTAGATACTGTACACTGCACCAGGTAGCCCCTTATACACACTGCACCAGGTAGAGCCTGTTATACACATTGCATCAGGTAGCCCCTTATGCACATTGTGCCAGGTATAGCCCATTATACACACTGCACCAGGTAGAGCCTGTTATACACATTGCATCCGGTAGCTCGTTATGCACATTGCGCCAGGTATAGCCCATTATACACACTGCACCAGGTAGAGCCCATTATACACATTATACCAGGTAGCCCCTTATACACATTGCACCAGGTAGCCCTTTAAATGCATTGCACCAGGAAGCCCCTTATACACACTGTACCAGGTAGAGCCCCTTATACACAATGCACCAGGTAGAGCCCATTATACACATTGGACCAGGTAGCCCCTTTTGCTTACTGCATCAGTTAGCCCTTTGTACACATTGTGCCAGGTAGCCCCTTATACACATTGCTGCAGGTAGAGCCTCTTATACACATTGCACCAGGTACAGCCCATTATAAACACTGTGCCAGGTAGCCCCTTATTCACACTGTGCCAGGTAAAGCCTGTTATACACATTGCACCAGGAATCCCCTTCAACACATTGCACCAGGTAGCCCCTTATACAGATTTTGACAGGTAGCCCCTTATACACATTGTGCCAGGTAGCCCCTTATACACATTGTGCCAGGTAGCCTATTATACACATTGCTACAGGTAGAGCTCATTATAATTACTGCACCAAATAACTCCTTATACACATTGCGCCAGGTAGCTCCTTAAACACATTGTGCCAGGTAAAGCCTCTCTAGAGAGAGAGAGACAGACAGACAGACAGAGAGTGTGTGTGTGTTTGTATATGTGCATGTGTATGTATATCTGTGTGTATATGTGCATGTGCCAAATACTCACCACCCAGAGCGCCGCAGCAGTAGGTCATCTGCCAACTTTCTCAAATCACTTCTGTGGATGTGAGTAGCGTTGGGGGTGGGGTGGCAGACAGCTGGGGGGTGGAGTGCAGGCAGCAGGGGGCAGACACTGTGGAAGGGGCAGAGTGCAGCTTCCGGCCAGCAGGAGACAGCCAGCGGGGGTGGGGGTGGTCAGTGGGAGGTGGGCATGCAGTATTACTGTGTGTTGGTTTTAGGTTCGTGTAGCAGCCAGGTGCACGCAACTTAGATGGTGCTGGTGGGGTGACTGCAGCCACACCCTCAGGCTGCAGCAACTCGGGCACCCGCCCTGCTTTGGGGTCTTTTGACGACGAGCTGTAAACTTAAATCTTTTGACCAAAATATGAACAAAAACTCTGCTTTTATTTGCTAGATATGCAAGATTTGCAATATATTATACTGTATGAGAGAGAGAGAGAGAGAGAGAGAGATAGAGAGAGAGAGAGAGAGAGAGAGAGAGAGAGAGAAGAGGCGCTGTCTAGGATGTCTGGGTTGTTGTTTTTCCAAAAACCTAGGTAATCTATGACAGTTTACCCTATAACAGCATGTGACATAAATTCACAAATACCATATGGGGGATGTAGTTATGTGACTGGCGGTCAGGAGACATATGGTCACATAAGCGCCCCCTACATCCTGCCCCCTCACAATCCCGACCAACAAACAGGGACTATTCCAGTGGCCCCGCATGGGGCTTGTGGCGCTACCCCCCCCCCCCCCCACCCGCCGGCATTCTGCTTCTGGGATTCCGCATACCACACCCCAATATAGTTAATAAAACATATATAAAAACAAATAAACTATTATATACTTGCAAGAACATTTCTCGTAATCTCTTTGGTCACAGATTACTTAAAAGTTTGTCATTATAATAATAATCTTATATAGCGCTCTTCCTCCAACAATACTCAAGGTTCTTCATATAAGGAGAGAGTTAATTCCCAATAGGTAGTATAAAACAGTTAATGGAACAATCTCATCCAACATGGAAAATAGCCGCAGGTTTCAAGTCTGCTGTAAATAACTTGAGCTGCAATATTGATATCATAGAAACATAGAATTTGACGGCAGATAAGAACTACTTGGCCCATCTAGTCTTATCAGCTTATAACTCTTTTCAGGGACATTTGAGGTATATCTTACCTGCAAATATGATCATGATAATATTTGCATCGTTCTGAGTAGTCTCTCCTATATCTGTCCATACAGTATGTTCCCCATTGCCAGAGAGCATACCTTTATGCAGTATCGGACTGGGGCATGAAGGGCCCATCGGGGGAATGCAGTGATGGGGACCCATACTTAGGGGTGTGGTCAGCCTACAAAGGGGGTGTGGCCAACATCCACAGAGGCTTGAAATACACAATAGACTTGTGCAGTGTAATGCAACATATCTACCATGTATAATACAAGTGCACAGTCTGAAACCTGATCCCTAGAGGAAGGAGTGGGGCCCCAGGCAATGGGGCTCACCGGTGGTTTCCCCTGTACCCCTGTGGGCCAGTCCGACCCTGCCTTTGTGGCAGAGTCCAGATTATCAAAAAGGGCTTCCGTGAAAGTTGGAGAGAATGAGATTCTCCAAATATGATGTCACTTAACCCAAAACACTGACACATTTCTCTACATCTTTCAAGGGGTTGTTTCTTCAGAGGAATGACCACTCATTCTCTCCATATTAATTTATCTAGCTCCTCCAATAAATCACGTTTTAGTTGGTATCATAAATTATGATGTATATTGATTTTGGAAGGCATACATCCGTGTTCCAGACCTCAAGTTCATGGCTGTTTCGGAACTCTCCAACATATTTTTCATATGTATCAATAACGAGTTCACACAAGGTAGTATTGTAAAACCATATACTGTATGTTTATAACTTTTACTTAAGCAGTCTGCCCAATAGTAAGCATGCAAATATATATTACATCTCTGGCAAATAAATTGTAAGTGGTTTCAATAAAAACATAACTATTTGTCTAATTTTCCCTATTCTTCATTTATTTTTTATTTTATTTTATTATTTAATCAATGACTTTAATTATATTTTATTTAGTCCATTGCAACTGTTGTTAGGAGAAAAGCTACTATACATGTCCCATATATGATTTTGCATAATCATATGATATATTATACATACGTAAATATATGCATAAACATGGTAACCAATAGAACACTCATACCTGTTCACAATGACACACTTGTTTTAATTTCATCCACATTAGAATAAAGCATAGTAAAAGTAGCTATGGAAAGTGATGAGATAATCTAAACGTCATAACTAACACAAAGCAAAATACAAATATGAACATTCTACATCATAAAAATGCAATAATATTATTTATAATATATCTAAATATTTCAGACATTATTCAACTATACAATCTCACTGAGACCCAATGGCATCAAAGTTTGTAGAACAAATGTATTTGCTAGCAACTATTTCTTGCCGGAATCATTGCTACTGTACCTATCAAAGTTATTACAGACCTGCAATGATAGACTGCCTTGTGTATATAAATATACAGTTAAGGGCCCCAACAGTGCACTTATATATCCCTTTAGCGGCCCTCAAATTTATCCATATTGTACATGGTACCAGCTGCATGGCAGTATTAATGTCATATATGTAAAGACTGTTAGGGCTGGATATGAGGAATCTGCTTTCCACTCTGGTGTCAATCTTCAGTAGCACAATTGTTCTTCCTGTTCTCTACAAATACATGAAAATATAACCCAAAGTAGGTGCTATTATTATGTAGTATAGGAGCATCAAGAAGACACCTTGCTGTAGCTGGTGGATTATTATATGTTGGCAAATCTATGTTACCGAGATCTCTGCATTACTATTATCATGTAAGATGCAAGTCTATTTTGTTGGTCCATTGCAGTGTGCTTGGGGATTTTTTTTTTCTTGAACAGCCCTAGGGGTGGTACATCTTTCTTTTCAATTTCATTAATCATCTTTTAAACAGTAGAGTCATGTGCTGATGCTGTTCATGTAGATAGCATTTGTTTTCCAACTATGTCGTAGTATAAGACACTGTTCCACTGGGAAATCAGGACGTTAAGAAATAATGACACTTGTTATTAAACCCTAGAGGTAAAAAGACAAACAAAATATTAATAGAACATGTTTTATTCTCTTCAGTAAACATAGATCTGAGTAATTATATTTACAGTCTTTTACTGTGCTAGGTTATTTTCTGTCATGGTGTGAAGTTAATAACGGAAAAAGTATTATCTGGTAATGATGTTAACAGTAATATAATGTCAAGAGTTTTAAATTTATGTTTAGAGGCTGTTTTCATGAGAATTAATAAAATACCAACAATATATTATACTAAAACACAGCGCTTGCTACCACCAAAAAAAGGTTTATATATATATAAAAATATCCAAAAAAGATTCCTGCGTCTCCCACCGGTGACACTGTATCACCAAAGGTAAACAATATAGAAAAAGATAGTATACACTATCAAGGGAGCGCTTAAATCGTATTGGATTTTAAATATATTTATTTTATTTTGTTCATATTCCAACATAAAACATAAAACCATATGTAGATACAAATTCATATATGAAAAGATATATATATTCAAATACTCCGATCCACATACAATATCCACATACAAGAACTCATATAAAATTGCCCTTTAAAAATATTATATAAAAAGTGTCCATGAGTTGTCTTCTGTATATATACTTGATAGCAATTGCTACATGAACAGCTGTTCCTTGTAAATACCGGAATATAAAGTGCAGTTTATTGATTTTGGCCACTTTAAACAAATTATTAGAGTTATCAGGGGGAGAGCGCTGTGTATTGAACTGTCCACAGCGGTATGCTACGACCCCAATTAGTATAATGTCATATTGAAACTCTTTAGCCGGAATAAGGGTATAGATCAGTAGCTTCACTCGCTTGTGAGCTTATTTGTTGCTAACAGCAACTGTCTAGCAACAGTATATATCACTGGTTACTCACGGCTGAAGCGGCTTTGAGATAGACAGGGTGCGGACCTCCTTTGCTCGGTCTCGCTGTAGCCTTTGCCCTGTTTGTAAGTTTTCCGGTGCTCACTGGAACTGGATAGCAGCGGGCAGTAACTTGCAGGTGCTGGTGCCTTCCTTACGCGTTTCTCCGCTAAACAGGCTGGCGGTTTCGTCAGAGGATAGAGTTACTGCCCGCTGCTATCCAGTTGCTAGACAGCACAGGGGTGGAGTGCATCGCCGATACTATTTAACACAGCGGACTCCCCCTGTTAGCAACAAATAAGCTCACAAGCGAGTTAAGCTACTGATCTATACCCTTATTCCGGCTAAAGAGTTTCAATATGACATTATACTAATTGGGGTCGTAGCATACCGCTGTGGACAGTTCAATACACAGCGCTCTCCCCCTGATAACTCTAATAATTTGATCAAAGTGGCCAAAATCAATAAACTGCACTTTATATTCCGGTATTTACAAGGAACAGCTGTTCATGTAGCAATTGCTATCAAGTATATATACAGAAGACAACTCATGGACACTTTTTATATAATATTTTTAAAGGGCAATTTTATATGAGTTCTTGTATGTGGATATTGTATGTGGATCGGAGTATTTGAATATATATATCTTTTCATATATGAATTTGTATCTACATATGGTTTTATGTTTTATGTTGGAATATGAACAAAATAAAATAAATATATTTAAAATCCAATACGATTTAAGCGCTCCCTTGATAGTGTATACTATCTTTTTCTATAGAATTAATAAAATATTCACCCTTTGTAAGTAATACACTAATACTTTTTATTGCCATTTGTGATAAAATAAGAGCTCTTATATGTTTAGATTATCAGTTAGTATAAGAAATAATCATTGTTATCCTCTCAAAAGGAAAAAAAAGAATATACTGTAATTCTGAGAATGTCTTATATCACTGCTGGATATTACTAAGTGTTTGCATAGAGTCTAAATAAAGGTTATTATTTCAGAATATTGGCATTCAGGTAGTGCTGTATGCTTTTGCATAACAGAAAAAGACATGAAATTCGCATTTACTTGCATATGTTCAGTCAGATTTCAAAATTAGTTCAGCTATAGATCCTTAACATACAGTACTGTATGTGCCAGCTTTACAGGAGTAACAAGTGTGAGAGTGTCACAAGTACAGTGGTACTAGAATGTTTGCAAGCCCTTTAGAAATTGTTTTATGTGTGCAAATATGTGACCTTAAATTTGGATTTGTTAAAGTGGTGGAACATGTGCGTGGTGGGCACAGGTACAAAAATATGCACTGGGCCACCCGCCTCCTCCCCACCACAAGTTCACAATATGGAACACAGTAGAGGGTGATCAGAAGCGGCAGTGGGTGGCAGGGAAAGGGAGAGTGTGGTGGCAAAAGGGCGAAGGTGATGTAGAGAGGCAGAGGGTGATGACATGGAGAGAGAGAGTAGGTTACAGGGAGAGGCAGTAGCTGATGTGAAGTAGGTGATATAGAGAGGGAGAGTGTGACAGAGAGAAAGGGTGATGTGGACAGGCAGAGGGTAACAGGAACAGGGTAACAGGGAGAGGTAGTGGTACACAGGGAGAGGGTGACAGTGAGTAGTAGTGGGTGACAGGGAGAGGGTAACAGGCATAGACAGTGGATGACAGGGAGAGTGTGACAGACGGAGGTAGTGGGCGACAGGGATAGGTAGTGGGTGACAAGGCGAGGCAGTGGGTAAAAGGGAAAGGGCGAGATGTTTAGGCAGAGGGTGACAGGGAGAGACAATGGATGACAGGGAAAGGATAAAAGGGAGGGACAGTGGGTGACAGGGAGAGGGTGTCAGGTATAAACAGTGGTTGACAGGGAGAGGGTGATAAGTACAGTATGTTGCAAAAAATGTATTACAATTAGTTAACCTTGACCGAGAACTGCAGGGTGTGAAAGGTGGCTTCTCTTCTTAACACCAGCCATGAAATCAAAGACAGCCTCAGTTTTGCACAGCTTCAGTACACAGGAAGCAGGATCAGAGGTAAGGGGAGGAGCTGAGTGTAGAGTGGCCCCACCTCCACTTTCTGCCAGCCTGGCCCTTAGACAGTCACAGCAGCAGTGTCCCAAATCACTACTGTAATTTGCTGGGGTAGTCAGGATTGGCGTCGGGCGGCACAGCACTGACAGACCCCTGGAAATAAGCTGGAGACCCCTGCCAATGAGCAGAAAACCCCTTGCAATGAGCATGACATGAGACCCCTGGCAATGAGCATGGAACCCAGAGCAAGAAACCCCTGGCAACGAGCATAAAATCCTTGACAAGGAGCATGAATCCCCTGACAATGAGGCATGGAGTGGGAATGCCGCTGGAGAAGTTAGGAACTTCTCCATAGTATCCTGATCCATGAATAGCGCAAAGCAGAGAAAAGCCTTGTTTTCCGCAGCTGAACACATCTGGATCATATTACAATGGTTAAGGTTATCTTTTCATCCCTTCTATCAGGTTACACACTCATAGCAGAATAAAAGAACATGGATAATGTCATAGTACAGTCATTCTCAAACTGTGCGCCATTGCACCCTGAGGTGCAGGGGTGCCTTGGATAGGTAGTCCAGGACCAATTTGAAATTATTTATGGTCAATGTAATAGGCAAAACCAGTGCTGGTGGCTGTTAATCATAAAATACATGGACAAACAAAAGCAAATCTTGTCCCTCACCACACAACTGAACTTAAGGCTGACACAATTTACTTAACTTAATATTTCTTTCTGAATTTCTCAATAAGAAACTTATAGCCTTGGAGTCCCAGTCCTGGTTGTTAAAATACATGGAAAATATTTACTAGGAGTGTCCCGTATTTTAAAAACCAGCACTGAGCTCATGGACCGGTCCTGTTTCCAAAAATATGGGGGGGGGGGTGAGACGTAGGGGTTTCCCGTAATTTTTAAACCAACACCAGTCTCCACTAGCCAGGGAGGAAATGCTGCAGCTGGGGGACACATTTATATTAGTCCTTGTGGCCTCAGCATCACTCCCCTACTAGTAAGCCATGTCCGGGGTACCCTGGGGGAGTGGGGACCTGCCCCAATATAGAGGCTCCCCCTCCTCCAGGTACCAAAGGGCCAGGTCTGAAGCCTGAGGCTGTCACCAATATTTTTTATTTTGTGCAAGTTTTTATTCTAGAAAACTTGTACACACTTGCACAATGTAATAGCCTCAAACATAAAAATTAGCAGGCTATTACGGTACATTGGGTGAGTTTTGGGACAAACTTTCACCTACTAATGTATGAGAAGGTGATGGTTTGTACTGCAAAAAATCTCACATTTCAATACATCCTGCCTCTAATAGTTAAATGTAAAGTGGACAGTGGAATCATCTTTTGTATTATATGCTGTCTTATAGTTTATATATTTTGGAATATTATATAATGGAGTTTTTGGATGAAATATACAGTATCACAACAGTGTTGTAATGTTTCTATCTCAGACTACAATCAGATGGCAATTATTTGTGAAACCAATATGGTTACCGCCATGTTGTTTTTCCCCCTTTCCCCTTGAAACATGTTCTTGTAACAATGGTACAGACTGAGATTGTGAATACTTGCTGCATTATGATAGTAATGTGATTTTTTTATAATGTTAGTATGTTATTGTAGCTATAATCATAGGCTTGAATGGTTTCCGGATGTTAAAAGGTCGACACCAAATGGTCAACATGCATATGGTCGACATGGTCAAAAGACTACGTATGACAAGAAGAAGGTAGGATCAGTTCGCTCTATGGGCGCATAGGGTAAGGGAGGGAAAACAAAATAAATTACGACTTTCTTTATGTCTAAATTGGTTTCCCATATATTTATACACAGGGTAATTGTCGAAAGGTTATCGGCGTACCCCCACTCACATTGACAGGGGGTAAATCGTGCACATAAAGGTATCTTTATCCTTATTCAATGGAACAGTGATATCAATTCAAATGGATCGAAAGGTCTAGGTATCATACCCCAACTCACACAAGGATGGAAAAGGTGACTCCTATCAAGGTATCTTTTACTGCGTGTCCAGTTATGGCTCCTGATGTGTCACTGCGTCGTAAGTGTCTCATCTACATCTTAAAATGGTGCTGGTATGTGTGCAGTAATTTATTTAACTAGCAATGCACCCTTCACCGTACTTTAATAAATGCGTACCCCTAACTCACACAGTGATAAATTGGGTGACTCCTATAAAGGTATCTTTTGGTGACTATTCACGTTCAGATGTCGTACCACAACTCACAGCTCAATATGTAGAGGAAACTCCCATCAAGGTATCTTTACTGAGTCCGTGCTTTGTCGGCACAGTGAGGCAGAAAACTCTTGAACTCCAAAAATTAGTTTTTATTCCTCAAAAGGTGTAACAGTAATTACCTTTATGTGCACGATTTACCCCCTGTCAGTGTGAGTGGGGGTACGCCGATAACCTTTCGACAATTACCCTGTGTATAAATATATGGGAAACCAATTTAGACATAAAGAAAGTCGTAATTTATTTTGTTTTCCCTCCCTTGCCCTATGCGCCCATAGAGCGAACTGATCCTACCTTCTTCTTGTCATACGTAGTCTATTTTTGGATAAAAGGTGAAATCCATATTGGATCAGTCTGCTCTACAGGCAGCATTTCCCTTGCTCCTTTGCTTGTGTTTCACAAACACCCTCCATTGTCCGACATGGTCAAAAGGTTCAAATGATCGACATGACAATGGTCGACGTATCATATGGTCAACATGAGTTTTTGGGATTTTTTTTAATTTTTAGGATATTACCATCCCTGTGGACTACAATTGGGAATAGCAACCTTGCCCCTAAGCTGTGAGCCATGCACTAATTCGGTGTCCACGTGCTGGAACTAAAGTTTTACACCAAAAGACCATCAAAAACTCATGTCGACCTATTCATGTGTTGAAAACATTTCCATGTCAACCTGTCCACCTTTTTTTTGACCATGTTCACCTTGTGCATGTTGACCATTTGGTGTCGACCTAGACATTGTCGATCCTCTGACTGCCGACCCTTTGATTCATAACTGGCTGGAATCAATGTTTAGGGATGGCTCTGACTGGTTATGAACACTAGATCCCTTAACGACTCCTCTGACATGACTGAAGTAGTCATCTGGGAAGCACATTAAAGTGTAGTTAGGGGTAAGTGTGTTCAATTAAGATCCCAGTTAAAAAACGAAAGAGAGGCTCAACGCAGGCAGCTCTTAGACTGTATCCAGTCCTTGGAAGTGTCTCACAAACAGTCCTTTGACGAGAGGGTGCTGTGTGATCTCACAGAAGCAAGTTTGGCCTTTAAAAAACTCATGCAGGAAAAAAACAAATTTGAATTGGTTATGGACAATAGTATATACCATAATAGCGTAGCGGCATTTCTAAGATGGAGTTTGGATTCCAGGCTTTATGTACTACACAAAGGAGTCATGTGATCTTCCCTCCCCACCACGCACCACATCCCCAAACTATCTCTCTCTCATTATATACCTTCGTTAATGAGGTTGAAAAAAGATAAGATGTCCATTGAGTCCTACACTATTCTGTTTGTATCCATAGGTTCAACCCTAATGACTCAAGTAAAGACTGTGTTTGTTTCTTTCTTTGCTCTCTCACATTATTTCTTGTATTACACACACAACATACCTCCCAACTGTCCCAATTTTCACGGGACAGTCCTGTTCATGGACTGTCCCGCTGTCCCACCCGTTGCCACAGTGTCCCGTCATGGGGGAGTACCAGTTGAAAGACCCACTGTCACGCTGCTCTGCTCAGGTGAATAGACGCTGTGTGCATACATACAGTGTCTATTCACCAACAGAGAGGAACAGGGGGCATGGCTAGCAGCTCACACTGCGATGTCCATGCCGCCAAAGTGCCAAAAATGGGGGCATGGCTCGCGATCACGGCACTAATCACGAGGCCACGTCCTCTAATTTCAGAGGCATGACGGAGGCATGCATACAGGGTTGGACTGGCCCACCGCGGTACTGGGGAAACCCCTGGTAGACCCACTGTCTGAAGGCCCCACCTCCACCTCTAGTGATCAGGTTCCAGACTGTGCATTTGAATTAAACATTATACAAAGTTACTTTATACTGCAGAAGACTATAGTGTACATTATCATGCATGCACTAGCAGTATTTAATTTATAAATTTATCAAGGGGCCCAGGCTATGTACTCTCTAATGGTTAGCCAAACCTCTGTGGCAGCTGGCCACACCCCCTCTGGAGACTGGCCACACCCCTAAACATGGGCCCCTACCACTGCATTAACCTGATGGGCCCTTCATACCCCAGTCCAACACTGCATGCGCAGATGTCCCTCCTTAGGAGTTCAAGAATTTGGAATGTATGACACACACACACATATATATAGTTAAAAAAGTGAACTATTGGATTGTATTTGACAACATGACAATACTGTTTTATAGTATATACTGTAATATATGTGAACTTTATTGTTAATGAAAATACACTTTACTACATCCTGCGTGCAGTCTTTCCTAATGATTTATTGCCTTGTTTGTAAGTTATTAAAATGTGTATAATTAGTTATTAATGAACATGTTAATAAATTATATAAATAGTACAGTATATTTGTTTTTAGAATATAATATTAATAGAGGGAAGAAAATAATCTATCTATCTATCTATCTATCTATCTCCAGTGTAATTAATACCCCTTTTCCACTGTAGCACGGATCGCAGCCGTGTCGCCTGACACGGCTGCGACCCGTGGTACATCCTCCTTTCACACAGCGCTCACCAACCCGGCATATTGCCGGGTTGGTGACGCTGCTAGTGACGCGGCAGGAGCGGCGCTGGGAGATCACATGATCTTCCAGCGCCGCCCTCCCATACACTGTGAACGGGAGCCGTGTCGCCTCGACACAGCTCCCGTTCACACTACACAGCTTACCGGGATGAACACGTGTTCAACCCGGCAAGCTACCCGGGTAGGATTCCCGGATCACTTGATCCGGGAATTTGCAGGGGGACCCTTTTCCACTAGGAAAAACACGGGTAAATGCGCGCCCCCGCACATTTACCCGTGTTTTAAAAGCTAGTGGAAAAGGGGTATAAGTTTAGATTTCAGAAGCATGCTACTTCTTATTTGTGAATATTGCTTCCTGTGCATAACATTTTGTTTTTGAACTATAAATACAATTTAGTGAAGGTAGTATTTGCTGTACTTTAATGAAAAAAACCCGAGCTCTGATTGATTTTAATATTGCTATGAAGCATTGAAGAAGTGAGCTTTATTTGGTTTGCTATTATGTTACTACTGTAATGCCCTTTTGTCCTGAGCTGACTTTCATTATATTTTCACACCATTTAAATGTTTTATTAAGTCTTCCAGGATGTTTAATACATTGCAGTGTCCGGCTTTGAGGACAGAACTAGCGGGCTTACAGATTACTTTTATAATGTTCATTCAAACAAAGGTTAAAAATAAGATAAGTAATATAGTGAAAACAGGATGAGAATAAAAAAGAGTAACTATCTGTGTTATGTAGCTTTCTAAACAGGCAATAAAGAATCATCAGCTGAATGTGGCCACACTCACTCTACTTGTTATGGGCTGAAGAACAAATGATTCCTTATAAGCGGGGAGATGTGCAAGATATAGAGAGTACGGTATGGATATATTTCATACATTGGCGTTTCTATAATGGGTGCAGTGTGTGCGAGGCACACGGGCCCCCAGGTCCAGGGGGGCCCTCCCCGCGCACACTGCACCCATTTGCTTAATACTTACCTCTCTGAAGTCCCCCGTCGAAGCCATCCCTTTTCGGCAATGCAATAGAGTTTGAACACTAGGGGGAACAAACTCTATTGCGCCTGCTGAAAACTCCAGGAAAGATGGCACGGTGGCCATTTTTCCGGAGTTTCGCGCATGCGCATTAGCAAAATCTTTGGGAAGATGGCCGCCACGCTGTGTTCTCAGAGGTTTGCGCATGCGCAATAGGGTCTGTTCTCAGACTCTATTGCCGCTGCCGCAGAGAAGGATAGCACCGCCGGGGGACTCTGGACAGGTAAGTATTAAATCCTGTGCATCAGTCAGAGAGGAGGTGGCCCCTGAAGCAGAAGGCTGCACACGGGCCTCCTCCTCTCTTAAAATGCCCCTGATTTCATATATGCATAACACAAAATAAGATAAGATATAGGGCCTTTTTCAGGATCAGTTACAGTTTTGCTAAATTAACAAAACTGCAACTGCTTGCAAACGCATGCTGAGGGCATCTCAACACAGGATAAGGCTGCCCAGCATGCAAAAGGGCACCAGCAATGCGATTACATTGCTGAATATGGGACGCCCCCTGCCAGTGCAGCCTGGCTATGAAGGCAGACAATCCACCACCATTTTCCCCCGTTGCAGCGGTCACATGTGACATCACACGGATGCCCCGAAAAAGGGCCTGTCCTGTCCCACCCCCATTTTTGCAACAACACCCCCTGCAATTTCACGTTGCCACCTCCAACTGCCCCGCGAACATCTCTGCCTGTTAATCAGGCAGAGATGTCTGTATTACTGACTGCGTGCGCAATAGGCTGCAGTACAGCAAGATGCGATAACATCGCTGATCCAGGGAGGGTCCATAACCCAAGCCCTACATTCGTTTCTTCAATACTTACCTCTCAGGAGTTTTGCGTCTACAGTGGCACTGAAGCATAATCATTGGGAAAATGGCACGGTGGCCATTTTTCCTGGCATTTTGCTAAGTAGGGAAATCATTGGGAAAATGGCTAATGTCAATGTACAATTTCCCGGAGACATTTACATGTGCAGGAGACTGGCACGAAGTCTACTATCTCTCACTAATTCTTTGCAGGTTATAGAGATGGGGGCCCGGATGGAAACTTCACATGGCCCCCCTCCCTGTCTTATTACACCCCTGTACACACATGCCTATGCTCCTGAAAGGACCAGGAGATTTTTTTTCAGCATTCATAGGGGGATATTCAATTGTTTGAAAAGTCAGTTAGGTGTCTTTTTTTCCCCTATCTAATAGACAGGGAAAAACAGACAACCAACCGACTTTTCAAACATTTAAATCTCCCCCCCCCCCCCCCAAGTCTTCCTGAAGAGTAGAGAAGCTTCTAGGATCTGTTCTGCCTTCCTAGTAGAGTAGGTGGTCTTGAGGCTTGATTATGCAATTTGCCTCATTGTTGCCCAGCCACTCACTGCTGAACAGCACAAATGACGACACTGGGCAGAAGAAGCAGAGCTGCCATACTCTGATTTTTAGTATCACACCAAATCACCTCCCATCAAGTATGAAGTCCTATCAGGCTTGGAATGGCCCACAGGGGTACGGGGGAAACCACCGGTGGGCCCCACTGCCCGGGGCCCCCCACCTCCTGCTCTAAGGATCAGGTTCCAGACTGTGCACGTGAATTATACATCATACATATGATACCTTATACTGGACTATGGTGTATTTTCTACAGTGCATTGCTGTTATTAATCTGTTATTAATCTGGCACATTATCATGCATGCAGCAGCTGAATTTACTGTATATATTTATAAAGGGGCCCAGACGTTGCACTCTCTAAAGGTCAGTCAAACCAATGATGTGGCAGGCCACATCCCCTCTGCGGACTGGCCACACCCCTAAACATGGGCAACTACCATTGCATTTCCCCGGTGGGCTCTACATGCCCCAGTCCGACACTGGGGTATATTTACTTAAATCGTAATTTCCCGTTTGAGGTCAAAGTTCAATCACGAATGACATCGAAAGTGTAAATATGCAACTTTTTGAATTTATTACAACTAATTTACTAAGCTGCCGTATTCTGCATTTTCGGTTTTACCGATGTCGATGTCATTCGTTTTTTTAGGCAGTGTTTTACGTGAGTGACTTGTAAAACCCTGCCGACTTTAATACAATGAATCTCGGCCGGATCTGAGAGATCCGTGCTGGGCTTCATTGTGCACCTTGTAAAAGTAAAAAAACATGGTTAAAATTAAAAAAAAAATTGCGTGGGGTCCCACCTCCTAAGACAAACCAGCCTCGGGCTCTTTGAGCCGATTCTGGTTGCAAAAATATGGGGAAAAAAAATTATAGTGGTTCCCCCATATTTAAACAACCAGCACCGGGCTCTGCGCCTGGTCCTGGTTCCAAAAATACGGGGGACAAAAAGCGTAGGGGTCCCCCGTATTTCTGAAACCAGCACCGGGCTCCACTAGCCAGATACATAATGCCACAGCCGGGGGACACTTTATATAGCTCCCGGCGGCCCTGGCATTACATAACCAACTAGTCACCCCTGGCCGGGGTACCCTGGAGGAGTGGGGACCCCTTCAATCAAGGGGTCCCCCCCCTCCAGCCACCCAAGGACCAGGGGTGAAGCCAGAGGCTGTCCCCCCCATCCAAGGGCTGCGGATGGGAGGCTGATAGCCGTTGTGTAAAAAAATGAATATTGTTTTTAGTAGAAGTACTACAAGTCCCAGCAAGCCTCCCCCGCAAGCTGGTACTTGGAGAACCACAAGTACCAGCATGCGGAGGAAAACCGGGCCCGCTGGTACCTGTAGTACTACTACTAAAAAAATACCCCAATAAAAACATAAGACACACCTTGAAAGTATAACTTTAATACATACATACACACCTCCATATACACATACTTACCTTATGTTCACACGAGGGTCGGTCCTCTTCTCCATGTAGAATCCATGGTGTACCTGTGGAAAAAATTATACTCACAAAATCCAGTGTAGAAGGCTCTTCTTCTTGTAATCCATTTGTAATCCACGTACTTGTCAAAATAAAAAAACGGACACCCAACCTCGCACTGAAAGGGGCCCCATGTTTTCACATGGGACCCCTTTCCCCGAATGCCAGGAACCCCCTCTGACTTAAGTCTAAGAGGGTTCCATCAGCCAATCAGGGAGCGCCACATTGTGGCACCCTCCTGATTGGCTGTGTGCTCCTGTACTGTATGACAGGCGGCACACGGCAGTGTTACAATGTAGCGCCTATGTGGTCAGCGGTTGACCGAAAGTAACCTCACCGCTGACCACAAAGGTTTCCACCATTGGTTACAATGGAGCGCATAGGCGCTACATTGTAACACTGCCGTGTGCCGCCTGTCATACAGTACAGGAGCACACAGCCAATCAGGAGGGTGCCACAATGTGGCGCTCCCTGATTGGCTGATGGAACCCTCTTAGACTTAAGTCAGAGGGGGTTCCTGGCATTCGGGGAAAGGGGTCCCATGTGAAAACATGGGGCCCCTTTCAGTGCGAGGTCGGGTGTCCGTTTTTTTATTTTGACAAGTACCTGGATTACAAATGGATTAAAAGAAGAAGAGGCTTCTACACTGGAGTATGTGAGTATAATTTTTTCCACAGGTACCCCATGGATTCTACATGGAGAAGAGGACCGACCCTTGTGTGAACATAGGTAAGTATGTGTATATGGAGGTGTGTATGTATGTATTAAAGTTATACTTTCAAGGTGTGTGTCTTATGTTTTTATTGGGGTATTTTTTTAGTAGTAGTACTACAGGTACCAGCGGGCCCGGTTTTCCTCCGCATGCTGGTACTTGTGGTTCTCCAAGTACCAGCTTGCGGGGGAGGCTTGCTGGGACTTGTAGTACTGCTACTAAAAACAATATTCTTTTTTTTACACAACGGCTATCAGCCTCCCATCCGCAGCCCTTGGATGGGGGGGACAGCCTCGGGCTTCACCCCTGGTCCTTGGGTGGCTGGAGAGGGGGAGATTCCTTGATTGAAGGGGTCCCCACTCCTCCAGGGTACCCCGGCCAGGGGTGACTAGTTGGTTATGTAATGCCAGGGCCGCCGGGAGATATATAAAAGTGTCCCCCGGCTGTGGCATTATGTATCTGGCTAGTGGAGCCCGGTGCTGGTTTCAGAAATACGGGGGACCCCTACGCTTTTTGTCCCCCGTATTTTTGGAACCAGGACCAGGCGCAGAGCCCGGTGCTGGTTTTTTAAATATGGGGGAACCTCTATCATTTTCCCCCCCATATTTTTGCAACCAGGACCAGCTCAAAGAGCCCGAGGCTGGTTTTGCTTAGGAGGGGGGACCCCACGCATTTAAAAAAAAAAAAAAAAAAAAATCACTTTCCAATCCCCTTCCCACTGATAAACATGCACGGATCTCATGGATCCGTGCATGCCTATCCAAACACGGGATAAAAAAGCAGGTCTGTTTTTATTTAGCACTTTTTCACGATTTGTATTTCTGCACGGCAGTGTTTGGCTATTATCGGCAGTGTTTGTGATTTGCACTTTTTAGTAAATTACCGATTTCTACCAAATTGCAGGCGTATTTGACCGATGGTGTATTGATTCGTGATTTTTTCCTAGGACTTCCAAAATATTACGAATGCCCTCATCACTGCCGAGATGTTTGCTTAGTAAATTACCGAAATGACACTTTGAAGAAAAAACGGCATCTCGGTCAAAATCGGGACCTTAGTAAATATACCCCACTGTGTCCTATCATTGTACGTGAATGCGCCTAATTTGCCTCTCCAATCTCAAGAGATGCAAAAGTCAGTTAAACACAACTCAAAAATTCATCATAAGCAGCAACCATGTGCAGTGCAATTACATACACTACAATCATCCCACTTTTGGTGGGACTGTCCTGCTTTTGGTGGGACAGTCTGGTTTTTTGTCCACTATCCTGCCATTCCACCCAAAAGCAGCTGAGGTTGTCAAGGTTGAGGGAGCATTTTTTTCTCACTGCTACTCTGCTGTTCAAGGCATCTAAACACTTTTAGGAATGAGTCTGATGGCAGCCAAGCAGTTCGGAGAGCACTGGGTATGCCCCCAGAGTGTCTGAAAAGAGGCATGACATGAGGTCATACCGCCTTCTAGTGAGGACATGCCTCTTTTTTGGCTGCGTGCAGGAAGTACTTGATTCAGACTTGTATATATTGGGAGTATGCAATTAGTTTTAGGTGAAGCACAAAATTGCACTGTGCAAACAGATGTTTATAGGTACAGTATCTTCTTTATTGCAAGAGGGTCAATCATTATAAAATAACTTTGCAAAAGAACATTTACAATACAGTAGGGCTACCATCACCATTAACAGGTCACCATTTATTGCCATTCGTGCTCGTTTAACATCTTGTTAAACCTAGACAATATTGTTTTACATTTTAAACACTGCTGTCAGTTGTCCGAAAAAACTCCATTAATAACTCTGCATGTCGGCTTTATTTGTCGGTCAAATGTGGCAATTTTCAAGTCTTTTTATTTAGAGTGAAATTGGAAAAAGCTTCTAAAACTGCAGAAAGATCTTTTTAATTAAAATAGTTCTGGTATCACAGACGAGGTTTTAGATTAAGACATCTTCATTTAACAGTTTCCTCCTTCCATTTACATCACAAATTGTTCTCATTTCCTGATAAGAATGCCATACAAACATGTCTTTAATTACTTTTATAATTAGGAAACTACTTAAGTGTTAATGGGATTCTGCCATGGTATGCTGGTATTTTTATTCTTGTTAGGAGTTGTTCATCTTGCCCTATCCCGCTGACTTGCCAGGAAATACTACATGAATACTTTTTGTATTCTAACTAACAGGAGCGGGTGTACCAATGTTACTTATGAATAGGCTTACCTTACTATACCTTTAAACCAGGATACTCATGCATTACACAGGTTCTGTGGCTGGCTGACTTCAAGCCTGCATTTCACCTGGTTTAATCAGCCACAGAACCTGTGTAATCCATGAGCGTCACGGTTTAAAGAATATCATGGTAATCCTACTTATGAGTCTCTTCACAATAATATAAGAACCTTCCAAAAAGTAACATGGTCAGCCAGCCTTCTAGAAAAATGCACCACTGCTACATTTAGCCTCTCTTCTGCCTAGCAGCACACCCAGGGTCGGACTGGCCCACAGGGGTACAGGGGAAACCACCAGTTGGCCCCACTGCTTGTGGGCCCACCCCCTTCTCTAGGTAACATGTTTCAGACTGTGCACTTGAATTACATGTTACATTATACTATACAGGACACATTTTTTATATTAAAATCTTATTTTAATATAAAAAATAAATCCTCAGCCACTTTTCCTGTGTTAAAGGAACTAAATACCCTATTTGAAGAACCATGGGTTAATCCTGATAGGTAATTTCAAATCCCTAAATGGTTGTTATCATCCTTTCCTTTTCCTCCTGAGGATAGAAAAAAATGGGTAAATCCACCGATAGTGGATTCATCAGTATCTCACGGAAAATTGTATTGCCTGTCCCGGGTGCAGCCTCCCTAAAAGACGCTGCTGACCGCAAAATTGAGACTACGCCGTAATCTTTGTATACAGCTGCGGGGGTGGCCCAGAGACCCTCTATAGCAGGGGTGGGCAATTATTTCAGCTGAGGGGCCGCTTAACACTTCCAGTGCATATTCGAGGGCCACACACAAGGGCGGGGACTAATATGAATGACAAATATTTGTAGGAGTAAGTCCTGGGCTGCGCAGAGACTGCACAAAGTAGATTTTTGCAGCTCTGCGTACACATACGATCGTACACTTGCACGGGTGAATTTACACTCCTCCTGGGGGCGGCGACTACCCGAACGCAGGACAGCAAAATTTGCAGCACAGTGATCAGATCTGAATCAGCCCCTTAGTCAGCAGTTGCTGCAAAATGAGACCCGTTATAGGGCCCAATTCAGACCCGGTCGCTGCTGTGTATTTTCGCACAGCGGGTGATCGGGTCTGAACTGCGCATGCATTGCAGTGCGCAGGCACATCGGTCTGCCGCGCTGGGGAGCGTCAGGCAGTGATGGGATGGTGCGAACAAAGCGATCGCACAGGCGATCGCAAGGTGATTGACAGGAAGAGGCCGTTTGTGGGTGGCAACTGACCGGTTTAGAGGAGTGCACGAAAAATGCAGGAGGGACCAGGCGTTTGGAGGGAGGGTTTCTGACGTCAGCTCCGGCCCCGATCATCGCACTGGAAGAGTAAGTCCTGGGCTGTGCAGAGACTGCACAAACTTCTGTTTCTGCAGCTCTCCTGCACATGCGATCGCTCCCCTGCACAGCGATTACCCCCTCCCCCTGTAGGTGGCGACTACCTGATCGTAGCAGTGCAAAAATCACACCCTAGCGATCAGGTCTGAATTAGGCCCATAGTTATATATATATATATATATATATATATATATATATATATAACTATAAAAACACAGTATTATATATATATGAAAAAAACAAGGGGGAGGGACAAGCGCCTAATAGTGCAGTATCTTCACACCGAATTAGGTTGTGTATAGTGTCTTATCTATAGGTAATATGCGTACCAGAAGTATGATCTATAGTGGGCACATCAAATGTTTTTAGTATTTTTCACCGCAATTGGTCCCCAGATTGGACGTCAATGTGGATGTTCTCTCAATCATCAGTTTGCAAATGCACCGGTCAGAATATGAACACCAAACAGCTTTTAAATATGAACTTTTTGTCAAGAGCGGCTTTCCTTCGTATGTTTAGAGAGTGGCGGACTTCATGTATTGCCGTGTGTAGATAAATATATCACAGGCTAAAAAATATGTAGGTTTTAATTCATAAAAAGGAAACATAAAAAATATATATTCTCAAAGAAAGAGTTCATAAAGCTTATCTGGATAGTCCAGGATTTTTTCCGTGGTCCGGGGTATATCCACCATAGACACTCCTGAGGAAGCCTTTTATAGGTGAAACGCGTTGAGGACCTGTTCTGAACCCCCTTGACTCAGACTTACACGGTGGATATACCCCGGACCACGGAAAAAATCCTGGACTATCCAGATAAGCTTTATGAACTCTTTCTTTGAGAATATATATTTTTTATGTTTCCTTTTTATGAATTAAAACCTACATATTTTTTAGCCTGTGATATATTTATCTACACACGGCAATACATGAAGTCCGCCACTCTCTAAACATACGAAGGAAAGCCGCTCTTGACAAAAAGTTCATATTTAAAAGCTGTTTGGTGTTCATATTCTGACCGGTGCATTTGCAAACTGATGATTGAGAGAACATCCACATTGACGTCCAATCTGGGGACCAATTGCGGTGAAAAATACTAAAAACATTTGATGTGCCCACTATAGATCATACTTCTGGTACGCATATTACCTACAGATAAGACACTATACACAACCTAATTCGGTGTGAAGATACTGCACTATTAGGCGCTTGTCCCTCCCCCTTGTTTTTTTCAGATTAATTTGTCACTAAACCTAGTGACACTTTGAAGGACTGAGCTGCCACCCATAGGAAAACCCTAGGGAACTAAAGTGCAAGTCAATCAACTCAGAACTCTCTCTTCTTTGAATTTAAAAACTGAGAAGGAAAGTAGCGCACCAACTGATTTCTATTATATATATATATATATATATATATATATATATAAATATAACTATAAAGACACACACACCAGGGCCGAAACTAGGATTTTTGTCACCCGGGGCAAGGTAGTCATTTGACACCCCGGAAATAAAAAAAAAAATTTTTTTTTTACAATAAAAAAATAAAAAAAAATAAACATTTTAAAATAAATAAATAAATGAATAAAAATATTATATATATATATATATATATATATATCTCTCTCTTTCAGAACTTTTTTACCTGAAAAATTGCCTTTTCTAACATAAATTTCATATCCAGGAAAAAGTGTCCCCATTTTACAGAGTACGACAGACAGGTGTCCCCATTTTACACATTGCGGCAGGCACGTGCCCCCATTTTACACATTGCGGCAGGAAAAAGTGTCCCCATTTTACACATTGCGGCAGGCACGTGTCCCCATTTTACACAGTACGCTGGCAAGTGTCCCCATTTTACACATTGCGGCAGACACGTGTCCCCATTTTACACAGTACGACAGGCAAGTGTCCCCATTTTACACATTGCGGCAGACAGGTGACCCCATTTTACACATTGCGGCAGACAGGTGTCCCCATTTTACACATTACGGCAGGAAAAAGTGTCCCCATTTTACACATTGCGGCAGGAAAAAGTGTCCCCATTTTACACATTGCGGCAGGAAAAAGTGTCCCCATTTTACACATTCCGGCAGGTGGTGGGGAGAGGGAGGGAGAGAGAGAGAGAGAGAGAGAGAGAGAGAGAGAGGGAGGTAGGGAGAGGGGCTGACTTACATTTGAAGCGGTTCTCGCCGCTCTTCAGCCGCCTCTCCCTCCTCGTCTGCGCGGCTCCCTCTTCTCCCTCCTCCCGAGTGCCCAGCTCGGGGGGGCGGGGTTTCGTGGAATGACGCGTTTGCGTCGTGACGTCACGACGCAATCGCGTCATTCCGCGAAACCCCGCCCCCCCGAGCTGGGCACTCGGGAGGAGGGAGAAGGGGGTTTCAAAGTACAAAGAAGTGCCGCGGCGGGCGCCCCGTGCGGTTGCACGGCTCGCCCGCCGCAAGAAACGGCACTGGCGCATAGGGAGAGGGTGTTAGTGGGTCTCGGCGCCCCCTCCAATCCGGCGCCCAGGTCGCCTGCCCCCCTAGCCCTAGTTTCGGCCCTGCACACACCACAATATACATTACACCGCATACGTAGTTTTTTACAGGCAAAATACAAATGTCTAAAAAACACATCCAGTAATAAAAAAATAAAAATAAAAAACTGCTGAAAACAAACAAACAAACAAACAAACAAACAGCATCCTGTGTAATGCTGTTATCAATCATATTCACAGCTGGTTACTAGCTCCCCCCACCCGCTTGCCTGAACCCACATAGCAGTCTCAAACCTCCCCTCTCCCTTAAACCCATATAGCAGTCTCTACCCCCCTTCCCCCACCCCTGAACCCATATAGCAGTCACTACCCCCCTTCACCCCCTCCCCTGAACCTATACAGCAGTTTCTACCTCCCTTCCCCTGAACCTATACAGCAGTCTCTACCCCCCTCCTCTCCTTCCTCCCTCCTCCTCCTCCTCCTCCCTCCCTCCCCTCCCCCCCCCAACCCATATAGCAGCTTTACCTTTGATGCATGTTTTTCACAGTGGCAGATCTGCTGCCCAGATTATCCACCGCCTTCTGCCAGAACCGCTGCCCTGCGCAGAGCCGCTGCTGCTGCCCGCTGCCCTCTGCACGCTCCTGCCATGGCTCCGCCCCCTATGCCGCCCAGCGCCTGATGTCACAGAGGAAATCCCGGTCAGCAGACCGGGTATTTCCTCAGCGGCGCCGCATCTCGGAGCTTCGTAGCGCAATGACAAGCGGCTCAGCCGGGCCGCTTGTCATTGCACAGTGGTATGGGACAGCGGGCCAGGCAGAATCGGTTCGCGGGCCGCATCCGGCCCGCAGGCCGCATGTTGCCCACCCCTACTCTATAGCATGTGTGTGGATTACGCGAGCCATTGCTAAATGGTCGGGTAACCTAATTGAGGGATTAGACACCTTACCTCAAGGGGAGATTGTTTTGCTCCTGCAACATATACAGGACTCTGCTAACTTTATGGTGGAAGCCATAAAAGAAATAGGCTTGCTTAATGAACACACTACAGCTATGGCAGTGTCTGCACGCAGGGGTCTATGACTACGCCATTGGACTGCAGATGTGGACTCCAGGAAAGGGGGTGGAAGGCATCTCTTTCACAGGCTAGGTCTTATTTGGAAATTAACTAGACAAATGGATCTACAAAGCTACTGCGGGTAAATCCACATACCTTCCTTCTGCAGCTTCCCCGGCAAGGAAGGCCTATTCAGGACCCAATTTACAGTCCTTTCGGACTGCCAAGTTTATGGGCAAGCCCAGATGTTCTTCTACTGCCACCAGAGGTGCTAGAGGTAAACCATGCAGACCAGCAACTGCCGGTTCACAGGAACAGGGCTCAAGCTCTGCTTCCTCAAAACCTTCAGCATGACGGTGGACCGAGATGCTTGGAAGACTGGCAGGTGTTAGCCCGGCTAAAATTCTTCAGTCACACCTGGATAACATCTTGCCAGGATCCCTGGATCATAGATCTTATTTCCCAGGGCTACAGACTGGAGTTCCAAGAGGTTCCACCTCACAGATTCTTCAAATCAGGCTTACAAGTTTCACAAGAGGCAAGTATAACTTTACAGGATGCCATTCAAAAACTGGTACAAACCAAGATTATCGTTCCAGTTCCACCTCATCTGCAAAACAAGGCATACTATTCCAGCTTTTTTGTAGTACCGAAACCGGACGGTTCGGTGAGGCCGATTCTGAACCTCAAGTCGTTGAACCCGTATTTATGAGTTTTCAAATTCAAGATGGAGTCTCTGAGAGCGGTGATCTCAGGTCTGGAGGAGTGGGAAATTCCTAGTATCTCTGGATATCAAGGATGCGTATCTTCACATTCCGATCTGGCTGACTCATCAGGTTTATCTACGGTTTGCACTGCAGGACTGTCACTACCAGGTCCAGGCCCTGCCATTTGGTCTCTCCACAGCACCGCGAGTGTTCACCAAAGTGATGGCAGAGATTATGTTTCTACTCCACAAACAGGGAGTGAACATAATTCCGTACCTGCATGATCTTCTGATAGAGGCACCATCCAGGGAGCGGTTGTTGGACAGCATTGGCCTCTCAACCAGACTACTCCTGGATCACGGGTGGATTCTGAACCTACCAAAATCTAACCTGGATCCAACACAGAGACTTCCTTTCCTGGGAAAGATCCTGGGCACAGAGTCTCAGAGAGTATTCTTTCCCTTGGAAAAGGCTATGGTAATCCAGTCGATGGTCCAGGCTGTCCTGAAGCCAATGCAGATCTTGGTGCATCTGTGTTCGCCTTCTGGGGAAAATGGTGGCCTCTTACGAGGTGCTTCAGTATGGAAGGTTTCATGCGAGGCCCTTCCAGCTAGATCTATTAGAGAAATGGTCCAGTTTGCATCTTCACATGCACCAAAGGATTCATCTGTCGCCAAAAGCCAGGATCTCCCTTCTGCGATGACTACAGTCTTCTCACCTAGTTGAGGGTCGGAGGTTCAGGATTCAGAATTCAATTCTGCTAATCACGGACGAAAGCCTCAGAGGTTGGGGAGCAGTCACCCAGGGGGTGCAGTTTCAGGGAAGATGGTTAAGTCAGGAAGTTGTCCTTCCAATAAACATCCTGTAACTCAGGACTATCTACAATGCCCTTCTGTAGGCCTCATTTCTACTTCAGAATCAGGCCATTCAAGTCCAGTTGGACAATGTGATGGCGGTAACGTACATAAACCGACAGGGCGGAATGAAAAGCAGAGCAGAAATGTCAGAGGTGTCAAAAAACATGCCGTGACATTGTCGGCGGTCTTCATTCTGGGAGTAGACAACTGGGAAGCAGAGTTCCTCAGCAAACATGACCTACACTCGGGGGAGTGGGGCCTTCACCTGAAGGTGTTCCGGTGGTTGACACATCAGTGGGGTTACCCACAGATCGACATGATGGCCTCTTGACTCAACAAGGAGCTCAAGCGGTATTGTTCCAGGTCGAGAGACCCACAAGCAGCGGCGGTAGACACTCTGACAACTCTGTAGGTCTACCAGCTAGTGTACGTGTTTCCTCCACTTCCTCTGATCTCAAGAATTCTAAAAAGAATAAAAAGGGAAAAGGTTCAAGCAATACTCATTGCTCCAGACTGGCCTCAAAGGGCCTGTTACGCGGATCTTCTCGAGATGCTGATCGAAGATCCGTGGCCTCTACCTCTGCGCGAGGATCTTCTGCCACAGGGCCCATTTGTCTATCAAGACTCACCGTGGCTACGTTTAATGGCATGGAAGTTGAATGGCTGATTCTAACCAGGATAGGGATTCCTGACAAGGTCATCCCGACTATGATCCAAATCAGGAAGGGGGTAACGTCTAAACATTGCCACCATATCTGGAAGAAATATGTCTCTCGGGTGTGAAAGTAGACAATATTCTGTGGTGGAATTTCATCTGGGACGTTTCCTGCTCTTTCTGCAGTCGGGAGTGGATGTGGGCTTAGTCTAGTCAGATTTCGGCTTTGTCTATTTACTTTCAGAAACAATTGGCTTTTCTTACTGAGGTCCAGACGTTCTTGAAAGGTGTTCTGCACATCCAACCTCCCTTTGTGCCTCCCACGGCTCCTTGGGATCTCAATTTGGTGCTGCAGTTCCTCCAATCAGACTGGTTTGAACCGTTACAAGAGGTAGACGTAAAGTACCTTACGTGGAAGACTGTCACATTATTGTCCTTGGCTACAGTTAGATGTGTGTCGGAGTTGGGGGCGTTGTCTTACAAGAACCCCTACTTAATTTTCCATGAGGACAGAGCTGAACTCAGGACTCGTCAGCAATTTTTTCCTAAGGTGGTGTCCGCATTTCACATCAACCAACCTATTGTGGTTCCGGTTTTTACGGACACCTCTGCTACTTCAAAGACTTTGGATGTTGTGAGGGCTTTGAAGGTGTATGTAAAGAGAACTGCTAGTCACAGGAAATCAGACTCACTGTTCGTTCTCTATGATCCCAATAAAAGTGGGTGTCCTGCTTCAAAGCAAGCATGCTTATTCCACGGCAGGCTTGCCGGTTCCAAAATCTATACATGCCCACTCTACTAGGTCGGTGGGTTCTTCTTGGGCGGCTGCCTAGGGTATCTCAGCGTTACAGCTCTGCCGAGCAGCTACTTGGTCAGGTTCGAACAGGTTTGCTAAGTTTTACAAGTTTGATACTTTGGCCTCTGAGGACCTTCAGTTTGGTCAATCAGTTCTGCAGGAACCTAAGCACTCTCCCACCTGGTTTGGGAGCTTTGGTACTTCCCCATGGTACTAAATGGATTCCCGGTATCCCATAGGATGTAAGAGAAAATAGTATTTTACTTACCTACCGGTAAATCCCTTTCTCGTATTCCATAGGGTATACTGGGCACCGGTCCAGTGCTTCATTCTTCCTGCACGGTTACTTATTTAACTACTGTTGTTTGGTTCAGCTGTTGCTGTTCCGGTTTCATATTTGGTTAGCATGGCTTTCCTCTTGTTCCGTGTGTGCTGGTTCATAATCTCACCACTTTCCTTATCTATCATTCCCTCAAAGTATATCCGTCTCCTCAGGCACAGATTCCTAGACTGAGCCTGACAGGAGGGGCATAGAGGGAGGAGCCAGCGCACACTATCAATTTCTTAAAGTGCCCATGGCTTCTAGTGGACCCGTCTTTACCCCATGGTACTAAATGGATTCCCAGTATCCCCTATGGACTACGAGAAAAGGATTTACCAGTAGGTAATTAAAATCCTATTTTTACTGTTCCATACAGAAGCATGCACGGATCACACTGATCTGTGCATGCTTCTGGCTAAGTGCACAAAGTAATGAAAATATGTCTCAAAAACCGCATGTTTTTATTACTAAAAACTGCATGTTTCCTTTACTAAAAAAAAATTGCAAAAAAAAAATCGCTTTGCCCCCCTCATCCGTGCCACGGTTTCTTTCCATCTGTACTGCTCTCACCCCTCTCCATCTGTGCTGCTTTGTCCCCCTCATCCACACCGCTCTGTCTCCCCACTATCTGTGCCACTGTCTTTCTCCCATCTGCACCATTCTCTTTCCCCAATCTTGCCAATCTTTCCCCATCTGTTGCACTCTGTCTTACCTCCCCCTGTCTGTGTTTCTTTGCCCCCCCCCCACCAGTGCTCCTTAGTCTTCCCACTATCCACCCATTTCTGTCCCCCCCCATCCACACTGCCCTGTTTCCTCCCTCCAAACACCACTCTTCCCTCATCAGAGCAGCTTTGTCTTCTGCTTAGACCTTCAGTTGTATAGACTGCATGTGTGTATTCCAATGAGCACACAAGTATGTGAATTAGCAGCTCCACCATTGTGTGAGAGTGTTGAATCTGCACTTACCCACAGGGTGTTTTGGCATACCATATCTGTATTGTGGAGGAACACGTCCATTAAGCCATCATCCTTAATGATAGGAATTTCATTGCTTTTTGGAGTTTGAGTGGAAGAGTTACAACAGGTTTCTAAAATGCCAGATCATGTGTAAGAAGCCTTAATGGGACATGTGAAACCGTAAGGTTTTTTGTCTATGGAATATATTTATCAATGGCACAGACCATGCACTCTCTAATGGTTAGCCAAGCCTCTATGTTGTCTGGCCACACCCATAAGCATGGGCCCATGCCACTGCATCTCCCCAGTGGGCCCTTCATGCCTAAGTCCATCACTGAGCACACCTCCTTCCTCTCTCACAGCTTGTTACTTTGATACCTGATTCAAGGACAAAATTGACACCATTCGCTCCATACCAGACATCTCACAGCCCATCTATTTAAACTTATTAACAACAATGTTGTCCCAGGGGGTTTTGATGGGTGTTTTAAGGTTACTCTTTTATGCCAAATCCAAATAAATAATTAGATTTTTCCAATCAGGCCTCATTTATTGTTGCATCATGTTTATTTTCCTCATTTGGAATAATCACTCGATTAAAAAAATAGGTAGATTTATTTATTTATTTAATTTTTACATAAAGCAGAATTTTCAGAATTGATGAACGTTCTCCCAAGAAGATGTACATGTGATTTTTAAAGTTGTTAAATCAGTCATGGTTGGTCTTGGTCATGAACACAACGTGGGCGAGTGGCACTTATTTATTGACTCCTCAAAAGCCATCTTATTAGTAGCCCATTTTTATAGCCCCTTCCTACTAGATTGTAAGCTTCTCAGAGCAGGGCCCTCTTTCCTCTGGTTGTCAAAACCCTCTTCTCGACACATTTCACTCACAGCCCTCTCCTACTCAGCGACCATCTTTACCCACTTTTTCTCCTGCTGGTAAAGGCTTATTTCTATCTATCGCCTCCAGCTCCTAGTAGTACGCTGATCACTCACTGGCTACTTACATCTAAGCTGTATTATGTTTTGAGAATTGTGGTGCTCTTTGTTACCTGTACTCTATTTTTGTTATTTTTTTACTGGAATGTTAAGTTTTGTCTCCCTGTGGTGTTCTTTGTACGGCGCTGCGAAACACTTGTGGTGCCTTATAAATTAAATGTAATAATAATAATAATAATAATAATAATAATAGCGACAATAAATTTCCTTCTGTACCTATTGCACATAGTCATACAACAACTTTTACAAAAGGTTCAGTATCAGAGATATAAGTGAAATATCTTTGGCGTATAAAGTCGTTGCACTTTTGCTGGATTAACAGTTAAATTACACCAAGTAATGTTTTTAATGAGTGGGACCATAGGGACAAGCAAAACCAGTACAGGTTGAGTATCCCTTATCCAAAATTCAAAATCACACATATTTGGTTCCCCTACTGAGATAATGACACACACACATATATCTACTATATACACATAATATATAATATATATGTCATTATCTCATTAGGGGACCCAAAAATGTGGGATTTGGAATTTTGGATAAGGGATACTCAACCTGTACTAGAAGGATTGACCAATACATACCTTACTTGTACCAGGCAGGAAAACTGTTGTGAACAGTTCACTTGTTGACCCTGATAAAGTATACCTTCATATTTTGTACATCAAGCTTTAACTTATGAAAAATGTTGTTAACGTTATGGACTAACACAAGCTACTGTATATTCACATACAGTACTTGAGAAATATGTTTCCTTGGTTCATTGCTGCCAAGATAAAAAAAGGTATTTTGTAGGACCTCAGATCTGAGAATTGATAGGGGATGTTGAAAGTTGAATGAAGCTGAGAAAGCTGTATGGCAGAGTTGCAAAAGTGTCTGCACACAGTTTATACAGTAGGTAGTCACAAGGTCAACACTATTCTTAAATAAAGGCTGATCTCGTGTCTTACAAAGCATTGGGTGCAATGTGTCAATGTGAATATACAACTGAGAGCACCCCAAGATGACTGCCTCATCTTTTACATCTACATAAAACATCTTAAATTTTACACAATTGTCAACTGACTGCAGAAGCATCACATATATCCAAGGAATTGCCTTTAACTTATACTACTGTACACTACGTAGACATCTCTTTTCAAAATCAATGGATTGCATTCCTGCTCTCAGATTCACATGGGATTGAATTGAAAACTCTTCCACAAGGAATCAGACTGGCATTACTTCTGCAGTGGAGATGATAGAGCAAGGTACCGTTGAAAACCAACTATCTTTGGCTGCATCCAGCTTCTCCCTTAGACATCAGTCACCTACTGTATGTTCGCTGTTCAGAAAATAACTCTGATCCCTTCCATTAATAATCAAATATACATTTTCCCCTGAATTTCTGGATGTCTGTTCATTTTAAAACACAGTGTCCCAGCTTATTCTTAAGAGACATGTCATCTCTACCCTTGCAAGAAATATCCACTTCAAAAGGGGTTTCACACTGGGATCTTAACACCTACACAGGAGAAATGACTTCTAACACCTTTCTACAAGCCTGCTTTGTTCTGGAATAATTTGTGTGACTCTAAATCAACAACTGAAAAGAAAAGTTACCTGTAGTTTGCTTAATTAATCCTTGTTCAAAATCCACCTTTTGTATGAGGAAAAAGTAACTGAATATAGCAATATCCAAATTAAGTGAGACTCTTCAAGAATCACATTATAACTTCTGGATCAGACACAAAATTGGGAACCAAAAAAACAAAACCTGTTTAATCTTTTATCATCATAAAATGTAATTCATACTGTACTTACTCTCTCATTGATCCACCAATGTATTTGTATACCTCTAATTTTATACTTTCTGCCCACCATGAGCGGCAATTCCTCAAGCACAAGCAATTAATCCAGCACAGGCTGCCAATCTTAAATCCCTTGGCATTTAAAAAAAAAAATCATCCGGGGCAGTCGTGGGGAAGTAAGGCCGAATACCTACTTTCCCCTGTAACCATCTAATTACCTTGTCTTTAGGCTAACCAGTTTTAAATTGGAGCAGGGTCGGCTCCAGGCACGTTCTGATACAGTGGCCGAACAGGTGCCACACTTAATGGGCGTCACTAACTCTGGCCGCCATATTGGAGCCTGGAGCCAGGTCCATCCTGCTGCCCGCCTCCAGAGACGTGTGCACACTGCTCAGAATAGGTCAAGTACACCCTCTCCCCGCAGGCAGGCCCATGAGCCAATCAGAGCTCGCAGAACGGCAGCTAAGGCTCCTGATTGGCTGCCGGACCACAAGCTTTGATTGGCTCATGGACTTGTGCCTAATTAGAGCTAGACACCGCAGATGGAGACTGAGGTGCAGGAGAGGCACATGCTGCACTCTCCTGCCCGCCCTCAAGAGCAGCAGCAGCCTCCCTGTTCTTGAACAGCAGCAGTGTGGTGAGCAGGACTTGGAGGCACTGTGGGGACATGTGTATCTGGCATTGGGGGCATATCTAGCACTGTGAGGGCTTGTGTATCTGGCACTGTGGGGACATGTGTATCTGGCATTGGGGGCATATCTGGCACTGTGGGGGATGTGTATTTAGCACTGGGGCCATATCTGGCATTATAGGTGGCATGTGTATCTGGCACTAGGGGCATATCTGGCAATGTGTGGGCATGTGTATATGGCATTGGGGGCATATCTGGCACTGTGGGGACATGTGTATTTGGCACTAGGGGCATATCTGGCACTGTGGGGGCATGTGTATCTGGCACTGGGGGCATATCTGGCACTGTAGGGACATATGTATCTGACACTGGGGGCATATCTGACACTGTGTGGGCATGTGTATCTGGCACTGGTGGCATATCTGGCACTGTGGGGACATGTGTATCTGGCACTAGGGGCATATCTGGCACTGTGGGGGCATGTGTATCTGGCACAAATTTTTTGTTCAGGGTGCTAGTAGGCCTGGAGCTGGCCCTGAATAGGAGACAATAAAAGTGGTACCTAAAAGATGGCACTGTTCTTGGAAGTACAGATCTGTAAATTCTCACTTTGTAACGGACATCCAGAGAACCAACACCCTCAATATAATGAAAGCACAGGCCCTCTGGTATGCACAATCAGGTCTGTCCTTTGTAATTCATCTATAAGAAACAAGACTGCTTCAATTGCTGAACTTATTGAGTCTTCAGATCTCATCTGTATTACTCTGTCATTCATAACTCAAGACTTAACTGCAAAGAAGATGGGTTGGCCATCTGCTTTTAAAAAGCACTTAAACTTAGGGTCCACCCAATGAAAATACTAACAGTATTTGAGTGCATCACTTCCCGGTGTTCTGCAAAATTGGGTATCAGAGTACTTTTACTTTACGGCCCCCCTGGAGATGGAAAGATATTTCTACAAAAATGTCAGATATATCGTTGATGAACTAGTTCAGGAGCATCAAAGGTGACTGATTCTGGGGGAGTTCAATGCATGGGTCAATGATGAGCTCTCACGCCTTGGCCAAGACCTCCTTTGCACAATGAATGCTCAGAGCATCACACAAGTCATTCCCTCTGCAACAGATAAAAGTGGTAACACTCTTGATCTTGTTTTCCAGATTGGATTAGAAGTCTCTGACCTAAAAATAAACCCAGTTATGTGGTCTGATCACAACTCAATACGGTTCTCAGTTACAACCCCTTGAAATAGAACTTTTCCCGTGGAATTAACCAGGTATCATCCAGGTTCTTGCAGCAAACCTAGACCTCTCTGTAGTAATGTGGTCCTGTGAAGACCCTTGTTCCTTAGTCTGTTACTATAACAGGGATGTGATAGCTGCAATGGATATTATCGCCACTGTGCATATATGACCCTGCAAACCACACTGTTAAGGCCCTTGGTTTGACGGCAGTGTTTGTAAACTCAAGAAAAAGGGTTGTAGCCTTGAAATATAATGGAGAAAGACAAACTTGGTAGATGATAAGTTAAAACTAATCAAACTTATTGGAGCATATCAATCAACAATAACCCACAAGAAAACAGAGTTCCTTTCAAATTAGATCATGGCAGCAAATAATAGGCAGGCTCAGCTTTTCCGTACAGTGGAGATGCTGTGCAAACCAGCACACCTGCAGCCTGATGAAACCCTCTCCCAGTCAAGATGCAAAATTCTTTGCAGAAGAAGTATCCTCCATCCAGGCTGGAATGCTTACAATGCCACCAAAGGACTGCCAATCTACCAAGCTTGCCAATGTAAGCCATCTGTCCTCATGGAACAGCTTTGACCCAATGGATGTAAAAGATATAGCTGAAATTATCCCAAATGTGCATCCTACCACCCGTGATCTGGACCCTGCTTCAACCAAGCTTCTAATTGGGCATATGGACATAATTGGACCCGTTTTAGCAAAAATAGTTAAATGTTCTTTGCAGACAGGCATTTTTCCTGAACCACTAAAGGAAGCAGTTGTTAGACCACTTCTTAAAAAAAAAAAAATTAAACCTAGACAGCATGACCAACTACAGACCAGTGTCAAACTTTCCTTTTCTAGGAAAGGTTACTGAGAAAGTGGTTGCAACTCAACTAGAAGCCCTCCTGTCAACCCATGATACTGTATTTATGATGACTTTCTTGCTGTATTATTTTTGTATACCAAAACTAAGAAAATCTGGCAAAATGTAAAACAATAAATTCAAAGAGGCTATTTTCTGCTGATTCATGCTACACAGTTCTGAGCTGATAAGACCATTTGCATTATGAACAGCTGTATTTTAGGCATTGGATGTAAATATATGCCACATAACTGTGCATTTAATCTATTTAGTCTGTAATAGTGTATTCTGCCTTTTGTTTTAAGCAGTGAACTGATCTTTCGCACTGAAGCAAGTAATACAATTCACCAAGGGATGAGGCTGGCAGCTGCTGCCTGCACCTGACATACTATACTCTGGGAAACATTTGCAGATAGGAATGCACAGCTCCTAGGTTTAAATAGGAGTCCTATTATACTCTGTCAGTGATGCAGGATGAACTGCTTATTACTGGATGGCTGAGAAAGATGTGTAGTAATATAAAGTGTAATACACTGTATGACATGAAAATTACCAATAATGACACTTACTCATTTGTACGGGTTTATAGATGATAGTGTCATCTCCATATAAACATTGGCATGTGTATCTCTCTCCAAGGCTTAGTAAATAGACCTCAAAATCACTTCTTGATGAAACAATAAGGAAAAAAAACAAGGGCTAGATTTACTACAATAATATACTTTTTTTCCCCTAAACGGCCAGTCAAGCCTCCGATAGATTTAAAGCAGCAACAGAAATAAATGCTAAGATGATGGATTTAAAGAGGCAACAGAAATTATTATTAAGCCAGCCTGCTTTAGTAATTATTGCTCGTGACGTTTAAAAAATCCATTGGTCAAATTTGCTGATCACTGGCAGATTTGATACACTGATGGATAGTAAATCTACCACCAGGTGCGCTATCAAACTATTAACAAATAGTGTTGTGTGAGGGATTGCCCAGACGATTGTGGGTGAAAGTGACTACCGGTTCCAGGGAGCTGTAAACCCGGGTGGCTGCCTGAGATTGCTGTAACTTCTATGCGAGTTTGAGAACTTGTCAGGTTCTCTTTCAATCCGGTAATTACACCACCTCTATTTTCTGGGATTATCCTTGTCATTTGTGTGTCAACTTTTATCATACAATTTGATTGAAGCTATTTGTTCTGTTTGTCAAATAAAAACGGTGTTACACTATTTTCTGCCCATTTCCTCTGTTTTATGGGTATTCTGAGAGGAAACGGAACAAAAGGAGGAATACTGTGTGGAATACGGGGAGACCGACTTATTACATGCTGATGATACAAGCCGCCCACAGGAATGTATACTGTTGACATATTCTCTAATATTTACTGAGACTCTGTTTACTTATATGTGGATATAGAAGGGCGCCATTGTCCGATTCACTTACTTTTTGTTTTGAAGTATTAACAAATATGTTACCAGTAAACCAACTGATGTCCGTGGAAGAAAGCGTCAGTCTGAGCGCGCGGCTGCCTGCAATTCAAAATCATCTTCTCTTTTATGTTCATGTTTTATATGTCAGTTGGGCTATTATTAATTGAATGTCATTGTATTGATAAAAAAATAATAATTTGATAGCGAACATTTATAGAAACATAGAAACATAGATTTTGACGGCAGATAAGACCCCCTTGGCCCAACTTATTTGATCCTTATGTCTTTGTAAGGATATCCTTATGTCTATCCCATGCATGTTTAAATTGCTCTACTGTCTAAGCCTCTACCACCTCTGATGGGAGGCTATTCCACTTGTCCACTACCCTTTCTGTGAAGTAATTTTTCTTCATATTTCTCCTGACCCCCCCCCCCCCCCCCTCTAGTCTCGGTGCATGTCCTCGTGTCCTATTGCTTCTCTTCATATGGAGAATGTTTCCCTCCTGGACTTTGTTAAAACCCTTGATATATTTGATAGTTTCTATCATGTCAGTGTCAGCACTGTGAATGCCCACATAATGACCACATACAGTACCTCCATTTCCCTGCACATAAAAGCTCTAGCAGTGTTGGACTGGAGCATGAAGGGGCCCCTGGGTAGGGGGGTGGGGAGGAGTAATACAGCGGTAGGACCCATGTTTAGTGGTGTGGCCATTCTCCAGAGAGGTGTGGTCAGCCTCTACAGAGGTTTATCTCACCATTAGAGATTGCATCTTCTGGTCCCTTATTAAATATAGATAGTAAATATTGCTAGTGCATGCAAAGTACTTAATTAATAACAGCAATGCACTGTAGAAAATACACCAGAGTCCTGTTCAGTATAAGGTGACATTTGTATAATAAGTGCAGTCTGGAACCTGATCCCTAAAGAAAGAGATGGGGCCCATCATGAAGACATTCTTAGCCAAAAATGCATAGCTTGCATCCAAGCCCATGGCAATGATATACAATGCCATATGTCTTGAATTATAGAGTAACTTGTACATTCAGCATTTTCATGTTAAATTACAATGTATATTGCATCATGTTTTTTCATTTTAGGCTTTTAAAAAGTCTCAAGATTTAAATCAGAATACAAACCCAAATACAAATGCTACATTGCTTGTCCCAACTTTATTGATTCATAAAATAACCAGGACTAAAGTCTCTATATTATTAAGATATTTATGATGCATTCATCTTTTATTCGATTTTTAGTGAGGTTTGATGCCATTATTTATGTTCACTTTTGTTTCCAGGCAAAGATCTGAAAATTATGCATGGCACCATAGCAGAATACAATGACATAATCTTATATATTACATTGTTATGTGAGACATGCAGCCGAGCAAGGAAGGGGGAAGAACTTTTTCCAGTGAATGTTGCTGTCATGTATTTGTTCTATGACAGTAGCTGGCAACAAATTAGGAGCTGTGTGATATCATGTTCTGTTGCCAGCACTGTTCATTTCAGCTTGAATAGCAATTCTATAATCATCATCATTGTACTCCAAAACATTGAAGAGTGGTGATGCACACAAACAGAGCTACAGCTGTAATAGGAGAGAGAGAGAACCCAGTTCAAATACTAGACATAGACTTCTGAACCAAAAAATATATATTCTGTACTAGACTGTACTATATTTGTACTGTTGAAACTGTGCTGAAGTGACCATAGTGATGTAAAAATGGATATTTCATAAAATGTGCAATATGAGTTATGCTTTATCAATAATATATATTAGAATGTGCTAAGTGCTTCTCCTTCTCTTACTTAGACTACCTTCTACTCCATGCTCACCATGAAAGCACCTACTGTAACCCTCAGATTCTGCCACTCTGATGCTTATTTCAGTGTTGTGTCCGATGATGCAGAAATGTTTATATACCATGTACTTGTCCTGCATTGTCTTGTATTGTAAGTCGCTGTTTTCTTGTTTTGCTCACTTGTTTAAGTACTTTGCTAGGCACTGAGGAACCCTTGTGGTGCCATATAAAAAAAGGAGAATAATAATAATAATAATAATAATAATAATAATAATAATATACTTTCTTCTCCTCCTCTACCATTGTGGATGAAGTTCTTGTCCTTCTTTACTCATCTCACCCCTCCATTTGCCCCCATAGACACCATTCCCTTTCACATCCTTATCTATCACTTGCTCTGCAGAAACCTTCTTCCAACATGGTCATCTCTTTAATCTGCCAATGTTGTCTGGCACTGTCTCTTCTTTCCTCAGACATGTATTTGTTTCACCCATCCTTAAGATTTCAACACTTGACCCCAGCTCTCTCTCTAAAACTACCACCCTATCTCTCTTTCTTCTCCTGTACTTCCAAGTTCTTTTGGGGCAAATTTACTGAGGTGGGAGTTTTTTTTTAGCACTTGTGATGTTGCTCATAGCAAGCACTCAGATTCTGCTTAATATTTATCTAGCTGCTTCTCGATGATAATAGATAGAATCTAATCGGTTGCTATGGGCAATATCACCAGTTCTATAAAAAACTCCCACCTTAGTAAATTAACCCCATTAAGAGGAAACTCTATCTCCAGTTCATGGATATACAAAATTTAAGTTGCTCAATCAACTTCTTGGCTTACAAAGGTACTCGTAAGGGAGAGGCGTGGCTAAACTAGAAAAAACACAAAATAGTTTCTCTCAGTATAGTGCAATAAGCCAGTAAAAAGACCAGCATTCTATTTGTAAATACAGTAAAATATAGAAAACTCAGTTGCACACACTTTTGATTTACCTCATTCCTCTATTCCCACTACCTTCTTGACCATGTTAAAGTGAAGCCATGTTGTCTATGGAATCCATTTTATATTTGTGTCAATAGAATCCATTATATGTCAGCAATTACTTACTGGAACTTAGCGAACGTTTTAAGAAATGCACCTTAAATTGAACAACCATCTTAAGTCTACTGTCCTTCCCATTACTGCACAAAAACCATCATTATTAAGGTCACCAATGGCTTCCTCACTGACAAAGCCAAGGGTAGCTTTTCAATTTGCACCCTCATAGATATATAGTATTTGGTCCTGTTGTGTTTTACACTGTCAGTCTCCTGCTTCAACTAAATAAAAATCTTTTAATTTATTTGGATTCATGAATCTGTCTTCTCATGGTTCTCCTCTTACCGAACTAGTTCTTTTCTATCTCTACCTCCTCTCTACCATCCTTTCTTATTTTACAGGCAATACACCTTAATGTATACCATCATCAGTGCACACAAATCTAATATTTAACAACGTGGCAGTGGTAAAATGTACTGGAATTATTATACCTTGTTAAGCAAACTTAATGTCAGGTCTTGTTTTTGCTTTGCTGCAGCTCCTATAGTTGTTCAATAGTGACATTCACATCTATGCTTCATTTCCATCAGAATTATTGGAAAATAAAGATCTGTTCCTATTTCAGAAATCACAAGTGCCAAGCACCAATCCTTTGTTCATCATTCTTTGGATGAAGCCATTTCTAACTCTCATCGATTCTTATTAAAAAGCTATCAGAAAGATGGATCTAATATTAAATTTACTTATTATTTAACTAACTTTACCTGCTCTCGGAACAAGCTATAAGATGGAATACTTGGAGCCACTTAGCCAAATGTTAACAGGTCATTTGACAGTTAATCCATTTCCTGGCTGCGCCAGTACAAAGCTATTTAAGGTTTACAGAGAGTCGGTCATAAAGCATACAGTACCTTGTTGGGGAGGACAGGGAGCGAGCTTTAAATGGGATGTTACAGTTGCGTTCTTTGTAAATATGGAACAAAGCAACAGATTGAGGGGTCAATTTACTAACCCTTTGAGAAAGATAACGTGGAGAGAGATAACTGCTCCTATTCTCATTTTTCAAACAAAACCTGTAACATGGCATTTAGGAGCTAATTGGTTTGTACTTTATCTCTCTCCAATGCTTAGAAAATTGACCCCTGCATTTAAAATTGTGGGATCTATTTATGGTACTACAAGCTGACAAAACTACAGAGAGTGGCAGAATGGTTTTCAGAGTACCAGTGGTGCCTAAGGGAGAGGGGAGGGTACTAACTACACAGGCCCAGGTCAGCTGGAGGGGCCGAGTGGGGGCCCAGGTCTGCTGGAGGGGCCTATTGTAGGCCCAGGTGCTCCCCCTTACCTGGCAGCAGCAGCCACAGCTCTTCTCCACAGTCCAGTACATGCTTCTGTGTGCTGGGATGCAGTGTGGCCAGGAAGGTGCTTAAAGTACTATTTTTTGTAATGGTGTATGGCCACGCCTTCTGTGATTACACCATGCCCCATGAAAAGTACCTGGGCCCAGCCAGGCTCTTTATGGCCCTGCATAGTACTTCATGAAAAATGTTAAAGGATTACTTACTGAGATCAGGGTTGTTTCTAGACAATTTGGCTACCAGTGCGAACAGTAAAAAAATGCTCCCCCCATAGACATTCAAAATACCCCCTACCCCCTAGACATTAAAAAAAAGATTTTGCATGTGTTTCCCATGAGTGGGCGTGACCTCACTTAAAATGGGTGTGATCTCACTAAAATGGGCATGGCCTTGCAGGAAAAGACTACCTTACACCCCAGTTTTTGACCTTGCAACAACAGACCTCGGCCACCACAGAAAAAAAAAATGAAACCATATTATGCCCCACACAGTATTGCCCCTTGCACCATATTATGCCATACACCGCAATGCCTGTGATAAATTATGCCCTACAGTAAAGCTTCTAATTACTTTTAAATTACCTGCTCATTGCCAGCGGTTTCACGCGCTGGGTGTCATGCTCGTTGCCAGGGGTTTTATGCACTGGATGTCATGCTCATTGCCAGGGGTATCATGCACTGGGTGTCATGCTTGTTGCCAATGGTTTTATGCTCTAGGATCCATGCTCGTTGCCAAGGGGAATGTTGAGGGTGCTAGCCCACCAGCACTGATATCACGCTCCCCATCCTCCCTCCTCTTCCTGAGTACTCTGCTTGGGGTGGAGTTTCTAGGAATGACACGGTGACATCACTACACAACCGTGTCAATCTGTGAAACTCCACCCCCCCGAGTGGAGTACTCCGGAAGAGGAGGGAGGAGCGAGAGCAATAAGGGGACAAAATGCCATGCACGGCTCGCCCGCCACAAAAAATGGCACTGCCTGAGATATACAGCTCTAATCCTGGTCTTAACCTTTTTGCCACTGCTTACCTATCTGCCCATAGACATAGCATATTTGAGGATGGCAGAATTAGGCATTCCATCATTTTGACACAGAGAAAATAAGGGATGCAGGTGCACTATACAAATATTACTGCATAGGGCTGGTGCAAGTTTCAATGGTGGGATCAATGGTGGCATCTAAAGACACACAAAGCATGATAGCAGTGTCTCTATACACAGTGGGCGTCTCAGTCCTTGCATATTCAGATATACGGATGTACACCAGGGAAAGGCATTGTAGCAGCATTAGCATAAAGTCAGAAGAATGGCCGCGACTGCCTCCCACTCAGAATCAGGCCCTACAAGGATGGAATATCCTTCCTCAACATACCCTACCTCCATGAAGGCTGCTTCCAGAAATTTCCTCGGCTGGTTTTCATTCCCAATTTACCCCTGCTTCCATGTAGCTAGATGTGCACATTATCCAATTATTTATGGCTAACAAATCTGTTTCATGTGACACCTTTATTAAAAAAAACAATGTAGCAAGATGAATAGCAGACACACGTATTGTGAACTAAAGTGTGTCACTGGTCTGGCTGCTCTATAAAAGATAACAGGAATACATTTAATAGTTACATTTTACCCTGAAGGTTTTCCTTACAGCTATGGACCAAGGAGTCTATACTGCAAGCGTTTGCACTTAGTACTGTCCGAAGGGAAATGGCATATCTCCCCATCATTGTCCTTTTATTTCATGCAAAATGATCTAAGCTAACAGCAGACAGTAAAGCAGTGATGTCTGGTTATATTCCCCGGAACATTCAGTCTGACATGCCAGCTCTCGCACCAGATGCACTTTCTGTGTTTAAATTTTTATGGCCACATGAGAAGATGATAAAAAAATCTTATGTGTGATGCATGTTTCAAAGGTACTGCACTGCAGGATGGAGAAATAATCACCCCCATATCACTGAGAAATAAGAAAGTGCATTGCTGTCTTTCTTTGTAAGCAGCTGAATAAAAAAAACACAATTGTAACACATAGCCAGTAGTAGTAATAACTGTATAATATATGTACAAAATCACAAAATGAATGTATTAGATTGTATCAAATTTATTTCACAATCCTTAGAAGATTACTGAACTTGTAATGAACTCTGTAGTCTTACATTTGTGTCTAAAAAGAGAGCAACATTTATGTTTAATATGTAATAATCTGTTTTTCTTCGCAGCGGCATTATTAATTCTGGGCGTCACAGTCGGTGTCTTGAAATAAATAAGATTTTTGTAGGCATTGCCAAAGGCTGTTTTCCTTAGCACAATAAAATCATCACATTGTGCTGCACTCCTAAAAGAAAAGAAAAAAAATCTATGCTTGAAATAATTTTTAGATAAGATGTTTCACTACAAAAAGATCAGCATGGAAATGTATTGCTGTAAAGGAGAAATTCCATTATTGTTTCTTTTATAATTTTTTATAATAGACATTTATACTATAGACATTTATTATTTTTTCGTGGTTTGTTTCTTCAAGCTGCTTTTAATGGTTTAGCATTCTGATTGGTGTCATAGATCGCCATGGCAACCACAAACACATGATACATGATGTTGGGAGCAAACAGTCTTAACAAAAATGGATAATCTGTTTTTGCACTGCATATAGGGGGTCATTCTGACCCGATCGCTCGCTGCAGTTTGTCGCAATGCAGCGATCGGGGTGGAACTGCGCATGCGCCGGCGCATGGCAGTCGTTGCTGCCTAGCGATCGCCTCTGAGACAGAGGCGGTCGCTGGGCGGGAGGAGGCTGAACAGCGGCGTTGAACCGCCGTTTAGTAGGGGGCGTGCTGCTACTTTAGTAGCGGGCATGCCGTGGCGGCTGCGTGAGGTCTCACGCAGCCGCTGCGGCCAGCGGCAGCAACACACAACTCCCGGCCAGCCACAGGAGCTGCTGTGCGATGCTTTTGTATTTGTGCGGGGGGGGGGGGGGGGGGCGGCACAGACATGCGGGGTGGACTAGCCCTGTGCTGGGCGTCCCCCCGCATGTCAGGGAAGATGATCGTAGCTGTGCTAAATTTAGCACAACTATGATCAACTCGGAATAACCCCCATTGTCAAATCATCCATCTGCTTTCCCCTGACATGCTGAGCGCTATCTTTTTTTTTTGTAATTTCCAGAGAGATTTTGAAAGAGAAGTAATGATTTGTAGGACAGCTAAGACAAATTACTATTAGATATAAGGTGCTCTGTCAGGGCTATAGAGAGCTGTGTTGGTCCCTGGTACTTTTTGGAATGTGGCCTAATTGCAGGAGTTATGGATATGCCCCTTAGAAAAAAAAATAGGATTTTTTTTGTTAAAAGGGGGGGGGGGGGTTGTTTAATTGCAGGGGCAAATCCAGGTTCGCAAGGTGATCAGTGTACTCACTACCCCTGCCTGGCTAAGCTGCAGTCCACCATATAGCAAACCTGGGCCCCTGCTGGGTCCCTCCCAACAAATCGGGCATGGGTAAATAGTCCCCTTCCCCCTATTGGCAGTCCTGTACTTAACAACATGCTATTTAAATCTTTTATATGGGATTGCTGCTTTAAATACTGAATGGCATAAACTATACAGACACTGTGGTTTATTAAAGTAAGGGGTTAATTTAGTAAATATTGATCTTATTTAGCAGTTAAACATCACTCAGAATTTTTATACTATAATATGCCATAAAAAATGTGATTTCTTTGACCGAACTTTCTAATTTTATAATTCACTCACTTCAAGAACTGATTAATTTCAATGGTAAATTCAATTCAGTTGGATTTTGTATTGTCTGTAGAAAACCCATTGAAATTAATAACTATTGAAAAGTGAATGGTTCATTGAAATTAATGTCGCTCCAAATATAATTTATTGTGTTTACCACATTAATATAGATTTACAGCAATTACTCAGTCTATACCACTGTTGTATCAAAGCAGGGACCCCTTCACTAGTAATGTACTGTATGTCATATGAGTCTTTGAGTGCCACAGTACACATGAATGTGTAGAATTTACTGTATCTCCGTGGGGGACCCTGCAATATCCTGCATTACCTGCTGCTAACATACATGGCTGTATGCTCTGCTCCATCTCCACTACTTTTTTATGTGTAACTCTGAGTAGTATGGCTGTACAAAATCTGTGCACTGCAATAAACCCATGCTCCTGATTAGTGTGGTCATTCCAAGTTGATCGCTAGCTGCATTCGTTCACTGTGCAGCGATGAGGCAAAAAAAGGGCACTTCTGCGCATGTGTATGCGGCACAATGCGCACGCGAGTCGTACTATTGCAATGAACAACGTAGTTTCACACAAGGTCTAGCTAAGCTTTTCAGTCTCACTGCTGGCCGCAGAGTAATTGACAGGAAGAGGGCGTTACTGGGTGTCAACTGACCGTTTTCAGGGAGTGTTCGGAAAAACGCAGGCTTGCCAAGAAAATTGCAGGCGTGGCTTGGCGATTGCAGGGCGTGTTCGTGACGTCAAAACAGGAACTGAACAGTCTGAAGTGATCACAAGCGCTGAGTAGGTATTGAGCTACTCTGAAACTGCACAAAAAAAGTTTGTCGCCGCCCGGCGATCCATTCGTTCGCACTTCTGCTAAGCTAAAATACACTTCCAGTGGGAGGTGGCATAGCGTTTGCACGGCTGCAAAAAACTGCTAGCGAGCAAACAACTCGGAATGACCACCACAGTCTATCCGGCTAGTGTCTACTATTTACTGTGTACACCACAAAATAGTACATACATAGCAACAAGTCTGCCTACCAATATTGCTAGACAGATTATCGCTGCCTGATTACTTATTTATTCATCAGCATTTCCATTCATTCAAATAGCCCATCTCTTTTATTGTGAATTCTAGTACATGCTCTACATGTAGTATCCCCATTGAAATCAAAGGAAATTGAACTAAAAGCAAGAAGTTTATATACATGACATGTTTCTTTTTGCTTTTGAATCCAGTGATCCCAGTGGTTTTACAGCAATCTTGGTGGCCGCAAACTTCTGAAAGCCTTAATAGTTATTTTGCTATGTCTGGTAATATTTTCTGGGGACGTTTGGAAAACTGTTTTGCATTCAATAGATTTGGTAACTAATAACATTAATAATAATATAGCTCAGTTGAGGAATGTATTGGAGCAATGTCTAGTTGCTTAATAAGGGTCCACACAATTCTGGTGAATTAATTATATAATGCTTTACTGGCAGCATAAAAATAAACAGAAAATAACAAAACAGCCTAGCCCATGTGTAGGGCACGGGATCCGGTCTGAAGATCGACAGTGTCTAGGTCGACAATGTTTAGGTCGACCACTATAGGTCAACAGTCACTAGGTCGACATGTTTTCAAGGTCGACAGGGTTTCTAGGGCGACATATTCTAGGTTAACAGGTCAAAAGGTCGACGTGAGGTTTTTTAAAAAAATAATATTTTTTTGGCCTTTTTCCGTACTTTACGATCCACGTGGACTATGATTGGGAATAATAACCTGTGCCGAGCGCAGCAGAAGCGGAGCGAGGCACCTTGCCCGAAGCATGTGAGGGGACACGGTGCACTCATTGGGCTTCCCGGTCACTGTACGGAGAAATCGACACCAAAAAAACACGAAAAACTCATGTCGACCTTTTGACCTGTCGACCTAGAAACCCTGTCGACCTAGTGACTATCGACCTATAGTGGTTGACCTAAACATTGTCGACCTAGACACTATCGATCTAATGATCCACACCCGTAGGGCACTACCTCAATGCTTCTTGGCTTTTTCTATATGGGCAGCTAGTCTGCAACACACAAGGGGGTAATTCAGATCTGATCACTGCTGTGTGTTTTCTCACAACGTGCAATCAGATCTGATCACTGCTGTGTGTTTTCTCACAACGTGCAATCAGATCTGAACTGCGTTTGCATCTGAGCTGCATTGCGCCGGTACGTATGGCTGCTATGGGGATCGGCGACCTGTGACGGGATGGTGCAAAGGATCCAGTCACACGGGTGTTTGCAAGGAGATTGACAGGAAGCGGCCATTTGTGAGTGTAACTGACCATTTTTCCGGGAGTGTCCGAAAAACGCAGGCAGGCTCAGGCGTTTTGAGGGCGGGTGTCTGACGTCAGCTCCGGCCCCGATCAGAAGGATTCAAGTGCAGTAGCTGAATAAATTCTGGGCTGCGCAGAGACTGCAGAAACTGATTTTTATGCAGCTCTGCTAACAAAGCGTTCGCACACTTGCAGACTCCCCCCCCCCCTGTAGGCGGTGACTATCTGATCGCAGAGCAGCAAACAATGCAGCCCAGATCTGAATTACCCCCAAAGTGTCTCTCAGCCTTGACTACTCCTTGCAGGTAAATCATAGGCTTCAGTCTGGCTTGTCTAATGTACTGTACAGTACAGTTCATTCACAAAGCTTGGTAGTTCCCCCTACCACATGAAGGTCAGGACTGGCCTCCTGGCCCTCAGTGGCCTCCAGTCACAGAGAGCTTTCACTGCAGTCCCACTGCTGACTGCTCCAGCCCCACCGGGGTTCTGTCTCCACAGGGCAGCCTCTAGGTGTGGTCACTCCAGCCACACAATGAAGTATAAGCACCATCTTTGGTGATACTGCTGCACATGATCTCTCATCCATGACTTGCATACAAAGACGCACCATCTGTCGTACATTGATCGCACCATTGGATCTTTGAGCAACCTTATTTTTGCTCAGAATGCCAGTTACAAATATCCAGCTCTGAATCCGTCCCTCTGACTCATACTGTATGAGTTTTCTAAGACACTAGACAGTTATTTTTTAACTTTCAGCACCCTCTTTCAATACATCCTTTTGTTTGTTCTATTATTATTATTATTATTATTATTATTATTAATAATAATAATAATAATAATAATAATAATAATAATAGTTATTATTGTTATTGTTATTATTATCCATAATAATATTTAGTCATTAATATTAATTATTATTATTATTATTATTACTGATATTAATGACTAAATATTCTTAATAATAATCTCCTATATAATAGCCCAGATCTGTGACTCTGTGACTGTGTGGCTAATGCTGAGAGGAGTTGCAATGCTGGGCGGAGTCACAGTCACAGTCACAGATCTGGCCACATCTGTAGCAGAGGTGTCGAAACAGGGGGGGGGGGGGGGGCAAGGGGGCATCCTGCCACCCCCCAATCATGAGAGGTGCCAACATGCAGGAGGAGCAAAGGCCCTCATTCCGAGTTGTTCGCTCGCAAGCTGCTTTTAGCAGCATTGCACACGCTAAGCCGCTGCCTACTGGGAGTGAATCTTAGCTTAGCAGAATTGCGAATGAAAGATTCTCAAAATTGCGATTAGAAATTTCTTAGCAGTTTCTGAGTAGCTCGACACTTACTCTGCCACTGCGATCAGTTCAGTCAGTTTCGTTCCTGGTTTGACGTCACAAACACACCCAGCGTTCGCCCAGACACTCCCCCGTTTCTTCAGACAATCCCGCGTTTTCCCAGAAACGGCAGCGTTTTTTCACACACACCCATAAAATGGTCAGTTTCCGCCCAGAAACACCCACTTCCTGTCAATCACACTCCGATCACCAGAACGAAGAAAAAACCTCGTAATGCCGTGAGTAAAATACCAAACTTCTTAGCAAATTTACTTGACGCAGCCGCAGTGCGAACATTGCGCATGTGCAGTTAGCGGAAAATCGCACCGGTGCGAAGAAAAATAATGAGCTAACAACTCGGAATGAGGGCCAATGTACGGTCAGTTGAAATACTGCACATCACAACCTCTGTGCAGTGCAGGGAGTTAGCAGCAGCAGCAGCAACATGTGGCTAGTCAGCCCCTCCATCCTGCTCCCAAGCCCCCTAACCCACCCTATCCATAGCCTAAACCTACTCCCCCCCCCCCAGCCTAACCTAACCCTCCCAGCCTGGAGGTGGCTAAACCTAACCTCCCCTTCGCTCAGCCTAAACCTAACCACCCCTAGATGCAACCTAACCCTCCCCCGGAAGCCTAACCCCTTTTCCCTTGGCCTACCTCTCCAGGGTGGCGGTGGATGAGCATTCAGGGCCGGGCTGGAGACCCTATTCGGGATGCCAGTGTCGCCATTCGACATAGTATTGGAACTCCAGCATCGGTATTCTGACTGCCAGATTCCCAATTAACACCATTTCTCTCACTCTAACACTCTTTCTCTCTCACTCCTCTCTTTCTCCCTGATACACTCTCTCTCATTCTCCCCTCACTCTCTCCCTCACTACTCCTCTCTCTCTCCCTGATACCCTCTTTATTTCTCTCTCCTGCTAAGGGGCATTGTAGTGACAGTGGTAGGGGGTGATGTGTGGGTGCAGGGGTCGAGGTATGTTTGGGGGGTTTGCACAGAGATATATCCTCTCCACCATGGTGCTGCCTCCTTTTCATCGCGGTAGTACTTCCTTCTCCTCCCAGGTGACTCCGCCCCCATGGGCGTCAAAATGAGGATCTTTCTTGCTCCCCCAACCTATAAATATTCTGACGCCCCTGATCTGTAGTGTAACACTATGAGGAAGCACACAGCTCTCAGTCAGGTATATATGGGTGGGGGCAGGGTGGGGCACCTTCCCACCCCTACACACGGACACTTGGCAGCACAGGAGGAATGAGCGGTCTCTCTCAGACTTTTCTCTCCATTAGTCATTATTAGTTATTATTATACGCTGACATTGTGTGTGGCCGGCAGAGGCAAACACAGGATTTACAAGGGGTTGGGGGGGGATTTCCATATATATATATATATATACACACATGTAGCATGGGGGTGACACTCCAAGACTGTAGTAACTTGAGAAAGTGCTTTATTCTATCATGGTTTTGTGACTGTACCCATTGTTAGGAGAAGAGGATGGGTATAATCCTAAAACATTAAAAGAATAAAGCACTTTTTCAAGTTACTACAGTCCCAGAGTAATGCCATCACACTACTTATATTGGAGGTCATTAGCTCATGGGCATATATATAAAACATATCTGGAAGCCCCCTGCAAATAAAATGTAAATATTCATGTTTGTGCGTATGTATTGTGTATATAGATACACAGATACACATACATAGATACACATACCCACACACAAATAATATATAAATACTGTACATGCACCTGAGGCTGGCTGCTCTCCTCCTCCTCCTCTGTAGTGCGGCCGAATGCTCACGGCTACAAAGTGCACTTCAGCCAACTGGTCGCAAACCCAGCTAGTCTGTGCGCATATCCCGTCAGCCAGCCGCTTGCCGCCACTGGTGAGTTCCTGCATCCTACAGTACTTGCAGCTCATTACCTCACTTCAGCCATCGTGATGAATGCAGCTGCCCACCCCTGCCTTTATCTGCGGCTCTCCCTGGCCATTTCCTGTGCATTGCAAAGCATAAAGTGTTGGTCCGATCGGAGCTGCAGCGGTCATTGTTGAGACGGAGACAGAGCTGTCTCCGTCTCAAAAAAAAACAAAACTTGGTCAGTTAGGAGGGGTTTTTGGGTGCTCGGAAACCCCCCTGCGTGCGCCACTGGTGGCCGGTGACGTCAGAGTGCATGCCCTGCGACCGCCTCCTGGCCCGTTCCTCAAATTGTCACTCAGCGATGGGTGGGCATGGCTTCAGCAGCTCATTGGAAAGGCGGTTTCTCGAGCGGGAAACACCCTTCCTTTTTGCTATTGGGTAGCTGTCTGGATCGGCATGGCCAACCCCGCAGAAGCGTCCATCCATTGGTGGGCTGAGTTTAGGCGTGCGAGTAGACGCTGTGGTGGTGCAGGACGTGCACTGTGCATGCGCAATCAGGCACTGATTGCTGGGAAGGAGAGAGACACCCCCCGCTCACGCACAACAGAGAGAACCGCATCGCTTCCAAGATCCGCACTTTCTGGCCCGTCTTGGTGGACTATCACATGACTGGCAGTGGGGCTCCCAACAGCAAGGAAATCATCGGACCAGAAGGTAGATACATGGAGCAGGACAATGAATGGCACTGGGACCTGCTGCTCGACCCGGCCTAGGAGAAACAGCAACGCAAAGTGAGCGCCCATCTGCCCCGTCCTGCACCACTCTGTGTGACACCTCACAGTAACACACACACTATATAGACCTACATTCTATCTCTATATCACTCTGCTGCATACACCTGACCCAGCAGTATGTGTGTGTGTATGTATATATATATATATATATATGCAGTGCCCCTTCCCCACCCACAGTGCCTCCGGAACCCCTCCACCATCCGCGACAACCCCACACCTGCCCCTCCCCCACCCCCGGCACCTCCGCTCCTCCTCCACCTGCAGCACCTCCGTACCCCCTCCCCCACCGATGGCCCCCACTCCCCCTTCAACTCCCCATCGCAAGGGGCTACGCCCCCTTCACCATAGGCCGCCCCTTTGTCGTGCAATATTTAACCACTAACAAAACTAGGAATGCAGGTAATACTCCATATAATACAAATATTGAATGCCAGAAAGGTGTGCAGGGGTTTAGGGGGCATAGCCCCCTGCGACGGTGTGAAGAGCGCCCATAGGGCTCGATGATCCACCTTGTAATAATAATAATGAACATGCAGAAACAGAAAAGCAGTTAGGGGAAAAAACTTTTTTTAAAAAGCAGACCCATACCACTGTTACTATCACTCACATGTAAGCAATCTTAAAGTGATGCAGCTGCTATTCTTGCACCTTCATCAGTAGTAACAGGAATTCAAGTATCCTAGATGAGCTAAGTGAGGAGGAAAATTGTCATGCTGAAATGAGACACTAAATTTTAATGGCAAAACTTGCACATAAGTAGTTTTATTGGCACCAGAACATTGGGAGGGGAAGGGGGTGGCTCATTCCCCCAAACATTTGAAAGGTGCCAGTCTATGTATTGGGTTGGGTCACAGGGTGACAGTAAATGCAGGTATGTACGTAACATACAGGTGTTGTCATTAGGCCGCCTTTCATTGACTTGTCCGGAGTGATAAAGTTAGTGAAGCACCCGGCATTAAGTTGCATGATAGTCTCTATAGTCCTAGATCGAGTCTCAGTGCACCACAGTGATAAGCAACAAAAGCCTATGCCACATTACATCACCTGGCAGCACATGAGTAACAAGTGCCTCTCCTGGTGCTAGATAACTTTTCTGTGCAGGATATTGGCTGCATGTCTTCTCAGAGCTGCGCGGTAGCGCTGCGTCAGTGTTGTGACTGTGAGTGAGAAGACTGGGAGAGAGCAGCGACGTCTGCATACAAAGGCTGAATCAGCAAAAGCAAAGACCACTCAGGTTTACTGATCTCTGTCATCAGCTAGGTGGTGTGGCAGGTTACTCATTTGCACCCGAGACGGCGACATTCAAAGATATTGGGGTGTATTTACTAAGCTTTAGGCAGAGATAAAGTGGCCGGAGATAAGTTACCAGCCAATCACCGCCTAACTGTCATTTTTCAAACCCAGCCTGTGACATGACAGGATCTGAGTACAGTGGCGTCACAAGGGGGGGTGCGGGGGGTGCGGCCCGCTCCCGGGTGTCACCCGCCGAGGGGTGACACCAAAATGCCGGCTCCTGCAGAGTGACAGAAGCCGAGTGCTGCACTGTTATATTATGTGCAGCACTCGGCTCCTGTCACTTTGTAGGAGCCAGCACTGCAGGGACAGCACCTCCCGAGAGTCAGGCCTCAGCTCCCACACCCCCCAGTGGAAAAAAAAACGGGTGTCGGGACGCGAAGCCCCGCCCCTCCGCAAAGCCCCGCCCCCTTTGCGTACCTGCAATGGTTTAAAACGGGTTCCGCCCGCGAAGCCCCACCCCTCTATTTAAGCCCCGCCCATTCCCGCAAAGCCCCACCTCTTTTATACTCGCTGCCGCACCGGGTGTCACAGAGGTGAGTGACGCCTCTGTCTGAGTACCTTATCTCCGGCCACTTTATCTCCGCCTGAGGCTTAGTAAATAGACCCCCTTAGTGTTCAAAGTAAAAAGATCAACCTTTCCTCCATGAGCAGGAGCAGTACTTGAATATCAGAAGAATTGTAGTGCACTTTGATAAGGTTTATGTTGACACAATTTCAGAGGCAAACAGCAACAGCAGAGATTTGACAAATGCCTTACTAGCATTGTTGTGTACTAAAAACAGATAGTTGTCAGTGCTAAAAACAAATTCTCAGTTACCCCATTCTCAAGAGGAGGAAAAGAGAGTCTGTTTACCTTATGGAATAGATAAAATCCTCCTTGTCACTGTTGACATGCTGAGTTTACCGTACCAGATTAAACATCTCACTGTGAATAATAAAAGGGAATTTTAAACTCTCAATTACAGTAACTTGCCTTTCAATTGTCTATGTGCAAAGTAGTGGAATTGCAGGTTCTAACTTCTAATATCTTATTTAGGAACTGTCTGGATTTCAATATCTGCCCTGAATAAAGTCATTGTTATTTCAAATAGAGAAACAGAGAGATCCTGTGCATTAAGTATATTTCAGCACCCTGGAGAGCTCTCTGCTATCCTGTCACTGCCAATGGGGCTGCCAAACCACTATCTACTCCCTGCTGGTCTAGCTCTGGGAAACTATTAGCGCCTCACTCTCCGTCACTCCTTCCTGTCTACTAAGTAGTGGCAGGGTAATTCTCCACTTGCTGGAAGGCTCTCTGGGGGTCCTCAGGCATAAACAGTGATCACAGCAGAAAAGCCTCTCCAGCCTGGGCTGTCTCATCAGGACCCTTTCTCCACTGTTTAACTGCTGTGACAGACAAGGGGGAAAGGGAAAGGTATTGCTGCCCGTACAGATACTGTATATCTCATTGCATCAGGTAAGCCCCTCTCTGAGGCCGAAATGTATTAAGCCTTAAAAAGGGATAATGTGGAGATGGATAAAGAGTGATAAAGGACCAGCCGTTCAGCTTCCTAACTGCAATGTAACAGTCTATGTGGTCTATTCATGAAGCAGTGTAAAGAGTAGGCTTATGAGAAGTTGCCCATGGCAACCAATCAGCTGCTCCGTACAATTGTATAGCATGAAAATTATAAATGTTACTTCAATGCTGATTGGTTGCCATGGGGAACTTCTCCACTGGCTCACTTCTCCATACTTTTTACTGCTTCATGAATAGACCCCTGTGTTTGAAAAATGACAGTTAGTAGCTGGTTGGCTGGTCATTTATCACTCCTTATCCATTTCCACTTTATCACATTTTAAGGATTAATACATTTGGGCCTGACTGGCTTGTGAGACTCCTCACCCCTCGGCTCAGTTTATATACAGTAGCTGTTGCTGGGCACGAAGGTAGTGTAGAAATCTACTGCCACCTCAGCTTTGCCTCATTCTCCCCCTAGAAGTATCCATTGGGGCCCCTGCATCTCACAATAACACTAACCATAGTATTGATTTTTTTAAACAGTTACATCTGTTCATTACATTTTCAATTTATTACATCTTATATGAAAATCCAATACATACAGTATATTACTACCCACAAACAGGAGTAACAATGTTTTATTCAAACAGTTCCTTACCAAAAGCTACACTAAATATATACTGCCCCAATACCCCAACATCACCCCCTATTAAATTAATTGTAACCAGGAGATACATACACTAATTCAATAGAAAATACTGGTGTAGCAGTACTATGATGTACAAATCACAAATGGTGACTTCAGAATCATAGTAAAACCTGCAGATAGATGCTGGTGTCTGTGTAACAGTAGTACAGTACAGTATGTATTTTAGCGATTGTAAATTGGTAGGTGAAGGGAACTGGAATTTTGGTGCTTACTATCCACATTTTGGTATTGGCTTCTAATTTAAATATATTTATTTACATTGTTTAATTAATTGTTTTAGCATTATATGTATCATATTTTATTGTATTGTATGGTATTCATTAATATGTATTGTATTATGGTTACTAGTATGTTTTTATGTTGTACTCCAGGCCAGGGCCGTGCGGTGAGCTAAATAGCTCAGAAGGCACTACATCTAGGCATTATACACAGGTGCAGCAGTATAAACTCCTGGAAATTTGGTGAGTTTTGATCAGAGATGTGTGGAAAAGTTAGCCAGGTGAGGCACTGCCTCACCTGCCATAGACTTTTTACTCCACAGTTTTGGCTATAAAAAATTATTACAATAATGCAAAGAAGATATTTCAAACATATTCTTTGTATTTTTCATATACTTTATACAGCCAAACCTCTGGTACAAACGTTAGTATGACAGGAAAGGCTCTGCCTCACCGGCCTCACACCACTGCACGTCACTGCTCCAGGCACAGAAATGCTGTATGCTTTGTATGACAGTGATTGCGATGCTCTTGTAAGTGGTTACTAGTTTGCTCTCTGTATTGTATTCTGGTCACTAAGATGCTCTCTGTATTGTATGGTGGTTATTCCCACATTCAACTGCATTGTGACATATACTCTGGATGACTACTTCCTGTTGATTTGATTCCACATACTGACAATCTGGCCTCACCTCTCCTGCAAGGCCACTTTCAATATATTTTCCAAGGTCACTTTAACACCCCCATTAGCCCCCCACTTTTTGGTATACTGATGAAATATTTTCAATATATGTTATACTGAGTAGCATGATGTCTTCCTTTGGACCCATTTCTGTGGAAATTGCATGATGGTCTTTGCTGAACAGGGTACTTGGGGGGTAATTCAGAGTTGATCGCAGCAACAAATTTGTTAGCAAAACCATGTGCACTGCAGGGGAGGGGGCAGACATAACACTTGCAGAGAGAGTTCGATTTGGGTGGGTTATTTTGATTCTGTGCGGGGTAAATGCTGGCGGCTTTATTTTTACACTGCAATTTAGATTTCAGTTTGAACACACCCCACCCAAATCTAACTCTCTCTGCACATGTTATATCTGACCCCCCCCCCCCTGCAGTGCACATGGTTTTGCCCAACTGCCAACAAATTTACTGCTGTGATCAACTTTGAATTAGGCCCTTGGTCCTTGCCTGTTTGTCATTGAAAACACTTAGGGGGGTATCCTATTATGTGCCATCGTTTTTCAGCTGATGAAAATGGCCTGATATCGCAATTTGTGACCGATATTATTGCACTATCCAATTATAGTCAGTTTATATTGAGATAAAAAGGACCCACGATCGTGTGATAACACATGGGATCCGGAATAAGCTCCTGATCCCATATGATATCGCAGTTTCGGTGGCTGCTCATCACAAATTTTGCATCGGATGCCTGAGGCACCCAAAGCATCTCCAATAAGTTCCGGTTTACAGGACTAATTGGACAGCCTGCGGTGATCCTATTAGCAGTGGTAAGTTACTGCTGCTAATAGGATACCCCCTTAAGGATATTTCTGTTATTTTTCTTTTGTTGTTTATTTATTTATTTATTTCATTTAACTGGGCTACTATACAACTTTTGCAACTTTTGTGAATAGATTCCCCAAAGTTGAATTCCTAAGTTATACATTTTGTAGATCTGTTAAAATAAAATGGATTGACCCATAATTGCTTTTGCAAAACGTATATATCACTTGAGTGAAAATTGGATTCTGTGATTTTGTTGACCCCAGCCCAAGGGTCTGGCTTTCTGGGAGTTCTAGCCCTACTTTAGTCTTTGTGAATAACGTTATATCAGCAAGCAGCAGACACTGATCTTCTGCAGTAGAGAACCGCATCATCTTGGTCCACAGATTCACCCCTTCTTCACAGAGCCTAGTGATGAGACACACCCAGCCCTTCTTCCACAGTGATTAGCTGCATCAACCCACCAGGAATGCTCTCAAAGGAGAAGATTTCAAAGTTATCAAGTATATGTAAAGTTGGTCATGAATCTGTTGTATTATACAATCCAGGACATTATAGGGGGTGCTTCTCTATATTAGACTGCATTAATTGTTTGAGCATCAGTGTTGTGAGGATGCAGTGGTTAGCATTACAGACACACAGCACTGAGGTTTTGGGTTCAATTCCCACCCAAATTGTGTGGAATTTGTATATTCTCCCGAGTCTTGGTGGGTTTCCTCCCACAACCCAAAATATACTGTTAGGTTAATTGGCTCCAGACAAAACTTATCTCTATTGTGTGTGTACACATGGGAGGAAATATAGATTGTGAACTCCACTGGGGAAGGGACTAATGTGAATGGCAAATATTCTTTGTAAAGTACTGTCATATTTTTTAAATGTACTCCATATCTCTTACTTTTACCAAAATTCCCTAATATTTGTCAGGTCCCGGCTTAAAGTCGGGGGGCTACGATCTCTATTATGGCCACAGTGATGTCCATCTGGGAGGTTCCAGCATACCTACTAATGACGTGCCCAGCTTCCATGTGGGCTTGGTGTCTCCTCTTTTGGTTTCCCACTGGCTTCCGGATTCTGGGTGCCGCCATTTTGGTGTCAATTAGCTGACTACTGAATCACCATTTTCTACCTGGCTTCAAAGGCACCAGACTGGAGGTACAGCCTTCCACTGTTCAAAGGCCCCTAGAATCATGGAGTTTTGAGGCAGTTGCTCAGTGTGCCCATACATTAAGGTGGCCCTGGATGATCCCACCAACCACACACTGCTTCCAAACTTGTCTCACTGTGTTGACCTGCTCATTTCTATCCTCTGTGTTGTCTCCGATTTCAACATCTTCTCATTTCCTCTGTATCTGACCAATGTCCTCTCCTTTAACATCTCCCACCCACTGCACTTCCCCCTCTCCTAAGGACTTTCTCAATAGTCAAAACCTTGATTCTCTTGACCTCACCAACTTCTATTATCTCTCACCTCACCATATCTCCATTCTATTTTGCCCTGACCTGGCGCCTCTCTCTTTGACAGCATCCTCACATGTGCTCTGGAATCTCATGCCCCTCTCTCAGAAATTAGCCTATGGTGGTCCCTTCCTGAATCCTGGCACCTATACCTGGTCCCTGATCTACTATGTCCAGAAATACTCTTGATCTGCTGAGCACAGCTGAAGGAATAGTGAGCCCTCACCATGTCCTCATTTTCAGTTCCAGTCTATCTTACTGCAGCATTGTGCTATCACATGCTAAACAATCCTACTTCAATTCAGTCATCTCCTCCCAGTAATATAACCCATGCCGCCTCTTCACCACCTATGATTTTCTCATGTTCTCTCCCCTTTTCTCATACCTCTCTGCACTACATTTTGTCACTCATTTTACCTCCAAACTTGATTATATCCACTGTGACATTTACTGATGAAACAAAGAGGAGCTGCTGAAAATAACTTGAAACAAATGACTTTATTATTGTCTAAATGTGCTTTTTGATATTTAATGTATGTGATAGAAACAGTTATGTTTAAAAAATAAATGTCTAAATAAAAAATACAGGTCTTTCAATATATTTCTATGGGGCGCAGTAATCCCTTGCCTGGATCTTATAACATTGTTCTGCGTTTTAAATTTATTTTCCTGATGTGAAGGTTTTATAGTTTATCCTTTATATTTAGTGGATAGCAAATTCAAAATATAACTAATTTTGCTGAATCAGGTCAGTTTTTTCTACTCTGAAGTCTCAAATAGTTTGTACAGTATCTCGTAAATAAACTATATAACAGTTTGGAAATTATAATGTTTATTGTTTCAATGTATACTTACATTCTCATTAAATGTTGGGCAGTACGGATGGTGTAATGGTTAGCATTACTGCCTCACAGCACTGAGGTCATGGGATCCATTCCCACCATGGCTCTACCTGTGTGGAGTTTGTATATTCTCCCTGTACTTGCGTGGGTTTCCTCCGGGTTCTCCGGTTTCCTCCCACAATCCAAAAATATACTGGTAGGTTAATTGGCTCCCAACAAAATTAACCCTAGTGTGAATGTGTGTGTGTGTACATGTGAGAGGGAATATAGATTGTAAGCTCCACTGGGGCAGGGACTGATGTGAATGGGCAAATATTCTCTCTGTGAAGCGCTACGGAATATGTGTGCGCTATATAAATAACTGGTAATAAATAAATAAAATGTACTATATATATATATATATATATATATATATATATATACATGAAATGGCACACAAATACAGTTATTCTGGAAGAAAGGACCTTTTCAAAGACTTTCATGTGTGTTTGGCAACTGGAACATCTCTCTTGAGGCACCAGCAATAGTCCGCAAGCATATACACATCCCAGCTGCCCTGGTGCCTTTCTTCCATCACTGGAATGTCTTGATGAAAGTGTTCCACTTGTTCCTCGCTGAGATTGCCGATCTGACATGGTGACTAGACCATAGATGTCACAAAAACTGTTTGGGTGATTTTTGCACTTTCTATTAGTTTTGTAAAACAATGACATATGAGAGAGCTCAAGCCAGACTACCTGGAACAACGAGCAGTGATATAACAGCACACCTTAATCCCCCTCCCTGTACAGAGTTGTCAGTTATTGCCATAGCAACTTGCTAAGCTGGAGGAGCAAGGAGAGCATTGTCAGGATGTGAATATGCTTGCGGATAGCTGGTACATCAAGAGAGATGTTCCAGATGCAAAACATATAAAAGTCTTTGAAAAAGTCCTTTCTTGCAGAATAACTGTATTTGTGTACCATTTCATATATATACTGTACAACCAATGCAAATGTAAGCCTGCTTTGAAACAATAAACATTATAATTTCCAAACTGTATATATTTATTTACGAAATATAAACTTTTTTAAACCTGAGAGAGCAAGACAACCTGACATGATTGAGCAAAATTAGTTATATTTTTAAATTCACCATGCACTATATATAAAAGATCACCTGTGAAAAGCTTAACCTCAAAAATGACACAGACCAGTGTAATCATTGTATCTTGGGGGTTATTCAGGTTTGTTAGCAAACCACAAAAGTAAGCTACTGGGAAAAACCATGGGGGTAATTCCAAGTTGATTGCAGCAGGAATTCTGTTAGCAATTGGCCAAAACCATGTGCACTGCAGGGGAGGCAGATATAACATGTGCAGAGAGAGTTAGATTTGGGTGTGGTGTGTTCAATCTGCAATCTAATTTGCAGTGTAAAAATAAAGCAGCCAGTATTTACCCTGCACAGAAATAAAATAACCCACCCAAATCTAACTCTTTCTGCACATGTTATATCTGCCACACCTGCTGTGCACATGGTTTTGCCCAACTGCTAAAAATTTTCCTGCTGCGATCAACTTGGAATTACCCCCCATGTGCACTGCAGGTGGGGCAGATGTAACATGTGCAGAGAGAGTTAGATTTGGGTGGGTTATATTGTTTCTGTGCATGGTAAATATTGGCTGCTTAATTATTACACTACAATTTAGATTTCAGTTTGAGCCTACTTTACCCAAATCTAACTCTCTCTGCACATTTTACATCTGCCCCATCTACAGGGCAACATGGTTTTGGGGGTAATTCCAAGTTGATCGCAGCAGGAATTTGGTTAGCAGTTGGGCAAAACCATGTGCACTACAGGGGAGGCAGATATAACATGTGCAGAGAGAGTTAGATTTGGGTGTGGTGTGTTCAATCTGCAATCTAAATTGCAGTGTAAAAATAAAGCAGCCAGTATTTGCCCTGCACAGAAACAAAATAACCCAGGGCAAATACTGGCTGCTTTATTTTTACACTGCAATTTAGATTGCAGATTGAACACACCACACCCAAATCTAACTCTCTCTGCACGTGTTATATCTGCCTCCCCTGCAGTGCACATGGTTTTGCCCAACTGCTAACCAAATTCCTGCTGCGATCAACTTGGAATTACCCCCAAAACCATGTTGCCCTGTAGATGGGGCAGATGTAACATGTGCAGAGAGAGTTAGATTTGGGTAAAGTAGGCTCAAAGTGAAATCTAATTGCAGCGTAATAATTAAGCAGCCAATATTTACCATGCACAGAAACAAAATAACCCACCCAAATCTAACTCTCTCTGCACATGTTATATCTGCCTCCCCTGCAGTGCACATGGTTTTGCCCAACTGCTAAAAAATTTCCTGCTGCGATCAACTTGGAATTACCCCCTTTGTTCAGTTGCTTGCTTTTTTGGTTTGCTAAATAAACCTGCATAAGGCCCTTTGTCCTAGTTAAAAATAAAATGCTGCTGAATGAATGCTTGTAATATACAGTAAGTTAATGGAATGTTCTGTGAAGGAACAGGATGTATTTTAAAAGGGCAATAGTTAAATGAAAAATAAATAGTTGCACCCTGTGCAAAGTTTAAGGACAAAGCAAATGCTATTTTTTTTTATATCGGAGACCCATCAAAAGCTATCAGTGTCTCTCTGTTACACGGTGACCTCCATCGACATCAGTAATTGCAAATATATTTTTAAAATATGCAGTGGGAGATTTATGAATTTTTTCCCTTGCTATTTTTAGCTTCCAAGCTTCTCATTTTAATTTGCAATAAAATTTATTGCAAACCAAATTGACAAATGAGTATCCATTTTAACATTCACTGCAATCATCTCCTGAATAATTTGATCAGATTTATGGCAATAAATTGCCCTCGGCGGAATTTGCTGCTTCTTTAAAATTTGATTGAGACTACCTCGTGGGATCCAGGTTTCAGATGGATAATTTGTTCAGCAAGATAGCTTGTATAGTAACGCAGCATGAACTCTTGAGCCATCCCAACTCTTCAAAGTGGGTGATTTAACTATAAGGCCTTTGGAGAGCAAAATGTTTACAAGAGGGTTTTTATAGTTATTAATATGCATGGTTTGTGGCCAAAGTAACATGTCTAACTTAATTATCAAACTGGGGTACTTTCAACTGATTTAACATTGTACAATTATGGTCGGGGCTTAGATTTAGGAGGAAATTTGGCATCTACGAAGTTATCAATTTCAGACTTGCAGAGAGAGGAGATTCTGTAGCAGTCCCATCTCTTTCATTATCTGATTAATGGGAAAGCATTGCAACCTCTCAGTATTCAGTTGCTGTTCAAGTACTGAATCTGATTTATGGTTATATCTGCAGTCTAAAGGCCCATACACACCAGCCGATTTTGAGCTCAAACTCGTCCAGTGTCTATGGCCGGGTGATGAGCACTGATGTGCGCTCCTGCATCATCGCTGGCCGCCTGCTGTGCCGCCTACTCCTGCATCATCGCTGGCCTCCTACTGTGCCATCTACTCCTACATCATCGCTGGCCGCCTACTGTGCCGCCTACTCCTGCATCATCACTGGCTGCCTACTGTGCCATCTACTCCTGCATAATCGCTGGTCTCCTACTGTGCCACCTACTCCTACATCATCGCTGGTCTCCTACTGTGCCACCTACTCCTGCATCATCACTGGCCGCCTACTGTGCCATCTACTCCTGCATAATCGCTGGTCTCCTACTGTGCCACCTACTCCTACATCATCGATGGTCTCCTACTGTGCCACCTACTCCTGCATCATCGCTGGTCTCCTACTGTGCCACCTACTCCTACATCATCGCTGGCCGCCTACTGTGCTGCCTACTCCTGCATAATCGCTGGTCTCCTACTGTGCCACCTACTCCTACATCATCGCTGGTCTCCTACTGTGCCATCTACTCCTGCATAATCGCTGGTCTCCTACTGTGCCACCTACTCCTACATCATCGCTGGTCTCCTACTGTGCCACCTACTCCTACATCATCGCTGGTCTCCTACTGTGCCACCTACTCCTACATCATCGCTGGCCGCCTACTGTGCTGCCTACTCCTGCATCATCACTGGCCGCCTACTGTGCCACCTACTCCTGCATCATCGCTGGTCTCCTACTGTGCCATCTACTCCTACATCATCGCTGGCCGCCTACTGTGCCATCTACTCCTACATAATCGCTGGTCTCCTACTGTGCCACCTACTCCTACATCATCGCTGGTCTCCTACTGTGCCATCTACTCCTACATCATCGCTGGCCGCCTACTGTGCCACCTACTCCTGCATCATCACTGGCCGCCTACTGTGCCACCTACTCCTGCATCATCGCTGGTCTCCTACTGTGCCACCTACTCCTACATCATCGCTGGCCGCCTACTGTGCTGCCTACTCCTGCATCATCACTGGCCGCCTACTGTGCCACCTACTCCTGCATCATCACTGGTCTCCTACTGTGCCACCTACTCCTGCATCATCGCTGGCCGCCTACTGTGCTGCCTACTCCTGCATCATCACTGGCCGCCTACTGTGCCACCTACTCCTACATCATCGCTGGCCGCCTACTGTGGAAAGTGCTTCAACCCCCGTGAACATTGCTGGCACAGGGAAAATAGCTCAGTGTGTATGCACTGAGCTATTTTCCTGCCAGCGATGTTCATGATCATCGCTGTGCATACACGCTGGGCAAAAACACCCAGTGTGTATGTACCTTAAGGGATAATTTGGATTCCTCAACCTCACTCACAGTACTTATTACTTTATTACTGTAAATCCTCAGCTGAAGATGTTTTTCAGGATGCAACAGTTTTGCAGGGAATGGAGTCAGGATACTGGTGGTTAGAATCCCGACAGCGGAATCCCAATGGTCACAAGGCCGATGCTTCCTGGTGGTGAGTTTTAAGGTTATTTTTTAGTAAGAATCATACACAATTTCTTCAACTCTTGGCTGTTGTTCAATTCATTTAGAGATGGCTAGTAGACCTAAAACCAACTCTCAGCACAATACAGTAATCATAAAAATAATGAATATACTTTCCAAACTGGGTAACCTTCACCGACAACAGCTACAACAGCTACACAGATCCCAATTTGTGGGATATTCCAATATTTATAAGGCTGCAGACCATCAATGTACGATGAATGTCTTGTATCTCATGCCTCAGTGATGTCATTAATACCCTGTGAATTTGTAGTTTAAATTTGTATCAACATTGATTCCATCCAAGATGGCTGCCTTCACTGTATGTACATGGCAGGTTATTTTTCATTTTATCATGTCTATTGCAGTCTCCAGCAAAATTAATTAACAACGCAGACATGAATGTCACATGAACATCATATAGAACCTGCTCAGTAAAGCTAGGACACAGTTGGTGTGCAGATGCACTGTCGCTATATTAATCAGGGCTGGACTGCCCATCTGCCACTTTTGGCAAATGCTGGAGGGGCCGATGGCTTGATGGGCCAGTCCGGCCACAGAGAAAAATCTGGGCTGGCCGACAGTGCAGCCTTTCGGTGCTCTGCTCGGCCATCCACAGACAGAGAGACACAGGGACATGCTGTGAGGCCAGACCCTCTTGACTCGTAGCACATCCCCTTAAGCTGTGACCCCACCCCCTTTTCAGGTGCACAAAGTACTGGATGATGAAGAGTCCCAGTCCATCCTTGCCATCAAGTTATGGAAAGGAATTACATTTTAATTTCAAGTGCTGTGTAATTGGTACTTGGTAATGCATAATGCAGGGATGCAGCAAATGAAAAAACCTGACCAAACCTACAAAGATGCTGTTTCCTGAGGTTTGGTTGGGAACCGCATATGCACCAAGCCCTGGAATGCAATGTATTCCGGAGCTTGGAATCGGTGGGCAACGCCATCTTCAGATGGCGTTGTCCTATAGAAGCCTATAGGGGACCTAACCAGAGGGACCTAACCAGATCCCTCCAATCACAGACAGGACTCTGGGTCCTAAATATGGAAATTATGTCCTCGCAAAGGACAGCTCTTACCGCAACAGCTGTTCTTTGTGATTTTCTTCATGCATACTGCGTTAGTAAATGCAGATATTCATGTGGAGAGTGGCAGAATACATTGCAAGCAAAATGCAATGCTTGCTGTATCCCGCTAGTGTGAGAATTAATATCTCATCCAAATCCCTTTGTCACTGACCTGGTGACTGTTGCGAACTTGGGGGTTCTTCCAATGATAGGGAAGAGGAACCACAGCTGGGCCGGAGCAGGGATGGCCGGATGTAGGTTTTCCTCATGCAGAACTTAGCCGTTGTAACCGACGTGTAATGCTAAAGAATTAGTTGTGGCCAAGGCTTGGGGGCGATGCTGAAGTACACAGAAGAATTAAGAACTTGTGAGCGATGTTGAAGAAATGAATGAAGATTTGAGAACGATGTTGAAGCATACAGAAGAATGAAGAACTTGTGAGCGATGCTGAAGAGATGAATGAAGATTTGAGAACGATGTTGAAGCACACAGAAGAATGAAGAACTTGTGAGCGATGCTGAAGAAATGAATGAAGATTTGAGAACGATGTTGAAGCACACAGAAGAATGAAGGACTTGTGAGTGATGCTGAAGAAATAAATGAGGATTTGAGATTCAGTGTAACTCTGGAAGTTTGAGAGGCGTTCCACTTAGGGATACCCTGTAATACTGGAAGCACAGGAGGTGTCCCTCTGAGAGATACACTGTAACGCTGGTAACGCAGAGAATGTCCCACTGAGTGATACACTGTAACGCTGGTAGCACAGGGAAGGTTCCACTGAGTGATACATTGTAATACTGGTAGCACGGGGAAGGTTCCACTGAGTGATACACTGTAACGCTGGTAGCACGGGGAAGGTTCCACTAAGTGATACACTGTAACGCTGGTAGCACAGGGAAGGTTCCACTGAGTGATACACTGTAATGCTGGTAGCACAGGGAAGGTTCCACTGAGTGATACACTGTAACGCTGGTAGCACAGGAAATGTCCCACTCAAAGATACTCTGTAACGCTGGTAGCACAGGAAATGTCCCACTGAAAGATACTCTGCAACGCTGGAACACAGGAGACGTTCAGCTTGAGAACACGCTGAACGCTGATAGCACTGGTGATCATTGGAAAGATGATACTCAGGCGCCGGGGCTCTGTACGGCGTCTGCCTTTGAACTTCCCGCCCTCTCCCGATTTGTGGAAGGGGCCGATGACGTCACCCGCTCACCACACTCTTGTGGATGCCGGGCGCAATGGCGGCGCCCACACCCCGGGAAACCGCCGGAGGCAGCGCTAGCAAGACGTGACGACCTGGAGCCCACCAAGGGCGATGACCGCCGGGAGACCCAGCGCACCCGGAGCGGTATGCGCGGCAGCCGCAGCGCCGCGAGTGTGACAGTACCCCCTCCTTTAGGAGTGGCCCCAGGACACTTTCCTGGTTTCGTTGGATGTTTAGAATGAAAGATCCGGACTAGTCGGGGAGCAGTGACTTCAGAAGCTTTGACCCAGCTCCTCTCCTCAGGACCATAACCTTTCCATTCTACCAGATACTGTAAATTCTTGTGAAGATAATGAGAGTCAAGAATAGTTTTGATTTCAAATTCTGTTCCAGCTTCAGTCTCTACCGAGGTTGGGCTAGGAGACTCCGAATGAAACCGATTTAAAATGAGGGGACGAAGGAGAGAAACATGGAAATAATTTGGTACCCGAAAGTGGGAAGGCAATCCCAATTTGCAGACAACAGGGTTCAGGACTTGCAAAACGGGGTAAGGACCGATGAACCTCGGAGCAAACTTCATAGCGGGTACTCTTAAACGAAGATTGCGGGTTGAGAGCCATACCCTGACACCAACTTTGTATTGAGGAGCTGCTCGCCGTTTTCTATCCGCAAAGAATTTGTAGCGGCCAGAGATTTTCTTGAGATTAGCATGAACCCTACTCCAGATTTGACTGAAGTGCCGGAGAGTGGAAGCAAATTGGTAATTCTGGGACTCGTGGATAGAATCCGTAATTAATGAAGAATGGGGACTCACCAGTGGAAGAGTGGTACAGATGATTATGGGCAAACTCGACCCAGGGTAACAGTTCCACCCAATCGTCCTGTGAAGGAGAGAGGTAAACGCGAAGAAAAGTCTCTAAATCTTGATTGACACGTTCAGTTTGCCTATTGGTTTGTGGATGGTAAGCAGATGAGAACTTGAGTTTTATTTGTAAGGCTGAGCAGAGGGCCCTCCAAAATCTTGCAGTGAACTGTACCCCTCGATCAGAGACTATCTCCCGAGGTAACCCGTGCAGGCGGAAGTGTTCACGAATAAATAGTAAAGCCAACTTGGGAGCCATTGGTAAACCGGTCAACGGAACAAAATGTGTCATTTTTGAAAAGCGGTCAATAATCACCCAGATGGTATTGTAACCCTTGGAGAGGGGTAATTCGGTAATAAAGTCCATAGAAATATGGGTCCAGGGTTTCTTAGGAATGGACAGTGGACGAAGCAACCCCGCAGGAGGCAGACAAAGAGTTTTGTGCTGAGCACATTGAGGACATGAATTGACATAATCTTGTATATCCTTCTTCATGGTGTCCCACCAATATGAACTTCGTAGAAATTCACAAATTTTTTGAACTCCAGGATGACCGGAAAACTTGGAGATATGAGCCCACTGCAGTAACTTTGGTCGAAATTCAACTGGTACAGACATTCTCCCAGGAGGAGGACCCAGAGAGGTGGGAGCTGCTGAAATAGAGACTGGACTGAGAATTAAACTCTTTTCAAAGGAATTCTGCTCATCCGAGGCCGTTAAAGAACGAGACAGAGCATCAGCCTTAGCGTTAAGAGTCCCGGCCCGGTACTTAATAACGAACGAGAACAGAGTGAAGAAGAGCGCCCATCTAGCTTGACGGGGATTCAAGCACTGGGCCGTCTTGATATACAACAAGTTCTTGTGATCGGTGTAAATAGTAATTAGGTGTTTAGCACCTTCCAATAAGTACCTCCATTCTTCTAGGGCAGATTTTATTGCTAAAAGTTCCTGATCTCCAATGGTGTAGTTTCGTTCAGCAGGAGAGAACTTACGAGAATGGAAACCACATGGGTGTAACTTCCCATCAGAAGAGTACTGTGAAAGGATGGCACCGATGCCTACTGAGAAAGCATCGACTTCCAAGAAGAATGGTTTCGAGAAATTCGGTTGTTGGAGTACCAGAGCAGACATAAAGGCTGATTTCAACCGGGCAAACGCTTCTACAGCTTCGGAAGACCAGAGATTTGGATCAGACCACCTTTTGGTTAGGGCAGTAATGGGTGCAACGATGGTAGAAAATCCATTAATGAATTTCCGGTAGTAATTTGCAAAGCCCAGGAATCTTTGTACCGCTTTCAAGGAGAGAGGCTGAGTCCAGTCCCGAATAGCAGTGAGTTTTTCCGGATCCATGCGAAGCTCCGTACCCAAGATGACATAACCGAGGAACGGAATCGAAGGGACCTCAAAGATACATTTGGAAATCTTGCCGTAGAGACGATTCCTTCGTAAGCGAAGAAGTACTTCTTTGACCTGTACTCTGTGCTCTGCAAGATTCTTAGAAAATATCAGAATGTCTTCCAAGTACACCACTACGCTTTGGTATAACATATCTCGGAAGATTTCATTTACAAATCCCTGAAAAACGGCAGGGGCATTGCTGAGGCCAAACGGCATTACCAGATATTCGTAATGCCCGTCCCTGGTATTTAAGGCCGTCTTCCATTCGTCCCCCTGTCGGATACGTATCAGATTATAGGCTCCTCTTTTTTTTTTTTTTTTGAAAATACGTTTTATTAGGATTTTAACATGACATGGAAATTACCAGCCATAAAAGTGTGTCACAATGCATGTATACATAAACAAGGCTGTATAAATTTAAGCATTTAAAGAACTGTAACATTTCACCTTGAGTGTAACTTCTTCTTTGTCATATATACTCTCAAACCTGACAAACACGACAAGACAGACACAAAACAGGGAAGGTTGAAAAGTGGTGAAGGAGGTAGAAGTGTGAAATTTAGATGCAAAGGGGAGGGGGGAGAAGGAAGAATAGAGGGTGAAGAAGAGATGCCTAAGGAAGAAAGGATAGGCTTGGGCCTGGTATTTCAAAGAGAATCGTGAAAAGGGATTTCGATTAACTTCTAAAACATAGAAACATTCTGTCCTGTATGGGGGAGGTTAAAGCAAGCAATACATAATACATATAGTGCAACAAACATCAATGATAATATACAGAAATCACACAGGGGTCGTTAGCAGCTTTCGAGCCCTAGTCCATTGTTGAGAGCCAAAAAATGTTGATATAACGTATTTGCTTTCATCACCCAGGGAGTTTATATAAAAGTCCCATTTTTTATATATATTAGAAGGAGGAAGGGCCTCGGTGAGTAGGTAAGATCTCATGTCAAAGTACAGTAGGTATAAGAGGCGAGATTTAAGCTCATGTAAGGTAGGTGCTGTTTTCTTGATCCAATGAATTAATATCAGCTTTTTTGCCAGAGTTAATACCGTGACAACAAATGGGATATAGTGAGAGGCGACAGCACCAAAGGCCCATTCCCTGAAGTCCAAAAGTAGACAGGCCTCCGGGGAGGGTGTTAAGGATATTCTTAGAGTGGCATTAAGAAAGCAAATTATTTTCATCCAGAACCTACGCACCTTGGAGCAGTCCCAAAAGCAATGGAATAGTTTCGCATTAGACATGTTACATTTAACACAATTCCCAGTTTCCCCAGAAAGCATATATTTTCTCTGAGCTGGAGAAACATAAGCTCTATGCAGAAGGCGTAGATGAGTTTCCTGTAAATATGCGGACTGCAGATATTTAGTGTATTTACAATAGTTTTGAAGCAATACCACTTCTGACCCACATAGCCTTAGCATATCTGCAACCCACCCGGAAAAAACTTTTTGAGGGTGTTGCGGTGTCTTAACCTTAGATTCCATGAGTAGAGGGTAGAGATGTCTTATTCTATATTGAATAATGGGTCTAGAGCGTAGTAATCTAAGTAGTACATAGGAGTCTCTGAGTAATGGGAAAACTATTGGGAGAGACTGTATGTAGTGTCTTACTTGGAGATATAAGTAGAACAGAGAATTAGGTAGAGAACATTGTTGCTGTAATTCTGCAAAAGAGAGGATATTACCTCCCGGGTCGAAGACCCTGTTCACTAGAGCAATCCCTTTATGTTTCCATACCTGAAAAGAAGGGTTATGAAGGGAGGGAGGAAAGTTGGGGTTACCCCATAGGGGAAGGTAAGGGGAAAACCTAGAATCCCTGTGAAGTTTTTTATGTAAGCTCAACCAGGAAAGGTAAGTGTCATGAAATATCACATGGGAGTATACATTTTTGGGAATGTCACTAAATTTGAGGTGAAGCAACGCTGAAGGGGAATAGGGGTGGAACAAAGCCTTATCCAATCCAACGTCTGTAAATGTGGAAGTATCAAGCAGCCAGTCGCTGGCATAACGGAAGAATATTGCCAAAGTGTATGCAGCAAAATCTGGGATGCTAAGGCCCCCTTGTGATTTAGACAACATGAGTTTGGATAGCACAATTCTGGGTCTTTTGCCATTCCATAGAAAATTTGAAACAGAGGCATTCACCGTAAGAATGTCTCTGTTTTTCAGAGCAATAGGGAGCATTTGAATTGCGTAAAATAATTTAGGAAAGATAACAGTCTTGACCGCAGCAGCCCTACCCAGCAGCGAGAGAGGGAGAGAGTTCCAAGAAGTCATTAACATAGTGATTTTGCTTACGAGGGGGGAGAAGTTTGCTTGGTATAATTTATCTATAGTATTAAAGATATAAATTCCCAAGTATTTCAATTGTGTAGAGTTAATTTTAAATTCAGAGAACACTGGGGAAGAGGAGAGGTCAAGGGAATATGAGCCTAAGGGCATCATTTCTGATTTGTCAACATATACCTTGTAACCCGATATATGACCAAAACTAGTAATTAGAGACATGATTACAGGAATGGAGTTCAAAGGATCTGAAATGAAGAGGAGCATGTCATCTGCGAAAAGAGACACTTTCAGCTCATAATCGGAGATGCGTATACCATGAAAACCTGGGGAGTTTCGTAGCATGATAGCCAGGGGATCTATAGCTATTGCAAAGAGGAGGGGAGACAGGGGGCATCCCTGTCTCGTGCCTCTATGCAAAGTGAACCAGTCAGAGAATTGGCCGTTACACATGATTTTGGAAATCGGATTTGTGTATAGCATCTTAATATAAGAGAGGAACGTGGGGGGAAATCCAAAACGTTCCATTGTGTGGTATAAATGGGGCCAGAGAGCAAGGTCAAAGGCCTTTTCTGCATCTAGTGACATAACTACTCCCGGGGGGGCAATGCCTGAGGAAAGTTGGAGATGCTGGACCGCTGACACAACTTTTCTGACATTAAGGACCGAATGTCGACCAGCTATAAATCCGGTTTGGTCAGGGTGAATATTTAGAGGCAGGACTTTCTTGAGTCTGTCCGCCAGAATTTTAGCCAGTATCTTGTAATCTGAATCAAGTAAGGAAATAGGCCTATAAGAAGTAGGTAGACATAGGTCTCTGTTTGGTTTGGGCAAGATTCGAATATACGCTGCGTTAAAGTATAAAGGTACAGACCCGGATTTCAGCATGTGATTAAAAGCAAGTACAAGCGAATCCAAAATGTCAGAATGCATCAGTTTGTAAAAGCTCCCACCAAATCCATCCGGACCTGGGGCCTTTGACGTCTGCAGAGATTTAATAACAGCGGAAACTTCTTCGTGTGTGACAGGCAATACTAGATTAGTTTGTATGTCAGCTGTAAGAATGGGAAAAGGGATATCGTGCCAGGGGGGAGGATTTAAGGAAGTTAGGTCTTGGGTAATTGATTCCTCCACAATCGGAGGGGAGTATAGGGTGGAATAAAAATCCTTCATAAGCTGCGCTATCTGTTTATTGGTGGACGTGTAGGAGCCGTCCGGATACCGCAAGGGCTGGACTGCTGCGGAAGATCTTGCGCCCTTCAAAATATTTGTAAGCAATTTTCCAGACCTATTCCCAAATCTATGATATTTAAAATTAATACTATAAAAATATTTATTGCCTTGTCTTGTGAGATATTCATCAAAATGCGTTTTGGCTATATCATATTTCAATTTGTTATCTGTAGTAGGGGATCTACTAAATTCTACGTAGGCCGCTGACAGGCTCTGCTGAAGGTAGAGATAAGACGCAGTATAGGACTTATTAAGTTTAGTCACATAAGAGATTATATCACCTCTTAATACTGCTTTGGCTGTTTGCCAAAAAAGGGGAGGGTCTGAAGCTGCTTGTGCTTCGTTAGTACTAGAGAATTTTTTCCAGCTATCTGTTAACATCTCTTTAAAATCAGGGGAAGCGTGGAGGTGAGAGGGAAAACGCCAGGAGATCTGAGTCGACCTCTCCGAAGAGATGTGTAACTCAAATCTCAGTAGGGAGTGATTAGACACAGAAATCGGTTCTATATGAACTGAGGAAGCTCTAGTAAACAGGGTCTGTGAGAGCAGCAAATAATCTATCCTAGACAGAGAGTGGTGAGCGGCTGATAGGCACGTATATTCTTTTGCAGTAGGATTCAAAGCCCGCCAAATATCTACCAACAGCAGTCGGGAAATCAGGTAGGGCACTCCAAATTTGGGTAGAGAACAGGAGTTCTTGGGAGTAGAGGATCTATCTAGGTGTCTATCCGAAATAAGGTTAAAATGACCACATACCATTAGGGGTTCATGGAGAGACGGTGTAAGTGTGGAAATTAGCTGGAAGAAATTTTTTTTATTATAGACTGTGGGTGCATATACATTGCAAAGGACATAGGGAGAAGAAAATAATGAGACATGAGCTATAACAAATCTTCCCTCTGGGTCTGTAATTATCTTAGATATCGTAAGGGGTATATTACGTTTTATTAAAATTACAACTCCCCTGGCCTTAGAGGTATACGAGGAAGATGCTACCAGTTTCCAGCCTAACATTTGAAGTTTCAACATTTCCGAATTAATTAAATGTGCTTCCTGAATAAAAACCAGATCTAATTTCAGTTTGTTACAATATACCAGTATTTTCCTGCGTTTTGCAGGGGAATTGAAACCACCCACATTTAGGGATCCTACCTTAAGTGAGGTCATCGAGAACACGGAGTGAAAGCATATAACCTGTCCAGGTATCAATTTGCAAGGTTGCTGTGAGAGAAAGAGAGGAACAGAGGGGAGGGGGAAGAACACAGGAGGAAGGGGGAGACAAACATACATAAAGCAAGAAAGAATAAACGTGACATGCTGTGCACGTCAAATGCAAACATTTGCATAACATGTCACTTCCAGACAATATCAAAATTTTTCTGAACAAGCAATGTGGAAACAAAACCATAACCACTATAACCCAGAGCATAACTCCCAGCGTCCCCGGCTATAGAGCCAGAAAAACTCCCCAATACTGGTCAGGGATGGAATGTATATTCCATAAACATATACAAATCATTCCCCAAAGAAGAGGGATAGCACCCTAAGGTAACTTGTGTGTGAGTAAAGAGAAAAAAAAACTGTTAAGGCCGATCAGAAATATCATCCTCAGAGACTTTTGTTTTGTCACAAAGGAAATCAGCTGCATCGTCTGGGGACAGGAAGTCAAAGTGCTTGTCCTTATCGAAAATGCGCAATTTGGCTGGATAAATCAGGGCGAACTTCTGCTTGTCAGCAATTAGGCGTGTGCATATCGGAGAGAAGGCTCTTCGTGCTTTGGTTAATTCTACGGAGAAGTCTTGGAAAAGTCGCAGCGTTTTGCCTTCCCATTTAATAACAGGCTGTTTCCTGGAGGCTCTCCAGATTTCCAATTTATGTGTGTAGCTGAGACACTTGAATATAGTGACCCTGGGTCGGGTATCAGTAGGGCGAGGGGGAGGGCCTATGCAGTGAACTCTTTCAATAACCATATCTTTACATAGATCTTTAATCCCCAAGAGTTGAGGGAGAGTAGATGTCACAAAGTGTTCCAGGGACGGGCCCTTAAATGACTCAGGGAGACCCACCACTCTGATATTGTTACGCCTAGAGCGATTTTCGATTTCTTCTAGGCGATTAGTAATAGCATAGTTTTCCTTTTCCAGCCGTTTAACAGCACCTTGATAATCAGCCAAATTATGGGCAATTGATCCTATCCTGTTCTCAGCTGTAGAAACTCTGATATTCAGCTGCTGTATTTGAGTAGAAATGTCACTTACCGCTTTAGAGAGAAGTGGACCTACAGTTGAGGAAATTGCGTCCACTAGATCCCCATAACAGAGGGGGGAATCATGGTGTCTCTGTGAGGGAGCCTTGTCAGCACCCAGGGATTCAGTTGTTGGTTCCTTTGATACTGGAGAAGCCTCATGCGTCTCCGTGTCCGGCGCCATTACAGGGTCTGGGCTCCGTTTCACTTGGCGCAGCGTTTGCTGCAGAGCCGGATTAAGGGGGGGTCCCGTGGATACGTACCCCGGGCCCCCCTTTCCAAAAGGGCCCCCTGCCACACCACAGATCGGATCTTTCTTCAATCCGATCTGCGGTGCAGCGCTCACGAGCCCCGGCTCCCCGCTGCCCTGTCCCTCCTCCTCCTTCAGTACAGCGTGCGGCCAATGGCCCAGTGCCGTTTAGCGGCGAGCGGCTCACTTTGTGATTACTTATCTCCTCCCTCTCTCTCCCCCCGAGCGCTCCTGCTCGGGGGGCGGGGCTTCGCGGAATGACGCGTTTGCGTCATGACGTCACGACGCAAACGCGTCATTCCGCGAAGCCCCGCCCCCCGAGCAGGAGCGCTCGGGGGGAGAGGGAGGAGAGGAGATAAGCATCGAAGGAGGAGGCGGCCGGCGCGAGGGACGTGAGTCAGCGGGACCCGAAGAGCGGGAAGATGTAAGTATTTTTTTTTTCTCTTTCTCTCTCTCTTCCTCCCTTCCTCCCCCCCACTTGACACTTGCCTGCCGCACTATGTAAAATGAGGATACCTTCCGCACTGTGTAAAATGGGGGCACCTGCCGCACTGTGTAAAATGGGGATACCTTCCGCACTGTGTAAAATGGGGATACCTGCCGCACTGTGTAAAATGGGGGCACCTGCCGCACTGTGTAAAATGAGGACACCTGCCTGCGTACTGTGTAAAATGGGGATATCTGCCTACCGTATTGTGTAAAATGGGAACACCTGCCTGCGTACTGTGTAAAATGGGGACACCTGCCTGCGTACTGTGTAAAATGGGGACACCTGCCTGCGTACTGTGTAAAATGGGGACACCTGCCTGCGTACTGTGTAAAATGGGGACACCTTCCGCACTGTGTAAAATGGGGATACCTGCCGCACTGTGTAAAATGGGGGCACCTGCCGCACTGTGTAAAATGAGGACACCTGCCTGCGTACTGTGTAAAATGGGGATATCTGCCTACCGTATTGTGTAAAATGGGAACACCTGCCTGCGTACTGTGTAAAATTGGGACACCTGCCTGCGTACTGTGTAAAATGGGGACACCTGCCTGCGTACTGTGTAAAATGGGGACACCTGCCTGCGTACTGTGTAAAATGGGGACACCTTCCGCACTGTGTAAAATGGGGATACCTGCCGCACTGTGTAAAATGGGGACACCTGCCTGCGTACTGTGTAAAATGGGGATATCTGCCTGCGTACTGTGTAAAATGGGGATATCTGCCTACCGTACTGTGTAAAATGGGGACACCTGCCTGCGTACTGTGTAAAATGGGGATATCTGCCTGCGTACTGTGTAAAATGGGGATATCTGCCTACCGTACTGTGTAAAATGGGAACACCTGCCTGCGTACTGTGTAATATGGGGACACTTGCCTGGTGTAATGTGTAAAAAGGGGACTTTTTTTATTTTTATTTTTTCCCCCTGTGGTGAGTGTGATGATATCAGACGAGGCCACGCACACTTTAATGAGACCACGCCCATTTTAATCAGGCCACACACCCTTGTCAGGAGCGCGCGCGCATGCTTTTTCTTTTTCTGGCTATATGGGGGGGGGGGGGCTCGCAAATTTTTTTTATAGCAAGGGGGGGGGGCGCATTTTGAAATCTCGCACTGGGAGCCAAATTGTCTAGAAACGGCCCTGCGTGCGGCACACTAATGACGGAGCCGCAGGCTTGCTGAGCCGGACAGCAATTGGACAACTGAGCCGTCGCTCAGCTGCGCTGACTACAGCTCTAAGAAGAGTGCTCTAACAGCTGTAGTCAGGGCAGCTGAGCGACGGCTCAGCTGTCCAATTGCTGTCCGGCTCAGCAAGCCTGCGGCTCAGTCATTGGCGCGCCGCACGCTGAACTGAAGGAGGAGGGATTCTTAGATAAATTATATATATATATATATAAATCCCTCCTCCTTCAGTGGACTAAAAAACTAATAAAAATAATAATAATAATAATAATAATAATAAAAAAAAAAATATATATATATATATATATATATATATTTATTAGTTTTTTAGTCCATGGGGGCCCCCTGTAATTTAGTACCCCAGGCCTCCCGGGGCCTTAATCCGGCTCTGGTTTGCTGCTGTGAGTGCGCCGGCTGGCTGGACGTAACAAATTTGTCCATCCCGAGATGCAGGCAGTACAAGTACAAGTAAAGGTGTGTGGGGGGGGGGAGATTGGAGGCTAATTAGCCTTGTAAAAGCAGTGTAATAGCCGGGGACGGAGGAGAGCTGTGAGACGCGCTGCTCACTCCATGCACCCGGAACCGGAAGCCCTATAGGCTCCTCTTAAGTCGAATTTAGGGAAGACGTGGGCTCCACGAACCCTATCAAATAGCTCAGTAATTAGCGGCAAAGGGTATTTGTTCTTTACGGTGATATCGTTTAAGCCACGATAATCAATACATGGTCTTAACCCCCCGTCCTTCTTCTTCACGAAAAAGAAACCTACTCCAGCCGGGGAGGTAGAGGGGCGAATGAATCCTTTCAGTAGATTAGATTTGATATAGTCCGACATAGCTTGGGTCTCGGGTAATGACAAGGGATATGCGTGTCCCCGGGGTGGCATTTTCCCTGGGATAAGCTCAATGGGACAGTCCCAGGGTCTATGGGGTGGTAACTGATTGGCCGCCTGTTCCGAGAACACATCTGTGAACTCCCGATAGGCCTCCGGAATGAGCTCCTCATCCGACTTGGAAGATGCACGGAGCGGGTAAACAGGAGTGAGACAACTAGAGTGACAAAACGAACTCCAGGACAATATTTGTGATGACTTCCAGTCGACGTGAGGGTTGTGAATTTTAAGCCAAGGTAGACCAAGAACAAGATCGTGAGGCATCTCCGGAATTACTAGAAACTCCAAATGTTCTTGATGCAGAGCTCCGACCTGCAGCTCGATTGGCTCTGTGCGACTTGTAATAAGACCATTAGATATTTTGGTACCATTGATGGCAGTCAACGTTATAGGTCATTTGACAGACTGTAATTGTAAACCCAGACTCTGAACACAAGAAAGAGAAACAAAATTCCCTGCAGCCCCAGAGTCCAGCAGGGCCTTAACAGGTTTGGCTATAGACTCAGAAAACAGAGACACGGAGAGTAAACAATCCACTGTCGGAGAAGATTTAGCTGTAACCCCTAACTTGACTCCTCCGGAACAAGCTAGGCCTGCCCGTTTCCCGGACGGGACTTGCAGAACTTGATAAAGTGATTCGCGGCTCCACAGTAGAGGCAGAGTTTACCCTCACGACGGCACTGTCGTTCCTCCGGGGACAGCCGGGATCGGTTGATCGGCATGGGTTCATCTGGACTCGGGGTAACTGTTTGCTTAGGCGGGAGAAGCCGGAATCTGGATCGATCCGACCGACTACGTTCGCCACCTCGTTCCTGCATGCGAAGATCCACCTTGACACAGAGTGAGATCAACTCTTCTAAAGGATCCGGCAGATCCCTAGTGACCAGCTCGTCCTTCAGACGGTCAGAGAGCCCGTTCCAGAAAGCGGCCCTGAGAGCATCATTATTCCAGCGTAGTTCTGAGGCAATGGTCTGGAAGTGAACCACATACTGTCCCACAGAACGGGAGCCTTGACGGACTCGGAGCAGGTCCGAGGAAGCAGCGGTCGTTCTGCCGGGCTCATCAAAAAACCTTCGGAATGATGCAATGAAATTAGTGTAACTGGAAACCAATGGGTCAGATCGTTCCCACAACAGAGTCACCCAATCCAACGCTGAACCTTCAAGCAAGGAAATAATGTATGCCACTTTGGACCGATCCGTGGGGAAATTATGTGAGAGAAGTTCAAAATGCACCTTGCATTGGTTGAGAAAACCACGGCAATTCTTTGGATTCCCATTATAGCGAGAGGGAGTGGGAAGCTGAAGGCATGACCTGGTTCCAGACGAGGATTGAACATTACTGGAGATGACTACTGGAGCGGGTACTGGAGCAGGAGCCGGAACTACTGAAGCCAGGGAGGCCTGAATTTGATCCAGCCGGACGGATAATTCCTGGAGATACTGCATGCCGCCTCCTGACTCTGAACTCGGGAAGCCAAGTTTTGGATGGGGCTTGACTCTGGGTTCCGATACCCCGGGTCCATGTGGCCTGAGTATACTGTCACTGACCTAGGTTGGGAGTGTTGAGAACTCGGGGGTTCTTCCAATGATAGGGAAGAGGAACCACAGCTGGGCCGGAGCAGGGATGGCCGGATGTAGGTTTTCCTCATGCAGAACTTAGCCGTTGTATCCGACGTGTAATGCTAAAGAATTAGTTGTGGCCAAGGCTTGGGGGCGATGCTGAAGTACACAGAAGAATGAAGAACTTGTGAGCGATGCTGAAGAAATGAATGAAGATTTGAGAACGATGTTGAAGCACACAGAAGAATGAAGGACTTGTGAGTGATGCTGAAGAAATAAATGAGGATTTGAGATTCAGTGTAACTCTGGAAGTTTGAGAGGCGTTCCACTTAGGGATACCCTGTAATACTGGAAGCACAGGAGGTGTCCCTCTGAGAGATACACTGTAACGCTGGTAACGCAGAGAATGTCCCACTGAGTGATACACTGTAACGCTGGTAGCACAGGGAAGGTTCCACTGAGTTATACACTGTAATGCTGGTAGCACGGGGAAGGTTCCACTGAGTGATACACTGTAATGCTGGTAGCACGGGGAAGGTTCCACTGAGTGATACACTGTAACACTGGTAGCACAGGGAATGTCCCACTGAGCGATACTCTGTAACGCTGGTATCACAGGAAATGTCCCACTGAAAGATACTCTGTAACGCTGGTATCACAGGAAATGTCCCACTGAAAGATACTCTGCAACGCTGGAACACAGGAGACGTTCAGCTTGAGAACACGCTGAACGCTGATAGCACTGGTGATAATTGGAAAGACGACACTCAGGCTCCGGGGCTCTCTACGGCGTCTGCCTTTGAACTTCACGCCCTCTCCCGATTGGCGGAAGGGGCCGATGACGTCACCCGCTCACCACGCTCTCGTGGATGCCGGGCGCAATGGCGGCGACAACACCCCGGGAACCCGCCGGAAGCAGCGCCAGCAAGATGCGATGACCCGGAGCCCACCAGTGGCGACAACCGCCGGGAGACCCAGAGCACCCGGAGCGGTAAGCGTGGCAGCCGCAGCGCCGCGAGAGTGACAGTACCCCCTCCTTTAGAGTGGCCCCTGGACACTTTCCTGGTTTCGTTGGATGTTTAGAATGAAAGATCCGGACTAGTCGGGGAGCAGTGACTTCAGAAGCTTTGACCCAGCTCCTCTCCTCAGGACCATAACCTTTCCATTCTACCAGATACTGTAAATTCTTGTGAAGATAACGAGAGTCAAGAATAGTTTTGATTTCAAATTCTGTTCCAGCTTCAGTCTCTACCGAGGTTGGGCTAGGAGACTCCGAATGAAACCGATTTAAATGAGGGGACGAAGGAGAGAAACATGGAAAGAATTTAGTACCCGAAAGTGGGAAGGCAATCCCAATTTGCAGAAAACAGGGTTCAGGACTTGCAAAACGGGGTAAGGACCGATGAACCTTGGAGCAAACTTCATAGCTGGTACTCTTAAATGAAGATTGCGGGTAGAGAGCCATACCCTGACACCAACTTTGTATTGAGGAGCTGCTCGCCGTTTTCTATCCGCAAAGAATTTGTAGCGGCCAGAGATTTTCTTGAGATTAGCATGAACCCTACTCCAGATTTGACTGAAGTGCCGGAGAGTGGAAGCTGCAGCAGGAACATCCTCCAAAGGAAAAATTGGTAATTCTGGGACTTGTGGATAGAATCTGTAATTAATGAAGAATGGGGACTCACCAGTGGAAGAGTGGTACAGATGATTTTGGGCAAACTCGACCCAGGGTAACAGTTCCACCCAATCGTCCTGTGAAGGAGAGAGGTAAACGCGAAGAAAAGTCTCTAAATCTTGATTGACACGTTCAGTTTGCCCATTGGTTTGTGGATGGTAAGCAGATGAGAACTTGAGTTTTATTTGTAAGGCTGAGCAGAGGGCCCTCCAAAATCTTGCAGTGAACTGTACCCCTCGATCAGAGACTATCTCCCGAGGTAACCCGTGCAGGCGGAAGTGTTCACGAATAAATAGTAAAGCCAACTTGGGAGCCATTGGTAAACCGGTCAACGGAACAAAATGTGCCATTTTTGAAAAGCGGTCAATAATCACCCAGATGGTATTGTAACCCTTGGAGAGGGGTAATTCGGTAATAAAGTCCATAGAAATATGGGTCCAGGGTTTCTTAGGAATGGACAGTGGACGAAGCAACCCCGCAGGAGGCAGACGAAGAGTTTTGTGCTGAGCACATTGAGGACATGAATTGACATAATCTTGTATATCCTTCTTCATGGTGTCCCACCAATGTGACCTTCGTAGAAATTCACAAATTTTTTGAACTCCAGGATGACCGGAAAACTTGGAGATATGAGCCCACTGCAGTAACTTTGGTCGAAATTCAACTGGTAGAGACATTCTCCCAGGAGGAGGACCCAGAGAGGTGGGAGCTGCTGAAATAGAGACTGGACTGAGAATTAAACTCTTTTCAAAGGAATTCTCCTCATCCGAGGCCGTTAAAGAACGAGACAGAGCATCAGCCTTAGCGTTAAGAGCCCCGGCCCGGTACTTAATAACGAACGAGAACAGAGTGAAGAAGAGCGCCCATCTAGCTTGACGGGGATACAAGCACTGGGCCGTCTTGATATACAACAAGTTCTTGTGATCGGTGTAAATAGTAATTAGGTGTTTAGCACCTTCCAATAAGTACCTCCATTCTTCTAGGGAAGATTTTATTGCTAAAAGTTCCTGATCTCCAATGGTGTAGTTTCGTTCAGCAGGAGAGAACTTACGAGAAATGAAACCACATGGATGTAACTTCCCATCAGAAGAGTACTGTGAAAGGACGTCACCGATGCCTACTGAGGAAGCATCGACTTCCAAGAAGAATGGTTTCGAGAAATTCGGTTGTTGGAGTACCGGAGCAGACATAAAGGCTGATTTCAACCGGGCAAACGCTTCTACAGCTTCAGAAGACTAGAGACTTGGGTCAGTCCCCTTTTTGGTTAGGGCAGTAATGGGTGCAACAATGGTAGAAAATCCCTTAATGAATTTCCGGTAGTAATTTGCAAAGCCCAGGAATCTTTGTACCGCTTTCAAGGAGAGAGGCTGAGTCCAGTCCCGAATGGCAGTGAGTTTTTCCGGATCCATGCGAAGCTCCGTACCCGAGATGACACAACCGAGGAACGGAATCGAAGGGACCTCAAAGATACATTTGGAAATCTTGCCGTAGAGACGATTCCTTCGTAAGCGAAGAAGTACTTCTTTGACCTGTACTCTGTGCTCTGCAATATTCTTAGAAAATATCAGAATGTCATCCAAGTACACCACTACGCTTTGGTATAACATATCTCGGAAGATTTCATTTACAAATCCCTGAAAAACGGCAGGGGCATTGCTGAGGCCAAACGGCATTACCAGATATTCGTAATGCCCGTCCCTGGTATTGAAGGTCGTCTTCCATTCGTCCCCCTGTCGGATACGTATCAGATTATAGGCTCCTCTTAAATCGAGTTTAGTGAAGACGTGGGCTCCACGAACCCTATCAAATAGCTCAGTAATTAGCGGCAAAGGGTATTTGTTCTTAACGGTAATATCGTTTAAGCCACGACAATCAATACATGGTCTTAACCCCCGTCCTTCTTCTTCACGAAAAAGAAACCTACTCCAGCCGGGGAGGTAGAGGGGCGATTGAATCCTTTCAGTAGATTAGATTTGATATAGTCCGACATAGCTTGGGTCTCAGGTAATGACAAGGGATATGTGCATCCCCGGGGTGGCATTTTCCCTGGGATAAGCTCAATGGGACAGTCCCAGGGTCTATGGGGTGGTAACTGATCGGCCGCCTGTTACGAGAACACATCTGTGAACTCCCGATAGGCCTCCGGAATGAGCTCCTCATCCGACTTGGAAGATGCACGGAGCGGGTAAACAGGAGTGAGACAACTAGAGTGACAAAACAAACTCCAGGACAATATTTGTGACGACTTCCAGTCGACGTGAGGGTTGTGAATTTTAAGCCAAGGTAGACCAAGAACAAGATCGTGAGGCATCTCCGGAATTACTAGAAACTCCAAATGTTCTTGATGCAGAGCTCCGACCTGCAGCTTGATTGGCTCTGTGCGACTTGTAATAAGACCATTAGATATTTTGGTACCATTGATGGCAGTCAACGTTATAGGTCGTTTGACAGACTGTAACTGTAAACCCAGACTCTGAACACAAGAAAGAGAAACAAAATTCCCTGCAGCCCCAGAGTCCAGCAGGGCTTTAACAGGTTTGGCTATAGACTCAGAAAACAGAGACACGGAGAGTAAACAATCCACTGTCGGAGAAGATTTAGCTGTAATCCCTAACTTGACTCCTCCGGAACATGCTAGGCCTGCCTGTTTCCCGGACGGGACTTGCAGAACTTGATAAAGTGATCCGCGGCTTCATAGTAGAGGCAGAGTTTACCCTCACGACTGTGCTGTCGTTCCTCCGGGGACAGCCGGGATCGGTTGATTTGCATGCGTTCATCCGGACTCGGGGTAACTGTTTGCTTAGGCGGGAGAAGCCGGAATCTGGATCGATCCGACCGACTACGTTCGCCACCTCGTTCCTGCATGCGAAGATCCACCTTGACACAGAGTGAGATCAACTCTTCTAAAGGATCCGGCAGATCCCTAGTGACCAGCTCGTCCTTCAGACGGTCAGAGAGCCCGTTCCAGAAAGCGGCCCTGAGAGCATCATTATTCCAGCGTAGTTCTGAGGCAATGGTCTGGAAGTGAACCACATACTGTCCCACAGAACGGGAGCCTTGACGGACTCAGAGCATGTCCGAGGAAGCAGCGGTCGTTCTGCCGGGCTCATCAAAAATCCTTCGGAATGACGCAATGAAATTAGTGTAACTGGAAACCAATGGGTCAGATCGTTCCCACAACGGAGACACCCAATCCAATGCTGAACCTTCAAGCAAGGAAATAATGTATGCCACTTTGGACCGATCCGTGAGGAAATTGTGTGAGAGAAGTTCAAAATGCACCTCGCATTGGTTGAGAAAACCACGGCAATTCTTTGGATTCCCATTATAGCGAGAGGGAGTGGGAAGCTGAAGGCGTGACCTGGTTCCAGACGAGGATTGAACATTACTGGAGACGACTACTGGAGCGGGTACTGGAGCAGGAGCCGGAACTGCTGAAGCCAGGGAGGCCTGAATTTGATCCAGCCGGCCGGATAATTCCTGGAGATACTGCATCACCTGGCTCTGTGCAGCCTCCTGACTCTGAACTCGGGAAGCCAAGTTTTGGATGGCGCTTGACTCTGGGTTCCGATCCCCCGGGTCCATGTGGCCTGAGTATACTGTCACTGACCTGGGTTGGGAGTGTTGAGAACTCGGGGGTTCTTCCGATGATAGGTAAGAGGAACCACAGCTGGGCCGGTGCAGGGATGGCCGGATGTAGGTTTTCCTCATGCAGAACTTAGCCATTGTAACCGACGTGTAATGCTAAAGAATTAGTTGTGGCCAAGGCTTGGGGGCGATGCTGAAGTACACAGAAGAATGAAGAACTTGTGAGCGATGTTGAAGAAATGAATGAAGATTTGAGAACGATGTTGAAGCACACAGAAGAATGAAGAACTTGTGAGCGATGCTGAAGAGATGAATAAAGATTTGAGAACGATGTTGAAGCACACAGAAGAATGAAGAACTTGTGAGCGATGCTGAAGAAATGAATGAAGATTTGAGAACGATGTTGAAGCACACAGAAGAATGAAGGACTTGTGAGTGATGCTGAAGAAATAAATGAGGATTTGAGATTCAGTGTAACTCTGGAAGTTTGAGAGGCGTTCCACTTAGGGATACCCTGTAATACTGGAAGCACAGGAGGTGTCCCTCTGAGAAATTCACTGTAATGCTGTTAGCACAGGAAATGTCCCACTGAGTGATACACTGTAACGCTGGTAGCACGGGGAAGGTTCCACTGAGTGATACACTGTAACGCTGGTAGCACAGAGAATGTCCCACTGAGAGATACTCTGTAACGCTGGTAGCACAGGAAATGTCCCACTGAAAGATACTCTGTAACGCTGGTAGCACAGGAAATGTCCCACTGAAAGATACTCTGCAACGCTGGAACACAGGAGACGTTCAGCTTAAGAACACGCCGACCGCCGGGAGACCCAGCGCACCCGGAGCGGTAAGCGCGGCAGCCGCAGCGCCGCGAGTGTGACACCCTACTGGAGCTTTTATGAAGATTTCTAGAGACTATAAAAAAACATCTTCAATACTGTAGTTTTGTAAATAATTTCATACGTTGTATTTCTATAAAACAACACAGATATATAATGTAAATTACAAACTAAACTGAATTATCAAGCGAAAGTGCACACCAAAGGCAAATTCAGACTTTCTTCTCTCGAATTATTCATTTCTGTAGTTGATAATATTTTATGCTCTGCTTAAACCGTAATTGGTTTAATTATTCCAACCATTTACCATGTTACTTCTTTGTATCACTTTCATCTTTGTCACTTGCGTAAGATAAGTCCTAGCTTGTTCATACAGAATTTGTACTGTTGATTTGTATAGTGCTTCCCCTTGATTTCAATTCACACTTCACTGAGCGTTGCCACCCTGTTTGGCTGAGGTCCCAAGACAGCGCAATGCAGATAGTACTGCAGTGTGAAGTGAAATGTAAGAATTTAATACAGCTAAATGTATCAGAATAACTTGCACTTACAGTGTAAGCTTATAAGGACAAATGCTTATACATCAGATTTTCTCAGGCATTAAAGAGTAAGTAAAGCTGCGTGTCACAATGAAAACATTCTTCAGAAAACAACATTTTCATACAGTACAATGAATTCTAAGAATATGTTGTGGGGATCATTTAAAAGTAGATACAGAAGTGCTCAGACCATATATAGGAAAAAGACGTACATTAAAAAAGTGGTATACAGTACATTCAAGATCCAGGCTGACAGTACCCCAGCAGTTGGAATACTGACACTAGAATCCTGATCCCTGTCATAACACCAATGCCGGAATCCCGAACAGGTCAACATCCCGACGTCGGAATCCCGACAGCCAGAATCCTGTATGTAAGTATAGCCACTAGGGTTAGGGTTTGGCTGGGGAAAGGCTGCAGGGAGGGAGGGTAAAGTTAGGCACTACCAGGGGGGGGGGGAAGGGGGTAGGTTTAGGCACTAAGGGGGGTGGGTTATGGTCAGGCTGTGGAAAGGGAGGGGTTGGGTTTTGGCAGTAAGGGGGAGGTTAGGGTTAGGCACTAAAGGGGAAGGTTAGGGGTAGGCTGTAGAAAGGGAGGGTTAAGGTTAAGAGGGAAGGGGAGGGAGTGAGAATAATTACCTAAGTCGTCGGGATCATGACTATTGGGATGTCAGAGTTGGTGTTGTGACTGCTGGCATTCCGTCCACCTGTCATGCATACCGATCCTAATAGAGCGTATATGCATGCACATGTTCAGGCGGCGATATCCGGTTGATAGGTCGACTGTGACTAGGACTACAGTCAATAGGTCGACACCATATGGTCAACATGCAATACTTCGACAGGTACAAAAGGTTAACAGATGAAAGGTGGATAGTGTCTAAGGTCAACAGGTATAAATGGTCGACAGGCTCAAAAAGTCAACATGACAAAGATCGACACACGACCTATTGACTGTCTAACACTGTAGATCTATAACACACCCTTTTCGGCGGACAGCAGCACTTGAGCCAGGCATCAGCCGTAACATATAATAATAACAACGTGATGATGTGTTGTATACTTATGGAAAAATAGTGTTTTAGCAAATGTGTTACAATTTTCTCGTTTCTACCTGTTTTGTTCCTGGTTTTCCTGGTGAAAATCCCTTTTAATTCCCTGTTAAAATTTGCAATAAAAATGCTGCGTTAATAATATAACATGACAGTGAACAAAACTAACTGCAGAGAACACAAATTCAAAACTGAAAAGTAATTTTATCTGATTTAAAGGCATTTCAAGAATCAAATTTCCCGGAGGCCAGGAAAAAAAAAAAATCAAACACTGGCTGTGATTCAGAGATGGAAGCAGTGACGATTTTGTGTGCAGTGGAGCCTTCACATCCGAATAAGTCGCACTGCACTTGCGCCACAATGGTTTTGCAATGGAGTTCGTGGTGAGAATTATTGACAGGAGACATTTTTGGGAGGTAAAGGGGGAGTGATGATTCCAGTGGTGAGTCCAGAGGTGAGGCTGCAGCATAGTCCAAAATTCAAATAGGGGAGCCACACCAACTGCCACCCCAAACACTGCCAAACATCACCGCCTGAGACTCACTGGCAGTTGGTGTGGCTTTTTGAACTTTGCACCACCTGTGCAACTGCCACTGGTGGCATCAAACGCAGGTGTGTTGCAACCATTTCTGGGGAGTGTCACAGCTTGCAACTGTAATCCAGGATGCAGTTACAATGTGCAACCATAGGGTTACTCAGAAAGTTTATGTTTGTCCGATGTGCATCCAATGGTTGCGAGAGCACCAGTTCAGAGACATCACCAGTGGACGTCTCACTACAAATCCCAATGGCTGTGACACTTGCATATTTTCACACAGCTGCTGCATACAAATTCCTAGCTGTGGTGGCACTAGCATTCATCTCCGAATTAAGCCAATTATACCTTAACATTGTTAGATTCCCCTTTATACAGGAAATAGCCTGTACGTGGAAACCCTGACTTTGACAACTATGAAATGCCAAACTTGCTTAGGTAAGTTATAGGTAATTATAGGCTTACCATACAATTCATTTAAACTGGGACACTTATGGATTACACAGATTCTGTGGCTGTTTAAAACCAGGGGAAATGCAGGCTTGACGTCAGTCAGCCATAGAACCTGTGTAATTCATTAGTGTCCTAGGTAATAGATATATATGTTTGTTTTCACCTTTGGAAATCACATGGGAATTTTCCTGCAGTAGTCCAAATGGAACTGTCATGTAATGCAAATAGATGTTATTTTATGTAAACTAGCCACAACGCTAATGATTTAAGCAGGGATAGGAAGGGGTGTTGTGGGGTTGGGGGTGCTTGGCTGAGGGCAGAGTGGCATCTGTCCCTCTTGGGCCAGTGAAACTTTTCAACTTTTGAGCCACAGACGGGCTGCGACTATGTTTACTCCAAATGAAAAGCCTGGCTGCCATGAGGCAGACACATGATACCCCAGCCGCTCCAGTTCTGTTTATAACACAACCAGAGGTGACAGGCAGCATGCAGTGCCAGCCTCCAGGCTGCCAGATGGATACATTTGTTGTGTGCTGTACGGCTGCGCTATAACAGGCTATGTATGAGAAGCCTGCTTGAAAGATGAATGGTGGACGGGGCTGGCCATTCACTAATTACAGTGGTGGGAGGTATCTCCTTCTATTCTGTAAATATCAGTTGTGTTGAGGATTACATATTATTTAGAAGTTTTATTTATTTTGTGAGACAGGCATCATATAATACACTAACGCGGCGTGGGTATGTTATGATTACACTCAGTTCTGTAGGTTTACAAGCAGTGCCTTGTGATGCTCACACAATTACCCACTGCCTAGCAGTCTTCTAGCCTCCTGCAAGAAATAAAAGTAAGTGTGTTATGCTCACCCCTGATAAAGGAGTTAATTCTCATCTGCTGCTGGTGTTGACAGTGGTTACTCGTTAATAGCAGTGCAGATGTGTGGGTTCCAAGTGGCTGATCACTAACCCTTCCATATGTGTTTGGAAGAAAATGATAGTTTTCTGCGCTTGTGATGAGCTGCTCAGTTTATGGATCGAGAGTAAGTGTAACTGAGCGCTATGTTAATGTATGCAGTGATGATGAAAAAAGGGAGGAAATATAGTAGAAACAAGAAAAAGGAGAAGCAAGGAAGTGCAGTGGGTGCAGCAAAAGAAATGAGAGAAAGGGTTTAAGAAAGGACACTGGGAATAGTTAAATTTTTAAAAACATGTATAACATAAAAGACAATGGTCTAGTGACCCAATGTTTACAGCTCCATCTGGGTGTTTGATGTGGAGCTGGTTGGAGAAATGATAGTTCCGCTTTAACGCTGTCCCTGGCTTACCCTAAGACAGGTCCCGCTGTGTGTGCGCTATGCACTCTGGCCGGAAAGTTTGGGTCTTTAGCTTCCGGTGAAGTCAGGCGCTGGTGGCGGCGGTGCTTTCTCCTTCTTTTGTGTCTGCTCCCACACTGTATCCAACGCGTTTAGAATCCTGTTGGATTCTTTCTCAGGGATGGATTGTGGTTGTCTGTTAGGCTTCTTTTATTGATAAAACTTTAATCAAAAAAACGGAAGTAGCCGGAACCGGAAGTGATGTATCCGGCGGGTAACAAACTACTCCTAAGTTGTCCTTGTAGATGGGAAATAGAAAAGAAAAGAGAAAGAAGGAAGTTTGTATAAGATATGAGTGATAAATGTGAATATGTAGAAAATATGAAAATAAACATAATAATAAAATAAAGATAAATATGGAAAAAATAAAAATAAACATCAAAATTAATAAATTATATATATATATAAATAATATATCACGATATATATATATATATATATATATATATATTAAATAAAAATAAATATAATTATTAAATTAAAAATAAATAAAAATAAAATAAAAATAAAAATAAGTAATTAAAATGAGGTGATGAAGTGTTGTGATGAATTGTGGTAATCTTCTTAGAGGAACAGCTTGAGTTCAATATCAGTGTTCAGACCATGAGGTTGTAATGTTTTCATCTTGTAGATCCATTCTGTTTCTTTTTTCTTTAAGGAATCAACTACGTTTTCACCCCTCCATTGGGCACTGATGTTCTGGATGCCGATAAATGTTAGGCCCGTGGGGTCTTTGTTGTGTTTATTTAAAAAGTGTGCAGATACGCTGTGTGTTTTCATTGACACTATTAGGCATGAAATTATATATAAAAATAAAGATAAGAATAAGTTGATTATTTTGGTCTGTCCCAGTAAGTTTCAGAAATAATAATAATAATAATAATAATAATAATAATAATACCAAAATATAGAATCTAAAAATAAGAATAACAAATAAAAATAGAAAAACAGTGTCAAGGGAGCAATCTGTGGATTGCTAACATTCCCTTCTCTCATCTCCTCAAATAAAATTATAGTTTATTATTTCTATTACTACCCCAGGCCATCTCTATTTTCATAACTGAAGAATTATAATTAATTATTCCTTAAAAAATTATAAAATATCTAAAATATAATAACTAATAAATTATCTTTTTTTTAAAGAATCTGACTCATGCTGGTCTCGAACCTGTGACCATTTCTGTTGTAGTTCTGATGCTTACCAGCTGAGCTATTGGAACTCGATCAAAAATTAGAGCACCAGAGGATGTTATTGTTTTGTATGGCTATAGTGATTAGATAGGCTTCGGAGCTTCTCTGTGATGCCATATCCATTAATTTAATTGGACACTGATGCGTCGCATCATACAAGGATGTGATAGATAGATATATTTATATTTTTATATATATTTTTTATATTAGATATGTTATTGTTATTTATATGTAAAGCACCTTTATTTACTGTAATTATTGATCCTAAGCAGTGAATGGATCCATTGTAACTGTTTTACTCTCTGCAGTGAATAGACCTAATTAAATATCTCAGGTGTGAAAGAACAAAACTGTGAGCCAATTGACTATAACTAGTTTAAATACCATTCCACCTGTACAATGATTTCCTATACCTCCTGAAGAAACTGCCGGCTACTGTGGCGGAGAAACGCGTTGAGGGCTACAGAGATTGAGTGTCCATTGCTGGGAAGAAACAGCTTATACTACTAAATCCGAGTACGTCCTCACCCTGCCACCTGCTGTGCTGGGAACACCAAAAACCTACTGACTGCCGCTGTGCAAAAGCCCCATCAGAAGACCAGCTATTGTAGACTTGCTGCCCCCTTATACACATATGGAAGGTACTGCACAAGAAAGAAAAAGTATTCCACATTGGGGCACTCATTTGTAACTGGTTGTGCTAGTGAAGCTAGATCCAGGTGCAGTGTGACTCCCTATAAAACATAACCTTTATTATTATTATTTGTATAAAATACTAATCTTAAATAGCTTGCGAACTATTCAAAGAAAATTAAATGAAATGGTGAATTGTGCAAAGAAAAATTCAAAATTAACAAAAGAATTGAACACACTGGTCTCAAATATTTTCAATATCAGCTATGTAGTCTTATTCTTAAATAAACTCCAACTATAACAATGTGTCTGTTGTCAATATTTGTCCATAGGATTATGTGTATAAGTTGTAATATAATGTTTTAAACTGGGATGGGTGGGCTTATAATTAAAAGATTTTATCAGATAGCTTGCTGCAGTGTATTGTCCTCAATACTATTGTTACATAAAATTAACAGGGAATTTGTCCCATCTGCAGCATATTTTCAGTCACTTTATTATAGTGGACACTCTTGTCCTAAATGCTGATAAATTCCTGTGGTCATACCCTTCCACAAAATGTCAGTATATTAATACTGCCGTGTATTCTCACCCCAAGTAATTTATATCAAAGGCTTGAATGATAATATAGCAAGTGATCTGTGCTGGTACGTTTATAATACAGAATCACCTAACAATTAGTGCTCATATATGATGCATTGTCATGAGTTAATTGAAAGTCAGTACTGCTAGGGCATACTGCTCACTATTTATAGGGAGTTAGTGGTAATATTCAGTCTCCCATCTGCAGCCTGTGATTACTCAGAGTCAGCTATGTCAGGCTGTAATAGCCTTGCTAAATTACAAAGTGTCGATATAGATTGTAAGCTTGCGAGCAGGGCCTTCCTACCTCTGTCTGTCTGTCTTTGCCCAGTTTTGTTCTATAATTGTTGTTCTAATTGTAAAGCGCAATGGAATATGCTGCGCTATATAGGAAACTGCTAATAAATAAATAAATAATAAATATTGTGCACTATAGGGTATAGCCTCATACACTTGCTGTAATATTTGGTATCACGCTACTTAAGTCAGGCTAAAGTGGTCTAACTATATTACAAATTGCCAATAACGTACTCTGCCAATGATGATCTCATCTTATCTCCCCTCCAACGTGTATTTCCAGAGACAGCTCTGTCAGGCTGCATGACTCAGCTGTGTTACAAAGTATCAGTACGGTGCTCTGCAAGCTATCTGTATTACAAAGTATCAATGTCATACACTGCAGAGAGCAATTTCATAGGATTTCTGTGATAAATAATTTTAATTAATTAAACCAAATCCTTATTCCTATTGCCACTATTGGCAGTCTTGACGGGACATCTTCAGCCAAGTGTATAATATGGTTAGTCATGGTGTCATTAATTGACAGCCAAAACCACCAATCCGGTTCTTTCCTTTCATCTTAGTGGGAGACCGCTCAGCCTGTGTGAACGTCATTCAGGAAAAGGGGGTGACGGACAGCTCTATTCACCATTCAGAAATGTTCATATATCCGTACTTCAGGGCTATTGGACCGGGATGGTCTGCTTTTTTTATCCAGATAGGTCAGCCTCTCATGATTCCATATATATAAATAAATGCATAGAGATACTTAGAATGAAATAAATAAATATACCGATGTTCATCTACGTCATACTTGCCTACCTGACCCTCTCCATGAGGGAGAAAATGCTCTGTTCCTGGACTCTCCTGGTAATGTATGATTGCCATCACCTGTGGTGAAACACCTTTCTTATCAATTACCTAGCTCACCACAGGTGATGGCAATCATACATTACCAGGAGAGTCCAGGAACAGAGCATTTTCTCCCTCATGGAGAGGGTCAGGTAGGCAAGTATGATCTACGTTATCATAAATATTTTGTACAAATTCATATCCCTGTGTTAATTAGTATAAAAATCACCTCGTTAAAGCTCATATGCGAAATGCGCATAGGTTAGCATGTCACCTACCTTCTGGGTGACGTGTTTTTAAATGATCACATGGTCTCAACATGCCATTATACAATGTGTCGCAAAAATTACTTCTATAAGCTGATAGTCGTGGTTACTTGAAATATGCAACATAGGCTGTTAATAATTGTCTGAAACAAACGCTGGTTCCCCACTATTAGGTATATAGGTGGACTCACTTTATTTAAGCATTTTTTAGAGAGGGCTTATTATTACAACATGCAAGACTGCCAATAGTGGCAATAGGAATAAGGATTTGGTTTAATTAATTTAAATTATTTATCACAGAAATCCTATGAAATTGCTGTCTGCAGTGTATGACATTGATACTTTGTAATACAGATAGCTTGCAGAGCACCGTACTGATACTTTGTAACACAGCTGAGTCATGCAGCCTGACAGAGCTGTCTCTGGAAATACACGTTGGAGGGGAGATAAGATGAGATCATCATTGGCAGAGTACGTTATTGGCAATTTGTAATATAGTAGACCACTTTAGCCTGACTTAAGTAGCCTGATACCAAATATTACAGCAAGTGTATGAGGCTATACCCTATAGTGCACAATATCGACACTTTGTAATTTAGCAAGGCTATTACAGCCTGACATAGCTGACTCTGAGTAATCACAGGCTGCAGATGGGAGACTGAATATTACCACTAACTCCCTGTAAATAGTGAGCAGTATGCCCTAGCAGTACTGACTTTCAATTAACTCATGACAATGGATCATATATGAGCACTAATTGTTAGGTGATTCTGTATTATAAACGTACCAGCACAGATCACTGCTATATTATCATTCAAGCCTTTGATATAAATTACTTGGGGTGAGAATACACGGCAGTATTAATATACTGACATTTTGTGGAAGGGTATGACCACAGGAATTTATCAGCATTTAGGACAAGAGTGTCCACTATAATAAAGTGACTGAAAATATGCTGCAGATGGGACGAATTCCCTGTTAATTTTATGTAACAATAATATTGAGGACAATACACTGCAGCAAGCTATCTAATAAAGTCTCTTAATTATAAGCCCACCCATCCCAGTGAGGGGACTATGTTTAAAACATTATATTACAACTTATACACATAATCCTATGGACAAATATTGACAACAGACACATTGTTATAGTTGGAGTTTATTAAAGAATAAGACTACATAGCTGATATTGAAAATATTTGAGACCAGTGTATGTTCAATTTCTTTTGTTAATTTTGAATTTTTCTTTGCACAATTCACCATTTCATTTAATTTTCTTTGAATACTTCGCAAGCTATTTAAGATTAGTATTTTATACAAATAATAATAATAAAGGTTATGTTTTATAGGGAGTCACACTGCACCTGGATCTAGCTTCACTAGCACAACCAGTTACAAATGAGTGCCCCAATGTGGAATACTTTTTCTTTCTTGTGCAGTACATAACTAATTTATTCCCGGGAGCACCCCCAACAAAAAATAAAAATAAAACTAAGAATTACCCCCAAAAAACTATTCTTTGATTAGGAATTATGGGAGGTAACTTGTAGGCATGATTGTATAACTTCTTTGTGACCTGTGCGGATTCTCTCTTTTTTCTGAATACGTAGAAAGGGTTCAATGACCTGTATGCAGTGCAATAGAACTTTCCACTGACTGGCCCAATATGTGTGTTAATTACAATATCACTTTAAAACACTTAACCTTGGTTATTGCTATTGGCAACATTATAAGGCCTTAACTTTGGTAAGATAGGTACAAAATATATTTTGATATTTACTAATAATATCTCAGTATCAATTCATATGACTTTTAACACTTCCTTCTACTGCAAGTAATTGTCACATGTCGAAAGGTTTAACAGCGATATGTTCTGTGACTGCTGCACACTCTGACTAGAATATATTTAATCAAATATAACTACCTGAGAATATAATAGTTATGAATATACATTGTATTTAATAAATAACATTGAACACAAGCAATGCAATGTAAAATACACAAAACACACAATGAATATACAGGTGAACTGAGTCCCATAAAAAAATCTAACTGTTACAGAATAAGTACCAGAATATAACAGGTTAACCTTGCAATATTCCCTGGCCAGGCTTGTGTTGGTGCACATAAAAGGCAGGGGAAAAGGAGGCACTTGGACACCTGGATGCTCAGTGCTGAGTGTCTGTAATTGTTTACAGTGACGTGATTCACTAACTGTTGATACCTTGAAACAGAAGAGTGCAGTCCCAAATGTAGGAAGAACACTTTACTTACTCTTAAAGAAAGCATAGGCTCTGTACACTATAGACACAATAACACTATCCCATTGCCTAGACCTGCATGAACTGGGGTATGCTTTACACTGTATAATGGCTGAGTCAGGGCTTGCACTTGTTCCACAATTATCAATCAATTATCAATCAAACAGAGCACAAGGTGTCAGGATGGCTTCAAGCTGTAGAAGCTGCACTGTATACTTCAGTCTCTCTTGTAGGCAGCTTACAGTTTCAGTGTGCAGGGTTTAGATGGTGCAAGTACAAGGTACTTGAATGTGCCCATGACTTATGGGGGTAAATGTAATGGGGTCCAAGTTCCCGGAGGTGTGGGACTTCGAGAGAAAAATCCTACCTGGTTTTGCCTTGTAAATGATTGCTGGGTTATCACACCTTACTTTGTTCATAATAGCTTTTCAATAATGCAAGTTAATAACTACTGTTGGCCATGTTCAATAAGAGCTTTTCCAATGTAAATTGCCTTCTTTAAAGCCATCCTCTCCCTCGTACTGGTACTTCTGTGGGGTCCTTTCCAGGGCCACACACCATTTTGCTTTATACTGTACCAGGGTCTCCATGTTTATGATTAACCATGACCATTCCTTGTCTTGACCTGACACAGTTGCTCTGTGATCACAGCTGGCTGACTGGATGTCAAACTCTCTTTTGGCGAACAGATCTAGTTAGTGCCACTTACTATTAGAGGCATATGCTGATTGGAGGTTCTGTAACCCTGCTGAAGATCATGCTGGAAGTCATAGTGAAGGCACCTTACAAAGTGATAATTTGGAGAAGAGGATTACAATTTTTTTATGGAAACTGAAAGACCCCTATAATAACGTGGAAGCAGTATCGCAGCTGTAGACAGTTATATCATACTCCTATGTTCTGGCTGAATTCTGTTCTTACATCAGTGCTGAAGCATGGTGATTTTGTGCCTTGCGCTGGCCTAATCCCATGAACACAGGATATCATGAGGCCACTGGCTCTTGGATTTCCATAACTACCAAACACTCCTAAGGATGCTCTGGGTAGCTGTACAGGCTTGATGCAGCTTTACAGACTGCAGTGTACTGTTCCACATACCTTGCAACACAAATGCATGTTCCATAGTGCAACAACATTTTGCCCTCAGGGGCCAGCACCGTTCACACACTCCTAGTTATGGCCTTGAAATTATGAGTAGAATACAGGTTAGTGGCTTAGTACTCATCGAGTGGTCAATTCTGTATTTCCAAATCACTCAAGATTGTTAAGAATATATTATCTTCTAAACATCCTCTAAATTTATTTATTGATTATTACAGGTCTATTAAACAGAATCTCTTTATTGTTTACATCCAATAGTTCTTAATGATAGCCCAGGTCTGGTTTAGTTCCTTGCAATTGTGTTCCCCAGCTGATCAATAGTTTTCACTACTTGTATTTGTGCAATATTACCCTTGAAGTTTATTTCTATTCTATATCACTCACTAGAATACTTTGTTTATTGTATATAACTCACTGGAATGCTCTCTATATTTTATAGTGATGTACCTGTGTATATATTTAAAATGATACCTGTGTAGTATAGTGGTCACTAAAATACTCCCTGTATTGTACAGATGTGTCTTCCCTCATTCTTGCTGTGATCCATTTGCATCCATGCTCCACTTGTCTTCTTCTCCCCTCTAAGAAGGTTTGGTAAATTTCCACAATCCCTTAATCTCTTGCTAGGTAATCAGGCATGGTATCATGTTGGGCAGCCAATCTAGGATAAGAGACTGCTCCTGAATGGCTGTCCAATTTTTAAGTAGTTGAGTTCACTGGAAATTAAATAATGAGTGTAGATCATCGGGTTGACCTGAAATAGGTGACAGTCAATAGGTTGACCCCATAGGGTCGATATGGAGTAGGTCAACTGGGTCAACATGAAAAAGGTAGACATTACAATAGGTCAACAGGTACAAAAGGATGACACAGTAAACTGTTTGACATGGGAATGGTCGACCCAACAAAGTACAACACAAGTTTTTTGTGCCATCTTGTAAATGTAACCACATTTCAGACAAATGAGTGCACCACGCCCCCTCAAGAGGCTCGCTTCACTCGCCACTCTTCAGGTAAGGTTACTACTATTCCCAATCATAGTACACATGGATGTTAAATGATGAAAAAGTTGAAAAAAACAACAACTTATATGTGTGTTGAACATTGTAATGTCAACCATTTAAACCTGTTGACTTTAAGCACTGTCTACCTTTTGCATATCAACCTTTTGAACATGTCAAACTTTTATACCTGTTGACTTAATGCATGTCGACCATATGGGGTCGACCTTTTGACTATCAACCTAACATCCAAAACCCAAAATAATTTGGCATTAAGGGCTCCTTGGTAGCAGTCTGTGTGTTTAATGTATTTTGATTATGTTTTTATTATATTTGTCCTCTAGGAGTTTCTGGCTAAGCAAGGGTATACTCTATAAGATCTATCATTCAATATATCATCACAAGACGGTTTGGAAGGACCATCTTATAATACCCAACCCATGTGTACACCTAATCTGTTGTTTACACCTGTTGTTCACGTCATCTTCCCATCTGATGGGCTGCATGTCAGCTAGGACGATGGTGCAGTGTGTATGCATAACTGCACATACAGTACTGTACAGGAGAAACAAATAGATACACTTCTCCGACATGTTATATCATGCAGTTTCTTGAAAGATTGCATAGTGTGTGTGCTCTACGGTATATCATGTGTTCTGGGATTTTAATGAGTTGGAATGCCATTGCACCATTTGTTACATCCTAGAGTGTGTTCCAAGCATTAGGCTACCACTTTTTTGTTTTCAGACTCCTGGACAGAGAGCAATTGGGAGGGGGGGGGGGGGGGGGGTAGGAGAGGCTAACAAAACTACAGTTGGACCACTAACATTTTATTTTTCAGATTTCAAAATATTTTGTTACCAGGCTAGCACAGACATAACAATTTATTTCATGCAACAGATTCATGGATTTAGCCACCTATTATCCATAGACTAATGGCCAATCCCCCATTCACTTTTATGTGCAATCAGAGGCCAATCAGGTCCCTTACATGTCAAAGCTCATTCATGTATCTTTATATGCCAAAGTCTCTCCTCCGATTCCCCTTTATATGCCATCACATGCCATCACAACCTTCTTCAAATGCTCAATGCGTTCTTATGCCTCTTATATCCCATCGATTACATGCCTCTTATATTCCAGAGCCCCTCTTCACAAGCCACTTTATATGCCAAAGCCATCTCCTCCATATTGTTATGAGCCACTTCTGTGACTCATTCCTGTTTGTGTTCTGACTGTCTTCTAGCAACCTGGAAGCCGGCTGCTACGTATGTTACACACCTGTTTGAAATTTTGTTACCTGACTCCTCCTGTGATTGGTCTCTTTCCCTTTCATTAGGGATTCTGCCCTGTTCCTGGAGCTAGTGATATTACTAAGTTTCTGCACCTAGTGAGCCTGCCACGCGTTCGCTGCATACTGTGCAGTTCCCAGTCCTTGTAACCCTGGTTTGTCTATCTGAACTCCACATATGTTCCTGAGTCCTGGTACCTTGCCAGTCCTAGAACCGATGCCTCATTGGATCCTGCCTAGTACCTGCCATCCTGTGTCTGTTTCTGCTCTGTGTCAACATCCAGCCATAGCCCTCCAGTTATTCTCATGCATGGTCCTGATACTTGCCTAACTCCTGCCAAGTCTTTGCGAGTTTAAACTGCCACCTCAGGTCTCGTGAACATCCAGCCTGTGTCCTTGGTTATCGGTAACAAACTTTATTCAGTCCAGCCGTGCCTGTATTCTCAGGCCTGCAGCAATTTCTGGATATCTGTATCAGTACTCAAAGCTACAACTCTGCCTCTGTGTGTTATTACAGCCTAGCCACTATTCATCAAGCAAGTCTCTGCTCAAGCTGACAGTACTTTGCTTTTAATCAACTCACACACATACTCACCTGGTTACTCCCAGCAGTTATAACCTCACTCATTCAGTTCCCATTGTTCAGTTACCAGTGCATATTCAATCCTGTAGCTTCCAGTTATCATACCTTGTCAAGCCTGTTTGCAGTAACCATTTCAGTATCCTTTTAACCTGACCAATAAACCCATGCTTTGCTATGTGTTTAATCAAGTCTTGCTTTCTTCACTTGCATCGCCTTGCCAGTATCACCAAGCCAAAGTGTACAATTAACCCCAGCCTTGCCAAGTCATCTTGCATCCAGTCTGTCTGCAATTAACACCTTGCAATTAACCCTTGGAGGAGAAGGAGGAGGCTGTTTCCAGGTTTATAAATGAGAATCGTAATAAAATAACAATGGGAGAGGTCACAGAAACAATCATAGAGGGGGCAGCCAGAATGTCGGCTAGTATGTGTCAACATTGTTAATATGTTGACATGTTCAAAATGTGTACATGTGAAATATCAACATTCTGCAGAGCCAGGACTGTTTTGTTGACATTTAACATGTGTTGACATAATGTTGACATGTACAGTGATATCATGATAAATGAATCTGCACTGCTATGAATATTCCTATGATCTGACTGCAGTTCAGGTTGTACTGTACCTGCACCCATTAAAAACTAGGAACATCTTGATAAGCAAAAGAAGATTAATAATAAAAGTTGCTGTAAATCAAATGCTGTTCAGAAATGTTCTTTTGCTTTAGAAATGTGGCATATAAGTGTAGTGGGAGTTGTGATGCATATGAAATGGATAAGGGATGCCAGCTGTAATTACATTCAGAAAGAGAAAATGACAATAGCAATTAAATCATATTTATTTGCCTCAGAGATAGTTTGAACAGTGAAAGTTAAGTTTTTCTTCGAAAAGCAAATAAATGAATATGATATCGCTTTCAGATTGCTAATGCCGGGTCGCACACGGGAACTGGAAACGGGTCCTTCCCGGGTGCAACCCGGCATTTAACCATACCTCCCAACATGACCCTCTCCAGGAGGGACAAAATGCTCTGCTCTAGCACTTCCCTCTTAATGTATGATTGCCGTCACCTGTGGGGAGACACCTTTCTTATCCACTAACCTGTTCAACACAGGTGTCGGCAATCATAAATTGAGAGGGAAGTCCAGGAGCAGAGCATTGTGTCCCTCCTGGAGGGGGTCATGTTGGGAGGTATGATTTAACCCTTGGGACTGGGAGTTCTATTTAAGATGGGATACTGGGGGTCATTCTGAGTTGATCGTAGCTGTGCTAAATTTAGCACAGCTACGATCATCTTCCCTGACATGCGGCGGGATGCCCAGCACAGGGCTGGCCCGCCCCGAATGTCAGTCCGGCCCCCCCTCGCAGAAGTGCAAAGGCATCGCACAGCGGTGATGCCTTTGCACTTCAAGAGTAGCTCCCGGCCAGCGCAGCTGTAGCGTGCTGGCTGGGAGCTACTCATCCCTCCCCGGCCCGCAGCGGCTGTGTGTGACATCATGAACCTGCTGCGGCCCACCCCCCGTTCGGTCCGGCCACGCCTGCATTGGCCGGACCACACCCATGAAGCGGCGGCCAAATGTCGCCGTTCCGCCCTCTCCCGCCCAGCGATCGCCTCTACCTGTCAATCAGGCAGAGGTGATCGCATTCCTGCTACAGCCTTCGGCCGTCTGGCATGCGTCGGCGCACTACGGCTCATGCGCAGTAGAAACCCGTTCGCTCGGCAGCGGAAAAAATCCGTGAGCGAACGGGTCAGAATGACCCCCATTGCCCATAGCAACCAATCAATATGTCGGGTTGAGTTGCCATCGAGGTGGGGGACCACGGCATCATCAGGGGTGGAGGTGGAGCTAGGAGATCATCTCTGCGCTGCCTCTCCCTATGCTGTGAACTGGTCCCGGGTTGGATCGACTTGGGAAACCTGTTCACACTGCATCTAGTCTGGTAATAGCCGGGGAATTACCCTTCTTTTTCCTGGGTTGAATTACCGGGTCAGGAGACCCGGGAATTCGGGACTGACCCTTTCACATCGCACAGCGACCCTTGTTGACCCGGCAATATACCGGGTCGATAGCAGGTTATTTGTGCAGTGGGAAAGGGGTATATATTTACTCACACTTATAAGGGAGGAGTCAGTCAGCTGCGAGGTTCCGTCATATCTTTGCTCTCTAATACAATGTAGGATATCTGAAAAGGAAAGCTTTGTGCATTTTTGCTCACACACTATAGAGGTTCGCACAAAACAACAAGCAAGGTTTTCATTCTGTAATTAACTGACATGTCTTAATTGAATCTCCTCCATAAAATGTTTCCAGAACATTGGGAACATCATTGGCCATTTTTTAGATTTCCACGCACTCCTTCACACCTATGTATTATTTATGCGCTTTTCACATGTTCCAAAAACACATGAAGAGCCTATTAAAAAATAGGACAAATAGGAATCAATATTCAATGGCTCTTCAGTGTTCAATCAGAATAATTTGTTTGAATATATTAGCATGCCTGTAAAATACTTGCCTGGGTTGTTAATATGTTATTTCATGCCATCTAGTGGTCCAAAAGAAGTACAGGGTTTGCAAAGCAAGACGTACAAAATGTGTTGTGATAGTGAGGTTAAAATATTTATTTGCTGGATAATTATTTTCCATGCTGTTTAGAAGACATTGCTGCGTAGTTCTCTCAAAAGCTGAAATCCACTAAGGATTATAGTTTAATGCAAATGTTTTGGTTTTTATCAGTTAACATTAAAATGATCTACAATAAATCCTGGAGTCCTGGGCATTTAGGATTAGTATTTTTGTCACAGTCACAGATTAAGCACAATGGTGTATGGCGAATCACGCTCACATCAGTCCCCAGTATTTTGCACTTTACCCAGGTTAGTATCAGAATAGCACACAGCAACTGCAATGCTAGTACCAATGTCCAGTGGTTGGGTTCGTTATGCTGGCGGTTGGGATGCCATAGGTCAGAATACTGACTGCGGTATCCCGACAGTGAGAATCCCGACAGGGAGAAGGTACATATACTCACCTTCCCCCAATGGCCCCCTAACCATAACCCTCCCAGGATCCCTGCATAGATATTTTGACTCCCGGATCCTGACCAGGGTACCCATGCATTGAACTTTTGCCACTTTAGTGATTTAAATAAAATGCATATTTTGTACATGTGTGGTGAGACACATGGGATGGCCCAGTTGCAAAGTCTGTGTAGAGTCAAACCAGGATATGTGGCACAATTTGGGGATAGATGTATTAGGCACGCAGGTAGATGAGTGGAGATATGGTTTCCCAAAATCACCGTTCTCAGCAGTTGAATGTCTTTCCTTGAGACCTCAGAGATGGAATCAGCGATCCCCAGTGGTCTGGAATGGAGCTACATTTCCTGCGGGGAGTACAGGGCTGGGCTGTACTGAGGCAAACAGCAATTCCTTACAGTCCAATGGCGCCTCCCCTTTCCAAGTCCCGCATCTGCCACTGTGAATGCAAGCACAGCTGTCAGACAGCTTTCTGACTAAACTGAATTGCAGTCTGCCCATCACTTCAACAGATTGCGGCTGCCCCACTGCAAATAAGAAAAGAGAGAACCAAACAAAAGTAAATTGACAGGATGAAAGAACAGAGAAGCAGAAAAAGGGTGATTAGATTTGGGAATAAGAAATGAAGAGGAACAGCTAAAATAGGATGTTCAGTGAAAAAATGTCCCACAATGGCGCATCCACAGTTTAACTAATTCAACTTGTTAAATAAAGTCTTACTCTGAATGATGCAGAAATTCAGGTATTGGATTTTATGTTCTTTTTCAACATTTAGAATTTATATATCCTAAACCTACTTTATGTATGTATTTATGTATGTATGTATTTATTTATTTATGTATTTGCATGTTTATGGACCTTTCATGGACTATAAGCAATTGACAGTAGGTTACATACATTTGGAATTGATTACAGAATTTTTATATAGGAAACCAGCAGCTTCCTTTCAGTGGAATACATGGTTGCATGCATGATACGGCCATCTTCTTCTTGTTTACAGTACTTTTACATAGGAATACAACAACTTCCTGTCAATGGAACACATGCTGGAATGCATGTGGTGGCCATCTTCTACTTGTTTGCAGCACTTTTACATAGGAATCCAGCAACTTACTGTCAATGGAACGCATGCAGGAACACAAACGGTGGCCATTTTTCCTGTTTTCATTTTTTTTTTTTGTCATTTCCTACCACAAATTGAATCAGAGAAAGGTGGGGGGAAAGGACACACCTGGGGAGGCTTGTTTATCAACCAGGGGTATATATTTCTGATCTGTTGGCACTATTACAACACTTCTGATGGAGGACTGTTGTCCAAAATGCATCTAGAAGGTGACATGTGGAGACTTGGGCAAACCCCCGAGGACACCTACCTTTGCCTGACCAAAGAGTAGGAGCACTCGTGTCCGGAACTTTGCAGCTCCAGCTCTGTTTTATTTAGAGGAGGGTAATCGTGTTTGCAAGTGGCCCCTGTGTGGACCCACCCACTATTGTGGTGATATACGCTTTATACGCTTTTGTGTATATGTTAAATGTGAGTGCGATGGATAAATAAATTTTGACCTTGATTTAGCAACATTGCACTATCTTTCCTGTATTCTGTTTGGTTTTGAGATTGAAAAACTTACAGTACGTTGCAATCATTACAGTATATTCAATTTATGGATCATTCAAAGAGTAAGACTTTATTTAACAAGTTAAATTACTTATACTGTGAATGCGCCACTCACTGGCGTATCTATAACGGGTGCAGTGTGTGCGGTACACATGGGCACCTGTGTCTAGAGGGAGCCCCCACCATACACTCAGCACCCATTTTTCTTAATACTTAACCCTCTGGAGTCCCGCGCCGACATCAGCATCGCTGTGGAATCAGAGTAGCAGCCATTTTCACAGTGTTCTGTGCATGCGCAGTACAGAAATCACTGGAAAAATGGCTGCCGCACCACCTTCCCAGTGATCTGCGCATACGCAGTAGAGTCTGAGCCCTCTAGGGCTCAGACTCTCCAGCGCTGTCGGCAGTGAGGAGGGGGCCCAAACAGAGGAGGCAGCACAGGGTTCTCCTCCTCTCTTAAAGCACCCCTTGCACCACTGTGGGACATTTTTTCATTGACCTGTATATATTTGTTCCATCTAAAGGTGGAGGCTCAATTTTGTCTTTCACAGGCTCCAATAGCAGGTGTTTGCATAGATTTAAAATTATTTTCTTTGTTATAAAGCTAAAAGAGGAGGAACAGTTGGAACACCATGGGCCATGTGCTGCATATTACCTTAGAGAAGACAGTATGTGGCCATGTAATTTAAACATTATGCATCTCCCTCACCTTTTATCCACCTTAATACTTTAAAAAAATGCTTCATTGAAATACCCAAGTATTGTATATTATCACATTAATCCAGTATCGATATCCTGATTTCATGATTACAATACCGGTGTTGCAGTGATACAAGTGCAAACATTTGGCCAAAAAACCCTCATAAAATCCTGTATTTGCTCCTGTACCTTGGGTTTCTTGTTGCATCAAATATCATCACTCATCACAAATCCTAATGTTTAGCATTATATATGTACATTATATCATTATTACAGAATTTATGTGTAACACTGCTACCTGTATGCCCGCCCCAAACCATTGTAAAACCCTGGGAAAGGCTTCACCAATGCTTGACTTACGCGCCCAAGGTCAGTTAGCCAATGTCATTTTGCTGTGGTCTGTCTTCTGTTCAGATTCTTTCTCTTCTGGCACACTCCAGACTTTTAAAAGTACTTTCTTACCTATGCGATGTCTGTCGTGGATGGCGCAAAGGTCTGTGCGCGCTGTATCCACACGTCACTCCCAGAGGTCCGCCAGCGCTGATCCAGCATGAAGTCTTCTGCAGCGGCTGCTGTTTCTGTGCATAGAACTTAACAGCGCTGTCTTCTATTGTTTCAGTGTTTATTGCTCATTGTGCTTTTTTTTTGTGTTTGGGCCTAATCAGAGTTTCCCTCCAAGTCCAGACATGGGCGCTACCATTTTGGATTCCATCAGCTGATCCTCCACTGTGCAATCCTGGAGCTCCTTTCGTCAGCTGACTGCAACATCCAATGAATCCATACTGCAAGGTATAAAGATAACTTCCTGGGATTACCAATTCATCAGTACAACAGTCTCTATCCAGTAAGTAACAGCTCTGTGCTGAGTGCCTTCATTCCAGTGGCTTTGTATGATCCAGACCATCCCGATTCCACTCCGGCTTCCATTGTTATATGGACTTTGTCTTTCTTCAAAGCTATCAGTGTTAATATTCCGGATCAAGCCCGGTGAGCACTCCAGTCTGTTCTGGGTCCATTCCAGATGCTATTATATTTGAACTGTGTCTTTCTTCAATGTTATCAGTGTTAATATTCCGGATCAAGCCCGGTCAGCATTCCAGTCCATCCCGGTTACATTCCGGATGCTATTATATTTGAACTGTGTCTTTCTTCAAAACTATCAGAGTTAATAGTCCGGATCAAGCCCGGTCAGCACTCCAGTCCATCCCAGTTCCATTCTGGATAATTTTGTTATTTGAACTTTGTCTTTTTCAGTCCAATCCGGTCATCATTTATGTGGCTAACCTGGTATCTTTTGTCAGCATACAGTATCTGCAGTGAATCATGGATGTTGTTCTTCAATAAAAGCTTCATTTATTTTTATATCTACCTCTGGGTTTGTCACTGCTAGAACACCAACAATTATTTCAACTACATGCACCATACCTGGTTAAAGCCTCCTCAATTAATTTATACTCCCTCTGTTTTAGCTCCATCCACAAACGCCTGTCCACACCTAACTCAACCCTCAGGCGTGACATCTTCTGGAGCAAGGAGACAAGGGAGGTCATTCCAAGTTGATCGCTCGCTAGCAGTTTTTAGCAGCCGTGCAAATGCATCGTCTCTGCCCACCGAGGAGTGTATTTTCGCTTTGCAGAAGTGCGAACGCCTGTGCAGCAGAGCTCCTGCAAAAACATTTGTGCAAAACAAGACCAGCCTTGTACTTACTCTTCGTATGCGTTGATTCTAACGTTGGAGGGTTGGCTTTTGACGTCATACACCCGCCCAGTGTTCGCCCAGCCACACCTGCATTTTCCCTGGCACGCCTGTGTTTTTCTAAGCACTCCCTGAAAACAGTCAGTTACCACCCAGAAACGCCCCTTTCCTGTCAATCTTCTTGCGGCCACCAGTGCAAATGAAAACGTCGCTAGAACCTGTGCACAACCAAAAAGGGCTTTGTACCTGTATGTTGCCCGTGCGCATTGCGGTGCATACACATGTGCAGAAATTCCACTTTTTAGCCTGATCGCTGCGCTGCGAACAACGACAGCTAGCGATCAACTCGGAATGACCCCCAAAGACTCCACACCCTTCCTCAACTCAACTGTTATGTACAGCACAAAAATAAATTTTTACTTAATTCCAGTCCACGACTGCAATGTTGGGTTACCTGTTCTTTTTTTTAATGTAAAATTTCAGTTAAACAAATAAGGTAAGTACAAACTCCATCTAGACAGTTCAACTTATAAAATAACTAACTACCCTACTATATATTAAATTCATTTAAATAACCTTGGCTACTACCTTTTATAACTTCTCCCTTAGTCCTTGACTACTCACTGGGGCATTTCTAGAGAGGAGGAGGCCTGTGTGCAGACTCCCTCTAGGCCCCTCCTCTCTAGCCGGCAGCGCTGTATTTATGGGCACTAGGGTCCCTTTCCCAGTGATTCTGCAACACTGCTGCTATACCGCAGGACTCCGGCGGGTAAGTATTAAAAATAATGGGTTCAGGGAATGCGGTGTGGTCCCTCCATGGGCCCGTGTGCACCACAGACACTGCACCCATTAGAAATACCCCAGTGATTACTCACTATATTATACCCCTTTTCCACTGTAGCACAGGTCGCAGCCGTGTAGCCTGACACGGCTGCGACCCGTGTTACAGCCCCCTTTCCCACAGCGCTCACCAACCCGGTATATGGCCGGGGTTGGTGACGCTGCTAGTGACGTGGCAGGGGCTAGTGACATGACGTGGCAGGGGCAGCGCTGGGAGATCACATGATCTCCCAGCGCCACCCTCCCATACACTGTGAATGGGAGCCGTGTCGCTTCGACATGGCTCCCATTCACACTACACAGCTTACCGGGTTGAACACGCGTTCAAACCAGCAAGCTACCCGGGTAGGATTCCCGGATCACTTGATCCGGGAATTTGCAGGGGGACCCTTTTCCACTAGGGAAAAACACGGGTAAATGCATGCCCCTGCGCATTTACCCGTGTTTTAAAAGCTAGTGGAAAAGGGGTATAAGTTTCACTCTGTATATTAGTTTCACTCTGTGACACATCTACAACATGTAATGACAATGCATTTCCTTTATATGGATGTAATGAAGTCCGAGTTGGCCGGAGGTGCGCATTCCCAGCCGAACTCTTAAGTTTCTTAAAGTGGCCATCATTTTCAAGGAAATGTTTTTGCCTTGTACAGTATATGACTGCCGCTTTAAAAAAAAAAGTATGTTTGGCCGGGAACCCACACCTGCTGTCAACTCAGACTTCATTACATCCGGCCCCAGAATATAATTTTTCACAATAGTCCTATTAGTTGCAACTAAACAGTTGATGTGGTGGTGCACATATGTTCATTTGTTGGTTACTGTTTCAAGCCCAGGTTTGGGAATGATGCTTTTTGTAAAATCTATAATCAACTACTGTGTTTAAGCCAGCTTGTATTGAATATTTTGCTTACTATCTCCAGTGGTGTACCAAGGCAAGAGAATACTCTGGGTCTTTCTTATTGATAACCCATGGCTTTCTAATGGCTGAATTCTCAACCAAAATCAGGTAAAGCATACACACCACACGCTTTGCCTGATTTCGGTCGGGGATTCAGCAGGAGTCCAAGGGTTAGAAAGCACTGCTCTCAGCATACCATTATGAACCAACCGAAATCAGACAAAGCGTGTGGTGTGTTACTGGTTTGCCGGAAAGAAATAACAACATCAAAGCGCACACCACATGATGGAAACGGTATGAATCAGGAGTAACCATTTTTTGTTTACACTCATTTGGTAAAAAACAGCATTTCAATAGGTCCATGCTAATGGTACCAACATCTGTAATATTTTAACCTGTTATGTATGTCTAGTGTTCCTTTTTATGCACTGTGTCACTTTAATTGTGTGTTCAATCTATTCTGTGATACACATCTGAAGTATTAGCATTTGTATTTTATTCATGTATGTCCTCTAAAGGTTTAGTGTAATGTGTCACTTTATATCTTTCTTCCAATAAATGTGTATGAACCCTGTAAACCAGTGGTATACGTCATTTTTGGTATCTACAGTATAATAATATACCATCTTTCATGAACTAGAAACATTGTGATATCAACACTTCTATTGTCTAATAATCCAAGTACCGGTGTTTTACTTTTTCTTTGATATCTACAGTTTGCAGCACATTTTTTGTTTACTGCACAATTTATCCCCATCCATCCATTTTACAACACTGGTCAGCACTATGCCAATTGGTGAATTATCACTGAATATGCCCGAAAGCGAATGCACTCAAGCAGATCTCTACACTCTTTGAAAAAAAAAAATCTTTCTACAATAGAGGTGGGATGGAGGACAGAAGGGTCCTAGGCAAAGTTCGGTGAGGGCATGTTGTAGCAATTGTGATGCATGCAATCCTTCAGTTATGTAAATATGTAACTGTTCGGAGACATATAACTGAAGGCAAGCTTTTTTTTTTAATCAAATACATTATATAAAATGTTAGCTAGAAGCTGAATGGTTTCTATGGACAACTTATCCACTTATTCAATGCTCTGTTTATAAGGCTGGATACAGGTCCTCCATAATTACTTAGATGAAGGGAGCAATAAACACAAAGTAATGTATTTAATAAATGTTTCAGTAGCTCACACATAAGCCACTAAATTAGTCATTTCTTTTAATCCAGACCTGTTTCAGGTAAATGCGGAGTGTTTTTATTTTATCCTTTTATCTAACATACAAATTATGATTTAATAAAAAATATTCATTTGCGGTTTGAAAGTCATTCTATTCCATTGTTCAAGTTTTGCAGTCAATGTGTAGTTCCATAGACTGACTTCATTAAATGACAGCATAGAACGAGATGGTTATGATGTACTGAGATAGTGACACAGTGCACACGGAAGGTATCTTCACCAAGACTTAAGCTCAATCTCCATTAATGAAGAATAAAAAAATCGATCAATTGCAATATGCATATGCTAAAAGCATCGTTTGCATTGATTCATGACAGCCATAAAACTAAAGGTCGGAGATCCGAAGCCTTCTGCATATATAATATTGTACCTTGACATTCCCTGTTCTAAAGAATTCTCCTCCACAGGAACAATAAAGAAGTCTGTTTATGGCAGTTAATTTCATAAGAGTGCGCGGCAGCTCTCTGTGGTGTAATTATGCTTTTAGTCAGTACATTTTGAGGAGCCCTTTTCTTTGCCTACTTGCCAACTGTTATCAGCAGGCACTGAGGATACAGAAATGATATCCTACATTCTACACAGCGACAGTACAGTACTTCTGTTTTTAAGTGGTGACAATTCTGCATAGAACAGATGTGTAGGGTGACAAGAGGTGATATAGAAAATATAGGACCAATATTATTGAGCCACAAGTTCCAATTTTGAATTGTTTCCCCCCCCCCCTGTATTACAGAGAGCGTGGGTCAGTTTTCTTTTCTGTGTTGTAATCCTTCACCACTTTGTCATCAGTAACTATACTCTGAAACTCAGTATTACTGTATGTTAAAATATGGAAATACAGTTTATTGGTGCTTTTAAGTGCTGTTAACAAAACAGCATGTCATTGAAAAGAATAATAAGCAACAAGAATCAATACTCAACTTATATGTGAAGGTTTTTAACTACTGTATGTCCTTCATATCTTCATTCATCTGAGTGGGACCCGTTATTGAAATCTCATCCATCTCCCTTGCATAGAGGTGCATTACTACAACTAGCCGATGTGATGTGTGTGATAGACTAGCCATATTCTTTTCATAGAGACTTTCTTACAAAATAACGCTGTTTGGCATTTTGCAGTGTTGTAAATATGTGTTATCAGCTGCCTGAAAATGAAATAGAGCCGGCAACTACAATACTGGAAATAAGAATAATAGGGTAATGCACCTCCTTCCATAAAGGAGAAATTAAGGACAGCACCATATATGTGGGACAGAGTGCCCTACGACACCCAAGATCTCCAGCACAGGGTATAGTATGAAGAAATATAGTATGTGAAGTTTCAGTTATCAGATACCAACTGTAGTATATCTTCTGGGCATTTTCACTTATTTTGACACTGATGGCGGTAGAATTATTGCATGTAATTTGTGTCCAATCTTGGAGAGGAAGTGTCACACATGACCGCCACCTTTTCGATCGTGTCATTATTAGACAGACCTGATCACTATCTTGATTTAAAGGGCAGGTAAGGCCTGTTGCAGAATATACTTTTTTCAACATGCAGAAAGATTGTGGCAAAAAGCTTACTTTGCCCAGTTGCAGGTAAAACTTCTCACAAACAAGAGAGTACACTGTAACCACAAAGAGAAAAAATGACAACAATGACAATTTAAGCCACAGCACCCCCTACAGTCCCTCAGCGGTGCTGTACCAGGGTATTTATGCACCCTGAGATGGCCCTGCCTTTCCCGCTGCAGCACACAAGATGCATACCTCCCAACCATCCTGATTTGAGAGGGACAGTTGTGCATTTCAGGGACTTTCCCACTTGTAGGCTGCAGTTTGTCATGGTCAGGGGTATTTAGGAGCACTCTGTTGCTGCACTGTTCCGGGACAGGCTAGGGGCTGCCCAGAGTGGGCTATCCCCTGCTTGAGTGTGGGCTATCCCCTAGCATGATGAAAAATGGGGGTGTGGCATGTGGTTCACACCCCCCAGACATCAACCAGGGTGCATGGCCTACTTCACAATGCCACACACCCTTTCACATGTGTCCCGGGACCTGATTTTAAAATGGCCGAGAGCAAGAATCTAGGCACCAGGGGCCATCAGCCCAGGGAGGTGGTAACAGTTGCAGTGCCCTTTGTACAGTTTCTCAATCATAAACTCTTAATAAAGTGAAAAACTGGCACTTTAATGGGGAATTCAATTGTTTATCACGTCCACAGTTCTAAAATGAATGGGAGCTATTCAATTGTTTTTGACTGCACGTTACTTATCGTGGTTTTCTGCTTGCAGCCGCCTGGGGTGCTAGCAGAAATATGCCCAAAGTAAGGCTTGTGGTTACCTTATCCACATTTTGTCCCACTTTAGATGGGAGAAGCCACTTGACATGGCTAATCCCCTATAGAGACATGTTCTGTGTAACTGGTAGGAAAATTAGCTTCATCTTTTGAATATTAATGCATTTATGTATGTATGGGGCGGATACTCACCATTTTCCTGGCGTGGTGGGTCCAACGCAGGCGTGTCGAGGCGTTTGTAGGGCGGATGTCTGACGTCAGGACCGGGACCTTCATCACTGGATCCGTCGCACTGGGTGAGTAACTGCAGGCCTGGTATTGTTTAACGTGAAACTTTTTTAGCATAGCAGGGCTGCACAAGCGTTCACAGCCCTGCTATGCTAAAATACACTCCCCCATAGGCGGCGTCAGGTTGATCGCACGAATAGCAAAAAGTTGCTACGTGCGATCAACTCGGAATGACCCCCATAGTCTCTACTCTTTACTTGAGAAATCTAAAAGGAAAACTACAGTATGTTGTATACTAAATGAATACTTACCGCTGGGAGAAAATCATATAATGAATCTACAGTACATGTCTTATTCTAAAGGCACCTTTTTATATTTGGGGAAGTGTGAGAGTGTCCTGAGGAAGCTGGATCATCTCAACCAGCGAAACGCGTTGAGCCGTTTCTTTGTCCTGACATCTCAACAGCACCACAGGCTTTCCTGACACTCTGTGACACCATAATTGGGACCTTTTTCAAGCAGTATCCACCATTCTGGACGTATTCCTCCCTGCTAAAGAGGATAACCGACCCAGTTACATCACAGGTGGACACAATCTGCTTTTAGGATCACTGCAGCATCCACCATTCTGGACGTATTCCTCTATGCTAAAGAGGACAACTGACCCAGCAGTATCCACCGTTCTGGACGTATTCCTCCATGCTAAAGAGGACAACTGACCCAGTTACATCACAGGTGGACACAATCTGCTTCCAGGATCACTGCAGCATCCACCATTCTGGACGTATTCCTCTATGCTAAAGAGGACAACCGACCCAGGTACCTCACAAGTGGACACAATCTGCTTCTAGGATCACTGGTAAATACCTCACATCTGCAATTTTTCGGTTTATGCACAAATAACCGATTAGTGATAGACATCTCCAGTGATTCTGGTCCCTCTGAGTGTCAATAATTCGCCAAATGTGGACTCTTTAATAATTCAGGCACCTTGTGGCATTTACCATTGAAGTTTTTAATTATATTCTTATACCTTTTATTTTTCATTTATATTTACACATGTGAAATAAATGTGATATTTTATCTACTAAGCCTTTTGGATATTAGATTGTTTTTTATTATCATTTTTCATGATCAGCCAGCGCTGGTAGTTTTACATCTGTGTAAGTGACTCCGGGCCCGATTCACAAATGCCTTCACATCTGCAATTCAGTATGTAACAGCTGTGCAAAAATATGCAAATGCATTAAGGAATAATAGGTACAGCTGTACACTGTTATACACACTGGATGGAAGTAGAGGAGCTTGAGCAGAGCAGAGTGTCATATAGCTCACCAGCCAGTGAGGGTATATAGCTTGTGGGCAGTGGTGCAGGTTCACTGAAAACACTTTTGACAGCAGGTAATCGCAGGTGTCACTGGACCTAAGTGGAGGACTTCTGTCTTCCACTGTGGTGCTCTAACACAGCAACAAGATGGTGCCGCACATGTGCAGTACTTACACTGGTAGCCATCTTGGTACAGGGAATGAAGCCTCCCTGGAAGAATAATTTGTAGTCTGCACAGTAGCACACTCCTCTTTCAACACTACCCAGATTTTCGTTACACTATTTCAACAAATATTACACTATTAGGTGCTTATCCTTTACCACCCTTTTCCACGGATTTTCTTTACTTGATTCACCATCTTGTACACTATACTTCAAACATAGAGATTGAAGCATATCAGGCATATCATGTATACTCATATGATATATATATATATATATATATATATATATATATTTCTCATACGTCCTAGAGGATGCTGGGGACTCCAAAAGGACTATGGGGTATAGATGGGATCCGCAGGAGCTTAGGCACACTAAAAAGACTTTGACTGGGTGTGAACTGGCTCCTCCCTCTATGCCCCTCCCCCAGACCTCAGTTAGACTTTGTGCCCAGGAGTGACTGGACACACACTAGGGAAGCTCTACAGAGTTTCTCTAAAGACTTTATGTTAGGTTTTTATTTTCAGGCAGACCTGCTGGCTACAGGCTCCCTGCATCGTGGAAGTGAGGGGAGAGAAGTCAGACCTACTTCTTCTTAGTTCTAGGGCTCTGCTTCTCGGCTACTGGACACCATTAGCTCCAGAGGGTTCGATCACTTGGTTCGCCTAGCTGCTTGTTCCGGAGCCGCGCTGTCACCCGCCTCACAGAAGCCAGAAGAAAGAAGCCGGGTGAGTATGTGAAGAACAGAAGACTTCAGTGACGGCAGAAGACTTCAGTAACGGAGGTAACATGCAGCGGTCACGCTGCGCTCCATGCTCCCACACACCAACGGCACTCACAGGGTGCAGGGCGCTGGGGGGAGCGCTCTGGGCAGCAAGTTACTAGAAGTGTTTAATACCGCTGGCATAAGTGCAAGTTCTGTTCCTGGGCACTGTTACGATCCCCCGCCAGATATCGCAGCTGTCACGCTGCGCGCCATTGCTTCCACACGCCAACGGTTGTTACGAGGGTGCAGGGCGCTAGGGAGGGAGCACCCTGGGCAGCAATGTGTATATATAACTTTTTGGGGGTGACAGTGCATCTACATACCTCCCAACTTTCTTATCTTGTGGAGCGGGACCCTCACGCGGCGAAGCCGTGCGTGCTCCCGAAAAGGGGGCGTGGATTCACGGGAGGACCCACGATCGCGAGCCACGCCCCCGTTTTCGTCACTGAGGGGGCATGCCCAGCGCTCTGTGAGCCGCTGGCATGCCCCCTCTCCCTCTGTCTGCACTGAATAGACGCTGTGCACAGCGTCTATTCACAAGCAGAGCAGCGATTGACAGAGCCTCCCAACTGACCCCCCCCCCCCACCGCGGAACACTGTGGCCCGCGGGTGGGACAGCGGGACAGTCCCCAAAAAACGTGACTGTCCCGCGAAAATCGGGACAGTTGGGAGGTATGCATCTATACAGTGTCTTAACACTGTATAGGGCCCCCGTTGGCATGCACAAAGTTATGTTTTTGCGGGCTGGAGCACGCCGGGGGCGGGACTTAGCCCTCACTTCAGATACAGCGCCATTTTCTTGCTTGTCCCCGCCAAAAGCATGAAGGGGAACATTGTTTAGTGCTATTTAGAGAAATATAGCACTGTTTTAGACAAAAGGGGCTTATATACTGTGTGTTATAAATATATATATTTATATCTGTGTGTTCCCTGTCGGATACCCACTATAGTTTAGTCGACATGGGTCGACAGGTGTGAGTGCTCTGTCATTTATGCGGATCACAGTCCACATCGCCGACTATTGTTGGTACTTGATTCTGTAAATGCAGTGTCAGCAAGTCGGTAGTTGTATACTTGTCAAAAGTAAACACTGTATGGGAGACACAGTAGTATGCGGGCGGCACCGAATGTTATTACTGGGTGTTAATTAACATGCGGTAACTACCTATACCTGTATATATGTTATATGTATATGTAGGGTACGGTTCCGTGGGCCTGTAGCTCGTGCGCAGACATGGTAGTACATGTAAGGGGGTGTAATTGAACTTATTATGTATCTTCCTTCAGTCCCCTCGGAGTTACAAGTATGTTATTTTGCATGATTACTACTCCCTGCTGTCGACGAATACTAGGTTTTCTGTCGACCATAATGTTTCCTGGTAGATCCACAACTGGGGTTTCAGTACATGATCATACACAGTCAGAACACATTAATGTCATTAGGGAACCGTTGGTTTCGGATAATCCGCTTATATGTATGTATATATATATATATATATATATATTTATATATTTTTGATATGTGTGTAGTTGAGTATTACATTATGTATATTCATATTACGTGTTTAATGGATGCTGAAATAATAGTATTCCTTCTCATGTGCTGGTCGCTCTGTTGGAAAAGCTCTAGGTCGGCCGTGACAAGTTAGTGTCAGAAAGAAGCCCGAATGTTTATTCTTTTCCCGCTGCGGATAGAATACTGCAAAAGTCAACTCCTGGTCGACACAGGGCCCTGCCGCAAAGGATCGTACACAGGAAGCTAAGTGATATTTTATTCTTTACCTTGGAGTTATGTACATTGCCTGCACATGGGGGGAATGTGGTATTCGGAAAGGCATCCGGTAGATTTACCCTATAGAAAGAGGGGACGTGTCTTATGTTGATCCTTTTCTATAACCTGGCGACAGGTTGCAGTGCATCTGCTGTAGAAATACTGAGGCTGAATCTGGGAGATACTGGAGTGTTTCCCTGGGACGGTGTACCGCTGTTGGGGAGGCCTCGGTTCAGTCAATCTTGGCAGATACCGCGGGTAAGTCTGACTACGTGAGTTGGATTCCCTCACAACGGTGGGTGACGCATTTGGTTGTGGGATGCAGTCATTTTAACCAGTTTGATACTTTTCTTTTTTCCTTTTCGGTACAGATTGTGGAAGGTGGCAAGGTAAGAGTTCTGCAGCCTTATTAGGTTTTCGCAGAAGCGGATGTTGTTGTCTGTTGTCTACCACATCCAACGCATGTCGCTGGGTCTGTCTGGCTGGGGCTTACTCAGGTGGGAACTCATCTACTACTCTTCAGTCAGTCCGAGACTGGGCTGGGACCTGTGAGTTACTCTTAAAAAATAAAAAAAAGGGGGACATGCTGGGGTGTACAGATGATTCCCCTCACTGATTTTTTTGAATAGATCTTAGCGATTCCCCTTGGGAAGGGGAGGTAGTACGCGACGCCATACCAGAGTTGCGCCAGGCTCGGGACATTGTCCTGCTGTCTAAAAAAAAAAAAAAAAAGATTTTTAGAATCTAAAGTTTCTACTTATGAAGGTGCTTAGCACGTAAAGGTAGTAAGGGGGTTAAATGCGTTTTTCACCACATTTAGCTTACCTAGGTTGATATCCAGATTGTCTTTGCCATTTCATCGGAGTGATGGCAATATGCTGGGTTCCTTTTAATAGTAAGAGCCATTGTTATTCTGTACTGAGACACTCCCCTGGTTAAGGCGAGGTCAAGAAACAAGTGGTGCAAATCGTTGTTTCTCTCTGACTGTTCTTCGACACAGGGTATAGCTGTTGTTCCCAATGACGCAGATGTCGGAGGTGGATATCAGTGTAGATACTGCACGGTTCCTGTGGAAAGAGGTCTGAGGATTCAGAGTCAGATCAGTTTTGCAGTGACAATCCATCAATATGTTCCTTGAGGGAGTTGGTGTGGCCTAAGGGGCTTTTCGGTGAGCAGGACAACTGCCAGGGTGGTTTTCACGGGGCCAGTTGGAATTGTGGTCCGGTCTCACCTATACATGCGGACTATAATCCTAATGGCCAGGATATCGCTCCTGTTGTGTCTGCTCAGTTCTCACCTCCTAGAGGGACGAAGGTTCGGAATCCAGGATAAGATCCTGGTGTCCATGCATGCAGATTTCCGAGACTGGGGAGCAGTCCTTGCAAGAGAAGTATTTCCAGAGGAAAAGGTCAGGCTGGGAGGCTTGTCAGCAATAAGCTTTCTTGAATTAAGAGCTATTTTCAATGATCATATGCTTCGTGATCTGCCCGTGTTAATTCTGTCGGACGAATTGCCAACAGTGGTGTAAGTAAGCTGCTGGGGTGAAACAAGAAGCAAAGCGGCAATGGCAGAAGCCAAAAAAGGTTTTCCGCTGGGCGAAAAGACTGGTAAACGCTATATTAGCAGCCTTCGTTCCGGATGTGAGCGACGGAGAAATAGATTCCTCTGCAGACGCGATCTCCATCCAGGTGTAATACAGTCATCATCGAGAAGTTTTCACTGAAGTGACAAGTTTTTGAGGGGTGCCTCAAGTCGACATGTTGGCGTCTCGCCTCAACGAGAGATCTCAGGGATATTGTTCCAGGTCAGGGGACGCTCAAGCTATAGCAGTGGACGTCCTCGGGACACTTTGGGTGTTTTCAGTCGGTCTATGTGTCCCCTCCATTTTCACTCTTTGGTAGGTGATAAACGTAAGAAGAACAAAGGTTCAGGTGACCCTCATTGTTCCGGTCTAACCAAGGAGGGCTTGGTATCCAGTTCTTCGAGATTTACTCATAGAAGATCCATGGCCTCTTCCTCTACGTGAGGAACTGTTACAACAAGATCCGGACGTGTATCAAGACTTACCGCGGCTGCGCTTGACGGCGTGGCGGTTGAACGTCATATCCCTGCCAAAAAGGCTATTCCCAGTGAAGTCATTTCCACACTTCTTCAGCCTAGAAAAGTAGTAACGCCAAAGCCTTCCCAACATGTTTGGAGACAATATGTGTCTTGGTGTGAATCCAAGAAGGCTACTACGGAAAACTTTCAGTGAGGTCGTTCTTCTCCATTCTTTACAAGCAGGTGTGGGTGCAGGCCTAAAAGTTAGGCTCCATTTAAGTGCGGTTTTGGCCTTATAAATTTTCTTTTAAGAAAGAATTGACACCATTTCCGGAAGTTCGGACCTTCGTGAAAGGAGCACTGCACATCCAACCTCCATTTGTGCCCCCGTTGGGACCTTGACGTGGTGTTGTGTTTTCTTGTGTCACACTGTTTGGAACCTTTGTGAAAGGTTGTGTTAAAATTTCGGTTTTCGGGAAGTGGTCATGTTATTGGCTTTGGCGTCCACAAGGCGGGTGTCCGAAGTAGCGGCTTTGTCTCACAAGAGCCCTGTTTGTGCTTCCATGGGGATAGAGAGGAGTTGAGACCTCGGATAATAGTTCTGCCAAATGTGTTTTCTGGGTTTCGCAGAAATCAGCCTATTTTGATGCCGGTGGTCAATTAGGCATTAGCGGATTCAAAGTATCTTGACGTAGGCAGTGCTTTGAATATTTAGGTAGCCAATTTGGCTCAGATTGGGGAAACAGAGGCTCTGTTTGTCTGGTATGCTCCCAGCATGATTGGGGCGCTTGCGTCTTGTCAGTCTGTTACACGCTGGATCGGTGATAGGTGTCAGCATGCTCGTTCTATGGCTGGATTGTCGTTACCAAAGTCGGTGGAGACCCATTCTACTAGGAAGATGGGCTCTTCTTGGGCGGATGCCCGAGGAGTCTCGGCGGTTCAACTTTGCCGAGCGGCTACTTGGTCGGGTTCAAACACTTTTGCTATGCTCTACGAGTTTGATACCCTGGCTGATGGGGACCTTTTGTTGCTCAATCGGTGCTGCAGAGTTGTCCGCACTCTCCCGCCCGGTTTGGAGCTTTGGTATAAACCCCATGGTCCTTTTGGAGTCCCCAGCATCCTCTAGGACGTATGAGAAAATAGGATTTTAGTACCTACCGGTAAATCCTTTTCTCTTAGTCCGTAGAGGATGCTGGGCGCCCGTCCCAGTGCGTACTGTTTCTGCAGTTATTGGTTATGGTTACACTCTGGTGGTGTTTCTTTCTGTCAGGCTGTTGCTGACGTTGTCATGCCATAGCATGCAGTGTTTTTGTTATTGGTTGTGTTGACACTCAGGTTGTGTTACATATTCTCTCAGCATGTGGCTGTGTATTTTTTCATGCCGTTGGCTGGTATGTTCGTGGTGTGAGCTGGTATAACACTCACAGTGTTTAAACAATAAATTCTTTCCGCGAAATGTCCGTCTCTCCTGGGCACAGTTCCTATAACTGAGGTCTGGGGGAGGGGCATAGAGGGAGGAGCCAGTTCACACCCAGTCAAAGTCTTTTTAGTGTAGAAACTGCACATGCCATGGCAGAGATGGTGAATAAGTTTGCGGAAAGGGGGTACCCTCGCATAGAATTGGAGAAGACTAGGGATAGAGTGTTAGCTATTCCCAGGGATGAGACACTTAGAAGTATTAGAGAAACATCCTCAGAAACACCTTTTGTGCCTTGGGTAAATAGATACAACACTAGAAGCCAATTTACTAATAAGGTAGCAAAAAAATTCTGGCCTATAATCAATACAGATAAAAGCTTGCCTTCACTTAAAGACTTACGCCTTCTTTCTTGTTATAGTAGAGGCCGTAATTTGGGTGACCGTTTAATTAAAAGAGATGTCACTAGTCTAAAGAAGAAATCACAAACACATTTTTTGACCCAGAGGGCAGGATGTTATCGCTGCCTGGGGTGCACTACCTGCAGGTCCCTTATCCCAGGCAATACGTTCACTCACCCCCACTCCGGAAAAAAATATACAATAAGACATGCACTGACTTGTACCACTAAATTTGTCGTATATATCTTAACTTGTCCATGTGGACTAAGCTATATAGGTAAAACCGAACGACAATTTAGGGAACGGATGGCAGGACATAGATCAGCCATCAGGGCGGCCATAGAGTCAGGCGACAGTGACCAACCTGTAGCTCGGCATTTCGCTCAGGCTAAACATAGTATAGCCAGTTTGCGATCTAAATTGATTGATCATGTACCAGCTACTATTAGGGGAGGTAACCGAGGGAAAGCGCTTCTCCAACTGGAAAGTAGATCGATTTTCCAGTTGGACACCATAGCTCCAAGGGGTCTTAATGACACCCTGGGCCTGAAGTGTTTCATGTAACTTAGTAGTCATTTATTCACTTTAAGTGTTTTGAGAATAATTTTCGTCACCACTAGTTAGAGTATTGGGCTTGATAAGCCCTCTAGTAACGAGTCGGTTACATTACTTATTAAATGAGCAATTGGTAAAGTAATTACATTTAGTGGTAACGATACTTAATATCCCCATTAATACAAAGCTGTAGCTGAATACCACCATAGGTTACTGATTGTAACAGTTTTTAATTGCTTTTAAACAATAATGTTTTTGTCTATTTGTTTTTTGTTTATGTATCAGTTACCATGGTGATAACCTGATGACGCCGGACCGGACAGACTGGATGTACGCACACGGATGACGTCACAGAGCGGGACGGAGCGGCGTTCACGCCGCACGCCCGCACTGCAGCCGGAACCCGACACTGCGGCTCCCAGCTGGACCGGACCCGGCGATCTAATCAAGGTATGCCTAGGTATTTAAATGTGATAATTGGTTGTATTTGTTGTTATGCTATCCTGACGACGGGTGCTTACCCGAAACGTTGATGCCTTAATAAAAGCTCTCTATTTAACGTGAGTACAAGTCTCTGAGTGCCGCCATCCAGCCAATCTGCATTCCAGGATTATTTGCTTATGGAGGGCACCGGAGCATATACAGTATTATAAATACTAGTGCCGGATGATTTCATTTGCATATATATATATATATATATATATATATATAAACCAGTCAGTAACCAGATGGTCGGGATCACGGCAATTGAAATACCGAAGCCGGAATCCAGACACTGCTTGGAATGCCTGCGCCGGCATCCCGAATGAGATCACAATTCGGGCAATGGCATACTGACCGTCAGGATCCCAATTGATTGACTGGCAGGTTGCCAGAGAGGTGGGTTAGGCTGTGGGTGAGGGGAGGGTTAGGTTTACCCATCGGGATGCTGACTGCCAGCGACCCGAACACTGGCATATCATCCACAACCCCTACATGGGACCACCTGGTTTGTCAATGCATTATAATTGTTCCCACAATACCTAAAATTGCATTATACAGTATACCATGCTGTAGGGTAATATTATTTATATTGCTATATTAAAAATATTAAATATATGTAAATCTAAACATTAGCTGCTCACAATTGGTTAAAATTAAATAAATAGCTTATCTGATACAGATCTCCATATGCAGAGCAGGCGAATTATCACTTTCCATGGAACCCTAAACCTTTTCAGAATGATTTTCCAATACTGTAGATCCAAAAGCTCCAAAGCCATGTGAATTGTCAACATGGGACATATGTATGTATTGTTTCCTGAAAATTTGCTTTATCAAATTCCAGAACCACCTAGTTGATCCAGTAGAATAGAACAGGGAGTTTAACATCACTCTACACAGTTCACACAAAGTTTCCATGTGTTCTGTTCCAAACACAAATAACCCCCCCCCCTTCCCCGATCCCGTAGCAAATATGTTTTTTCCCTTGCAATCTAGCTAGACCAATGTAAAATATGTAGCACATAATGTATCAAATGCCTATTTTTGCATGGAGAAGTGGTTTTAAAAATTTCCTGAATCATCATTTTCATCATGGCACCCCTGGGTCAAAAGTTTCTTAATGATAATTAGTGTACTTAAGAAATATAACATGATCCACACTGCTCCACAGTTGGGAGCTGAAGGTTACACTGCAGTCCCTGGACGGAGCTTCAACCTCGGCTGTATCTTCGGCCCTGTGGGATATGTGTCCGCTCTGTTGAGGACGCCTGATACACTGGAGAGGAGCCACTGCAGTGAGACGCCACACAGCACCCTGGGACATGATCAAGGTACTTTCCCCTTTACTGATAGTGACCCTGTTGCTCATTCTGGCGGTCGGAGGCCTTACTCATCTTGCTACTGACGTGCTGCCTCTCTGCTGTTACATATACTACACTGCTGGACTGCTCTAAGATCGCCAATGCTGTAGAGCACCCGCCTCCTCGCACAGATCACCGAGTCATTATTGCTGGACATTTGAATCGTGTTCTGCTGAGTGCATGCCGTGGCACAGAACAGCGCTATAGGTGCTGTTTTTGTCTTTTACAACATATATCAATAATAGGCTTATTGTCATCACTTCCAGTTGTTCCGCTCGGTCACGTTGAAATGTAACGTGGATACCTTCGACATATTGTTCCCACACGTCTTAGCTGCACGGGACTTTTGACATGCCTCTCTGCCTCTTGGTGATGTAATTCTCTAGATTGTCCTTTTAACTAATGTGACCCTCATCAATCTACTCTCTGCGCCAACTACTACAGCACATAGTGTATTTCTATCTTTTGTGACCTCACATGGAAAAATTCCTGGTGTCCACGCCTATGTCCTCCTCTGGCCCTACCTCGGGCGCTCGCAAGGATACCTTCCACAGGAATTCATCCGACTCTGACTGCTCCACCACCCGCTCTCGTTCCCAACGGAAACGTACCAACACTACGGCTACTAAACAGCCTAAAATGAAACCTACAGATATTGCAGCGGTGTTGGGGCCTCTCCTAGATGAAAAATTGGTGGGCATTAAGGAGGCCATTGACTCCACCTTGACCCAACTGACCCAAGATAATGGCCGTCTGGATGATGTCGAGCAGAGGGTCTCGACGCTGGAAGACGACCTACAGTCTGCACAGACCACTATAGAGGCGCACAAACTACGGAAATTAAGGGCCTCACTGATAAGCTTGATGACTTAGAGAATCAGAGCCGTCAAAATAACCTGAGGGTGGAGGGCATTCCGGAATCGGTGAGAGGCCATGCGTTGCTGGACCTTCTTTCTACATGGTTGCCTGAAAAATTGGACATGGACCTGCACGGATCACCTTTAGCCATCGAAAGGGCTCATCATTTGGGACCTGAGCGTAGAGACTCTGCTGGACGCCCTCGCCCTGTTATTATGAGAATTCTCAATTACGCGGACAAAACCAAGCTATTAGATCACTATCGTAAGTCGGAAACTCTACTTTACCATGGTGAAAGATTGCTTATATTCCAGGACTTCTCCACCTATGTCGCTAATAGGCGCAGAAAGTTCGCCCCAATATGCAAACAGCTATTTGAAGATAAAGTCAAGTACTCATTGCTATACCCAGCCCGCCTTCGAGTCTTTCAAAATGGAAAACCGCTTTTCTTCGATGATCCATTGGCGGCAAAGGCCCACTTTGCTACTCCTGATACTTGACTTTTAAATCCTTCTTAAATGTTTGCTCTCCTTCTCAAGTGTTATCACCTATGGGTCACACGGTGATAAGGGTACAATGTTGGCATACCATCTATGTATGCCAGAGGCTATACCTCTACTTGTTTTATGTTTGTTGGATTGTTGTTCTTGAATGTTTGTTTTTGTTTCTATTTTGCCTGCTGGATTGATAGGTCTCGCTCCTCCATAGGTTGGCCCCTCCTTGCTCGCTGGGACTGGGAGGGACACCGCTTTAACTATGATATCTTGCTGCTCTACTCTCCTCTTGTGGGGATAAGGTAGTATGACTAACAATACCACTTCCCAACCCTCTGACCCGGTAACCGCCGCACTCTTTGATTTTAATATAATATCCTGGAATGTGGAGGGTCTTAATAGCCCCATCAAACGGAAAAAGGTGCTTGCACACCTCTCTCGTATGATCCCTCACATTGTATTTTTGCAGGAGACACACTGGCTACATGAATCCTCTGTCTCCTTGAAAGCCCCTTGGATTGGGGATTGTATCTCTGCTCCTTATACTAACAAAACCAGGGGTGTTGCTATCCTCTTTCATAGAAATCTCCATTATTCCATTCTTAAAACATTTATCGATCCCGAGGGTAGATTTATCCTGTTGGATGTTTCTATTGATAACACAATTTATACCTTTTTTAAACCTTTATGCACCTACTGGATCTAATAACCTTTTTTTTGCAGATGTTCTCCAGAGAGTCTTATCTTGGGGAGGTCAGAATTTGATTTTAGGGGGTGACTTCAACACGGTCATTGATCCATCCATAGACAGATCAGGGGTGAGTACCAACAGACCCGGACCATCTTCCAATCTTCTTCTCTCCTTCTATTCTCAACTTGCTTTACTAGATCCTTGGCGTATACATCATCCCCTCCATCGAGACTATTCTTTTTACTCACATCCACATTCTACCCACTCTCGCATTGATTATTTATTCTTATCTAAACATCTTTTCTTTAAAGTATCTCACACCTTGATCAAGGACATTATTATTTCAGACCATGCTCCCGTAACTCTTTCCCTACACTTAGCTTTACCTCAATGTATCTCCAAATGTTGGATATTCCCGGCATATCTCATACACTCTGAGGATTTCTTGCTACATCTTAAACACGAAGGAAGGAGGGACTACCGCACAGGATATAATGAGTATAGATAAATGATGTTTTACAACCAAAATAAATAATACCAGAAAACAATGTTTTCTAATTCTAATATTGCTTGGTGGTGCACCCTGAGTCAGTATGAGAACATGAGAAATTACGGAGAAAAGAAGACTCTTTTGTGGGCGCACTCTTTGACTTGAAATGAATTTTAAATAATGGTCAGAATAGATTAAAAGTGTAAATTTTTAATAATTCAACAAGATTAAGATAACAAGTGGTTCATGAAGAAGATAATGATCAAAGAAGATGATAGTATATATATATTCAGATAGTACAAAGTACTTGATACACAATGAAAACTAAATTCTGACTGATAGAGGAGATTGAGTGTTTATAAACAAATTGTTTAGATTTTTAAACGGCACGTTCTACCACATTATAACCTGTTCCCTGTCAGTGTCAAATTCGAAATAAATACAACAGTCCAGATGCTGGTTAATCTTATCGATAATAAAGGGTGGAAAGTAAGGTGGCAGTGCGAATCATCTGTCAGTGTTAGACACTATAGGGCTAGACCAATGGGCTCTACTAAACTGAGTATTCCTCAATGGTCGCCCATTTGAGTACTGACCCAGCCCGACACTGATTAGCTTCCGAGATCAGACGGCTTCGGGCGTTTCCAGTGTGGTATGATAGTAGAGAAATTTGAACAATAATTGGAAGCTCTGGAATCACTGATGAGAGTCCACGAAATTACATAGTTATTTAAGACAGATATTAGAGGTAGAGGAAGCCAGATGGATCTGCTGCCAATGTTAGACAGGTGCTTGGCCCTGAATCAAATGGTGAGAGTCCACGAAATACAGAGATGAATGAAAATAGCAGGAATAGATTTCATAGATGGGGAAATGAGTCAGGAAAGCTTCTGGCTAATCTAGTCAGAGGACCTCGAAACAAAACATGGGTCGATGCGTTACACAGTTCTGGAACTATCCTTTCCAATCCAACTGACATCTGTTCTGCTTTTATGCGCTTCTATAAACCTCTTTATACTGCGGATGCTGATAGTGCGCTAGATGGCCAATCCTTTTTGAACGAAGCACAGTTGCCGGAGCTCACATTGGAGAAGAGGGACTTATTAGATGCTCCTATCACCGATGATGAGGTTCAGGCCATCATTAAATCCCTCCCTAATGGGAAGAGCCCTGGGCCTGATGGCTTCAGTGCCGAATTCTATAAGATGCTAATTGCCAACATACTCCCTGTTCTAACTAAGCTATATAACCATATCCTTAAGACAGGAGAGACTCTCCTCCATTTTAATGAGGCAAGACTCATTGTTCTTGCAAAGCCTGGCAAAGATCCCACCCTGGTAGGTTCTTACCGCCCTATCTCGCTCCTCAATCAGGATTTTAAAATCCTGACTAAAATAATGGCTAACAGATTACAGACCTGCTTGCCCCGCCTAATTTCACCTGCACAGATGGGTTTTGTCAAGGGTAGACAGTCCACACAAGGAATAAGAGCAGCCTTGGCTGCAATATCTCACACTCATCTCTGTCAGGCCAAAAGTAATATTATTATAAATCTAGATGCAGAAAAGGCGTTTGAGAAGATCGCCTGGCCTCATCTGACTAGAGTGCTTACCTACCAACGCTTTGGCCCATTGTTTCGTAACTTGGTGCAGACCATTTACACTATTTCTGTGGCACAAGTTTTAGTCAACAGTGTTGCATCCGCCCCCTTCACGTTGGAAAGAGGCACCAGACAGGGATGCCCATTATCTCCACTTCTTTTTAATTTGGCGTTGGAGCCCCTTATCAGGTTTATTCTGTTGCATAGGGAATACAAAGGCATTGCAGTGGGCACTCAGGAATTGAAGGTGGTGGCATTCGCTTATGACCTTCTTCTTTTTCTATCCAACCCCCACTTTTCGATTCCCCAGTTGATCACCACAATTGACCGCTTTTCTTCTTTCGCTGGATTTTCTGTTAATTACGGAAAGTCGGAGGCATTGGCCATATTTGGACAGGTGAAAACGGGAAGGGGGGACACCTTTCCTTTTAAATGGGCGGCTACTTATATAACTTTTCTAGGTGTAGCGCTCCCCTCAAATCCATATCACTTGTATCGATACAATATTACTCCAGTTTTGCGTAAGATTAAAACTGAGCTTGATCTTTGGCAGACCATTCCTCTAAACTTGCTGGGACGCTGCAACCTGTTTAAAATGGCTAGTTTCCCAAAATTTCTTTATGTCTTACAGATGACTCCTTTATTATTATCCAGCTCGGACCTATCCTCACTGAATACTTCAATTACCAACTTTATCTGGTCTGGCAAACGACCCCGGATTAGTATGAAAAAATTATCCCAAACAGTACTTAGAGGTGGAGATAACCTGCCCAACATCAAACAATATAACCTTGCCTGTCTTCTCCGCATTGCCATGGATTGGCTTGGCGATAACAATTATTATACAGACTCCACTCTAGACTCACAATTCTGCGCTCCTCTATCCCTCAGCTACATACTTCATGCCAGACCTTCCAAATTACCCTTAAATATCACTAATAACTTATTACTATTTCCCATTATACAGGCATGGAGAATGGCAAGGAAGCCTCTTAAGCTTCAATACCTTTACTCGCTTTCGCTACCCTTAGTCGGCAACCTGGAGTTTCAGGAGGGGAGGGCCTTGAGACCCTTCACTGCCTGGTATTCTTCTGGTATCCGTAACCTACGCATAGAAATTGATCCTACTACAGATCTTCCGGAACTGTCCCAATGGTCCTCCCGCATTCCATCGGTCACCCCTGACTCCCTCTTAAACCATTTTCAGCTAACTCTGAAACTCATTCCAGCTAGCTCATACCAAGAAATGGCCTATAAAATGCTCCATAGAGCCTATATCTCACCTAACCGCCGATATCTAATGGGCATCTCGGAGGAAGCGAGATGCACCAAATGTTTAACTGATGGGGCGGATCTTTTGCATTGTTTTTGGGATTGTAGTTTGGTTAAAAAGTTTTGGAATAAGGTACATCAATATGGAACTACGATTTTGGGCATGTCTTTCCGTTGCACTATATCTTGGGCTCTGTTTGGATATTTAGCAGACCAGAAAGACATCCCAAGGGCCAACAAAAAACGTCTTGTGATATTGTCAGCGGCCAGTAGAAAAGCTGTTTTACAACAGTGGATTCATAGTTCCACTCCCACTCTCTCAATGGTAACATCCAGACTATTCTTTTTATTTACCATGGACTGGCTACAGGCTTCCATCCATAAAGAAAAACTCACTCCAACCATTTTCCAGTGTTGGGATAATTATATTCGGACACTTCCCATGACCACTAAACAGGCAATTCAAAACTGCTTCCAATCTACTTTATGGTATTTACTTCACACTATAGATCATCCTAACCCCTTAGGCCTTTGAATTCTGTACCTTTCTATCCCTTCTTTTAGCTCTCTTTCTATTTATTTCTCTGTTCTCCTATAATACCGGGCTGATTGGGAGATTGATCTCCTAGATTTGGGAATATCTCTGTGGATGGATCGACGGCCCGTGACCTCTAGCAGGCATTAAGTACTTTAAATATTTTAGGTATTTTCGGTTTCATTTTATGTTATTTTATTTTGTTTTAGTTATTGTGCTCATATCTGGAGAACTTGATATAATATATTGGTACCAGCGGAGGACGTTTGCTCTGCATATGCATTCTCCTTGCCAATTTGTATTATGCTCATAAATTTTATTCTCCGCTATTACTTGTTACACATATGATCCTTTTCATTAGAATGTTTACATTTTTTATTTGAGGAAAATTTGAAAATGTGTTTTGATTTCTCCATGTTCCATTGTGAGATTGAATATTCGATATCCCGAGGCCCTCTGACAGGGTGACCATGTATCTGCACTGTAGTACCTTATTATCTCATTATTCTAGGTCTTGAATTGCTATATCTGCATCTTCTTTTTTGTAATGTGAGAAATCGGAATAAAAAAAAAATATATATATATATATATATATATAACATTATATAAATGATGTTAATGTGAGTCTTTAGGCTTAGTTATGTGGTGGTGGACAGGGTTTGTCACCATGGGGGTAATTCTGAGTTGATCGCAGCAGGAACTTTGTTAGCAGTTGGGCAAAACCATGTGCACTGCAGGGGAGGCAGATATAACATGTGCAGAGAGAGTTAGATGTGGGTGGGTTATTTTGTTTCTATGCAGGGTAAATACTGGCTGCTTTATTTTTACACTGCAATTTAGATTGCAGATTGAACACACCACACCCAAATCTAACTCTCTCTGCACATGTTATATCTGCCTCCCCTGCAGTGCACATGGTTTTGCCCAACTGCTAAGAAAGTTCCTGCTGCTATCAACTCAGAATTACCCCCCCCCATATTCTATTATCGGCAGCCAACAGCACTGGTTTTGTGTTTTTGCTTGACCATTAATAATTTGGTTCTGGACCACCAAACCGTGCTACCCCTGCAAGAGTTTCACAGCACCCAGTTTGGGAACCACTAGTATTACTTTTTTCCAATTCTGAAGTGCAGTGAAATATGCTAGTACTATATGAATAAATTATGTAAAAACAAAACTGACTCCAGGGACAGTAATCCTCCTATGTTGTCAGCCCTAACGTACTGTAATCATATGCCTGAGTATATTCATATAATCACCCACACAGCAATGTAAAAATATAGATCTAGAATGTAATGATCATTCTTTTGTCATGCTGTTATCACAGAGTTACCAAGGATTTTATTTTGCTGATCTAACACCGGTCCATTCGTTTAGATCAGTCTATTAGTGCACTTTTTATGCTTACACTGATTTATGAACAGGCTACTTAATTTCTCCCTCTGGAACACTAGCTCAGGGTTATGACATATGGATTGGCGTGCAAGAATTATAATGATCTGTCAATATATGCAGATTAAGTTTTGTGCTTGGTACTTGAGAGACTGTTAAGAAAGCTACAGAAAAATGTAAGTTGTCCCACATGGCATGCAATTAAATTTTATGTTTGTTTCCATAAAATAAAATTTATGGGCACAGAGTATAAAGATATATATATATATATATATATATATATATATATATAGTTACTGAGGAGAGGGCTGGGTTATATATATATATATATATATATATATATATATATAAAACCCAGCACTGTCCTCAGTAACCTCATCCACTTCAACAGTTTAATGCATAACTAGATAGATTATGGGGTTTTAGTTCATGAATTGTACAATGCATTTAAGCTTGCAGCCCACCTCACGGGACCCCATTTCACTGCAAGTCCTACTCTGTCACATACATTTTTCCCATAGATTTATTGGAAACCAGCCAACTGCTATCCAATAGGAGAAAATGTGCTTGCCTGGTTTAAAGCTCACCTGCCAACAAACTTTTGTCTTTTAAAGGTAACACAATTACCAACACAACTCAACTCATGTGTTTACATGGTTTATAGCTCACCTGACAACTGACTATTGGCTTTTAAAGGTGAGGCAGTCACCAGCACACCAATGAAACGGCTGACACAGGTTTGAAGTAATAAAATGTGTACATTTGGATAGAGTTTCACAGAGATCAAATGTTCTGGAGGTGCAGTGCTAGCAGTAAATCTCAATCCTGCTTGCATGTGTCCCTGGTGAAGATCAATGGTTTGCTGCATGCCTACTACTGCCATCGCAAACACTTGGTGACATATAGAATCAACAAGATCAGCCTAAACTGTGACAGGATTTGTGCAATAATGCAGTGTGAATGGCTGGTGCTGGAGGAAGTTCCCTTAGGAGGAGTGACGGAGGGACCCTGTAATAAGATTTACTACTATTACAATATACATTGTATGCATTATGCATTTCCCTGACTTTGGTTAACACTATGATAATTTGATCTGACACTAAACCATACTTGCCTACCTGACCCTCTCCATGAGGGAGAAAATGCTCTATTCCTGGACTGTTCTGGTAATGTATGATTGCCATCACCTGTAGTGAAACACCTTTCTTATCAATTAACTAGCTCACCACAGGTAATGGCATTCATACATTACCAGGAAAGTCCAGGAACAGAGCATTTTCTCCCTCATGGAGAGGGTCATGTAGGCAATTATGCACTAAACAGATGGATGTGAATTATTGCTTCCAATCACTTAGTATGGTGCTGATTCTGCCCAGACACTGATGTGAAGAAGCATCACATTGCATAAAGGCAGTTAAGCTATAGTTAATTGGCCAAATCATTGTCAGGTGTATATATGCTCCAATGCCTTTTCCAGTAATCTGACTATTCTGTCAAATCAGCACCTCTGTATTGTGTGTAGGGAAGGTGCCATTTTATGGGAAGAACCAATATATGTGAGAAAATGACCGTGAGGTATGGAAAGAAAAGCAATTTAAAGTTGTTTAACTGACAATAAATTTCATATTGATAGGAAGTAGCAATATAGCTGTCCAGGCACCTCTGACAAAGTGAAGAACTTGTTCAGCTGTGGCACAACATTATGGTGCTGCATACGCTACAGTTCTGGACTACAACATCATGGAGGCACAGAGCCAGGAGTTCGGGCCAAAACTCAAGGCTGCAGTAATTTGCGGAGATCCTTCCCTACGCCTCAACCAGGGCACATGATGACTTCCATCCTAGCCAACTAGTAGTTACAGTCATCTTAGTAAACTGGGGTATTTATATTTATCCAACATGGAACCAGCTATCTATACAACAGACCCCTCCTCTAGTCTGGCACTTACAGTATGCACTACTACAGTAACAAGCCTTCTGGCTGAAGTTCACATTATTCTCAAGTACAGGACATAACTACATTGGAAGATGTTTATGAACTTTTTCTCTAATTGCAACTGTGTATAAAAGAAAATATTGGTCATGGAGAGCAGTCATATTTTAAATGTCATTTCTGTAAGGCTGTTTAGCAAATACATTCAATTATCTGATTGGTTGGTAACAGTGGCAGCTCCAGAGGTAGAAATGCAGCGCAGTCCAAAATTCAAATGGAGGAGCCACACTAACTGCAACACCAAACGCTGCCAAACATCGCTGCGCGGGACTCAATGGTAGTTGGTGTGGCTTCACTATTTGAATTTTGGACTGAGCTGTAGACCCACCTCTGCAGCCACCACTGGTTGCAAAACAGTTTTCATGTCAGGCTCCTTTAATCAGCATGTATTTTTCTACTGTTTTCCACTTCGTCTAAGCACTCTATAGTTTAATCCACTTCTCAACATCTCACCCTCATTTCATTCATTGTGAAAGAAGCGCTACTATGGTGGGCATTATGTGTATTACGGGGTGCTACTACTGTGGACATTATTACTATTGTATGACCACGCCCCTTTATTTAGAAGACCACGCCCCTTTTTGTGGCACGCACAATACCTTTATTGCTTGGGCACCGTGGGGAGGGGGGGTGAGTTCCACTACCTCTCTAGGACCACTTTAAGCACTGCATGTGCATATCTGCACATTTGTCATACGGCGGGCCCTTCGTCACTTTGCGTGTGCGCATTTAGCTAAACCACGCTGCTTGCGACACAAATTCTAGCAGCGATCAACTCTGAATTACCCCCATTACTCAGTATTCATGGTTCACTGTGTAGGAACTGATGACTCTTGGCAGTGAGAAAGATAGCGCAATTATTTTTTACCTTCCTCTGTAATAAATGATCACCTTTGCATGGGGGTAGGCAAGGTTTTAAGGACCGGATTCAGTATGGGTTGTAGTTGTTCGAAAAATTGCACAGCTACAACTCTTTACACTAACATGCGGGGGTACACCCAGCACAGGGCAAGTCCGCCCCGCCTGCTGGGTCCTGCCCCCTCCACTAACATGCGAGCTCTTTGCCCAGCAGTTGAGATCTCGCATGATTAGGGTTGCCCCCTGCCTTTGCAGCCTATCTGCGAAGCCAGACGGAGGGCCGCCATCCTTTGGGTCGCAGTGGCTGTGTGTGACATCACGCATACACCGCGGCCCACCCCACAAATGGACCGGACGTGCCTGCGTTGTCCAGACTGTGCCTCCCAAACGGTGCGTCGATGCCCACAAAACCTTCACTGCCCCCGACAGAACTTAGACTGTGCTCTGAAGACTTTAAGACCTTGCACATGTGCTGAAATCACCTAATAGCGATTTCAGCACATTAGCATTCACTACTGAATCAGGGCCTACGTAATAGGGAGAATAGGTGACATCCGCCCCATTGCTTCGATCTCTGTATAATGAAATAGATGTCAATTCGTCATTATTGAAACTGAAGTTGCAAACTTGTTTGAAGCAAATATAGTCATATTATCACAAATAACAGATTGAAAGGACTATTCTGATATACTGTAACTGCACAGCTGAAGAACATCAGGCTAAGACGTTTTGCACCGTCTGCATGAAGTGGCTACCAGCTGAAGATCTAGCCGGGCTTTTTGCTGTATCTCTGTATTCTGACATATCATAATTTGTCTTTGTGCAGTTTCGGGGATATTGTTAAATTTTTTACACAATTACCTGGCAACAGCCAAGTAATGTGAGATTCATCACAATCGTAACAAGAGCTGCTATTGTCAGATGGAAAAACATGTCAATGCCAAGACCTTAGTTTTTCATTAGTGGCCTGAGTGTTGTCATGAAACCTTCCACAGAGAAGAAGAAAGAAAAAGTAATTTAAAAAAAATCATGTTGTACATACACGCACACAAAAAGAATATGGTGGCAATTATTGGGAATGTGCGGAATGCAGGCTAGTTAGAGTAATGAACTGACCTGATCTTTCAAACTGGTGAATCATTTATTGGGATGTGTATTCCATAGGTAAATAGGTAGGCAAGGCTTGAGTTTTACCTTGACAGTTTCCAAAACAGCAGCACCGGCACCCAGATCAGCCACTAGCCAATTTATAGGTGCAATACACTACTGGTGATTTGGCAAGTACAGTAGGTAGGTAGATGACAATGTAAATTACATAATACAGATCTATATTTAGATATACAGTCATCCTTTTTGAACTACCTACTTTGAACCTCTTCTTTCCGCATAGGCCATTGTTTGAGCGGGTTCGGTTTCTTTGAATCCGAACCCGCACGAACTTCACTTTTTTTTTCACGGGTCCGAGCGACTCGGATCTTCCCGCCTTGCTCGGTTAACCCGAGCGCGCCCGAACGTCATCATGACGCTGTCGGATTCTCGCGAGACTCGGATTCTATATAAGGAGCCGCGCGTCGCCGCCATTTTCACACGTGCATTGAGATTGATAGGGAGAGGACGTGGCTGGCGTCCTCTCCATTTAGATTAGATTTAGAAGAGAGAGAGAGAGAGAGATTGCTGTGATACTGTAGATTAGAAGAGAGTGCAGAGTGCAGACAGAGTTTAGTGACTGACGACCACAGTGACCAGTGACCACCAGAGACAGTGCAGTTGTTTGTTTTATTTAATATATCCGTTCTCTGCCTGAAAAAAACGATACACAGTCACACAGTGACTCAGTCTGTGTGCACTGCTCAGCCCAGTGTGCTGCACATCAATGTATTGTATATAAAGCTTATAATTGTGGGGGAGACTGGGGAGCACTGCAGGTTGTTATAGCAGGAGCCAGGAGTACATGATAAATAATATTATATTAAAATTAAACAGTGCACACTTTTGCTGCAGGAGTGCCACTGCCAGTGTGACTAGTGGTGACCAGTGCCTGACCACCAGTATATTAGTAGTATTGTATACTATCTCTTTATCAACCAGTCTATATTAGCAGCAGACACAGTACAGTGCGGTAGTTCACGGCTGTGGCTACCTCTGTGTCGGCACTCGGCAGGCAGTCCGTCCATCCATAATTGTATTATAATATATACCACCTAACCGTGGTTTTTTTTTCGTTCTTTATACCGTCGTCATACTAGTTGTTACGAGTATACTACTATCTCTTTATCAACCAGTGTACAGTGCGGTAGTTCACGGCTGTGGCTACCTCTGTGTCGGAACTCGGCAGGCAGTCCGTCCATCCATAATTGTATTATAATATATACCACCTAACCGTGTTTTTTTTTTCGTTCTTTATACCGTCGTCATACTAGTTGTTACGAGTATACTACTATCTCTTTATCAACCAGTGTACAGTGCGGTAGTTCACGGCTGTGGCTACCTCTGTGTCGGCACTCGGCAGGCAGTCCGTCCAACCATAATTGTATTATATACCACCTAACCGTGGTTTTTTTTTCATTCTTTATACCGTCGTCATACTAGTTGTTACGAGTATACTACTATCTCTTTATCAACCAGTGTACAGTGCGGTAGTTCACGGCTGTGGCTACCTCTGTGTCGGCACTCGGCAGGCAGTCCGTCCAACCATAATTGTATTATATACCACCTAACCGTGGTTTTTTTTTCATTCTTTATACCGTCGTCATACTAGTTGTTACGAGTATACTACTATCTCTTTATCAACCAGTGTACAGTGCGGTAGTTCACGGCTGTGGCTACCTCTGTGTCGGCACTCGGCAGCCCGTCCATAATTGTATATACCAGTGACCTAACCGTGGTTTTTTTTTCTTTCTTTATACATACATACTAGTTACGAGTATACTATCTCTTTATCAACCAGTCTATATATTAGCAGCAGACACAGTACAGTGCGGTAGTTCACGGCTGTGGCTACCTCTGTGTCGGCACTCGGCAGCCCGTCCATAATTGTATATACCACCTAACCGTGGTTTTTTTTTCTTTCTTTATACATACATACTAGTTACGAGTATACTATCTCTTTATCAACCAGTCTATATATTAGCAGCAGACACAGTACAGTGCGGTAGTTCACGGCTGTGGCTACCTCTGTGTCGGCACTCCGCAGCCCGTCCATAATTGTATATACCAGTGACCTAACCGTGGTTTTTTTTTCTTTCTTTATACATACATACTAGTTACGAGTATACTATCTCTTTATCAACCAGTCTATATATTAGCAGCAGACACAGTACAGTGCGGTAGTTCACGGCTGTGGCTACCTCTGTGTCGGCACTCGGCAGCCCGTCCATAATTGTATATACCAGTGACCTAACCGTGGTTTTTTTTTCTTTCTTTATACATACATACTAGTTACGAGTATACTATCTCTTTATCAACCAGTCTATATATTAGCAGCAGACACAGTACAGTGCGGTAGTTCACGGCTGTGGCTACCTCTGTGTCGGCACTCGGCAGCCCGTCCATAATTGTATATACCAGTGACCTAACCGTGGTTTTTTTTTCTTTCTTTATACATACATACTAGTTACGAGTATACTATCTCTTTATCAACCAGTCTATATATTAGCAGCAGACACAGTACAGTGCGGTAGTTCACGGCTGTGGCTACCTCTGTGTCGGCACTCGGCAGCCCGTCCATAATTGTATATACCACCTAACCGTGGTTTTTTTTTCTTTCTTTATACATACATACTAGTTACGAGTATACTATCTCTTTATCAACCAGTCTATATATTAGCAGCAGACACAGTACAGTGCGGTAGTTCACGGCTGTGGCTACCTCTGTGTCGGCACTCGGCAGCCCGTCCATAATTGTATATACCAGTGACCTAACCGTGGTTTTTTTTTCTTTCTTTATACATACATACTAGTTACGAGTATACTATCTCTTTATCAACCAGTCTATATATTAGCAGCAGACACAGTACAGTGCGGTAGTTCACGGCTGTGGCTACCTCTGTGTCGGCACTCGGCAGCCCGTCCATAATTGTATACTAGTATCCAATCCATCCATCTGCATTGTTTACCTGAGGTGCCTTTTAGTTGTGCCTATTAAAATATGGAGAACAAAAATGTTGAGGTTCCAAAATTAGGGAAAGATCAAGATCCACTTCCACCTCGTGCTGAAGCTGCTGCCACTAGTCATGGCCGAGACGATGAAATGCCAGCAACGTCGTCTGCCAAGGCCGATGCCCAATGGCATAGTACAGAGCATGTCAAAACCAAAACACCAAATATCAGTAAAAAAAGGACTCCAAAACCTAAAATAAAATTGTCGGAGGAGAAGCGTAAACTTGCCAATATGCCATTTACCACACGGAGTGGCAAGGAACGGCTGAGGCCCTGGCCTATGTTCATGGCTAGTGGTTCAGCTTCACATGAGGATGGAAGCACTCAGCCTCTCGCTAGAAAACTGAAAAGACTCAAGCTGGCAAAAGCACCGCAAAGAACTGTGCGTTCTTTGAAATCCCAAATCCACAAGGAGAGTCCAATTGTGTCGGTTGCGATGCCTGACCTTCCCAACACTGGACGTGAAGAGCATGCGCCTTCCACCATTTGCACGCCCCCTGCAAGTGCTGGAAGGAGCACCCGCAGTCCAGTTCCTGATAGTCAGATTGAAGATGTCAGTGTTGAAGTACACCAGGATGAGGAGGATATGGGTGTTGCTGGCGCTGGGGAGGAAATTGACCAGGAGGATTCTGATGGTGAGGTGGTTTGTTTAAGTCAGGCACCCGGGGAGACACCTGTTGTCCGTGGGAGGAATATGGCCGTTGACATGCCAGGTGAAAATACCAAAAAAATCAGCTCTTCGGTGTGGAGGTATTTCACCAGAAATGCGGACAACAGGTGTCAAGCCGTGTGTTCCCTTTGTCAAGCTGTAATAAGTAGGGGTAAGGACGTTAACCACCTCGGAACATCCTCCCTTATACGTCACCTGCAGCGCATTCATAATAAGTCAGTGACAAGTTCAAAAACTTTGGGTGACAGCGGAAGCAGTCCACTGACCAGTAAATCCCTTCCTCTTGTAACCAAGCTCACGCAAACCACCCCACCAACTCCCTCAGTGTCAATTTCCTCCTTCCCCAGGAATGCCAATAGTCCTGCAGGCCATGTCACTGGCAAGTCTGACGAGTCCTCTCCTGCCTGGGATTCCTCCGATGCATCCTTGCGTGTAACGCCTATTGCTGCTGGCGCTGCTGTTGTTGCCGCTGGGAGTCGATGGTCATCCCAGAGGGGAAGTCGTAAGCCCACTTGTACTACTTCCAGTAAGCAATTGACTGTTCAACAGTCCTTTGCGAGGAAGATGAAATATCACAGCAGTCATCCTACTGCAAAGCGGATAACTGAGTCCTTGACAACTATGTTGGTGTTAGACGTGCGTCCGGTATCCGCCGTTAGTTCACAGGGAACTAGACAATTTATTGAGGCAGTGTGCCCCCGTTACCAAATACCATCTAGGTTCCACTTCTCTAGGCAGGCGATATCGAGAATGTACACGGACGTCAGAAAAAGACTCACCAGTCTCCTAAAAAAATGCAGTTGTACCCAATGTCCACTTAACCACGGACATGTGGACAAGTGGAGCAGGGCAGGGTCAGGACTATATGACTGTGACAGCCCACTGGGTAGATGTATGGACTCCCGCCGCAAGAACAGCAGCGGCGGCACCAGTAGCAGCATCTCGCAAACGCCAACTCTTTCCTAGGCAGGCTACGCTTTGTATCACCGCTTTCCAGAATACGCACACAGCTGAAAACCTCTTACGGCAACTGAGGAAGATCATCGCGGAATGGCTTACCCCAATTGGACTCTCCTGTGGATTTGTGGCATCGGACAACGCCAGCAATATTGTGTGTGCATTAAATATGGGCAAATTCCAGCACGTCCCATGTTTTGCACATACCTTGAATTTGGTGGTGCAGAATTTTTTTAAAAACGACAGGGGCGTGCAAGAGATGCTGTCGGTGGCCAGAAAAATTGCGGGACACTTTCGGCGTACAGGCACCACGTACAGAAGACTGGAGCACCACCAAAAACTACTGAACCTGCCCTGCCATCATCTGAAGCAAGAAGTGGTAACGAGGTGGAATTCAACCCTCTATATGCTTCAGAGGTTGGAGGAGCAGCAAAAGGCCATTCAAGCCTATACAATTGAGCACGATATAGGAGATGGAATGCACCTGTCTCAAGTGCAGTGGAGAATGATTTCAACGTTGTGCAAGGTTCTGATGCCCTTTGAACTTGCCACACGTGAAGTCAGTTCAGACACTGCCAGCCTGAGTCAGGTCATTCCCCTCATCAGGCTTTTGCAGAAGAAGCTGGAGGCATTGAAGAAGGAGCTAAAAGGGAGCGATTCCGCTAGGCATGTGGGACTTGTGGATGCAGCCCTTAATTCGCTTAACAAGGATTCACGGGTGGTCAATCTGTTGAAATCAGAGCACTACATTTTGGCCACCGTGCTCGATCCTAGATTTAAAGCCTACCTTGGATCTCTCTTTCCGGCAGACACAGGTCTGCTGGGGTTGAAAGACCTGCTGGTGACAAAATTGTCAAGTCAAGCGGAACGCGACCTGTCAACATCTCCTCCTTCACATTCTCCCGCAACTGGGGGTGCGAGGAAAAGGCTCAGAATTCCGAGCCCACCCGCTGGCGGTGATGCAGGGCAGTCTGGAGCGACTGCTGATGCTGACATCTGGTCCGGACTGAAGGACCTGACAACGATTACGGACATGTCGTCTACTGTCACTGCATATGATTCTCTCAACATTGATAGAATGGTGGAGGATTATATGAGTGACCGCATCCAAGTAGGCACGTCACACAGTCCGTACTTATACTGGCAGGAAAAAGAGGCAATTTGGAGGCCCTTGCACAAACTGGCTTTATTCTACCTAAGTTGCCCTCCCACAAGTGTGTACTCCGAAAGAGTGTTTAGTGCCGCCGCTCACCTTGTCAGCAATCGGCGTACGAGGTTACATCCAGAAAATGTGGAGAAGATGATGTTCATTAAAATGAATTATAATCAATTCCTCCGCGGAGACATTGACCAGCAGCAATTGCCTCCACAAAGTACACAGGGAGCTGAGATGGTGGATTCCAGTGGGGACGAATTGATAATCTGTGAGGAGGGGGATGTACACGGTGATATATCGGAGGGTGAAGATGAGGTGGACATCTTGCCTCTGTAGAGCCAGTTTGTGCAAGGAGAGATTAATTGCTTCTTTTTTGGGGGGGGGGTCCAAACCAACCCGTCATATCAGTCACAGTCGTGTGGCAGACCCTGTCACTGAAATGATGGGTTGGTTAAAGTGTGCATGTCCTGTTTTGTTTATACAACATAAGGGTGGGTGGGAGGGCCCAAGGATAATTCCATCTTGCACCTCTTTTTTCTTTTCTTTTTCTTTGCATCATGTGCTGATTGGGGAGGGTTTTTTGGAAGGGACATCCTGCGTGACACTGCAGTGCCACTCCTAAATGGGCCCGGTGTTTGTGTCGGCCACTAGGGTCGCTAATCTTACTCACACAGTCAGCTACCTCATTGCGCCTCTTTTTTTCTTTGCGTCATGTGCTGTTTGGGGAGGGTTTTTTGGAAGGGACATCCTGCGTGACACTGCAGTGCCACTCCTAGATGGGCCCGGTGTTTGTGTCGGCCACTAGGGTCGCTAATCTTACTCACACAGCTACCTCATTGCGCCTCTTTTTTTCTTTGCGTCATGTGCTGTTTGGGGAGGGTTTTTTGGAAGGGACATCCTGCGTGACACTGCAGTGCCACTCCTAGATGGGCCCGGTGTTTGTGTCGGCCACTAGGGTCGCTAATCTTACTCGCACAGCTACCTCATTGCGCCTCTTTTTTTCTTTGCGTCATGTGCTGTTTGGGGAGGGTTTTTTGGAAGGGACATCCTGCGTGACACTGCAGTGCCACTCCTAGATGGGCCCGGTGTTTGTGTCGGCCACTAGGGTCGCTAATCTTACTCACACAGTCAGCTACCTCATTGCGCCTCTTTTTTTCTTTGCGTCATGTGCTGTTTGGGGAGGGTTTTTTGGAAGGGCCATCCTGCGTGACACTGCAGTGCCACTCCTAGATGGGCCCGGTGTTTGTGTCGGCCACTAGGGTCGCTAATCTTACTCACACAGTCAGCTACCTCATTGCGCCTCTTTTTTTCTTTGCGTCATGTGCTGTTTGGGGAGGGTTTTTTGGAAGGGCCATCCTGCGTGACACTGCAGTGCCACTCCTAGATGGGCCCGGTGTTTGTGTCGGCCACTAGGGTCGCTAATCTTACTCACACAGCTACCTCATTGCGCCTCTTTTTTTCTTTGCGTCATGTGCTGTTTGGGGAGGGTTTTTTGGAAGGGACATCCTGCGTGACACTGCAGTGCCACTCCTAGATGGGCCCGGTGTTTGTGTCGGCCACTAGGGTCGCTTATCTTACTCAGACAGCGACCTCGGTGCAAATTTTAGGACTAAAAATAATATTGTGAGGTGTGAGGTATTCAGAATAGACTGAAAATGAGTGTAAATTATGGTTTTTGAGGTTAATAATACTTTGGGATCAAAATGACCCCCAAATTCTATGATTTAAGCTGTTTTTTAGTGTTTTTGGAAAAAAACACCCGAATCCAAAACACACCCGAATCCGACAAAAATAATTCGGTGAGGTTTTGCCAAAACGCGTTCGAACCCAAAACACGGCCGCGGAACCGAACCCAAAACCAAAACACAAAACCCGAAAAATTTCAGGCGCTCATCTCTATTGTTTGGGTCTTCCGTATAGAGATATACCTTGTGTACAATCTGACATAACTTGTGTGGGAGTTGTTGATTTGTGTTGGTTATAGAGAGGTCATTTTTTTGGATCAATAGTTATATAACACTATCCACACTCCTTGCTATTGTATGTTCAACACAGGTTAGTATAATGGGTCGAGCACTTGCTTGTACTGTATAAATTCAGGGACAAACAGGTGTCGTAATTTTGGCAATAAGTTGGACATAGGTCTGAACAGCATGTTATGCATAGTTTGTAGCAAGTTATGGACACTGGACAAGGGCAAATGCAGGATCTCTTGAGGAGGTTCCAAATGCTTGTGATTTTGTAACAAATGATAAAAATTGTTGCAATAATAATACATTTGAAAAAAAATGGAATGCATAAAAATGTAATAACATGGGTTAAAAAGAAGAAATAATTGGGGCATAATGTAAGCCGAAACACAGAACAATTATTGTCCTTGCTTGTCCGCACTGCAAATCTGTGTGTATGGTGTCCTGGCTGCCATCAGGCATATAGAAGGCATACATATGGGAGTGGTTACATGCTAGCCCAAGTCTGCACGTGAGCCTCTGTATATGAGCTGAGCTGCAGAGAATTCCAGATGCTGGGAGTAAGACCTCAGGATGAGTCACTGCTGTGCCTCCTCAGTCGCAAGGGATGTGTAGAAATGGTTTCATGGAGGTAGTCGTTAGACAATCCCTGCACTCCTGGACCCCTACAGAAGTCCTAGCTAGATAGCTGTACCTGTTATCTCTCCCCCCTTCCTTCAGGGCTAGCAAACAGGGGGGTCAAAGGGGACACCTGTACCAGGCCCCAAGACTAAGAGGGGCCCCAAGGATATGCCACCTAGTGGCCGACAGTGATGTGAACCATCTTGTCCAAATAGGGCAGCGAGCTGTAGGCGGAGTGACAGGAGCCTCTCACACACAGTGACTGTGGGGCGCGAGTGTGCATCCGCTCTTCCGGGTCCAGCTCAGTTATGGTACATGGCAGCTCCCCTGGGGAGAAGGGGAATACTGACAACATTGGCTGCACTGCTTTGTATTTACATAGGGCATTTCTGCCAGGCTAGCGATGTACAATATTGGTAAAACAGAGGGCTGACATCAAAACTGACACTGACATGTTTATTTTGTCATAAAGTAGGTTGTAAACATTTTAGCTTTTTACTTGAATCATCTTGACAATCTTATCAAATTCATAAAATATGTTTTTATTATATTATATATATATAATAATAATAATAATAATATAGTGTCGCACACTCCCGTCGCATCTCATAATGTTAAATTCCAAATTACAAATGGATTAGCATATAGCTTTTCCAGACTACAGATTGGTTTAACACAGAACAGTGATGGAACACTGATCTCTATAGCAAAAATTTAGGTAGGAGCCTGGAGATGCCACTAGTGCCAGATTAGGGTCCACATGGGCCTGGAGCTGAAAGTTCTGAAGAGCCTATTATGCGCATCTGCAGGGGGTGTGACAAGCACTGTGACAGTATGACTAGTGATGTGGGGCATAACTAGTGCTGTGTGGGTGTGGTCTACCTACGGGATGTAGCCTGTGCCATGGGTGTGGCTATATCTTTATTTTTATAAGTGTTCATCTCACATACAACTGCACTAAATTAATTAAATTAATAATGTGGAAAACACTGCAGTTACCACCATATAATACAGAGAGCATTACAGTAAGTGCCATATAATACAGGAAGCATTACAGTAACTGCTAGATAATACAGAGAGCATTGCAGTGATATTATATTATACAAAGACAATCAGTGGTCGCTAAATAAAACAGAGCATCATAGTGCCTGTCATATTATACACCAAGCTATCATCAGTACTTAATGGAAATCACACTTTTTTGTGTTAGGTGCTGGCAGTGGCTCTGGTCAGGCACCTCACTGGAAGAATGCCGCACTGGTAGAATTTATGCAACACTCGCCGCAGTTTATGGTGTTGAGATCTTGCTCAAAAGTGTTCATTACCCCATAGGGCAGCTAGCACTTTTATGTGAACAGGGGTGCAAGTCGGCAGGGTGAAAGGGGCAAATCTGGCTGCTGTTGTTGGCATTTAAATACAATGGCATTTCGCCCCCTTCAGCAAATGAATTCCCCCCAAAGGAAATTAATAAAATCCCCCTCAACTATGAGAACATGTCATTCAAAAAGCAAATCCAAATGCTGCCCACATCCTCCGTCAGACGTAACCCAAAAACTTTAAACCACTATGTTTGGTTAGAGTATTAATTTTCATGTTGCCGGAAGCACCGCGGCTGGACTTCTACCACACATGGATCCCTGTCAAATGGATCCAAGTTATCAATCCCACACCCAGAGGAAGCAACAAGCCTGAAATGACATGGTGGCACAATAAATATAAAATGCAAAATCGAAATTAATAAAGTGTAATATTAAACTAACTCTAATACATGTATGGGTGTCAGCAACATTCATTCAATAAAGGGGCATCTTAGACTGTGCCTCTATTAAAACCGAAATTTATTCAATAGCATATTGGGGGTCATTCCGAGTTGTTCGCTCGTTGCCAATTTTCGCAACGGAGCGATTAAGGCAAAAATGCGCATGCGCATGGTACGCAGCGTGCATGCGCTAAGTATCTTAGCACAAAACGTAGTAGATTTACTCACGTCCGAATGAAGAATTGTCATTGTTGAAGTGATCGGAGTGTGATTGACAGGAAGTAGGTGTTTCTGGGCGAAAACTGACCGTTTTCTGGGAGTGTGCATAAAAACGCAGGCATGCCAGGAGAAACGCGGGAGTGTCTGGAGAAACGGGGCAGTGGCTGGCCGAACGCAGGGCGTGTTTGTGATGTCAAACCAGGAACAAAACGGGCTGAGCTGATCGCAGTGTAGGAGTAAGTCTCGAGCTACTCAGAAACTGCTAAGAATTATTTATTCGCAATTCTGCTACTCTTTCGTTCGCTATTCTGCTATGCTAAGATACACTCCCAGAGGGCGGCGGCCTAGCGTGTGCAATGCTGCTAAAAGCAGCTAACGAGCGAATAACTCAGAATGACCCCCATAGCTCCCAATATTGGTAGGAAAGCTATTTAGCCTTTACAATGGGAGTTTAGTATGTAAAGGCCCAATAGTCAGTGATGCACATAAATAAAACGTAAAAAAGCCCACCCCAGACTCCCATTGGCTAGGTATCACAGGAGTCTGGGGGGGGGAGCTTTGAAGGAAAGTGAAGATGAATGCTGCATCAAGGTGCGGCGTTGGCTGTGATAGATGCAGCGCTGCCGATCCCCGGGGACCCTCAGCCAGCACATGTGTTACATACATCTCTGCATGCATGTTTATATGCGCTAAGCCCCTGCAAAGTGTGGAGTGAGCTGCAGACCTGTCGTTGTATCAGAGTATTAATGCCAACTTCTCTGGGGAAAAACATGGATCTTCCCCTGTTATGTTACTGCACTATTGATAATGGGCCTAATTCTGAGTTGATTGCAGCAGCAATTTTGTTAGCAGTTGGGCAAAACTATGGGGGTAATTCCAAGTTGATCGCAGCAGGACATTTTTTAGCAATTGGGCAAAACCATGTGCACTGCACGGGGGTCAGATATAACATTTGCAGAGATAGTTAGATTTGGGTGGGTTATTTTGTTTCTGTGCAGGGTAAATACTGGCTGCTTTATTATTACACTGCAATTTAGATTTCAGATTGAACCCACCACACCCAAATCTAACTCTCTCTGCACATGTTATATCTGCCTCCCCTGCAGTGCACATGGTTTTGCCCAATTGCTAACAAAGTTCCTGCTGCGATCAACTCAGAATTACCCCCCATGTGCACTGCAGGAGAGGCAGATATAACATGTGCAGAGAGAGTTAGATTTGGGTGGGGTGTATTCAAACTGAAATCTAAATTGCAGTGTAAAAATAAAGCAGCCAGTATTTACCCTGCACAGAAACAAAATAACCCACCCAAATCTAACTCTCTCTGCAAAGGTTATATCTGCCACACCTGCAGTGCACATGGGCCCTCATTCCGAGTTGTTCGCTCGTTATTTTCCTTTGCATCGGTGCGATTTTCCGCTAACTGCGCATGCGCAATGTTCGCACTGCGGCTGCGCCAAGTAAATTTGCTAAGAAGTTTGGTATTTTACTCACGGCATTACAAGGTTTTTTCTTCGTTCTGCTGATCGTAGTGTGATTGACAGGAAGTGGGTGTTTCTGGGCGGAAACTGGCCATTTTATGGGAGTGTGTGAAAAAACGCTGCCGTTTCTGGGAAAAACGCGGGAGTGGCTGGAGAAACGGGGGAGTGTCTGGGCGAACGCTGGGTGTGTTTGTGACGTCACACCAGGAACGACAAGCACTGAACTGATCGCACTGGAAGAGTAAGTCTCGAGCTACTCAGAAACTGCTAAGAAAAATCTTTTCACAATATTGCGAATACTTCGTTCGCAATTCTGCTAAGCTAAGATTCACTCCCAGAGGGCGGCGGCTTAGCGTGTGCACTGCTGCGAAAAGCGGCTAGCGAGCGAACAACTCGGAATGAGGGCCATGGTTTTGCCCAACTGCTAACAAACTTGCTGCTGCGATCAACTCAGAATTACCCCCCATATTGGCACCTATAGACAGAACACCAGTCAGGTGTTATCCCTGTATGCAAACAACACAGAGCAGATTATGATAATTTTATTAATGATATCATAATTTAAGGTCATAGCGAGGTAACGTGTCAGATATATAAAGTAAAACGTAGATGAAGCAAAATAAATGATGGGCATACTAATGCAGTGTGGGTGCCAGAGAAAAACAACCAGTTTGGAAAACAACTTTATTTTTGCCTCCAGGAATTGTCAGAAAATGTTGAATAAAAAAAGAGAAGTCAATGAATGAATGTGACAATAAAGGTTAACTTGGAAAATCTTCTTTGTAAACCTGTAATATATATATTGTGACTTGTTGTATTCACATGATCATACTATCACTGGGGGCTGTATCAAGCCTTGAAGAGAGATAAAGGGAAGTTGCCCAAAGCAACTAATCAGCTCCTAACTGTGAATTAGCATGCACAGTTTTTGAAATGACGTTAAACTGGGTACACAGTGGCCCTCATTCCGAGTTGTTCGCTCGCAAGCTGCTTTTAGCAGCATTGCACACGCTAAGCCGCCGCCTACTGGGAGAGAATCTTAGCTTAGCAAAATTGCGAACGAAAGATTCTCAAAATTGCGAATAGAAATTTCTTTGCAGTTTCTGAGTAGCTCGGGACTTACTCTGCCACTGCGATCAGTTCAGTCAGTTTCGTTCCTGGTTTGACGTCACAAACACACCCAGCGTTCGCCCAGACACTCCTCCGTTTCTCCAACCACTCTCGCGTTTTTCCCAGAAACGGTAGCGTTTTTTCACACACTCCCATAAAACGGCCAGTTTCCGCCCAGAAACACCCACTTCCTGTCAATCACATTACGATCACCAGAACGAAGAAAAAACCTTGTAATGCCGTGAGTAAAATACCAAACTTCTTATCAAATTTACTTGGCGCAGCCGCAGTGCGAACATTGTGCATGCGCAATTAGCGGAAAATCGCTGCGATGCGAAGAAAATTACAGAGCGAACAACTCGGAATGACCACCAGTAGGCGCTCTTGGGCCTAGTATGCGCTCTTGGGCCTACATGGCTGTATCTGCCCGATGGGGCTGATAACTGTGTAGTGTGTGTATATATGTAGCACCAGAGCCCAACGGTCGTTCTGAACTCTATCAGATCGGCTCACTACATAACGAGTGCTGCACATGCTATGCCAGTCTGTAGACCCAACACCAGTCAGATGTTGTCCCTGTATGCAAACACCAACTTTAACAAGGTGCGCCTCTGGACCTCCCCTCTTGTCAAATATGCAATTGTACCTCTTCACTAATGCAGCTTGGTTGAAGGGTATCAGTGCGTACTTGGAGGGCTATTGGTTGACTGCAACCTGGCTGGAGGAGTGTGTGTCCAGCAGGTTTACCAAGAACATTCTGCTTTTGGAACTCTTCCCCATCATGGTGGCATTGGAATTGTGGGGAGCATGATTGAAGCATAGTCTACTGGTGCGATAATCTGAGGGTTGTGCAGGCTGTCAACTGATAGTGATCTTCATTGCTGCCAGTTTTCTGGCTACTATTGTGGCTGGTGCTCTGTTGTTTGAAATGTATGTTATGTGGCATGTCACAGCCCTGTGGTTCAGAATTCAATAGCTGATTCTTTGTCGTGCTTTCAGTGGTCTCAGTTCAGGTTCCTCGTGCCTGTGGCTTCCTTGTGTGGTGATGTTGGCAGGTCATATCATCAGATTAGAGGGTTTAGCTGTGTGCTCTATTGCCACCGGATCCCATAGATCCTACCATGCAGTGTTGAGTCAATGGGAATCCTATTTGGCTTGCAAATGCGTGAAAGGTACAGTAAGTCCCTGCACCAGGTATTACTTTCATTTGTTTGTAGCCTACATTCTGCTGCTCATCATCATACAAGTAGTCGAGTACCATTTATTTCAGCACACCTTTGTGATGGATTTCATGGAGCCTTTCACATCAGCAAACTTATTGCCTCCTCTAGAAGTGTACCCCTCCTTTCCTTCATTCACATATCCTGGTAGCCAACTTGGTTATGTGCTAAATACAATGCTCTAAGACCGATCAGTTAGGGCATTGCTGTAGCTTCCTCTACATCCCTGTGATGACTCCGGGATCTGACCTGTGTGCCTCTCTTTGTTGAGCAGATCACCAGTTAAGGGTGCCTGGTTGATCCATATCAATGGTTCCATCATCACTGTTTACCAGTTACAATGAGTATTTCAGAATTGTATTCGGTTGCCGGGCTGTCCCCTGCTGGTTATGGGACTCATTTATTTAGCATTGGGGCTGCTACTGCTGTTGCTTCCATGAGACTTTCGACAATCTGAGATTCATGCTGTCAGGTCACTGGAAGTCTACTGCTTGCAAGTGCTACAGTATGTCGGTTGATCTTTGCTAGGAATTTTGTTCTTACAAGTTTCAATCAATGTTTTTGTTTTGACTTGGGATACCATCCGTCACCATTCCCCAAGGGGCCACCGAGGGATATTGCCTTTTTCGCCTTGACACCATGGAGTCTGTTTGGCATTAAACTCTGGGCAGATTTTTCCTCTGGTCAAGTCCTCCCCACCGACCCACCCTCTGTTATGCTTGTTAGTGGTCATGGTTTTGTTTAGTGATGTGCACTGGACATTTTTTGGGTTTTGTGTTTTGGTTTTGGATTCGGTTCTGCGGCCGTGTTTTGGATTCGGACGCGCTTTGGCAAAACCTCCCTGAAATTTTTTTGTCGGATTCTGGTGTGTTTTGGATTCGGGTGTTTTTTACAAAAAACCCTCAAAAACAGCTTAAGTCATAGAATTTGGGGGTCATGTTGATCCCATAGTATTATTAACCTCAATAACCATAATTTCCACTTATTTCCAGTCTATTCTGAACACCTCACATCTCACAATATTATTTTTAGTCCTAAAATTTGCACCAAGGTCGCTGGATGACTAAGCTAAGCGACCCAAGTGGCCGACACAAACACCTGGCCCATCTAGCAGTGGCACTGCAGTGTCTGACAGGATGGCAGATTTAAAAAATAGTCCCCAAACAGCACATGATGCTAATAAAAAAAGAGGTGCAATGAGGTAGCTGTGTGACTAAGCTAAGCGACCCAAGTGGCCGACACAAACACCTGGCCCATCTAGGAGTGGCACTGCAGTGTCAGACAGGATGGCACTTCAAAAAATAGTCCCCAAACAGCACATGATGCAAAGAAAAAAAGAGGTGCACCAAGGTCGCTGGATGGCTAAGCTAAGCGACCCAAGTGGCCGACACAAACACCTGGCCCATCGAGTGGCACTGCAGTTTTCTAGCAAGAATCTGAACCACTAGCCATGAACATAGGCCAGGGCCTCAGCCGTTCTTTGCCACTCCGTGTCGTAAATGGCATATTGGCAAGTTTACGCTTCTCATCAGACGCTTTTAATTTGGATTTTTGGGTCATTTTACTGAACTTTTGTTTTTTGGATTTTACATGCTTTCTACTATGACATTGGGCATCGGCCTTGGCAGATGACGTTGATGGCATTTCATCGTCTTGGCCATGACTAGTGGCAGCAGCTTCAGCACGAGGTGGAAGTGGATCTTGATCTTTCCCTATTTTACCCTCCACATTTTTGTTCTCCATTTTTTAATGTGTGGAATTATATGCCAGTAATATATCAATAGCAATGGCCTACTGTACCGTACTGCTATATATTATATACTGGTGGTCAGCAAAATTATGCACTGTCCTCCTACTATATATACTGCGCACAACTTAAATGCACCACAGGTATGGATGGATAGTATACTTGACGACACAGAGGTAGGTAGAGCAGTGAACTACTGTACCGTACTGCTATATATTATATACTGGTGGTCAGCACAATTATGCACTGTCCTCCTACTATAAATACTGCGCACACCTTAAATGCACCACAGGTATGGATGGATAGTATACTTGACGACACAGAGGTAGGTAGAGCAGTGGACTACTGTACCGTACTGCTATATATTTTATACTTTTGGTCAGCACAATTATGCAGTGTCCTCCTACTATATATACTGCGCACAACTTAAATGCAACACAGGTATGGATGGATAGTATACTTGACGACACAGAGGTAGGTAGGGCAGTGGACTACTGTACCGTACTGCTATATATTATAAACTGGTGGTCAGCACAATTATGCACTGTCCTCCTACTATAAATACTGCGCACAACTTAAATGCACCACAGGTATGGATGGATAGTATACTTGAGGACACAGAGGTAGGTAGAGCAGTGGACTACTGTACCGTACTGCCATATATTATATACTGGTGGTCAGCAAAATTATGCACTGTCCTCCTACTATAAATACTGCGCACAACTTAAATGCACCACAGGTATGGATGGATAGTATACTTGACGACACAGAGGTAGGTAGAGCAGTGGACTACTGTACCGTACTGCTATATATTATATACTGGTGGTCAGCAAAATTATGCACTGTCCTCCTACTATATATACTGCGCACAACTTAAATGCACCACAGGTATGGATGGATAGTATACTTGACGACACAAAGGTAGGTAGAGCAGTGGACTTCTGTACCGTACTGCTATATATTATATACTGGTGGTCTGCAAAATTATGCACTGTCCTCCTACTATATATACTGCGCACAACTAAAATGCACCACAGGTATGGATGGATAGTATACTTGACGACACAGAGGTAGGTAGAGCAGTGGACTACTGTACCGTACTTATATAATACTGGTGGTCACTGGTCAGCAAAATTCTGCACTGTCCTCCTACTATATACTACAATGCAGCACAGATATGGAGCGTTTTTCAGGCAGAGAACGTAGATATTTTCAGCACACTGAGCACAGATATTTGCAAGCACACTGAGCACAGATATTTGCAGCACACTGAACACAACTGAGAGAACGCTGTACGTCCTCTCCCTATCATCTCCAATGCACGAGTGAAAATGGCGGCGACGCGCGGCTCCTTATATAGAATACGAATCTCGCGAGATTACGACAGCGGGATGATGACGTTCGGGCGCGCTCGGGTTAACCGAGCAAGGCGGGAGGATCCGAGTCTGCCTCGGAACCGTGTAAAATGGGTGAAGTTCCGAGGAACCGAACCCGCTCATCACTAGTTTTGTTATTTAACTTGTGTGCTTTGTGTTGCTGATGGTACTTTGGATGACTGTCTGATATGGTTCTTAGTGCCTTCCTATATTTATTGGGCTTCTAGATCACCAGTGGTCTGTTCATCTTCCTTGTTTGTCGCGTTGCACGCTTTTAGATGGTTGTGTCAGTGGGGTATGTGTTGGAAGTTTTCCTGTCTCATCTGCATTTGGTAGCTGAGGAGGTGTTAGTGGTTCACCTAGGTGGAAATGATTCATTAAGCAGTACTGGCTCCAGATGTGGTGCTGCAGTGCAGTTCAAAATTCAAATAGGGAAGCCACACCAACTGCCAGTCAGTCCCCTCTGGCGATATTTGGCAGCGTTTGGGATGGCATTTGGTGTGGCTCACCTATTTGAATTTTGGAGAGCACTGCAGCCCAAACTTTTTGCAATCTGCATTTTTATGTGTAATGTCTGACTTAAGACCGTCTGAGACTAGCGGAGCTGATACCAGGGGTAGAATGGGAAGTGGGCAGGAATATGACTGCAGTGGGCATGCAGTTGCAACAAAAGTGCAGTAAAAAGTGTTCTTGGTGCTTATACCAGACAAACATGTCCACTGAAATTTGCAAGCACAACCTCCTGAAAGGGATTTGACTGACTTGCATTAAAGTTGATAGTGATGACTGCGAAGGTGCTAAATTCGATTGGTCACAAATGTGAAAAGAACACCCATTTTTACTAAATGGATGGCACAGTACATAATAAGGCATTTTGCATAGCACAGCATTCTCATTTTTAAGAAATAAAGGATTATTTATGTACAATTGGGGAAGTCTGCACATATGGGGTGTAATTCAGAGTTGATTGCAGCAGCAAATTTGTTAGCAGTTGGTCAAAACCATGTGCACTGTTTTGGCAGATATAACATGTGCAGAGAGAGTTAGATTTGGGTGGGGTGTGTTCAATCTGAAATCTAAATTGCGGTGTAAAAATAAAGCAGCCAGTACTTAGCCTGCACAGAAACAATATAACCCACCCAAATCTAACTCTCTGCAAATGTTATATCTGCCCCTCCCCCCCTGCAGTGCACATGGTTTTGCCCAACTGCTAACAAATTTGCTGCTGCGATCGACTCTGAATTACCCCCTTAGTTTCAAAAGATTAAATAAATAAAAAATAATAACAATTGTGACTGGATGCACCATGCTGCCCATGCCAAGCAATCACATATTGGTTTCAGGTCTCATGGGACCTGGCCAATAGGGGATTCACTTTTATTATCAGTAACCACCTGTGCTGATTCCACCCACTGTGCAGAGCGTGAGTATTTTGCTGTCACCACCAGGCTCCTCTCACCAACACCTGGAACCACTTATTTCCACTCAGGCTCCTACTATCTGCACCTGAAACCGCTTGCTTCTGCGTATGCATAGATACACTGCTGCCACACCTCCTGATTGGTGTCAGTTTACCCCCCACAGATGACTGATCTGGACCAGGCTGTGCACAGTAGTTGGGAGATTCTGGGCTCAAGTCAGAACAGGTTGAGAATGGGACTGCATATGTTTCATGCCTGCTGGTTGCAAGATGAAGGCAGTCTTCTTGAAGGCAAGATGTTTATTGCTCAAACAAACTTAAAGAAGACTCTTCCCTCTTTCAAGGGGATACAGCATACAGTTGTTAATAGCAGTTCAACCTTCTTGATGTCAAAGAACATATCAACTCTGAGGCACACAGGCCTCCTACTACTCTCAATCCAACACACAATACCACAGGGAGTAGTTCCACCCTGTGGTCTCTTTAACCAATTAGGCTATGTCACAAAATATAAATAAATACATATTACATTTCAAAGGAGCTAAATAATTGGATAAAGCAATTTCCCGCTTCCCTTTCATATATATAAACCAAACCAGTTTGCTTTCCCAAACACAAGATGATTAATATATACAGTACCTGTCTCTTTCACAAATGTAATATACCTCGAATTTCAATTGCCTTCCATCTTGCACATACTGTATCTAGACTAAAACCAGTTCTTCTTAATCACAGTCTTAACACCTTCAACAGGAAATTCTGAAAAACAACAAGCAGTTTCTTCCCCTGTGTCTCTCTGTTTTACATAGAGGCACACAAGAATCCCTCCTGAAGGGCATTGACTGTTTGTTATCACACTGGGCAGATAATTAGCATATACTGTAACTTTTTATGTGAAAATGACCCATGAACTGTTTTCAAATGTGAATGTTTTTTTAAACCAAAAATAACACACATTCCTCATAAGTGTATCGTTCATGTGTTCCCATAATTATCCAACTGTGCACAGCGCACTGAATATAGCATGCTAGAACATATTATTACCTATACATTTACGGTATATGGTGCTAAGCACGGATTCGTTTATTGAGAAAATGGCAAATATTGTATGCCATGAGTTTATCATGTGTGATGGTCTCTAGCCACAATAATATTGAGCAATTCGGATTCTCAAAGCCACTTGGGAACTTATTAGCCATTACATTCAATATATTTCCATTGGTTGCTGGCATTTTTAGCATTTTCCTTACTGTCTGTGAAGCCGTGCTTCCAGGGGCAATCCAGTCACTCTCATCTCAGCCATGTACGACAAGGGGAGGGAATAATAGCACAAGATTTTTTAGATGCCATTGGCGGAATAGGTCACATAGATGAAGCTTTATAAAAAATCGCAATTGAGTAGGATCAGACTGACTCTGAAAAAAAGCCAGCATCACATTTATTATTATTATTATTATTATTATTATCCTTTATTTATATGACACCACATGGAATCTGGAGCGCCCAATTACAGAGCAAACAAATAAGCAAAACATGAAGACAGTGACTTACAATTCAATACAATACAAGACAGGTACAGGGTATATAAACATACTTTGGTCAGTAAACAGCACTGAAATAAGTATCAGGGTGGCAGAAAACCAAGGGATTTGGGCTTTCAAGGGAAGAATTGAAAAGAAGATTAAGTAAGAGACGTAAAGGCACATGAGGGAAAAGGGCCCTGCTCATGAAAGCTTACATTTACAAAAAAAAGAGAATGAAAATAGAATAAAAATAGACTATCTTGCTTGCTACTGTAGGTAGGTAACCAGTCAGCCAACCAATCAACCAACCAACCAACCAACCAACCAACCAACCGGGTATGGGTTGATAGATAGACAGTGTCTAGTTAGACAGTCAGTAGATAAACACCATATGTTTGACAGACAGTAGGTCAACAGGGTCAAAAGGTCGACAGGGTCAAAAGGTCAACATGGTCAAAAGGTTGACATGAAAATGGTAGACTCAAAAAAGGTAGACAACATGTTTTTTGCATTTTTGTGGTTTGTGTGGATAGTTTTGTCATCTGGGACCCCCAATTGTAGAAAGGCATACCCTCGCAGGGCTCGGTTCGCTCGCCACGCTTCGGGCTCGGTGGCTCGCTGCACTCACCAAAAGGTTTATAACCAACTCTATGCCGACATGGATAGAGAAGGTATGAAATAGTCCAAAAACATGTTAAATAAAAAAAAATTGTCTATCTTTTTATGTCGACCATTTTCATGTCGACCATTTGACCCTGTCGACCTTTTGTATTGTCTATCTTTTTCGTGTCGACCTTTTGAACCTGTCGACCTAATGTCTGTCTAACATATGGTGTCTATCTATTGACTGTCTAACTAGACACTGTCTATCTATCAACCGGATACCAACCAACCAACCAAACCTCCTGGAATATTTTTGTTATTCCAGCTGTAGTGCTTAGCTTGATGAGCAAATAATCTGTAGAAAGGAATAAGAAGCATATACTGTCCTGTATTATCTAAGCAAATTTAAATAGTGTTTCAGTTACATTATTAGCTTTTCTACTTAATTACTTCCGTAAGACCTATGCATCCACAGCATGTTTGTGATGAATTTTTTTTTTTTTTAAGTGGCCAAAGCTGAGCTTATATGACTGAAGCATGAGGATACACAACCCTTGGCGGACTAAACCCAACCCATTCTCTAACTTGTTCTCAGGTTACATTTTGTAACCGTGAGATTGTTGTCACGCAGCAGTATAGCATCTGCACAAGTTATCTCAGTTGTAGTAACAGAGGCCCTCATTCCGAGTTGTTCGCTCGCTAGCTGCTTTTAGCAGCCGTGCAAATGCTAAGCTGCCGCCCTCTGGGAGTGTATATTAGCTTAGCAGAAGTGCGAACGAAAGGATCGCAGCTCTGCTACAAAAAAAGATTGTGCAGTTTCTGAGCAGCTCGAGACCTACTCCTAGCTTGCGATCACTTCAGACTGTAAAGTTCCTGTTTTGACGTCACGAACACGCCCTGCGTTCGGCCAGTCACGCCTGCTTTTTCCCAGGCATGCCTGCGTTTGTATCTGACATGTCTGCGTTTTTCAACACACTCCCCGTAAATGGTCAGTTACCTCCCAGAAACACCCACTTCCTGTCAATCACTCTATGGCCAGCAGTGCGCTTGAAAAGCGTTGCTAGACCTTGTGTGAAACTGCATTGGCTGTTGTGAAAGTACGTTGCGCGTGCGCATTGCGCCCCATACGCATGCGCAGAAGTGCCGCTTTTTTACCTAATCGCTGCGCTGCAAACGAAAACAGCTAGCGAACAGCTCGGAATGACCCCCAGTATTTTACCAAGCATCGGTTTTGACCGTCGTTTAAAATCAGCCAATGATGCCCTTATCCCGCCACAAACCCAACAACAAACTGATATGAACCCACTGTAAATCAGCTACTGTGTTCTAAGGGGCTAATTTGGAGGTGAACGCTATTGTTATCACCACTGTCTCTTTGTATGCAGTGGCTGTGCAACAATATGCAAATGTTGCAGAAGGCAGCTTGTTTCAATAGATGCCTTCTGCCGGATTCTCTGATCCATTGCTGCATCTGAAGAAACCCCTTCATCGGATCATCTGTGTGAACATCATACATCTGAGAAACCCTAAAGTTTCTCAGGATGTCCGAATAAATCACGCTGCTGGGGTCAGTGAAGCTGTGTTCTCCCAAAGGCTTTGGCACACCCAGAAAATTGAGCAACACCCCCCATTTTCTGTAAAGCTGCCTGCTGGAATATATTAGAGATTCTAGCAAAATACAGCCGCATTCATCATAGAGCAATGCTATTGTATATAGGAGCTCCATGCAGTTTTGATGTCTCTGCTTTGGCTTTTTAGGACCTTACAGATCTATTGACAGATATTGGAAACTTGACATGTACAGTGCAAGATAAAACTAGCTTGCACAGCAATTACACTTATGCATTATTGGCAAACAAAAGGCCTGTGCCGAATCTTTTTCGCACAGACTGCTGTCATTTGGAAGAACATCAAAATAGATAAAAACACATCTGTTTCTCTTGGGAAGCAAGGTCACACCACTGTATAACTCTCGTCTGTGTTACATTTCCATTTTTCACGCACATGTAATTATTTTACCCTTGTAAAAGAGCAAATAAATCCTTTGTTAAATTCCAATAAATTCAATATAACTCTTACAATGTAATTAACCCTCACAGCTATAATCTCTGGAGAGCTGCAGCACATCTGCACGGAGGGTGAGAGACTGTTTTTGGGAATGTATTGCCTCTGTGACTGTTAGTATAAAATGTCCTGTTTTATAAGTTGTCCACACTTCTGATTCCTTTGCATCATATTTTAGAAAGGTGTCTAAACACTAATCAATCAGTCTGGCCTTATCCTTTGAAAAGTTTTTTTATTTTACTTTAAAAATACAGGTTGAGTCTCCCTTATCCAAAATGCTTGGGACCAGAGGTATTTTGGATATCGGATTTTTCCGTATTTTGGAATAATTGCATACCATAATGAGATGATATGGTGATGGGACCTAAATCTAAGCACAGAATGCATTTATGTTACATATACATCTAATACATACAGCCTGAAGGTAATTTTAGCCAATATTTTTTATAACTTTGTGCATTAAACAAAGTGTGTCTACACTCACACAATTCATTTATGTTTCATATACAACTTATACACACAGTCTGAAGGTCATTTAATACAATATTTTCTATAACTTTGTGTATTAAACAAAGTTTGTGTACATTGAGCCATCAGAACACAAAGGTTTCACTATCTCACTCTCACTCAAAAAAGTCCGTATTTCGGAATATTCCGTATTTCGGAATATTTGGATATGGGATACTCAACCTGTATATATATTTTTATATATGTGCTATGCAAATAGCTGCCTTTAAGCCTTGGTTGTACAATGAATGCACAGACTTTCTGTACCCCTAATGGTACAGCCAAGAGCGTAGCTACCATAGGTGCAGAGAGTGCAGCTGCTAGGGGGCCCAGAGCTGGGAGGGGCCACCTTCCCTGTCATCGTTACTTGCTTATATTCATTTTTCACCATTGGGTGATGCATAGGGGCCCTTATAAACTATTGCAATAAGGCACTACTGTAGCTCAGAAAATGAACTAGGGCACTATTATGGCAGTTGTTAAAATAAACAGCTGCTGCAGAAAGGTGTCTCTCTAAAAGCATTGTGACAGGGGCGACTTTAAAATGTTGCTATGGGGCCCACACATTTCTGGCTACACCCATGGGTACAGCACACCTCCCAACATTGGTGAGCTAGTGGAGCGAGACACTCTACACACCAAAGGAGCGTGCACCCTGAAAAGTGGCGTGCTCTTGCGGGTATGGCCTCACTGCTTGATTGTTTTTTCACTCTATTGCACTACAGAGTATATACACTAGTAGGCGCTCTACTAACTCTATTTGTTCTATATTTTTAAAACTGTGCCTCACAGTACACTGATTATGAGTAAAGCGCAGCACCACTCCAGGTACCCCATAAACTGGGCACAGAAGCAGCTGGAGTTGAAACCATTCCCCCCTTAGCTCTGCACCTTGTGTGTCCCACCAATTGCATCCCCTCCAGATGGTCCTGCCTCTATGATTTGTTGACAGTAGTCATGTTTTTTCATATAAGTTATTTTCATATTTCGGAGCGGACACAATTCCTTTTCTTAATTTGTGAGACCTGAGCATTACACACCAAGAAATTCACCACGTGCGTAATATTAATGTTTTAATTTTTAAAATTCCTTGAAATTTCATTCTCTTTTTTTATTGCATGTAATTAATCATTATAGTTTTATAGTTCATTTCTTTGCAGATTCCCTTTTATGTGCTGTATGTGTGTTTATTGAAGAAAGGTGATGAGCGACTTCTACATAATCAAGAGAAGTGATTAAGCAGAGACTGTGCAATTAACATTCTCATTTGTCGCGGTTCTTTGGAAGTCAGCGAGGACTTATACTGTTTTACAGCCTCTTGTTACGGGTATCTTTTCCTTGAGCTGTCACACGGTTCTTCCACAGTTACTCTTCTGACATTATCCATTTTGACACACACAAGTTATTTCTGGACATTGAAAGTGACAATGTCATGGGTCAGAACCAAGAAAACTTCACTGACATTTTACAAGTCTCAGTTCAGTGGCTGCAGCAGGAAAGATGAAAGGAAATTGCACAGACTATATATTTTGGGTGGATGCATTTAATTATTTTCTGTTTTTGAGAAGAATATTTCTGATATTTATATCTCAGAAGTAACCGTTGATTGCTGTTACTGCTATTATTCAGTAACTGAGAAATACACAGTTTTATCTATCAGGTGTTTAGGGGAAAAAAGTATACACACATACATACAAATATATAGTAATACTAGCTGAATACCCGTGCTTCGCTACGGAATTTCAAGTATAATCACAAAGATTTTATTGTAAGAGAATCTGTAGTCTCTGGGTGGGATTCAAATGATATATCACGCCCAATTTCCTTTCTAAAATGATCTCCGTTATCGCGCATATTGCGCCCATAGTAATCAGGTTTACTGTGTAAAGGGTTGGGTGCCTCGCTACTCCGGGAGTAGCGAGCGGAAATAATGATACAACGTCCCTGAGGGCAGAAACAGAACGAGTGTGGAAAGTGGTGAAAAGAATTGAATCTCCCCCTCTGTGTCTTATTTTCACAATGAGATATACCTAAAGTCAACTGGTTAGTTTGTCACAGAAGATCAGCAATTAGACTTAAACAGGGCTCTGCCCGCTGCTGCCAATCTGTCAAAAGGCTGTCGCAGAGGAGAATAATCCCCCTCCTTCTCTGCCCCGTCCTGCCTCTGATGCTGCCCTGCTCAGTGCTGTAAATGCTGGGACGACAGGACAAGCTCTACCCACTGTATGTTAAATATGTAAGGTCTCCTTGCATAGCTTCTCGCTCTCTCTATGGCTCATTCTTTGAGGTAAAAAGGTAAAAGATTTTTGCACAAAACTTAAGGTCACTGGGACATTTTATTTTTCACCCCTTCTCACATCCCATGTTGATGGGGGCTGAACTTGGACTGAAACATCATCTCAGCGACCCCAAAAAATATGGATTTTTACATGTCACCCCTTTCCCATCCCCACCCCTAGGGGTGCTAGGGGTGTCTTACCCCCCACAGTATTTTTTTCCAGATTGTAAGTCATATTCATGTCGATGGACGGGAGACCGAAGGTCACATGACCTCCTCCAGCCTCCCGACCCCCACTATCCCGATGGTCGTCATGCCGACCAACAGGGATTATTTCCACTCGTGGGTGTCCACGACACCCATAGAGTGGGAATAGAACCTGTGGCGACAGTAGGTCGCCACCGATCCCGCAAGGGGCTTGCTGCACTCGCCTCTCCCCGCCGGGATCCCGGTGTCGGTATGCTGCCAGGATCCCGGCGTGGGTAAGCTGACCGGCGGTCAGGAGACCGCCGGACAGCCATACTACACCCGTCATATGTGTACCAAGTTTGGTGTATATTGCTCCAGGCATTCCAGAGTTATGCTGGAAGATACATATATGCATACTGTACACACATACATCCATTCGTATATATATAGATATAGTAATGTTATACTGCATGTAGTAATGATGATGGCTGCAGCAACCAACATAAGAATAGTGGGAGGACAGTCTCCCACATGCAGACACACTGATATCTACTATACAAAGGAGGTTTCTTGCATTAGCATAATGTATAAAGCAGTTCCCGCTGCCAGATGGCTAAGCAACTGATGTGAATCACATAGGGAGAGATGTACTAAAACCTCAGAGAGTGATAAAGTGCAGAGAGATAAAACACCAGCCTCTTAGCTCCTAAATTACAGGCTGTGTTTGAAAAATGACAGGAGCTGATTGGTTTGTACTTTATCTCTCTCCACTTTATAACTCTCCAATGCTTAGTACATCTCCCCCATAATCGGAGAATGTGCAGACTCTCAGTGTTACTTTATTAACTCTTCGGCTACTGAACATATTTGGGCACATTTTGGGCTGGTCTCATTCCAACATCAGTATCACTGGTTTGTTTATGGAGAAAACCAGAAAACGTTGACTATTAAAAAAAAAAAAAAAAAACTCCAGGAATTTGCTTATGCCTCCTGGCATGGGTGTCGCGTAGTGTGTCGACAGTCATCAGGTCGACACAAAAATGTCGACAGGGTTGAACTCTCGCTGACACAGTGACTCGACATTCATCATATATACCTTGCTGATACTGTATGTTGACATGATGAGCTGTCAACAAACAGTCCTGGTGGTCTAGGGGCTTCTCAACTTCTCCCATCAGCAGCGACTGCTTAGGTTCTTCTTCCATGGCCAGCCGACCATTTGGCAGTCACTTCCAGTGGAGAGGACCAATGCTTTAGCATTCCGGAAAGTATTTATCCCCTATCTCTTACCCTATACCCTAACCCTCATCTGCAGCTAGTGCCTAACCATAACCAAACACACACACACACACACACACACACACACACACACACACACACACACACACACACACACACACACGCGCCTAACCCTAACCTCCCAGTGGTGACTAACCCTAGCCATTGTCATCCTGTTGGTGTTTCACTTAGTGACTTTATGAGACAGTTTGACGATGTTGACTTGGTCCCTGTCAACAGTTTCAACCATGATGACATTTTGATGTCAACATTGTTGTGTCGACCTTATGCACATCAACATGGATATTGACAAACATTCCACCAGATACACCTGTATGGCAAAGAAAATGTACATAGTACTTAATTTAAAAAAAGAAAAAAAAATTAGCAAGAAAGTGAACTAGAAGCACATGTGTCTTTGCTGAATTCTGCGCATGCACTATTTATCCGAATACATCACTGGAAAGATGGCGCCACAGGAACAGGTGAGGGGAGGCCTGCTGCAAGTCAGGGGGAGGGGGGACTGCACATGGTCCTCTCTGTCCTTAAAATGCTAAAAGAAAAAATATATTAAACAGCTAAAAAATAAATAAATAATAAATGATACTGTATATGGATACAGGCCAAGGATGGGTAGCTTAAGAGGATGGAGTTCATGTGCCGTCTCCATGCGGACCCCCTCGTTTTTAGCAGCGTATTTGTGATTAGACTCTGGCACTTTGACAGAGCCTAGAGCACAGGTCTCCGGGAACATGGCGCCCATGCCATGTGATGGTGATTTTTCTACTGTGCATGCACAGATCTCCAGGAAAATGGCAGCCATGCCATTTTCCCTGTGATTTGTACAGTCCCTGCGTGAAACTCCTGAAAGGTGAGAATAATATTTGGGTCCGGGTGCCTATGTACACCACACACCTTGCACTCATTATGGATATGCCAGTGAGTACAAGGACTATTGATGTTGAGAGGTAAGATCCAGATATAAAACTAGGGCTCTGCTCAAGAGAATTTACAATCTGCTGTAATGTACGTAGTCCTTGAATTTGCTTTCCTTACTGTTCACTTGAAGGGATTGGATCCACCTTAACGATCCACCCCATTCTACAGCCAAATTCCTTCCATGCTTGCATTGATAGTGTCTTGTTATAGAAAAGTGAGCATAATGGCACTAAAATGGATGACAGTGGTGGCTAGGTCTGCTTATCTTTTATGTATTCACAAAATAATTTAATTAACGTAAATCAAGCCAGCTCCGTAAGCACATCGCTACACAGTTGCACGCTACAAATGTGGAATTTGTCTCATGTATAAATTGCTAAGATGTTTTAATGTCCAAATATTAAAATTCTGCTCTCAGCTGGGGTGCAATCACTCATAAGATTAAATTGGCTTCATTGCATGGGAAAAAAATCTTTGCAAGTTGAATTTTCAGATTGCATTCACTGATCATTAATCTTTCGTTTATGGCTTCAAAATGAGAATCCATTAAAGCCAAATAAAAACTTGACTACTAATAAAGAAGTACAAAAAAATAACATATTTTATCAGCTATTCCGATGAATGTTATAGATGAATTATAAATAAATAAAATGTTTTTCTGAACTGTGCAACCAGACTATTCCTTAAAGAGATGAAAATTATTTCTTTATTTTAACCCACAAATTCATCATTTTAATTACACTACTCAACAGCCATTTTGCATGTGACATGATAGATATATATATATATATATATATATATATGTTAGCTAGGCCACACTCAGGAGTTAGTTTTGCAACAGTAAATCAAACTGTATTTCGGGATATGTAGGCAAATAAAGTTTGATTCACCGCTGCAAAACTCACTCCTGAGTGCGCCTATCCAGCTTCCATACATGTGGTGCCAGCATACCTAGGATGGCACTGGAGCAAGTAATACTGGGCTGCATGTAAATAGAGGAGTGCCGGGATCAATTGCTAGATATATATATATATATAAATATATTGTCAAAGTCGAAAAATATTGTAATGCATATACCCTGTACTTACCCCATGCACATGCCCGCTGCGCGTGCACTCAGTCCGCCGTGCATGCACATATCCGCATTTTGCGTAGGATCGCTCCTGCGATCATGCGCGTGGTATGGGTATTTACGGCGGAGTTTGTGAGCGCGTAGAGGGTTATTAGAACATTACATATTTAACCCAAATAGTGCATTTTGTACACATAGTTCCCCTACACCACATCAGCGAGTATCAACAGTTTAAACTGTTCCAGGACTAAGGGATTCGCCTTTGCATGATAGGAAGGGTCAGATAAAGGTTGGAAGGTGATGTCTAGTATCCAGCTGTAGGGTATTTTAAGGGTAACATTCCGGTATTGGTTAGAGAAATATTGCATGTTCCAGCGTATAGTTATGTGCAAAAGTAGAATATAGATATTAACTGTATTTACTGTATATTATGTATGCGGTGGGAATTCAGAGGATACCACCCACCAGAGCAGTTGGGGAAAGACATAGCCCACCTTTTCAAATCAACCTATGACCTCTCCTGTAATGAAAATACATATCTCTGTGTCCAATGGACAATGAGATTACAGTGACCATTGTATTGTGTATGTAAGTTGTGTATAAAAAGCTTGTTGCTGCCTGGCTGGTCAGAAGACTCTGAACGCTATCTATGTGACGTGCGGAGGACCGGCCGGGTTGCGCTTGTGAACATTCTCATGTATGTACATTCTCTGTAGCCATTATTCTGTTTAGATTTATCTTGTTAGCCTGTAGTGTATGATTTGTACTGTTTTACCTTTTGAAATAATCCACGGTGGCCTTAGAACCCTGTGGTTCTACAAATCGGTGTTGTGTCCTCACTTTCCTGCAAGGGTTTTAAGTGTATTTTAACTGTATAAAGTTTATAAGTATTGATAAGATGTACGCACTGCGGGTACTTTATACCGTCAGCGCTACTTAAGGTTTAACGTATAACATCGTTGCAGTACTTTGCTGCCAAGGGTTTAAAGTGTAATCATATCATTGCATTGTATCACTAACAAGGTTTAAAGGTTATCAATTGTGTGTGCGTGCGTTGTGCGTACTTTGTACCCCCAGCGCGGCGTGTGTACGTTAAGTCCGTACACCTTACGGGACTCTGTACGCAAATAGCGTACATAGTACGTAGCGTGTGTATTAAGTCTAGTGGCCATAGCGGCTCCACGGTAAAAGTGTATCTAGAGGTATTGCTTTATGGTTTAAGATAATATCGACATTATCAATTGAGGGCTCGTCCAGTTTTTCCTCATACCCACAGCCTAGCAGATTTACGCAGACTTTATCTATCAGCAAAGGGCGGAAAGGTATCCCCCGTAAGCCTTCTCCTGGTTGGTGGATACACTAGTGCTGATAAGATAAGCGTCTGCTCTGCAAGGTTTGTTGGGATGCTGGTGGGATCCGGAAGGTAAGAACGCAAAGCTATTTTAAAAATCTGTGAAATTTCTGTTTGGCGCCAAATGCGCACACAATACATGCATACACCTGCATTTTGTACTTTGCATATCTGCTCGCATTATTGCCATAAGTATTGATTACTAGATTCATTTTGACCTGTACTGAAAATTTTTTTGTTGCTATTTAGTTAAAGCATAGAGTTAATATTTAAGGAAATAAGTGTAAGACGCACACGCAGCCTGGCCTAGTTGTAAAGGTTTATACAGAAGAAACTGTGTGTAGTGTTAAGTGAGCGATTATAGTTATTATCGCTTACATTTATAGAAGTGTGGGATTTGTAGTACTGCGGACGTACGGCCTTTGTACACGTGTCTCGGACAAAGTACAGGACTGCGTACGCTACGTAAAGACCTACGCACGTGGCGTGTTTATGCAACATGCGTAAAGGTACGCCAGCTAAGTACAAATCACACAATAACATTGTTTTAGTTTAGGCGTGAGACGGTAGCCACGCGATAATAGCACAAAATTGTTCAGTTTCCAATATTTAGTTTAAAAACCTTTTTACTGTATTACCTCTGGGGAAAGCTATCAGTTAACAGGAAAGGATATTTTTCTGATCAGAAAACTATAGAATGTTAGTGTGGGCTGAATAAGGTGTGAATGTATTGAACCCCGCTTGGTGAACTTGGTGATCTCGGTGAAGCTTGGTGAAACTTGGTGAAGCACGGTCTAGGTGAATACGTGCAACGGAGTGTGATAAAGTTTTCGTGGTATTACACTCCAGCTATTTTGGAGCACAGGGTGGAGACTCCAGTGATCCTATCACTTATAGATAGCAAGTGTCTGTGAGTGGTACGATTGGACCGCGCGGTTGTATGGGCAATACGTGATGCAACGTGATACGAAGTTTTGCATATTTGTGCGTAAATCTCGTCATCATACGCGTTGTATGAACCACATGCAAGCGTGATTTGTGTAAAGTAAAGGTTTAGGGAGTTTTCGCTGGTCTCTCAGGAAAATCTCCAGAGGCAGATATTCACTGGGTATGGTAAGTTACTCCTAAAGGCCCAGGGGATATAGGCCGAAGTAGGGCATGCAACGGCTACACGTGCTTGCTAAAAAAAAAAGGGCGGATCCGTGATACTCGGAGCAGAAGAAGTTAGTGGAAGAACTTTGAGGACTTCCACCGGTAGACTACTGTGTTTGGTGCATGTTAGGAAGTTTTCCCGTGTTAAAAAGGTCCACAATGGAAGCCAAGTGCACAACACAGGGACGTTCCTCAGTCAGGGTTCAGACTGCAGAGTTCAGACCCAGGGGGTCAGCTCGGTTAGTAATGTGGGGGAAGTATGGTTCCCACACTGAGACCTTTTGTGATGAATGGACACGAATGACTGTGGGGGATAAAGCACCATTTCAATTTAAGGATTAGGATATGTCTGTTAAAGTCCCAAAAACAAAGGATCAGACACACAAACTGTTTACATTTATGGCAGCAAGAGGGCGATATGCAGAGGGAACTAGCTTACACAGCCGGTTCCAAACCCAGCAGGAAACTGATGGCAACCGCACCACCACCACCGTATATTACAGGGAAGAAAGTGGCTACATACAATGGCATACTGATATATGATAAGATTAAAGTTGATAAATGTATTAATGATGATAAGAGTAAAGCTGATAAATGTATTAATGCTAACCCATGCAAGTTGTATCCCATTTTAAACTTCCCTCAGGACTACGAGCAAGAAGATGAACCCAGCACGATATCGGCACTTTCTCTAGCAGCCACCATACAGGACACCCCGGGTGGGCACGGCCCAACCGGTAAGAGCAGTAGTAAAGCCCCCTAACGGAGGGATAAGTGAGGTCGTGTCCACAGGTAAGTATGGTACTGTACATTATGCAGAGACAATAGCACCTCAAATTGTAGAGTCAACACAAAATGATGTAATTGAACTAAATCCTGTCAGGGTGATCGCAGTCCCCAATGGAAGGACTGACGCTCAGGGAATCACTCCCATCAGGAACATTGCTATGCATTGTCCTTGGTCCCAGACAGAATTGAGGACAATAATGTCTGAATTTCCCGATCCCAGAAAGGATCTAGCCGCATGTCAGAGGTTTATTAGAGAATTAGGTAACGCCACCGAACCCACAAACAAAGATTGGCGAACAGTGCTACGGGCATGTTTACTCTCCAATATTGACCCTGTGAAATTCATTACTGATTGTAAATTAGATGCAGAAGTACCTCTCACTGATGAATACACTCAGGAGAATGTACGACAGATCAATCTACAATTAGGAGAATATTTCCCTACTGTTGTCAAATGGAATAAAATCTTTTCCATAAGACAAAAAGAAAGTGAAACTGCTTCTGAATATTTCCATCGAGCACTGCAGGAAATGGCTAGATACACTGGGATCGAGGACATTAAGGAAAATGTACATCATAGAGAGGTAGCTGTGTCCGTATTAATGGATGGGTTAAAAGACACACTAAGAACCAGGGTACAAACCTCTCTACCTAACTGGAGAGGTATTTCGGTGGCTGCATTAAGAGAGTCCACTATCGAGCACGACCGTAATATCCAGAGAACCAGAGAGGCACAGGGAGAGCGGTTGATGGTGATGAGCAGCCAAGCACTGGAAGCATCAACTCGACCAAAACCCCAGGCACCTGGCACGTGGTGGAAGCCAAGAGTTTGTTATCTGTGTAAAAGGGAAGGGCATTATGCCAGCAATTGTAACAGCACACATAAATTCAGACCCCCGAGACAAGAACACGAGCAAAGTTATGATACACATAATTGGGATCAGGGATCACATAGGAAAAATTTTGGGCCACACCTGTAGTCTGCAGCCAGTGAAGTTGATTGCTAGCCTTGGTAGTGAACCTGAGGTCACAGTTGATGTAGTTGGTAGATCATTTCTTGTAGATACAGGGGCGGCCAGGTAAACTCTGTGATTTATCTTTAAAATTTCCTTTTCATCTCTGATGTTCACCGACAGAACTACAGCTCAAACGTCACATGTCTACTCGGTCTTTTCAGAGGTCTGCCCAACCCGAGTATATCTCACCAGCATCAATGTGCCTGGCCATGCACAAAGGGTGGAGAGTGGAAATACTGGTGAAGGGAGACTGTGCAGAGATACCGATGGACATGTTGGTGTGACAGCCTGATGGTGAACGCAAATCTGACAAATTTTCTTTTTTATTATTTTCTCTCTCTCTCTCTCTTTTTTCATTTTCCACGGATGGTTTATTTCACACAACAGTTAAACACATTGTAATGCAGGATTTATGTTCCCTACAGAAAGGTCGCTGACTCGGAAAGAATATCGTATCACTGGAGTGTCTGTTCCGGGAAGACTGAGAGGCAGCACTGTTGAGACGGCACCTGAGCACGGAGAACAACAAGACTAGAGGCGGTTGTCGTACCAGTTTTCTTTTTTTCCTTTTTATTATTTTCTCCATCTCCCATTACCCTCCTGTCCTCCCCCTACTCGTTTCCTTTCTCTCCCCTTAGCAAGATGGACTTACCCCAAGAGACTGCGGCCCGAGTTTTCCTGTTGACCCTGTTGTTGACCAGAGCAGTCTGTTTCGGTGAGAGTACCAGAGAGGTTGAGAAAGGATCTGGAATGGGTTCTGATGGCAAGGACGGATTTGTAGAATTCCAAGAGCAACACATCCACCGAGCAAAGGCGAGTATCAGAAAACGATCTGGTAGTCAAGAAACTAGGAGACACTGTGAAGGGTTATTGGCTGAGGAAAATTGTATTTGTAGAAACTGTGAAAACATAGTTGAGGACGGGTGCATCCAGAGATGTCAGTCCAGCCTTAATATCAACATGGACCGTCATCCATTGAGTGATTATCACTCATTAGTGGGTAAGGTTTTAAACCAAATAGAATGCTGGGTGTGCTCACAAGTACCTCAAGGTCAGAGCAAGTCAGGACTAGTACCGTATCCTTTAACAATAGATGAGGTACTTGAATTACGGGGTGGGAGACCGGTGGACAAGAAATTTAATATTTCTAGGCCCCCTAGTTTGAAGCTCCACCAATATCATGTGGATAGATCCTTAGTATGTTTCAACATTTCCAATTCCCGAAAGCCGGGAAATTGGGAAGTGACATGGAATAACCAAACCAAGGCATTTTCACACAGAGCCGACAGAATACCCGTAGACTCTGAACTTATACGCCAAATAGCCGACGGTGGAAGGTATTTTCGGTATAGGTATACTCTAGGAAGTAGGACCATGCGGGTTGGAGAAGTATCACCAGGGTACTGTGCGCATATCATACAGCCTGATACGTGTACTGAACAGATGAGAGAGTTAGGGATAGGATTTTTCACTTGGAAGATTTGCAATATGGTAATGTCATATTCTGTCCCATATGTTCTCCCCGATGATGCCTATTTCACATGTGGGAGGAAGGCGTATAAGTGGCTTGCCCCAAACTCAGAGGGATTGTGTTACATTGGAAGAGTGTTGCCAGAAGTTATGACCATAACCCACGATAAGATGAAAGACGTTCACCGCAATGCTCAAGCTCCTTACACTCATACTCACTATGAACACATCGTTAAGAGACACCTTATAGATAGGACAGAGCACGCAGCCTCTGATTTGATCCACGAATCCACCGGGATTCAATTCCTACTCGCGTTAGACATCACCCGTACCGCCAGAGGAATTATAAATTATAGGTATATCCACGCGCTAGCGAACCTAATAGATAATATCACCGAGATGTATGATGACACCTTCATGTGTACAGGGAGGGAGTTGCAAGCTTACAAAACGGAACTGATCCAGCACAGGATGGTCCTCAATTATATCACAGCGGTGACAGGCGGGTACTGTGTCACTTTGGCAACTCAGTATGGTGTGAAGTGCTGCACGTATATTACAAACAGCACTGATGACCCAACCGAGGTCATAGATCAAAAGATGGACGATATCTTGCAATTGAAGTGGGAGTTCCGGAGGAGAAACAACCTTACCCTTACTGCTGTGAGTAATGAACTGACCGGCTGGGTCTCATGGTTGAACCCACGAAATTGGTTCTCAGGTTAAGAAGAGTGGGCTCAAAATGTTATCGTGAGTGTAGGAAAGTTTCTCCTTTGTATCCTGGGAGTTGTCATAATGATTGGTTTGATATTTAGGTGTGTTTGAATTTTAACGCGGCGCAAGCGCGGTACCAAAGTGATGAGTTTGAGGAGCGGGGGCATAGTTACAGCAACTGATTAAATTTATGACCCATCAATAGAGACAATGTTGTGATAAGACGTGATTCCACGGTCCATTTCTTTCACCCGTTTCTCCTTTGTTTTTCCCTCAGCAAAAATACACCCATCCGGAGAAGACTTCAATCAACACCCAAGAATGATAACGCAAATGTTATTTGAATGTATTTTTGATATGTTTCTTATCTTCATCTCTACAACCTTCAGGTAGTGACACACATAGTCGACAGGTGATACCCACATATTAGCATTCACATGTGTTCCCCCTGCATGTATCATCAACTAAATGTGCACCCCATTTGTTGGAACAAAAAGCCGAAAAGAGCTCGGTAGTGTTTGTTGGCACACTTACAGACCCTTAATACGGCATAAGAAGGATTTAATGTATACTTCGCAATACCTCGAAGCTTATCTAGAACATATACGGCACGATGATACATGCCCCTCAGACATGGATTTCATACATACATGCTTTTACTATCCCACTAGGTCATACATTTCCTGCCTACACCTCTCCTCCTAACATCCAACCATCTATGGATAATGTATTGTATATTTTTATCCAATCATCTGTAGATATTGTATTGTATATTTTTCTGTTTAATGTTTAGATAGTGGCAGTTGTTGTTGACTGCCAAAGGGTGGACTGTCAAAGTCGAAAAATATTGTAATGCATATACCCTGTACTAACCCCATGCACATGCCCGCTGCGCGTGCACTCAGTCCGCCGTGTGTGCACATATCCGCAATTTGTGTAGGATCGCTCCTGCGATCATGCGCGTGGTATGGGTATTTACGGCGGAGTTTGTGAGCGCGTAGAGGGTTATTAGAACATTACATATTTAACCCAAATAGTGCATTTTGTACACATAGTTCCCCTACACCACATCAGCGAGTATCAACAGTTTAAACAGTTCCAGGACTAAGGGATTCGCCTTTGTATGATAGGAAGGGTCAGATAAAGGTTGGAAGGTGATGTCTAGTATCCAGCTGTAGGGTATTTTAAGGGTAACATTCCGGTATTGGTTAGAGAAATATCGCATGTTCCAGCGTATAGTTATGTGCAAAAGTAGAATATAGATATTAACTGTATTTACTGTATATTATGTATGCGGCGGGAATCCAGAGGATACCACCCACCAGAGCAGTTGGGGAAAGACATCGCCCACCTTTTCAAATCAACCTATGACCTCTCCTGTAATGAAAAGACATATCTCTGTGTCCAATGGACAATGAGATTACAGTGACCATTGTATTGTGTGTGTAAGTTGTGTATAAAAAGCTCGCTGCTGCCTGGCTGGTCAGAAGACTCTGAACGCTATCTATGTGACGAGCTGAGGACCGGCCGGGTTGCGCTTGCGAACATTCTCACGTATGTACATTCTCTGTAGCCATTATTCTGTTTAGATTTATCTTGTTAGCCTGTAGTGTATGATTTGTACTGTTTTACCTTTTGAAATAATCCACGGTGGCCTTAGAACCCTGTGGTCTCAACTACAAATCGGTGTTGTGTCCTCACTTTCCTGCAAGGGTTTTAAGTGTATTTTAACTGTATAAAGTTTATAAGTATTGATAAGGTGTACGCACTGCGGGTACTTTATACCGTCAGCGCTACTTAAGGTTTAAGGTATAACATCGTTGCAGTACTTTGCTGCCAAGGGTTTAAAGTGTAATCATATCATTGCATTGTATCACTAACAAGGTTTAAAGGTTATCAATTGTGTGTGCGCGCGTTGTGCGTACTTTGTACCCCCAGCGTGGCGTGTGTACGTTAAGTCCGTACACCTTACGGGACTCTGTACGCAAATAGCGTACATAGTACGTAGCGTGTGTATTAAGTCTAGCGGCCATAGCGGCTCCACGGTAAAAGTGTATCTAGAGGTATAGCTTTATGGTTTAAGATAATATCGACATTATCAATATATATATATATATATATATATATATATTTATCCATGGAATTTTGTGTGTAGAATCCAAATATACCATCAGAAATTTGATATCAGGTAAGGTTTTTTGAGAAATTTAGAAAAATGTAATTTCAAAGTACTTAACCACTCAACCGCTGGCTAATATTTTCCCCCCAAAAATGCTCAGAAATTGTCAAGTTTTTTATGATTGAATTTGGTAGGAACATTTAACTAAAACATGCAATATGATTTTATAAAAAAAAACAATTATAAACATCTGTACAAACATTGATGGTCTATATATCGGACCATTGATGCTCGAACAATAGCGACCACACAACTCTATATATTCCAGGTGGGCAGCAACTGCTCCTCTCTGCAGCATTGCGTGTCCACAAGGAAGATGAAGGGCAGCTTTTTTACATTTCCCAAGCAGCTGATAATCTCTGCAGAGGCAGGTGGGGGTAGCACCGGGAGGCCTGGTCAGCAGATAACCAGGAAGCAGAGGGACCAGGAGGTCCCCCTGATAGTGGCAGCTGCTGGAAGATTCTCTTCCAGAAGCCGCACACAGGGCATTTATGACTGGTTGCATCAGATGCGATAATGTCAGGGAAAGCCAAGACTGGTGTGGTTTCATCTTTTAGATTGTAAACTTGCAAGAGCAGGGCTTTCTCCCCTCATGTGCCTTTCTTTCTCTTACTTAAACTACTGTATCTTACACTCCATACTCCCTTTGATGACACCTAATGCCTGTTTTTTCCGTACTTGTCCATATTGTCTTAAAATGTAAGTGCTATTTTCTTGTTTTGCTCATTTGTTTATGTACTGTACTCTGTAATGGACATTGCAGATCCCTTGTGGCGTCATATAAATAAAGAATAATAATAATAATAATAATAATAATCTGATACCACCACACCAGGCAAGTGGTTAATCACAGTGAGTGGCGACTGTTTATTGAATCCTTGAAGAATAGTCTGAAAGTAGTGTTATTCCATAAGGGGAACTAACTCCCTGTGGTGCCTACAGTATGTAGTGAACATGAAAGAAGACTTTTTCCCTGACAACCTGTGTAGGGTAAGTGATGAACATGGGGGAACATTTTCACCAAGACATTCTGAAAATGAAGCATCGCTACCAAGGGCGATGGGACCCTGCAATCATGTGGGACTACTGCTGGGTTCTTTCTAAAGAGACCAATGAGACATTCTATTTCCATACTGTATGGTGACTACATTTTATCTTTTAACAATTAGATTAAGGCTAATTTAGATTGTTAAGAGTTTCTGAAGTTTAGTTTCTGCAGTTTGAAGCATTTCTGTAGTTTTATTAGTATTTTATGAATGAATACGATGAGAATATTTCAATTCTTGAGAGTGTAATTGAAATTTTCAGATATTTTTTCCACATGTACAGTAGCTATTCCTGCTTTTATTATTTGTGTGTATGTAATAAATGTGACGTGATAGAGAAAATATTATTTTTTTTCTACTGAATTCAACGTCCCTATATTAGTCAGAAACACATATTCCCATGCCAAATGCAGAATTTTTTTTTTAAATGTGTTGAGTATTATTATTATTATTATTATTGTAAAAAAAAAATATTTTTTATAACTACAGAGAACTCTTAATGAAATAGTAATTTACCAACAATAAATTTGACAGACTACATTTGTTTTGAAGTCTGCTTAGTGGAATATACATAACAGCTTTGGCCGGGACACGGCATAAGTAGTAGAGGCAGACGCCTTAGGTGCAATAAAGCCTGGGGCTGCATGGCTGGATTACCTGCTTTGGGGTATATGCAATTCCAGGCGAATTGCAGCATTTTTTCGCCTGTTTTTAAATTCGACACAATTCGACCGTCAAATTCCAGCCGGCGGGTGCCGGAATTCGACATATTCAATAAAAACCGGAGTCGACAGTCCCGCTGTCGAAAAACGGACCAATTGACGGATAATTGCGTCCTGGATTCGACTTTTCAGACGGCACAAAAATCGTTAAAAAACACGAAAAAAATTGCATGGGGTCCCCCCTCCTAAGCATAACCAGCCTCGGGCTCTTTGAGCCGGTCCTGGTTGTAAAAATACGGGGGGGAAATGGACAGGGGATCCCCTGTATTTTTAGAACCAGCACCATGCTCTGCGTCCGGTCCTGGTGCAAAAAATATGGGGGACAAAAAGCGTATGGGTCCCCCGTATTTTTTTGAACCAGCACCGGGCTCCACTAGCTGGGGAGATAATGCCACAGCCGGGGGACACTTTTATATATATATATCCTGCGGCCGTGGCATTAAATACCCAACTAGTCACCCCTGGCCGGGGTACCCTGGAGGAGTGGGGACCCCTTAAATCAAGGGGTCTCCCCCCTCCAGCCACCCAAGGGCCAAGGGTGAAGCCCGAGGATGTCCCCCCTATCCAAGGGCTGCAGATGGGGGGCTGATAGCCATGTGTAAAAATGAAAGAATATTGTTTTTTTGCAGAAGAACTACAAGTACCAGCAAGCCTCCCCCGCAAGCTGGTACTTGGAGAACCACAAGTACCAGCATGCGGGGGAAAACGGGCTCGCTGGTACCTGTAGTTCTACTGCAAAAAAAATACCAAATAAAAACAGGACACAGACACCGCGAAAGTAAAACTTTATTACACACATGCTGACACACACACATACTTACCTATGTTCACACGCCGACTTCTGTCCACTTCTCCATGTAGAATCCGGGGTACCTGAAAATAAAATTATACTCGCCTAAATCCAGTGTCCTGTTCTTTTTTTGTAATCCACGTACTTGGCAAAAAAACAAACTGCATTTACCCGATCCACACGGACTGAAAGGGGTCCCATGTTTACACATGGGACCCGTTTCCCAGAATGCTGAGACCCCCCGTGACTCCAGTCACAGAGGGTCCCTTCAGGCAATCAGGGAGAGCCACGTCGTGGCACTCTCCTGATTGGCTATGCGCGTCTGAGCTGTCAGACAGCGCATCGCAAAGCCTCTCCATTATCTTCAATGGTGGGAACTTTGCGGTCAGCGGCTGACCGCGGGTAACCTCACCGCTGACCGCAAAGTTCCCACCATTGAATATAATGGAGGGGCTGTGCGATGCGCTGTCTGCCAGCTCAGATGCGCACAGCCAATCAGGAGAGTGCCACGACGTGGCGCTCCCTGATTGCCTGAAGGGACCCTCTGTGACAGGAATCACGGTGGGTCTCAGCATTTGGGGAAAGGGGTCCCATGTGTAAACATGGGACCCCTTTCAGTCCGTGTGGATCGGGTAAATGCGGTTTCTTTTTTTGCCAAGTACGTAGATTACAAAAAAAGAACAGGACACTGGATTTAGGGGAGTATAATTTTATTTTCAGGTACCCCGGATTCTACATGGAGAAGTGGACAGAAGTCGGCGTGTGAACATAGGTAAGTATGTGTGTGTCGGCATGTGTGTAATAAAGTTTTACTTTCGCGGTGTCTGTGTCCTGTTTTTATGTGGGTATTTTTTTGCAGTAGAACTACAGGTACCAGCGGACCCATTTCCCCCCGCATGCTGGTACTTGTGTTTCTCCAAGTACCAGCTTGCAGGGAGGCTTGCTGGGACTTGTAGTTCTTCTGCCAAAAATAATATTCTTTCATTTTTACACATGGCTATCAGCCCCCCATCCGCAGCCCTTGGATGGGGGGACAGCCTCGGGCTTCACCCCTGGCCCTTGGGTGGCTGGAGGGGGGGACCCCTTGATTTAAGGGGTCCCCACTCCTCCAGGGTACCCCAGCCAGGGGTGACTAGTTGGGTATTTAATGCCACGGCTGCAGGGACCGGTATAAAAGTGTCCCCCAGCTGTGGCATTATCTCCCCAGCTAGTGGAGCCCGGTGCTGGTTCAAAAAATACCGGGGACCCCTACGCTTTTTGTCCCCCGTATCTTTTGCACCAGGACCGGACGCAGACGCCGGTGCTGGTTCTAAAAATACGGGGATCCCCTGTCCATTTTCTCCCCGTAGTTTTATAACCAGGACCGGCTCAAAGAGCCCGAGGCTGGTTATGCTTAGGAGGGGGGACCCCACGCATTTTTTTTCCGAATTTTAACCCATTCCCACCCCTTCCCACTGAAAACCATGCTCTCTCAATTTTAGTCAGTTAAAAAATATATATTATTTTAAAAAATATATAAATAATAGTTGAAAATCCTAATAGACAAACCCGTACCTAATCCATTCTAATATAAATAGATATGCTATTAGCAATAAAAAAAACACAAAAAAAACATGTTTTAATTTTTTTTTATTAGATTCCGCCAGCAAAGTGAGGCGAAATGAAATTGACGAATTTACTGTCGAAAAGCACTGTTGTCGAATCGACATTTTTCAATTGAATGTACTTTTGTTGAAAAGCTGCATTTTTACCAATGCAGACATGTCGAATTTGTGAACTGTCGAATTTCAAAAAGTCGAATCTGAAAAGGCAGTTTTTTTGTCGAAAAGTACTGTATTGCATTGTCGAATTTTTTTTTTTTGTCGAAAATGCCCCGTTTTTCGACATTTTCGGCAATTTAACCGCAATTGCATATACCCCTATATCTTGCCTTCCAGTATACATTTACAGACATCAGAATGGACAGAAGGAAAATATCACAGTAGTAGGCAGTGAATATCACACCATGGGGTATATTTACTAAGCTCCCGATTTTGACCGAGATGCCGTTTTTTCTTCAAAGTGTCATCTCGGTTAATCTCGGTCATTTACTAAACACTAATCACGGCAGTGATGAGGGCATTCGTAATTTTTTGCTAGTTCAGGTAAAAAATTACGAATGAATACACCATCGGTCAAATTACGCCTGTTTAGATATGAATCTCGGTCATTTACTAAGAAGTGCAAAGCAAAAAAACACAAAACACTGCCGTGAAAAATTACAACTCGTAAAAAAGTCCTAAAAAAAACAGACCTGCTTTTTTTTTCCGTGATTTGAGATGCATGCAGGGATCCATGAGATCCGTGCATGTATATCAGTGGGAAGGGGTGGGAAAGTGCTTATTTTTGCCAAAAAAATTGCGTGGGGTCCCCCCTCCTAAGCATAACCAGCCTCGGGCTCTTTGAGCCGATCCTGGTTGCAGAAATATGGGGAAAAAAATGACAGGGGTTCCCCCATATTTAAGCAACCAGCATCGGGCTCTGCGCCTGGTCCTGGTCCCAAAAATACGGGGGACAAAAAGAGTAGGGGTCCCCCGTATTTTTAAAACCAGCACCGGGCTCCACTAGCTGGACAGATAATGCCACAGCCGGGGGTCACTTTTATACAGCGCCCTGCGGCCGTGGCATCAAAAATCCAACTAGTCACCCCTGGCCGGGGTACCCTGGGGGAGTGGGGACCCCTTCAATCAAGGGGTCCCCCCCCCCCAGCCACCCAAGGGCCAGGGGTGAAGCCCGAGGCTGTCCCCCCCCCATCCAATGGGCTGCGGATGGGGAGGCTGATAGCCATTTGTGATAATGAAAAGATATTGTTTTTAGTAGCAGTACTACAAGTCCCAGCAAGCCTCCCCCGCATGCTGGTACTTGGAGAACCACAAGTACCAGCATGCGGCGGAAAAACGGGCCCGCTGGTAACTGTAGTACTACCACTAAAAAAATACCCAAAAAAACACAAGACACACACACCGTGAAAGTATAATTTTATTACATACATACACACATACATACATACTTACCTTATGTTCTCACGCAGGTCGGTCCTCTTCTCCAGTAGAATCCAAGGGCTACCTGTTGAAGAAATTCTACTCACCAGATCCAGTGGTCCAGGCTCCTCGGCAAATCCAGGGATAATCCACGTACTTGAATAAAACAAAAAAACGGTTGCCCGACCTCGAACTGAAAGGTGACCCATGTTTGCACATGGGTCACCTTTCCACGAATGCCAGAAACCCACTTTGCCTTCTGACTAAGTGGGTTTCTTCAGCCAATCAGGGAGTGCCACGTTGTAGCACTCTCCTGATCAGCTGTGTGCTGCTGTCCTCACTGACAGGCGGCACACGGCAGTGTTACAATGTAGCGCCTATGCGCTCCATTGTAACCAATGCTGGGAACTTTCTGCTCAGCGGTGACGTCACTTTAGGTCAACCGCAGGGCAGAAAGTTCCCATCATTGGTTACAATGTAGCGCATAGGCGCTACATTGTAACACTGCCGTGTGCTGCCTGTCAGTGAGGACAGGAGCACACAGCTGATCAGGAGAGTGCTACAACGTGGCACTCCCTGATTGGCTGAAGAAACCCACTTAGTCAGAAGGCAAAGTGGGTTTCTGGCATTCGTGGAAAGGTGACCCATGTGCAAACATGGGTCACCTTTCAGTTCGAGGTCGGGCAACCGTTTTTTTGTTTTATTCAAGTACGTGGATTATCCCTGGATTTGCCGAGGAGCCTGGACCACTGGATCTGGTGAGTAGAATTTCTTCAACAGGTAGCCCTTGGATTCTACTGGAGAAGAGGACCGACCTGCGTGAGAACATAAGGTAAGTATGTATGTATGTGTGTATGTATGTAATAAAATTATACTTTCACGGTGTGTGTGTCTTGTGTTTTTTTGGGTATTTTTTTAGTGGTAGTACTACAGGTACCAGCGGGCCCGTTTTTCCGCCGCATGCTGGTACTTGTGGTTCTCCAAGTACCAGCATGCGGGGGAGGCTTGCTGGGACTTGTAGTACTGCTACTAAAAACAATATCTTTTCATTATCACAAATGGCTATCAGCCTCCCCATCCGCAGCCCATTGGATGGGGGGGGGACAGCCTCGGGCTTCACCCCTGGCCCTTGGGTGGCTGGGGGGGACCCCTTGATTGAAGGGGTCCCCACTCCCCCAGGGTACCCCGGCCAGGGGTGACTAGTTGGATTTTTGATGCCACGGCCGCAGGGCACTGTATAAAAGTGACCCCCGGCTGTGGCATTATCTGTCCAGCTAGTGGAGCCCGGTGCTGGTTTTAAAAATACGGGGGACCCCTACTCTTTTTGTCCCCCGTATTTTTGGAACCAGGACCAGGCGCAGAGCCCGATGCTGGTTGCTTAAATATGGGGGAACCCCTGTCAATTTTGTCCCCATATTTCTGCAACCAGGATCGGCTCAAAGAGCCCGAGGCTGGTTATGCTTAGGAGGGGGGACCCCACGCATTTTTTTGGGGGGATTTTACATTGTTTAATTAAAAAAAAAAAAAATAAGAACCCCAGCACGGATCACACAGATCCGGCCGAGATTGATTGTAAAAAAAAACGGCAGTGTTTTGCTAATCACTGCCGTAAAAATAGGTAAAAAAAAACGAATGACATCGACATCGGAAGAAAAGAAAAACCCGAATACGACAGCTTAGTAAATCCATCGTAATCAATTCAAAAAGTTGCAGTTTTACACTGTCGATGTCATTCGTGATTGAACTTTGACCTTTTTTCGGAAATTACGAATCTTAGTAAATTTACCCCCATGTGTATGTGTGAAAATGGAGAGGACAGCAGTTTACCATCTTTGCCTTGGGTGTCAAAACAATGGGGGTAATTCCAAGTTGATCGCAGCAGGATATTTTTTAGCAGTTGGGCAAAACCATGTGCACTGCAGGGGGGCAGATATAACATGTGCAGATAGAGATAGATTTGGGTGTGGTGAGTTCAATCTGCAATCTAAATTGCAGTGTAAAAAAAAAGCAGCCAGTATTTACCCTGCACAGAAGCAAAATAACCCAGCCAAATCTAACTCTCTCTGCAAATGTTATATCTGTCCCCCCTGCAGTGCACATGGTTTTGCCCAACTGCTAAAAAATATCCTGCTGCGATCAACTTGGAATTACCCCCAATGTGTCCCACTTGAGACAGCAGCATGAAATTACTGACATACAGCTTGTTAAGTTCACACTGATATTGACTTATGAACACTGTGATCTCTAAACTTTAACAATTTGGAAGTGATCGTTTTAATTTTTTTTTTTTTTTATCCATTGTACATGGTTGCAGTGAACATCAGATTCCCACAGGCATCTCTTTAATGCTTTCCCTTAATCAGCCCAACTTCATCCAGCTCGTGTCAATTATTTCTGCTATTATCACAATAATAAAGGTATTCAAATGTTATCAGCTTTGAGAATATAAATTAAAGAATGTTCAAGTTTACATTTTTTTTAATCTGTTTTAACTTATTATTATAATTATTATCCTTTATTTGTATGGCGCCACAGGGGTTCTTCAGCACCTAACAAAGTACATAAACAAATGAGAAAAATCAGAAAACAGCGACTCAGAGTACAAGACAATGCAGGACAACCACATAGTATATAAATTCTGCATCAGGGGACGGGACACTGAAATAAGCATCAGGGTGGCAGAAATATAGGGTGCAGTTGTAGGGAGTATGGAATCGAAGATAGTCTAAGTAAGAGAAGGAAAAGCACAAGAGGGGAGAGGGCCCTGCTCATGAGAACTTACATTCTAAAGGGGAGGGGCAGACAGATATGGGTGACACAGTGTTTCCAGGGCCAAGACCTTAATAATATAAGTGACAACATTACTATCATTGTTATACATTATATCATTTATTAGCACTGAGCTGTGCATCCTGTGCTTATATATTATGGATTTGAGGGGTGAGGGTGGGGGGGCGTTGTGTATCTATTTAAATTCTTAAATTGAATTATTGACTCTCTCAAGGACGCTGGGAACTTAATCTGTGTTGGACATTTGTCACAGTGCACTGTTGACTCTAACTACTGTGAACAACAAGTACATACAGTACTGCTCCACTCAGAGACTCTAACTACTGTATGGATATTATTTACAACAAGAAGCACTCCAAGGTTTGACCAACTCTATAAGAGGTGGTATTCCAAATGTGTCAACCCCTAGTAACAGGCCCTGGTGAGTACTCGTATGTGTGGGACACCACTATATACATATTACTCACCCCTAAGTGCACATCCCTCACTTCAGGTGTGCATACTGTAGCATACAGGAGAACCAATGGTTAAAGGCTAGACCAGTGGTTCCTAAACTGTGTGCCCTGGTACTATCGGGTGCCTTGGATGGGTGGTCCAGGACTAATTAAAATTATTTATGGTTAATATAATTAGCAAACCAGTGCTAGTGGCTGCCAAACAGAAGTAAATATTATCCCTCGCCACTTATTGGAACCTAAGGGTGTGATTGGTGTGATTGGGAAACTGCACACCTTACAACACCACTATACTCAATATGTGTTTTTTACTCTTCTTTTATATTAATATTTTATATTTTTTTTACATTGCCAACTACCCATTGCCATTATTCAAGGTTGTATTTGCTGAGCACTCACCCCTATCCCTATTTAAATGTAAAAGGATACCTCTTCAAGTTGTTGTCAAATACTGGGACCACCAACTGACAGTAATAATGTATCCTTTTTTACTTCTAACAACTAATGACACAATCCTGCTCATTGGATCCTCATTTTTGGATTAAGGGTGGGATGCACCAAAGTAAAAAAAAAAATCATAAAACCTCAGAAAACGACTGTTTACTGATTGAACTTTAGTCACATTGGTTTATTTCTGCATTGTACTATGCCTTACCCCTCCATGGTGCTTACAGCATTACTGTTGATATAATGGTAGAAGTCTGATTACAATGATCTCTGAGGTACTCTGAAAATCTTGCACAAGTCTAAGGGTTCTGTGGACTGATGCTAAAACTGGAACACCTTTTATACATGTGCGCTATTCACTAGTGAGTCTTAAAAACTAGAGATGAGCGGGTTCGGTTCCTCTGAATCCGAACCCGCCCGAACTTCAGGTTTTTTACACGGGTCCGAGCAGGCTCGGATCTTCCCACCTTGCTCGGCTAACCCGAGCGCGCCCGAACGTCATCATCACGCTGTCGGATTCTCGCGAGGCTCGGATTCTATCGCGAGACTCGGATTCTATATAAGGAGCCGCGCGTCGCCGCCATTTTCACACGTGCATTGAGAGTCATAGGGAGAGGACGTGGCTGGCGTCCTCTCCGTTTAGAGAAGAGAGAGACACAGTATTTTCGGGGAGCATTATTAGGAGGAGTACTACTGTATACTACTATACTACTTGCTGAAGTGATATTTATAGATTAGATAGTGTGACTGTAAGTGTATTATCTGACTTGTGGGGGAGACACTGACAGTGGGGAGCAGTTAGAGTCTGAGATCAGGACTCAGGAGTACATATAACGTACAGTGCACACTTTTGCTGCCAGAGTCAGTGCCACACTGCCATTGTTGTGACCACACTGACCACCAGTATAATAATATATTTTGTGATTGTCTGCTTAGGCCTCGGAGTACTAGTTGCAAGTTGCAACGTGACCTGTCCTGAAGTGACCACCAGTTTAATAATCAATCACCACCAGTTTAATATATATATATATATATATATATATATATATATAATTGTATATAATATATATATATATATATATATATATAGATTTGTTTAGAACCGTCACTCCTTTGCTGCCAAAAGTGGATGTTCGGTGCCTTCAGTGGAAATAATAGATAATGCACATGGAGACTGCGGCACTCAATTTTCTGAAGTTGAAGAGTTTTTACTGAAGCATAATTTCAAAAGTTACAAGATGCCTTTACAAGGCCGACGTTTCGGTGCTGCAAGCACCGTCTTCAAGGCAGGCATGGATGGTATTACAGGTACAAGAAACTAGCAAGACAAACAAACATAGATTTCTTACCTAAATAGGCCCACAGACATCACGCCGCTGGAGAGCCGGGACCGGACTCCACTTCCGCCTGCCGCAGCTGCGTCTGCGTCACTTCCGGTGACGTCAGTCGACTACCTCCTACGTTACCATGGAGACGCGTCCCGTAGTCATGGTGACGCGTCTAACTCTCTGGCCGCCTCTATGGAGCCGCTGACTGATCTCCCCGGCCCTCCAAGCGGCGATCTGCTGAACAAACACAAGGGGACACATTAGTAATTGCTCTGCTGGGCATAATAGCACATAAGAGGGTATGCAATAGAATATGCAGACATGGATACACACATAATGCACCAGATGGTGCACTAGACATTAAAGATATTGTTTGTATAAAGAATGAAGGAAGAAGATAAGAAAGACAAAGTAGGAAAGCAACACACTGAAGTGGCCAAGGTGGATTAGGCCTCACACTGCTGTAAAGTAAAGCACATATACTAGAGCGCATATAGTGATTGATGAATTAATGTCCACCAAAGATGTTCCAGTTCAGACGTTCATTCATGCCGTTAGGGGATACTGTATTGAGAACATGTATCCACTTGCTTTCGCATCTTAGAAGCTGGCCGTCTCGGTCACCCCCACGTAATGAACTGGGGACGTGATCTATCAAAATGTGCTTAAACTGTGCCAGTGTGTGTCCCTCAGAGAGAAAATGGCGAGCCACTGGTTGGTCGGCTACCTTGGATTTCAAAGCCTTATTTATGGATGAACGGTGTAGGGCCATTCGTTCCCGGACGGTACGGCTGGTTTTGCCCACATAATACATTTGGCAGGGGCATATAATGATGTACACGACATGCGTGGATTGACAAGATAGTGTATGTTTAATCTTGAAACGCCGGTCCTCATGCGGGTGTTTGAAGGAGTTGCCAGTGATCATATGAGTGCAGGTAGTACATCTAGGGCACTTGTAGCACCCTGCTGGTTTAGTCATAAAGTGTGCTTGCGCTGGAGTTTGCTTAAAGCCCGTGATGTCCGTGTGGACCACCAAGTCCCTGATGTTTTTGCCCCTAGTGAAACAAGGCATGGGACGTTTATGCCTAAAGCATGTTGTTTCTTTATCTGTCGCAACTATGGGCCACAAGGCCCGACTTGCCCTTTGGACCACTGGGCTAGAGGTGGTGAAGGCCATTCTCCACGGGATTACTGCTTTAGTAGTGCGAACACTGGGGCATAATAGTTCGTTGCGGTTCATAGCTAACACCTCCTCTTTTTGTTGTTTCAAAAGGTTTAGACTATAGCCCCTGGTTATGAATTTGTCAACCACGCCATCAATGCCTTTAGCGGCGGTAGCTGGATCATCCGCAATTCTTGCTACCCTCATCATTTGAGACTTAGGCAAACCCCGTTTGAGGGGTTTGGGATGATGGCTTGATGCCAGCAGTAGGGTATTCCTGTCAGTTGGCTTGGAGTATACCTCTGTGTGTAACGAGCCTGATTGAAGTGTTACCAATACATCCAGGTAATGAATGGATGAGCAGCTGTGTTGGTAAGTAACCTTGATGGTAGAGTCACGGTGGTTGATATCCTCAATCATCTGGTGTAGCAGGTCCTCGCTCCCTGTCCAAATAATGAACAGGTCGTCGATGTAGCGCATGTAGACCAAAATGTGTTGTTTGTATTCCTCTCTATTGAAGAACATCTGTGACTCCTCTTGAAACATGAAGATGTTTGCGTAGCTGGGTGCCACGTGACTTCCCATGGCACAGCCGGATAGTTGTCTAAAGAAACGTCCGTTGTATATAAAATAGTTGCGGGTTAAGGTTAGTTCCAACAGCTGCATGAACAGGTCGATGTCCAGGTCGACAATTTGTTGTGATTGGTAAAAAGACTTGATAGCGGCAAGGCCCTGAGTGTGTGGAATGGATGTATATAAGCTGTTAATATCCAAAGTACACAAAATGCTGGTATCAGGAATGTCCTTGATGGCTGAAAGGCGTTGTAGGAACGCAGTAGTGTCCTTGATGAGTGTTGGTTGACTGGTAACATGGGGCTGTAGAATGCAGTCTAAGTACATAGAAATGGGGTGATATAATGAATTGCGTGCCGAGATAATGGGGCGACCAGGGGGATGTGTGGGGTTTTTATGAATTTTTGGGACCGTGTACAGTATGGGACTTCTTGGGAAGGGTTGTTGAAGAGCTTTGAAAAGCCTGGGCTCCAAGATGCCCTGCTGTTGTGCTGCTTTTAGTATGTCCTGCAATTCCATTTGGTATTGTATCGTGGGATCGCCTGGGAGCGATTGGTATACCTCCCCATCAGCAAGTTGCCTGTCGATCTCAGTCATGTAATCGTCGAGATTCTGAATGACGATGGCGCCCCCCTTATCGGCAGGGCGCACAATAATGTCTCGATACCCGGACAAATTGCGTAGTGCCTGATGTTCTAACCGGCTAAGATTGTGATGCACTTGAGGTTGTGCCTGAACAAATTTCTGGACAGAATCGTCCATTAATCGCGTAAATGTTTTGATGGAACTATTAGAGGATACCGGATCGAAGGTGGAGGTGCTGCGTTTGGACAAAAAGACTTGCTGGGGTGAGGTTTGTGGTGACAGTTCGGAATTTTGGAAGAACTCCTGCAGTCTCAATTTTCTAGAAAACTGATGTAGTTCTATGTTCCACTGTAGATCATTATGCCTATTCGTGGGGACGAAAGATAGTCCTTTGTTTAGAACTTGTTCCTCGAGATCTGTAAGTACTCGTGAGGACAAGTTGTAGACTATTTTTTCTTGGTCTTTTGAGAGCTGTTTTCGCCTTTGCCTCTCGTTTTGGCCCCCCCGACGGGTGGCTTTGTGCTTAAGTTGGGTTCCGGATGGCTTTTGTTGCTTGTAGCTAAAGGGGTCGCGGGTCCTTCTAAAGGGTCGTCTGATTCGCGAGTGGCAAATTCGCTATCGCTGTTAGATGTAGCCACCTCGCGCCCTTTTAATTCTCTTCTTCTACGCCAGCCTTGCTTCGACCCTTGCCCGGTTGATCTTGCAGGGCGCCCCTCTCCACCCATCAGCCAATGGTAGACCCGATTGGTCTCATAGTCATTCCGAACCATCTCCAATTTTTTAGTTTTAAATTTCACCAATTCCTGTTGATACAGGTCAATTTTGGTTTTGATTGAAGAGTGTATATCGGAATGAGAGGCGTTCTTGAGAATCGTGCTATTTGCAATCTCCAACCTGGAGATTTTATCACGTGCTAGCTTTAATTCACGGTCCGATTCCTGTATTACCAAGAGCATCAGGTCAAAACTACAACGGTTGACAATCCCGATCCATTTCTGACAAAAATCAGGATTGTAGCGGCCTATGGTGGGTGCGTTCCGGACTCTAAATCCCCGTGGAATCATTTGCTGTCTGTAATATTTGGTGAGCGATATACCATGCATGAGGTAATCTGTCTCACGTTTCTTCAATTTAGTGAGTTGTTCACAAAGCTCCTCTATTGTCTGGATTGCATCTTTGTGAGGCCAGTCATCTTTAAATAGAATATCTTCAGCCTCTTCATCGGTAAAACGATGTGTGTATCCTTGTGTAGCCGGCATACCCCTGCATCCCGCAGGAAAGGCAGCGCTGGCCGCAGTTGGAATCTGGAAAGCTATATTGCTGGTTGTGTCCATCTTGTTGTATAAGCAGATATAAAGGATGGCTGCTGAAAAAAATAAAACACCAGAACTGTGTGAGCCACAGGCCTGGATATTTGAGCGGTGGGTGCTCGGTTCCGGGTGGGGGCAATAGCTCCCTGGTGTACAGATTTGTTTAGAACCGTCACTCCTTTGCTGCCAAAAGTGGATGTTCGGTGCCTTCAGTGGAAATAATAGATAATGCACATGGAGACTGCGGCACTCAATTTTCTGAAGTTGAAGAGTTTTTACTGAAGCATAATTTCAAAAGTTACAAGATGCCTTTACAAGGCCGACGTTTCGGTGCTGCAAGCACCGTCTTCAAGGCAGGCATGGATGGTATTACAGGTACAAGAAACTAGCAAGACAAACAAACATAGATTTCTTACCTAAATAGGCCCACAGACATCACGCCGCTGGAGAGCCGGGACCGGACTCCACTTCCGCCTGCCGCAGCTGCGTCTGCGTCACTTCCGGTGACGTCAGTCGACTACCTCCTACGTTACCATGGAGACGCGTCCCGTAGTCATGGTGACGCGTCTAACTCTCTGGCCGCCTCTATGGAGCCGCTGACTGATCTCCCCGGCCCTCCAAGCGGCGATCTGCTGAACAAACACAAGGGGACACATTAGTAATTGCTCTGCTGGGCATAATAGCACATAAGAGGGTATGCAATAGAATATGCAGACATGGATACACACATAATGCACCAGATGGTGCACTAGACATTAAAGATATTGTTTGTATAAAGAATGAAGGAAGAAGATAAGAAAGACAAAGTAGGAAAGCAACACACTGAAGTGGCCAAGGTGGATTAGGCCTCACACTGCTGTAAAGTAAAGCACATATACTAGAGCGCATATAGTGATTGATGAATTAATGTCCACCAAAGATGTTCCAGTTCAGACGTTCATTCATGCCGTTAGGGGATACTGTATTGAGAACATGTATCCACTTGCTTTCGCATCTTAGAAGCTGGCCGTCTCGGTCACCCCCACGTAATGAACTGGGGACGTGATCTATCAAAATGTGCTTAAACTGTGCCAGTGTGTGTCCCTCAGAGAGAAAATGGCGAGCCACTGGTTGGTCGGCTACCTTGGATTTCAAAGCCTTATTTATGGATGAACGGTGTAGGGCCATTCGTTCCCGGACGGTACGGCTGGTTTTGCCCACATAATACATTTGGCAGGGGCATATAATGATGTACACGACATGCGTGGATTGACAAGATAGTGTATGTTTAATCTTGAAACGCCGGTCCTCATGCGGGTGTTTGAAGGAGTTGCCAGTGATCATATGAGTGCAGGTAGTACATCTAGGGCACTTGTAGCACCCTGCTGGTTTAGTCATAAAGTGTGCTTGCGCTGGAGTTTGCTTAAAGCCCGTGATGTCCGTGTGGACCACCAAGTCCCTGATGTTTTTGCCCCTAGTGAAACAAGGCATGGGACGTTTATGCCTAAAGCATGTTGTTTCTTTATCTGTCGCAACTATGGGCCACAAGGCCCGACTTGCCCTTTGGACCACTGGGCTAGAGGTGGTGAAGGCCATTCTCCACGGGATTACTGCTTTAGTAGTGCGAACACTGGGGCATAATAGTTCGTTGCGGTTCATAGCTAACACCTCCTCTTTTTGTTGTTTCAAATAATGTGCTATTATGCCCAGCAGAGCAATTACTAATGTGTCCCCTTGTGTTTGTTCAGCAGATCGCCGCTTGGAGGGCCGGGGAGATCAGTCAGCGGCTCCATAGAGGCGGCCAGAGAGTTAGACGCGTCACCATGACTACGGGACGCGTCTCCATGGTAACGTAGGAGGTAGTCGACTGACGTCACCGGAAGTGACGCAGACGCAGCTGCGGCAGGCGGAAGTGGAGTCCGGTCCCGGCTCTCCAGCGGCGTGATGTCTGTGGGCCTATTTAGGTAAGAAATCTATGTTTGTTTGTCTTGCTAGTTTCTTGTACCTGTAATACCATCCATGCCTGCCTTGAAGACGGTGCTTGCAGCACCGAAACGTCGGCCTTGTAAAGGCATCTTGTAACTTTTGAAATTATGCTTCAGTAAAAACTCTTCAACTTCAGAAAATTGAGTGCCGCAGTCTCCATGTGCATTATCTATTATTTCCACTGAAGGCACCGAACATCCACTTTTGGCAGCAAAGGAGTGACGGTTCTAAACAAATCTGTACACCAGGGAGCTATTGCCCCCACCCGGAACCGAGCACCCACCGCTCAAATATCCAGGCCTGTGGCTCACACAGTTCTGGTGTTTTATTTTTTCAGCAGCCATCCTTTATATCTGCTTATACAACAAGATGGACACAACCAGCAATATAGCTTTCCAGATTCCAACTGCGGCCAGCGCTGCCTTTCCTGCGGGATGCAGGGGTATGCCGGCTACACAAGGATACACACATCGTTTTACCGATGAAGAGGCTGAAGATATTCTATTTAAAGATGACTGGCCTCACAAAGATGCAATCCAGACAATAGAGGAGCTTTGTGAACAACTCACTAAATTGAAGAAACGTGAGACAGATTACCTCATGCATGGTATATCGCTCACCAAATATTACAGACAGCAAATGATTCCACGGGGATTTAGAGTCCGGAACGCACCCACCATAGGCCGCTACAATCCTGATTTTTGTCAGAAATGGATCGGGATTGTCAACCGTTGTAGTTTTGACCTGATGCTCTTGGTAATACAGGAATCGGACCGTGAATTAAAGCTAGCACGTGATAAAATCTCCAGGTTGGAGATTGCAAATAGCACGATTCTCAAGAACGCCTCTCATTCCGATATACACTCTTCAATCAAAACCAAAATTGACCTGTATCAACAGGAATTGGTGAAATTTAAAACTAAAAAATTGGAGATGGTTCGGAATGACTATGAGACCAATCGGGTCTACCATTGGCTGATGGGTGGAGAGGGGCGCCCTGCAAGATCAACCGGGCAAGGGTCGAAGCAAGGCTGGCGTAGAAGAAGAGAATTAAAAGGGCGCGAGGTGGCTACATCTAACAGCGATAGCGAATTTGCCACTCGCGAATCAGACGACCCTTTAGAAGGACCCGCGACCCCTTTAGCTACAAGCAACAAAAGCCATCCGGAACCCAACTTAAGCACAAAGCCACCCGTCGGGGGGGCCAAAACGAGAGGCAAAGGCGAAAACAGCTCTCAAAAGACCAAGAAAAAATAGTCTACAACTTGTCCTCACGAGTACTTACAGATCTCGAGGAACAAGTTCTAAACAAAGGACTATCTTTCGTCCCCACGAATAGGCATAATGATCTACAGTGGAACATAGAACTACATCAGTTTTCTAGAAAATTGAGACTGCAGGAGTTCTTCCAAAATTCCGAACTGTCACCACAAACCTCACCCCAGCAAGTCTTTTTGTCCAAACGCAGCACCTCCACCTTCGATCCGGTATCCTCTAATAGTTCCATCAAAACATTTACGCGATTAATGGACGATCCTGTCCAGAAATTTGTTCAGGCACAACCTCAAGTGCATCACAATCTTAGCCGGTTAGAACATCAGGCACTACGCAATTTGTCCGGGTATCGAGACATTATTGTGCGCCCTGCCGATAAGGGGGGCGCCATCGTCATTCAGAATCTCGACGATTACATGACTGAGATCGACAGGCAACTTGCTGATGGGGAGGTATACCAATCGCTCCCAGGCGATCCCACGATACAATACCAAATGGAATTGCAGGACATACTAAAAGCAGCACAACAGCAGGGCATCTTGGAGCCCAGGCTTTTCAAAGCTCTTCAACAACCCTTCCCAAGAAGTCCCATACTGTACACGGTCCCAAAAATTCATAAAAACCCCACACATCCCCCTGGTCGCCCCATTATCTCGGCACGCAATTCATTATATCACCCCATTTCTATGTACTTAGACTGCATTCTACAGCCCCATGTTACCAGTCAACCAACACTCATCAAGGACACTACTGCGTTCCTACAACGCCTTTCAGCCATCAAGGACATTCCTGATACCAGCATTTTGTGTACTTTGGATATTAACAGCTTATATACATCCATTCCACACACTCAGGGCCTTGCCGCTATCAAGTCTTTTTACCAATCACAACAAATTGTCGACCTGGACATCGACCTGTTCATGCAGCTGTTGGAACTAACCTTAACCCGCAACTATTTTATATACAACGGACGTTTCTTTAGACAACTATCCGGCTGTGCCATGGGAAGTCACGTGGCACCCAGCTACGCAAACATCTTCATGTTTCAAGAGGAGTCACAGATGTTCTTCAATAGAGAGGAATACAAACAACACATTTTGGTCTACATGCGCTACATCGACGACCTGTTCATTATTTGGACAGGGAGCGAGGACCTGCTACACCAGATGATTGAGGATATCAACCACCGTGACTCTACCATCAAGGTTACTTACCAACACAGCTGCTCATCCATTCATTACCTGGATGTATTGGTAACACTTCAATCAGGCTCGTTACACACAGAGGTATACTCCAAGCCAACTGACAGGAATACCCTACTGCTGGCATCAAGCCATCATCCCAAACCCCTCAAACGGGGTTTGCCTAAGTCTCAAATGATGAGGGTAGCAAGAATTGCGGATGATCCAGCTACCGCCGCTAAAGGCATTGATGGCGTGGTTGACAAATTCATAACCAGGGGCTATAGTCTAAACCTTTTGAAACAACAAAAAGAGGAGGTGTTAGCTATGAACCGCAACGAACTATTATGCCCCAGTGTTCGCACTACTAAAGCAGTAATCCCGTGGAGAATGGCCTTCACCACCTCTAGCCCAGTGGTCCAAAGGGCAAGTCGGGCCTTGTGGCCCATAGTTGCGACAGATAAAGAAACAACATGCTTTAGGCATAAACGTCCCATGCCTTGTTTCACTAGGGGCAAAAACATCAGGGACTTGGTGGTCCACACGGACATCACGGGCTTTAAGCAAACTCCAGCGCAAGCACACTTTATGACTAAACCAGCAGGGTGCTACAAGTGCCCTAGATGTACTACCTGCACTCATATGATCACTGGCAACTCCTTCAAACACCCGCATGAGGACCGGCGTTTCAAGATTAAACATACACTATCTTGTCAATCCACGCATGTCGTGTACATCATTATATGCCCCTGCCAAATGTATTATGTGGGCAAAACCAGCCGTACCGTCCGGGAACGAATGGCCCTACACCGTTCATCCATAAATAAGGCTTTGAAATCCAAGGTAGCCGACCAACCAGTGGCTCGCCATTTTCTCTCTGAGGGACACACACTGGCACAGTTTAAGCACATTTTGATAGATCACGTCCCCAGTTCATTACGTGGGGGTGACCGAGACGGCCAGCTTCTAAGATGCGAAAGCAAGTGGATACATGTTCTCAATACAGTATCCCCTAACGGCATGAATGAACGTCTGAACTGGAACATCTTTGGTGGACATTAATTCATCAATCACTATATGCGCTCTAGTATATGTGCTTTACTTTACAGCAGTGTGAGGCCTAATCCACCTTGGCCACTTCAGTGTGTTGCTTTCCTACTTTGTCTTTCTTATCTTCTTCCTTCATTCTTTATACAAACAATATCTTTAATGTCTAGTGCACCATCTGGTGCATTATGTGTGTATCCATGTCTGCATATTCTATTGCATACCCTCTTATGTGCTATTATGCCCAGCAGAGCAATTACTAATGTGTCCCCTTGTGTTTGTTCAGCAGATCGCCGCTTGGAGGGCCGGGGAGATCAGTCAGCGGCTCCATAGAGGCGGCCAGAGAGTTAGACGCGTCACCATGACTACGGGACGCGTCTCCATGGTAACGTAGGAGGTAGTCGACTGACGTCACCGGAAGTGACGCAGACGCAGCTGCGGCAGGCGGAAGTGGAGTCCGGTCCCGGCTCTCCAGCGGCGTGATGTCTGTGGGCCTATTTAGGTAAGAAATCTATGTTTGTTTGTCTTGCTAGTTTCTTGTACCTGTAATACCATCCATGCCTGCCTTGAAGACGGTGCTTGCAGCACCGAAACGTCGGCCTTGTAAAGGCATCTTGTAACTTTTGAAATTATGCTTCAGTAAAAACTCTTCAACTTCAGAAAATTGAGTGCCGCAGTCTCCATGTGCATTATATATATATATATATATATAATATTGTATACCACCTACCCGTGGTTTTTTTTTTCCATTCTTCTTTATACATACTACTATAGTAGCTTACTGTAGCAGTCTGCGGTGCTGTGCTGACCTGACAGTGTCCAGCAGGTCCGTCATCAGTCATTACATAATAAATATATATAGTACCTGTCCGGCTGCAGTACTAGTGATATTATATTGATTTCATCTCATTATCAATAATTTATCATCCAGTCTAGACTCTATATTAGCAGCAGACACAGTACGTTAGTCCACGGCTGTAGCTACCTCTGTGTCGGCACTCGGCAGTCCATCCATAATTGTATACCACCTACCCGTGGTTTTTTTTTTTTCTTTCTTCTTTGTACATACTACTATAGAGTATAGTAGCTTACTGTAGCAGTCTGCGGTGCTGCTGAGCTGACAGTGTCCAGCAGGTCCGTCATCAGTCATCATTACCTAATAAATATATTATCTACCTGTCCGGCTGCAGTACTAGTGATATTATATATACATACATATATATATATATTGATTTCATCTCATTATCAATCATCCAGTCTATATTAGCAGCAGACACAGTACGTTAGTCCACGGCTGTAGCTACCTCTGTGTCGGCACTCAGCAGTCCATCCATAATTGTATACCACCTACCCGTGGTTTTTTTTTTTTCGTTCTTCTTTGTACATACTACTATAGTATAGTAGCTTACTGTAGCAGTCTGCGGTGCTGCTGAGCTGACAGTGTCCAGCAGGTCCGTCATCAGTCATCATTACCTAATAAATATATTATCTACCTGTCCGGCTGCAGTACTAGTGATATTATATATACATACATATATATATTGATTTCATCTCATTATCAATCATCCAGTCTATATTAGCAGCAGACACAGTACGTTAGTCCACGGCTGTAGCTACCTCTGTGTCGGCACTCGGCAGTCCATCCATAATTGTATACCACCTACCCGTGGTTTTTTTTTTTCTTTCTTCTTTGTACATACTACTATAGAGTATAGTAGCTTACTGTAGCAGTCTGCGGTGCTGCTGAGCTGACAGTGTCCAGCAGGTCCGTCATCAGTCATCATTACCTAATAAATATATTATCTACCTGTCCGGCTGCAGTACTAGTGATATTATATATACATACATATATATATTGATTTCATCTCATTATCAATCATCCAGTCTATATTAGCAGCAGACACAGTACGTTAGTCCACGGCTGTAGCTACCTCTGTGTCGGCACTCAGCAGTCCATCCATAATTGTATACCACCTACCCGTGGTTTTTTTTTTCTTTCTTCTTTGTACATACTACTATAGTATAGTAGCTTACTGTAGCAGTCTGCGGTGCTGCTGAGCTGACAGTGTCCAGCAGGTCCATCATCAGTCATCATTACCTAATAAATATATTATCTACCTGTCCGGCTGCAGTACTAGTGATATTATATATACATACATATATATATTGATTTCATCTAATTATCAATCATCCAGTCTATATTAGCAGCAGACACAGTACGTTAGTCCACGGCTGTAGCTACCTCTGTGTCGGCACTCGGCAGTCCATCCATAATTGTATACCACCTACCCGTGGTTTTTTTTTTCTTTCTTCTTTGTACATACTACTATAGTATAGTAGCTTACTGTAGCAGTCTGCGGTGCTGCTGAGCTGACAGTGTCCAGCAGGTCCGTCATCAGTCATCATTACCTAATAAATATATTATCTACCTGTCCGGCTGCAGTACTAGTGATATTATATATACATACATATATATATTGATTTCATCTCATTATCAATCATCCAGTCTTTATTAGCAGCAGACACAGTACGTCAGTCCACGGCTGTAGCTACCTCTGTGTCGGCACTCGGCAGTCCATCCATAATTGTATACCACCTACCCGTGGTTTTTTTTTTTCTTTCTTCTTTGTACATACTACTATAGTATAGTAGCTTACTGTAGCAGTCTGCGGTGCTGCTGAGCTGACAGTGTCCAGCAGGTCCGTCATCAGTCATCATTACCTAATAAATATATTATCTACCTGTCCGGCTGCAGTACTAGTGATATTATATATACATACATATATATATTGATTTCATCTAATTATCAATCATCCAGTCTATATTAGCAGCAGACACAGTACGTTAGTCCACGGCTGTAGCTACCTCTGTGTCGGCACTCGGCAGTCCATCCATAATTGTATACCACCTACCTGTGGTTTTTTTTTTCTTTCTTCTTTGTACATACTACTATAGTATAGTAGCTTACTGTAGCAGTCTGCGGTGCTGCTGAGCTGACAGTGTCCAGCAGGTCCGTCATCAGTCATCATTACCTAATAAATATATTATCTACCTGTCCGGCTGCAGTACTAGTGATATTATATATACATACATATATATATTGATTTCATCTCATTATCAATCATCCAGTCTATATTAGCAGCAGACACAGTACGTTAGTCCACGGCTGTAGCTACCTCTGTGTCGGCACTCGGCAGTCCATCCATAAGTATACTAGTATCCATCCATCTCCATTGTTTACCTGAGGTGCCTTTTAGTTGTGCCTATTAAAATATGGAGAACAAAAATGTTGAGGTTCCAAAATTAGGGAAAGATCAAGATCCACTTCCACCTCGTGCTGAAGCTGCTGCCACTAGTCATGGCCGAGACGATGAAATGCCAGCAACGTCGTCTGCCAAGGCCGATGCCCAATGTCATAGTACAGAGCATGTCAAATCCAAAACACCAAATATCAGTAAAAAAAGGACTCCAAAACCTAAAATAAAATTGTCGGAGGAGAAGCGTAAACTTGCCAATATGCCATTTACCACACGGAGTGGCAAGGAACGGCTGAGGCCCTGGCCTATGTTCATGGCTAGTGGTTCAGCTTCACATGAGGATGGAAGCACTCAGCCTCTCGCTAGAAAACTGAAAAGACTCAAGCTGGCAAAAGCACCGCAAAGAACTGTGCGTTCTTCGAAATCCCAAATCCACAAGGAGAGTCCAATTGTGTCGGTTGCGATGCCTGACCTTCCCAACACTGGACGTTAAGAGCATGCGCCTTCCACCATTTGCACGCCCCCTGCAAGTGCTGGAAGGAGCACCCGCAGTCCAGTTCCTGATAGTCAGATTGAAGATGTCAGTGTTGAAGTACACCAGGATGAGGAGGATATGGGTGTTGCTGGCGCTGGGGAGGAAATTGACCAGGAGGATTCTGATGGTGAGGTGGTTTGTTTAAGTCAGGCACCCGGGGAGACACCTGTTGTCTGTGGGAGGAATATGGCCGTTGACATGCCTGGTGAAAATACCAAAAAAATCAGCTCTTCAGTGTGGAGGTATTTCAACAGAAAAGCGGACAACAGGTGTCAAGCCGTGTGTTGCCTTTGTCAAGCTGTAATAAGTAGGGGTAAGGACGTTAACCACCTCGGAACATCCTCCCTTATACGTCACCTGCAGCGCATTCATAATAAGTCAGTGACAAGTTCAAAAACTTTGGGCGACAGCGGAAGCAGTCCACTGACCAGTAAATCCCTTCCTCTTGTAACCAAGCTCACGCAAACCACCCCACCAACTCCCTCAGTGTCAATTTCCTCCTTCCCCAGGAATGCCAATAGTCCTGCAGGCCATGTCACCGGCAATTCTGACGAGTCCTCTCCTGCCTGGGATTCCTCCGATGCATCCTTGCGTGTAACGCCTACTGCTGCTGGCGCTGCTGTTGTTGCTGCTGGGAGTCGATGGTCATCCCAGAGGGGAAGTCGTAAGCCCACTTGTACTACTTCCAGTAAGCAATTGACTGTCCAACAGTCCTTTGCGAGGAAGATGAAATATCACAGCAGTCATCCTGCTGCAAAGCGGATAACTGAGGCCTTGACAACTATGTTGGTGTTAGACGTGCGTCCGGTATCCGCCGTTAGTTCACAGGGAACTAGACAATTTATTGAGGCAGTGTGCCCCCGTTACCAAATACCATCTAGGTTCCACTTCTCTAGGCAGGCGATACCGAGAATGTACACGGACGTCAGAAAAAGACTCACCAGTGTCCTAAAAAATGCAGTTGTACCCAATGTCCACTTAACCACGGACATGTGGACAAGTGGAGCAGGGCAGGGTCAGGACTATATGACTGTGACAGCCCACTGGGTAGATGTATGGACTCCCGCCGCAAGAACAGCAGCGGCGGCACCAGTAGCAGCATCTCGCAAACGCCAACTCTTTCCTAGGCAGGCTACGCTTTGTATCACCGCTTTCCAGAATACGCACACAGCTGAAAACCTCTTACGGCAACTGAGGAAGATCATCGCGGAATGGCTTACCCCAATTGGACTCTCCTGTGGATTTGTGGCATCGGACAACGCCAGCAATATTGTGTGTGCATTAAATATGGGCAAATTCCAGCACGTCCCATGTTTTGCACATACCTTGAATTTGGTGGTGCAGAATTTTTTAAAAAACGACAGGGGCGTGCAAGAGATGCTGTCGGTGGCCAGAAGAATTGCGGGACACTTTCGGCGTACAGGCACCACGTACAGAAGACTGGAGCACCACCAAAAACTACTGAACCTGCCCTGCCATCATCTGAAGCAAGAAGTGGTAACGAGGTGGAATTCAACCCTCTATATGCTTCAGAGGTTGGAGGAGCAGCAAAAGGCCATTCAAGCCTATACAATTGAGCACGATATAGGAGGTGGAATGCACCTGTCTCAAGCGCAGTGGAGAATGATTTCAACGTTGTGCAAGGTTCTGATGCCCTTTGAACTTGCCACACGTGAAGTCAGTTCAGACACTGCCAGCCTGAGTCAGGTCATTCCCCTCATCAGGCTTTTGCAGAAGAAGCTGGAGACATTGAAGGAGGAGCTAACACGGAGCGATTCCGCTAGGCATGTGGGACTTGTGGATGGAGCCCTTAATTCGCTTAACAAGGATTCACGGGTGGTCAATCTGTTGAAATCAGAGCACTACATTTTGGCCACCGTGCTCGATCCTAGATTTAAAGCCTACCTTGGATCTCTCTTTCCGGCAGACACAAGTCTGCTGGGGTTGAAAGACCTGCTGGTGAGAAAATTGTCAAGTCAAGCGGAACGCGACCTGTCAACATCTCCTCCTTCGCATTCTCCCGCAACTGGGGGTGCGAGGAAAAGGCTCAGAATTCCGAGCCCACCCGCTGGCGGTGATGCAGGGCAGTCTGGAGCGACTGCTGATGCTGACATCTGGTCCGGACTGAAGGACCTGACAACGATTACGGACATGTCGTCTACTGTCACTGCATATGATTCTCTCACCATTGAAAGAATGGTGGAGGATTATATGAGTGACCGCATCCAAGTAGGCACGTCACACAGTCCGTACTTATACTGGCAGGAAAAAGAGGCAATTTGGAGGCCCTTGCACAAACTGGCTTTATTCTACCTAAGTTGCCCTCCCACAAGTGTGTACTCCGAAAGAGTGTTTAGTGCCGCCGCTCACCTTGTCAGCAATCGGCGTACGAGGTTACATCCAGAAAATGTGGAGAAGATGATGTTCATTAAAATGAATTATAATAAATTCCTCCGTGGAGACATTGACCAGCAGCAATTGCCTCCACAAAGTACACAGGGAGCTGAGATGGTGGATTCCAGTGGGGACGAATTGATAATCTGTGAGGAGGGGGATGTACACGGTGATATATCGGAGGATGATGATGAGGTGGACATCTTGCCTCTGTAGAGCCAGTTTGTGCTAGGAGAGATTAATTGCTTCTTTTTTGGTGGGGGTCCAAACCAACCCGTCATTTCAGTCACAGTCGTGTGGCAGACCCTGTCACTGAAATGATGGGTTGGTTAAAGTGTGCATGTCCTGTTTTGTTTATACAACATAAGGGTGGGTGGGAGGGCCCAAGGACAATTCCATCTTGCACCTCTTTTTTCTTTAATTTTTCTTTGCGTCATGTGCTGTTCGGGGAGGGTTTTTTGGAAGGGACATCCTGCGTGACACTGCAGTGCCACTCCTAGATGGGCCCGGTGTTTGTGTCGGCCACTAGGGTCGCTTATCTTACTCACACAGCTACCTCATTGCGCCTCTTTTTTTCTTTGCGTCATGTGCTGTTTGGGGAGGGTTTTTTGGAAGGGACATCCTGCGTGACACTGCAGTGCCACTCCTAGATGGGCCCGGTGTTTGTGTCGGCCACTAGGGTCGCTTATCTTACTCACACAGCTACCTCATTGCGCCTCTTTTTTTCTTTGCGTCATGTGCTGTTTGGGGAGGGTTTTTTGGAAGGGACATCCTGCGTGACACTGCAGTGACACTCCTAGATGGGCCCGGTGTTTGTGTCGGCCACTAGGGTCGCTTATCTTACTCACACAGCTACCTCATTGCGCCTCTTTTTTTCTTTGCGTCATGTGCTGTTTGGGGAGGGTTTTTTGGAAGGGACATCCTGCGTGACACTGCAGTGACACTCCTAGATGGGCCCGGTGTTTGTGTCGGCCACTAGGGTCGCTTATCTTACTCACACAGCTACCTCATTGCGCCTCTTTTTTTCTTTGCGTCATGTGCTGTTTGGGGAGGGTTTTTTGGAAGGGACATCCTGCGTGACACTGCAGTGCCACTCCTAGATGGGCCCGGTGTTTGTGTCGGCCACTAGGGTCGCTTATCTTACTCACACAGCTACCTCATTGCGCCACTTTTTTTCTTTGCGTCATGTGCTGTTTGGGGAGGGTTTTTTGGAAGGGACATCCTGCGTGACACTGCAGTGACACTCCTAGATGGGCCCGGTGTTTGTGTCGGCCACTAGGGTCGCTTATCTTACTCACACAGCTACCTCATTGCGCCTCTTTTTTTCTTTGCGTCATGTGCTGTTTGGGGAGGGTTTTTTGGAAGGGACATCCTGCGTGACACTGCAGTGACACTCCTAGATGGGCCCGGTGTTTGTGTCGGCCACTAGGGTCGCTTATCTTACTCACACAGCTACCTCATTGCGCCTCTTTTTTTCTTTGCGTCATGTGCTGTTTGGGGAGGGTTTTTTGGAAGGGACATCCTGCGTGACACTGCAGTGACACTCCTAGATGGGCCCGGTGTTTGTGTCGGCCACTAGGGTCGCTTATCTTACTCACACAGCTACCTCATTGCGCCTCTTTTTTTCTTTGCGTCATGTGCTGTTTGGGGAGGGTTTTTTGGAAGGGACATCCTGCGTGTCACTGCAGTGACACTCCTAGATGGGCCCGGTGTTTGTGTCGGCCACTAGGGTCGCTTATCTTACTCACACAGCTACCTCATTGCGCCTCTTTTTTTTCTTTGCGTCATGTGCTGTTTGGGGAGGGTTTTTTTGGAAGGGACATCCTGCGTGACACTGCAGTGACACTCCTAGATGGGGCCCGGTGTTTGTGTCGGCCACTAGGGTCGCTTATCTTACTCACACAGCTACCTCATTGCGCCTCTTTTTTTCTTTGCGTCATGTGCTGTTTGGGGAGGGTTTTTTTGGAAGGGACATCCTGCGTGACACTGCAGTGACACTCCTAGATGGGCCCGGTGTTTGTGTCGGCCACTAGGGTCGCTTATCTTACTCACACAGCTACCTCATTGCGCCTCTTTTTTTCTTTGCGTCATGTGCTGTTTGGGGAGGGTTTTTTGGAAGGGACATCCTGCGTGACACTGCAGTGACACTCCTAGATGGGCCCGGTGTTTGTGTCGGCCACTAGGGTCGCTTATCTTACTCACACAGCTACCTCATTGCGCCTCTTTTTTTCTTTGCGTCATGTGCTGTTTGGGGAGGGTTTTTTTGGAAGGGACATCCTGCGTGACACTGCAGTGACACTCCTAGATGGGCCCGGTGTTTGTGTCGGCCACTAGGGTCGCTTATCTTACTCACACAGCTACCTCATTGCGCCTCTTTTTTTCTTTGCGTCATGTGCTGTTTGGGGAGGGTTTTTTGGAAGGGACATCCTGCGTGACACTGCAGTGACACTCCTAGATGGGCCCGGTGTTTGTGTCGGCCACTAGGGTCGCTTAGCTTAGTCATCCAGCGACCTAGGTGCAAATTTTAGGACTAAAAATAATATTGTGAGGTGTGAGGTATTCAGAATAGACTGAAAATGAGTGTAAATTATGGTTTTTGAGGTTAATAATACTTTGGGATCAAAATGACCCCAAATTCTATGATTTAAGCTGTTTTTTAGTGTTTTTTGAAAAAAACACCCGAATCCAAAACACACCCGAATCCGACAAAAAAAATTTGGTGAGGTTTTGCCAAAACGCGGTCGAAGCCCCAAAACACGGCCGCGGAACCGAACCCAAAACCAAAACACAAAACCCGAAAAATTTCCGGCGCTCATCTCTATTAAAAACATCTCCTCCCACTAGACTAAAGGAAACCTAATTTCTACATTTGTTTAAAGAAGCATTGCAGCTAGCCTACTCTCTCCATGGTAGACGCCAATCTGCCCAGATCTGACCAGTACTTTCAATTATTACATTGTCCTCTACTGGGAAATTACACCACAGTGTTGTGTGTGTGTTAAGATCTGTGCAAGTCAACAAACAGATGTAACTCGTGTGTATTTTGGACTGTTGCATTCTTGATGGAAAATGTGGCCAACTCACCATGGTGCCAGGAACAATACAGAATGAAACCCCCTCCATACCCCAAACACTGGTTTTTGCTTTAAACTGACAACTAGAGAAAGGAAGTTTTGAAGAACTGAATATGTTCAATCAGCAGGCTGTGTTTGTAGCTCACAATGCTGGTTACATTTATACTATATTTGGTCGTCAAATGCAGGGCAATACGGTTGTCATTGCTGCTGTGGTGAGCATGGTTGGCAAGATATTTGTCAGGCTCAGGTACTATTGGGTGTGCACAAGAGTGTGAATGCTTTACCATTCCCCATTGTAAAAACAGGAACCCTTTTTCTAGGAAATGTCCATTCCCCTCAAAAACAGGAGTGGCCATGTCATCTTGGAGCGTGGTTACAGATCTCCAGACAGTGGTGGTGAGGTGGTGGTGGGAGTGTGTGTATGTGTGGTGGTGGGGGTTAAGGGTGGGTGTGCTTGTGTGTGTGTGTGTGTGTGTGTGTGTGTGTGTGTGTGTGTGTGTGTGTGTGTGTGTGTGCATGTGTCTAAAGGTGTGTGGGTGAGTGGGGGGGTAAGGAAGTATGTGAATGGGGTAAGACCGTGTGTATGGTGGGGAGGAGTAATATTATTATTATCTTTAATTTTTATAGCACCACAAGAGTTCTGCAATGCCTAACAAAGTACACAAACCATGAGTAAGACAATCCAAAACAAGTACATGGTATATAACAATTTCTGCATCAGGGGACAGGACACTGAAATAATTAACAAAGTGCCAGAATTTGAGGGCTAGATGGCATTGTAGGATGTATGGATTTGAAATTAGTCTTAAAGAGGGAAAGCACATTAGAGGAGAGGGCCCTGCCCATGAGATCTTACATTCTGAAAGGGGAGGGGGGCAGTCAGACAGGGGTGACACAGATGGGGGTGAAGTGAGCATGTAACTGAGGGTTAGAATGAGAGATGGCTGGGTTTGATGAAGAAGTGGGTCTTGAGAGCCCGTTTAAAATTTTGAATAGAGGGGGATAGTCTGATAGAGAGAAGTAGAGAATTCCAGAGGTAGGGAGCACCACAACCAAAATATTGGAGGCAAGTATGGGAGGAAGTAATCAGTTGGCAGGAGAGGCAGCATGTATTTGTGGAGCAAAGAGTGAGGGTAGGAGTATAAAGGGAGATAAGATCTGATATGTAAATGTGGGAGGAATGGTAAGAGCTTTGTGAGTGTGAAAAGCTTGAATTGGATTCAGAAGGGGAGCCAGTGAAGGGCTTGTAAGAGAGGGGATGTGCACGTATCATGCAAGGAGAGGAAGATGAGCTGGGCAGCAGCATTGAGGATAAATTGCAGTGAGAAGAGGCAGGAAGACCAGATAGAAGGAGATTACAGTAGTTCAATCTGGAAATAACTAGTGAGTGGATGAGGGTCTTAGCATCCAGGGTGAGAAAGGGTCTGATCCTGGAAATATTTTTGAGATGGAAACAACAGGGCTGCGAGAGGTATTGAATGTGTGGTTTGAAGGAAAGGGGAGAATCAAGGAAAACTCCAAGACAGCATACTTAAGGGCTAGAGGAGATAGTTGTGCCATCAACAGATAGTGAAATTGTGGGAAGTGAGGTTATGTGGCACAGTGGCAGGGTGGGAAGTTGATCAGCTCAGTCTTAGACATGTTAAGTTTAAGAAAGCCTCAAGAAGAGACAGCTGGACATATGAGTGAGGAGAGAGGAGGAGAGAAGAGGAGAGGTCAGAGTAGGAAAGGTAGATTTGAGTATAATCAGCATAGAGATATTGAAAGTCAAAAGAGCAAATGAGCTCATCTAAAGAGGACATATAAAGAGAAAAAAGGAGAGGTCCAAGAACAGTATTTTGCGGAATACCTTCTGTTAGTAGAATGTGTGAGGGATGGAGTCATGAGAGGAGACACAGAAGGAGCAGTCAGAGAGGTAGGAGGGCAGCCAGGAGACGGCAGTATCACACAGACCAATGAAGTGAAGGATTTGCAGGAAGAGGGTGTTCCACGGTGTCAAAAGCAGCAGAGAGGTCAAGGAGAATAAGCAGAGAGTAGTGGCTTTTAGTTTTCGCACCATTGAGGTCATTGCAGACTTTTGTGCGTGCAGTTTCAGTGGAGTGGATAGGAGAGTAGCCAGATGGAAATGAGTCCCGCAGGGAGTGGGAGGAAAGAAAGACAGTAAGGCAGTTGAAGACAGTGTGTTCAAGGAGTTTGTAGGCAAAGGGAAGGAGAGAGATGGGTCGTGAGTTGGAGACAGTGTTAGGATCAAGGGTAGGTTTTTAAGATTAGGGGAGAAAAGGGCATGCTTGAAGGCAGAGGGGACAGTGCCTGATGAGAGGGAGAGATTGTGGAAGTATGCAAGATGGGAACAGGCAGAAGGAGAGGTAGTCGAGAAAGGGGGAGGGGAGAGGGTCTAGTGGACAGGTGGTGGTGGTGATGGAAGGAGGGTAGGAGGATCAGATGAGGACCATTTTTTCATCTCCAGATACAGGGGAATAAGAAGTTGATGAGATGGATGGTGAAGGGTAATTAGGGAAAGGATGGGGCGGGTTATTGAGGGTCTGTTGCGATGTGATGTCCTAAAGTATTGAGTAAATTTTGGATGTGAAGTGGGTGGCAAAGTTAAGGGCAGAGAGTGAAGAAAGCAGTCAAGTACATGAACATTTATTTAGATATATGGTGAATTTGGAATGCCATGATTAAGGTGTTGATCTAGGAGGGTGAATAGTAGTCGCTGGAGCAACAGAGTCAAGAGCAAAAGAAAGGGAGGCATTGTATAGGAAAGAGGAATTATCCTTTTAGAGCACCTGGAATTACAAGATGCGATTAGACTGTGGACCTCTGGTTTATTATTCATGGTTGTATATGAAAAGGGTTGAGTGTTTTCTTTTCTTTTCCTAAGCACTAGGTACCCTTACTCTTGGCCAATGTGCTTTATATTTGTAAGACTTGCTGCTTCACTATGTCTCATTTACATTGCAATTCCCATATATATTTCTATTTATCCAGATCATTGACTGAGGATCACCTTTCCTCAGCAGATCAGACACAGTTCTGCACACATTCATATCCTTAATAAAGACAAATAGAAGATTACATGCTCTGTGGGCAGATAGTTAATTACCACTGTAAGAACAGATGTGTTACATTGTATCATTCTTGCACAGATATTACCACCTGCAACTTACTGTTTAATGACACCATCTTAATCTTAAATAATCGCTTACAATGAAATATGATTACATTGACATAACCAAAGTGCATTAAACAATTATACTAGGAGGCAAATCCTGATTTATTATGAAGCTTCTTCTGTAACATTTAATCTATTTAATGCAAATTTCCTCTCACTTGAACAATCTGTCTATCTATCTATCTATATATATATATATATATATATATATATATATATATATAAATGTTTCTGCAAATGTAAAGATTTTGTGGCTTCTAAGAATTTTTTCCATGACTCCCTCCCTCTATCTATCTATTTATATTTATCTATATTAAAGCAAAACAAATATTATTATTAATATAACAAATAGAATAAGAAATTGACATGTCATTGTGCATAGATGAATGGCTGCCTGGGAGGAATACCGTATTCTTAAAGTGCCACCCACACTTCCAAGCAGAGCGACAAGAAAGATATGTAGAATATACCTCTTCTGGTGCTCACGAGTAGGGCCCTCTTCCCTTACTGGACAAAAGGTTATTCGGTTTCAATCATGCGCTCACTCCAATGCTCTCAAGCCGCTGGTGATCTAAATAGGAACCGCACCTGTTCCTTATACAATATACAAAAAAAAAATGGTATAGACACCTGCGCTAAGAAATCCAATACATAAATCAATTTATAAATGTGTTATTAAATAGGACAGTGTGATGCACTCACAACTGCCTAAAATCCACTGAGATCCAGATCACTTTGTTGCTGAATTACCCTTGTGGAGCAGCTTCTTAATTAAATGCACTTTTTCAAGAAGCATTTGAGTGAAAATTTTACCTACATATTGTTTCACTCTCGCGTGCAAATAAACGTATCTTTTATGGAACTGCAACACAACAGCTGTTTCACTATGCTTCAAGGTAATGAAACTTACATAATGTTTCTTCCCCACGCGTACACAAAAAGGTATCTTTTCCACTTCCAGTTCCGTCAATAAAAAAGATCTTGACAAAGGAGAGCGTCATCTCTGAAACGCGTAGATCGTTCCCATACCTCCAGCAACGGTGGACCAGGGAAGAGGGAGAAGCCGAATCAGTTGTTCCATCAGCCGCATGCACCAGCTGACTGCAGAGGCGGATACAAAGGTCGGTGATTCCTGATTCTCCACTTCTGAGGTACGATCTAGTCTGGCTTCACACCTACTGTTTTTATATATCTTTTTATGACCTTTTAAAAGTTTTCACATGTTTGTGGACTGATTTATGGATTAAAAAGTTTTTTATTGATGGAACTGGAAGTGGAAAAGATACCCTTTTTGTATACAACAAAAAGTGACAGAAAGTGAATCACAATGCGCTACACACGGTGTGAAATAAATAAAACTAGATACGTTCACCAATATCTTTCCTCCTCCACGTAACGTAGATGGATTTGTTCCTCATGTGCATGTAAGGAAATTAAAAAAGATTTGCCATAATGGTGAAGTACAGTTTAATATATTTAAAAACTTAATTCTAGCATTCAATCATTCACAGAAAGTGCAGGTGCAATAGTACAATGACAGCAATAATGGGGGAATCCTCTGGAGCTGCAAAATGAACAATTACCGGCAGGATGCAAGGTTATTCGCATAGAATAATCCTGACAACATAGGAGTCTATTGGATAGCCCGGGTTCCTTAGACCATATGTGCAGATGGTTCTCCCGTCGGGTCTTAGTCCAGTCAGCTGCCTCCGTCACCCCACGTCCACCAACGCGTTTCTACCCGCTCAATCGGGTCTTTTTTTCAAGGTGTGTGTCCAGAAAAGGATAAGTCCGTCTGTCCTGGAGCCTAATTTTTAAACTAAATCTGTCCAATCGCCGGCCGGCGGGCGCAGCTGATTCCTATACATCAATCAAACTACAAGTCCCATGAATCATTGCGGCGCCCGTCCGGCCGGTTTCCTGTTTCTTCCATATGCCGATACGTCATTTCCTGTTTGGTAACTATGGTGACCTCCGTACGGTTTCTTCAGTTCGTTATATATACAAGGAGTTCCTTAACGTATATCAGTCCAAAACATTTAATACCTCCGGAAGGAAGAGGATATAATGTTAGTGTTGATTCCACTTAGTTTCACTATAATTTTAGACGGACATTTAAAATAGTCTTAAATACCAATTTTTACATAAAGTGCACATTGCATATATAAAAAGTGACTGGTGCAGACATATAAAACACCCGCAATTTAAAGTGCAAAACCTAAAGTTAGAGGGTGACGACAATTACAATCATTCCAAGTGCAATCAAAGAAACCATTTTAACTCGAAAATCAATATTCAGGCCTCCAGGTTGTAGAGTTTTTAGGTCAAAAATAGCTCTCATCTCAGCCTGTGCTAATTGAGTTGCTAAATCCTTCCTTCTCCAATGACCTTTTACTTGCCCGGAGTCCTAAAAATCTTTTGATCTGTGTTGTACACTTATTATGGATTTTTTTAAAAAAGATCTGATAGTGCATGGGTGTCCAGACCCCCCCGAATGTTTCTAGAGATGTTCTCCTATTCGGATTTTTAGGGGTCTGGGACGTTCGGCCGATATAAAACAGTCCACACCCACACTCTATGGCGTAAATAACATTCTTCGTATTGCATGTCACGAAGTCCCTAATCTCAATTTATGATTATTAATTGTTACCTCTGTGGTTTTATTTCTCCCATCCCCCTGAATGTTACGGCACCCTATGCAGGTCCCACACCGAAAAAAGCCTTTCGACTTAATCGTTGAAAACTGATTTGGTGGGGTGGCAAGGCACTTCTCACCAGTCTGGTTCTTTATGTTAGGGGCCTTTCTGTATGTACATTTTGGCCTTGCTGGTAATAATTTCCCCCAAATAGGATCATTAAGTAAAATCTTCCAATGCCTTTGTAAAATTCTCTCTACCTCTTTATAGTTGGAATTAAAATCTGTGATAAAAGACCATTCAAAATTGTTACTTCTCTCTTTCCTATTTTTTCTTAAAAGGGTATCTCGGGGAATATCTTTCACTTTTTTCAAATCTTTATCAAATTGCGTCCTTTTGATAACCAGATGCAACAAAGTTATCCCTCATTTCTATTGTCTGTTTCTCATATATTCCCTCATCTGTGCAATTTCTTCTCAGACGTCTCAGTTGTCCCCCAGGAATATTCCTGAGCCAATCAGGATGATGACAACTTTCATTCCTTAGATAAGCATGAGAGTCAGTGGTTTTAGAGTAACCCTTTGTTAAAATCTTATTTCTCCTCTATATAGATGGTCACATCCAAAAAGTTGATGGTTTGAGTATTGCTCTCAAATGAAAAATTAATGTTGACACTATTCAAATTTAAATAGACAAAAAATTCTTCTAAAAGCTCCTGACCTCCCCTCCAAATAAAAAATACGTCGTCTATATATCTCGACCAGGACACCAGGTTCGCTCCAAATGGGTTGTTTTCCCATATATACTCATTTTCCCATGCCCACATAAAAGGTTGGCATAGCTAGGAGCGAACACTGGTGCCCATGGCCGTGCCGACGTTTTGGATATAAAAACTGTCTTTAAAAGCAAAATAGTTGTTAAAAAGTATAAACTCTACACCCTCCAATATTAATGTTTGTGTAGTCTCCTTTATGTCACTATGCTGTAAAGATCCTTCAATAGCCTTTATGCCAATTTCGTGTTTAATCACTGTGTACAGCGATTTTACATCTGCCTGTCACCATAATCCAAGTATTTTCCCACTGTACTTCATTAATTTTATTCAAAAAATCAAGCGTATCTTTCAAGTGGGAACGGTTTTTTGAGTACAAGAGGCTGCAAAAAATAATCAATGTACTCAGAAAGGTTTTGCAGTCACTGAGTTCACCTCCTGATACAATTGGTCTTCCGGTGGCCTCAATGGATCTTTGTGGATTTTTGGTAATACATAGACCACCAGGGACGACTGGTTCTTCATTCATCAGAAATTTATATTCTCTCTCATCTATAGTAGTTTACCTCTTTATGTGGTTCCAACATAACCTTTAATTTTTCTACAATTTTGTTCGTTGGGTCTGTTTTAAGTTTGGTGTAAGTTACTTCATCCTCCAACTGTCTATAAATCTCGGCTTCATAGGATGTTTTATCCATCAGGTACGATACCTCCGCCTTTATCCGCCGGTTTTACAATCAAATCGGCGTTCTCCTGCAATGTCTTTTAAGGCTTTCCTCTCCTTGAACGTCAGGATTATTTTTGGTATTTTTTGATGGTAATTTCTTAATATCCTCATAAACCATTTCATAAAAGGTATCTAAATAATTTCCTTTCATATGGACTGGATTAAACAATGATTTAGACTTGAAGGGCGTATTTGGAATTGGTGTCGTTCCTTGTTCACCCATGACTGTCTCCTTACTTTCAAAAAAACGTTTTAATGTCAATTTCCTGATGTACTTATTTAGATCTATAAATATAGAGAATTGATTAAGGGGAATAGAGAAGGGGCATAATTAAGCCCTTTCTCTAGAACTGATATTTCATGTTCCCCCAGTAGGTGACTACTTAAGTTGAAGATTTTTACTTTTCCTCGTCCCCCTTGAATCATCCTGAGTGGTCTCATCTTTCGATAAGGTATGTTTTCTTTTTTCTCTTTTTGTTTTTTCTCTTTTTCTTTTTAGGTCCGCCCCCCTCTACATCCTCGTTTATTTATTTGGGGTATCGTAGTTTTCTGGCCCTGTTCTAAAAAATGTGGGGGACCTTCTTCTATCTCCTATTTGTGGGAGTCTATTTTCAATAGAAGTGTTCACCTGTTCTCTTCTCTCCTCATAAGTTCCCTGTAATTTCGGGGGTGTGCATTCCCACCTGTTAAATCTCCAATTCCCATTCGTGGAGGAAACATCTCTTCTGTTTCTCTGTTTAGCCCCTTCCTCCCTTTTCCTTTCCCTATTTTGTCTTTCTGGGACCTCATATCTCTGTTTTCCTTCCCTTCCCTCGATATTCGAACCTCTAGGGTTAGTATATCTTTCTGAGGTTTGTGGAACTTTCTCCTCCCCCGTTTTCCAATGGGGGTCTTTTGCTGTACCCCTGGGGGCTAATGGAGTATTAATAACAACTAACTCCCCTTCAACAGGATTTAATAATTTGCGGTCTCTATTGAATTTTTTGACCTTTCGGTCAATCAGAACCCTCTCATTTATAATCTTTATATTCCTGTGTATCCGCAAATTTATTAGAGAGATCTTTATATACTTGAATCTCTTCTTCTAATTTACTTAAGTCTTGTTTTCTGTCCTCCACAATCAGTTTTATTAGGGACAGGGAGCATGACTTAAGTATTTTATTCCACTCCTCTTTAAAAGTTTCCCTTGCGGACGAGAAAGATGCCGCTTTATGGATAACCAGACCTTTAGGAATGAGTTGGTTTACTAAGTATTTTTCCAGTGTTACCATTTCCCACCACAGTTTACTTTCTTTATTTAATGCATATTCTAATTTTTTCATCAAATCGCCTAGATTTTCATCTAGAAGTAATGTGGGTTCTCCATCTTCTCTAAAGGCATTCTCAAATAAATTTTTACGGTTCTCCCTGTATTTAAACATGGTGCAGCACTCAAACTTTACCCTCCAATGAGAGACAAAAGTATACAATAAAACCAGAAAGTGGAGGAAAGTATCAGAGTGCGCTCAGGAACAGCAGCAAGTGTGAAAGATTCTGTCTAGGAGGGTACTCTCTCCCTCCCCACACATAGATTAATACAACAAAAAGTGACAGAAAGTGAATCACAATGCGCTACACACGGTGTGAAATAAATAAAACTAGATACGTTCACCAATATCTTTCCTCCTCCACGTTAACGTAGATGGATTTGTTCCTCATGTGCATGTAAGGAAATTAAAAAAGATTTGCCATATGGTGAAGTACAGTTTAATATATTAAATTGCGGGTGTTTTATATGTCTGCACCAGTCACTTTTATATATGCAATGTGCACTTTATGTAAAAATTGGTATTTAAGACTATTTTAAATGTCCGTCTAAAATTATAGTGAAACTAAGTGGAATCAACACTAACATTATATCCTCTTCCTTCCGGAGGTATTAAATGTTTGGACTGATATACGTTAAGGAACTCCTTGTATATATAACGAACTGAAGAAACCGTACGGAGGTCACCATAGTTACCAAACAGGAAATGACGTATCGGCATATGGAAGAAACAGGAAACCGGCCGGACGGGCGCCGCAATGATTCATGGGACTTGTAGTTTGATTGATGTATAGGAATCAGCTGCGCCCGCCGGCCGGCGATTGGACAGATTTAGTTTAAAATTAGGCTCCAGGACAGACGGACTTATCCTTTTCTGGACACACACCTTGAAAAAGACCCGATTGAGCGGGTAGAAACGCGTTTGTGGACGTGGGGTGACGGAGGCAGCTGACTGGACTAAGACCCGACGGGAGAACCATCTGCACATATGGTCTAAGGAACCCGGGCTATCCAATAGACTCCTATGTTGTCAGGATTATTCTATGCGAATAACCTTGCATCCTGCCGGTAATTGTTCATTTTTGCAGCCTCCAGAGGATTCCCCATTATTGCTGTCATTGTACTATTGCACCTGCACTTTCTGTGAATGATTGATGCTAGAAATTAAGTTTTTAAATATATTAAACTGTACTTCACCATATGGCAAATCTTTTTTAATTTCCTTACATGCACATGAGGAACAAATCCATCTACGTTAACGTGGAGGAGGAAAGATATTGGTGAACGTATCTAGTTTTATTTATTTCACACCGTGTGTAGCGCATTGTGATTCACTTTCTGTCACTTTTTGTTGTATTAATCTATGTGTGGGGAGGGAGAGAGTACCCTCCTAGACAGAATCTTTCACACTTGCTGCTGTTCCTGAGCGCACTCTGATACTTTCCTCCACTTTCTGGTTTTATTGTATACTTTTGTCTCTCATTGGAGGGTAAAGTTTGAGTGCTGCACCATGTTTAAATACAGGGAGAACCGTAAAAATTTATTTGAGAATGCCTTTAGAGAAGATGGAGAACCCACATTACTTCTAGATGAAAATCTAGGCGATTTGATGAAAAAATTAGAATATGCATTAAATAAAGAAAGTAAACTGTGGTGGGAAATGGTAACACTGGAAAAATACTTAGTAAACCAACTCATTCCTAAAGGTCTGGTTATCCATAAAGCGGCATCTTTCTCGTCCGCAAGGGAAACTTTTAAAGAGGAGTGGAATAAAATACTTAAGTCATGCTCCCTGTCCCTAATAAAACTGATTGTGGAGGACAGAAAACAAGACTTAAGTAAATTAGAAGAAGAGATTCAAGTATATAAAGATCTCTCTAATAAATTTGCGGATACACAGGAATATAAAGATTATGAAAAAAGAATTGATACTAATTTAAAAAGAAATGAGAGGGTTCTGATTGACCGAAAGGTCAAAAAATTCAATAGAGACCGCAAATTATTAAATCCTGTTGAAGGGGAGTTAGTTGTTATTAATACTCCATTAGCCCCCAGGGTACAGCAAAAGACCCCCATTGGAAAACGGGGGAGGAGAAAGTTCCCACAAACCTCAGAAAGATATACTAACCCTAGAGGTTCGAATATCGAGGGAAGGGAAGGAAAACAGAGATATGAGGTCCCAGAAAGACAAAATAGGGAAAGGAAAAGGGAGGAAGGGGCTAAACAGAGAAACAGAAGAGATGTTTCCTCCACGAATGGGAATTGGAGATTTAACAGGTGGGAATGCACACCCCCGAAATTACAGGGAACTTATGAGGAGAGAAGAGAACAGGTGAACACTTCTATTGAAAATAGACTCCCACAAATAGGAGATAGAAGAAGGTCCCCACATTTTTTAGAACAGGCCAGAAAACTACGATACCCCAAATAAACGAGGATGTAGAGGGGGGCGGACTAAAAAGAAAAAGAGAAAAAACAAAAAGAGAAAAAAGAAACATACCTTATCGAAAGATGAGACCACTCAGGATGATCAAGGGGGACGAGGAAAAGTAAAAATCTTCAACTTAAGTAGTCACCTACTGGGGGAACATGAAATATCAGTTCTAGAGAAAGGGCTTAATTATGCCCCTTCTATTCCCCTTAATCAATTCTCTATATTTATAGATCTAAATAAGTACATCAGGAAATTGACATTAAAACGTTTTTTTGAAAGTAAGGAGACAGTCATGGGTGAACAAGGAACGACACCAATTCCAAATACGCCCTTCAAGTCTAAATCATTGTTTAATCCAGTCCATATGAAAGGAAATTATTTAGATACCTTTTATGAAATGGTTTATGAGGATATTAAGAAATTACCATCAAAAAATACCAAAAATAATCTGACGTTCAAGGAGAGGAAAGCCTTAAAGACATTGCAGGAGAACGCCGATTTGATTGTAAAACCGGCGGATAAAGGCGGAGGTATCGTCCTGATGGATAAAACATCCTATGAAGCCGAGATTTATAGACAGTTGGAGGATGAAGTAACTTACACCAAACTTAAAACAGACCCAACGAACAAAATTGTAGAAAAATTAAAGGTTATGTTGGAACCACATAAAGAGGTAAACACTATAGATGAGAGAGAATATAAATTTCTGATGAATGAAGAACCAGTCGTCCCGGTGGTCTATGTATTACCAAAAATCCACAAAGATCCATTGAGGCCACCGGGAAGACCAATTGTATCAGGAGTGAACTCAGTGACTGCAAACCTTTCTGAGTACATTGATTATTTTTTGCAGCCTCTTGTACTCAAAAACCGTTCCCACTTGAAAGATACGCTTGATTTTTTGAATAAAATTAATGAAGTACAGTGGGAAAATACTTGGATTATGGTGACAGCAGATGTAAAATCGCTGTACACAGTGATTAAACACGAAATTGGCATAAAGGCTATTGAAGGATCTTTACAGCATAGTGACATAAAGGAGACTACACAAACATTAATATTGGAGGGTGTAGAGTTTATACTTTTTAACAACTATTTTGCTTTTAAAGACAGTTTTTATATCCAAAACGTCGGCACGGCCATGGGCACCAGGTTCGCTCCTAGCTATGCCAACCTTTTTATGGGGGCATGGGAAAATGAGTATATATGGGAAAACAACCCATTTGGAGCGAACCTGGTGTCCTGGTCGAGATATATAGACGACATATTTTTTATTTGGAGGGGAGGTCAGGAGCTTTTAGAAGAATTTTTTGTCTATTTAAATTTGAATAGTGTCAACATTAATTTTTCATTTGAGAGCAATACTCAAACCATCAACTTTTTGGATGTGACCATCTATATAGAGGAGAATAAGATTTTAACAAAGGGTTACTCTAAAACCACTGACTCTCATGCTTATCTAAGGAATGAAAGTTGTCATCATCCTGATTGGCTCAGGAATATTCCTGGGGGACAACTGAGACGTCTGAGAAGAAATTGCACAGATGAGGGAATATATGAGAAACAAGCAATAGAAATGAGGGATAACTTTGTTGCATCTGGTTATCAAAAGGACGCAATTGATAAAGATTTGAAAAAAGTGAAAGATATTCCCCGAGATACCCTTTTAAGAAAAAATAGGAAAGAGAGAAGTAACAATTTTGAATGGTCTTTTATCACAGATTTTAATTCCAACTATAAAGAGGTAGAGAGAATTTTACAAAGGCATTGGAAGATTTTACTTAATGATCCTATTGTGGGGAAATTATTACCAGCAAGGCCAAAATGTACATACAGAAAGGCCCCTAACATAAAGAACAGACTGGTGAGAAGTGCCTTGCCACCCACCAAATCAGTTTCAACGATTAAGTCGAAAGGCTTTTTTCGGTGTGGGACCTGCATAGGGTGCCGTAACATTCAGGGGGATGGGAGAAATAAAACCACAGAGGTAACAATTAATAATCATAAATTTGAGATTAGGGACTTCGTGACATGCAATACGAAGAATGTTATTTACGCCATAGAGTGTGGGTGTGGACTGTTTTATATCGGCCGAACGTCCAGACCCCTAAAAATCCGAATAGGAGAACATCTTAGAAACATTCGGGGGGGGTCTGGACACCCATGCACTATCAGATCATTTTAAAAAAATCCATAATAAGTGTACAACACAGATCAAAAGATTTTTAGGACTCCGGGCAGTAAAAGGTCATTGGAGAAGGAAGGATTTAGCAACTCAATTAGCACAGGCTGAGATGAGAGCTATTTTTGACCTAAAAACTCTACAACCTGGAGGCCTGAATATTGATTTCGAGTTAAAATGGTTTCTTTGATTGCACTTGGAATGATTGTAATTGTCGTCACCCTCTAACTTTAGGTTTTGCACTTTAAATTGCGGGTGTTTTATATGTCTGCACCAGTCACTTTTATATATGCAATGTGCACTTTATGTAAAAATTGGTATTTAAGACTATTTTAAATGTCCGTCTAAAATTATAGTGAAACTAAGTGGAATCAACACTAACATTATATCCTCTTCCTTCCGGAGGTATTAAATGTTTGGACTGATATACGTTAAGGAACTCCTTGTATATATAACGAACTGAAGAAACCGTACGGAGGTCACCATAGTTACCAAACAGGAAATGACGTATCGGCATATGGAAGAAACAGGAAACCGGCCGGACGGGCGCCGCAATGATTCATGGGACTTGTAGTTTGATTGATGTATAGGAATCAGCTGCGCCCGCCGGCCGGCGATTGGACAGATTTAGTTTAAAATTAGGCTCCAGGACAGACGGACTTATCCTTTTCTGGACACACACCTTGAAAAAGACCCGATTGAGCGGGTAGAAACGCGTTTGTGGACGTGGGGTGACGGAGGCAGCTGACTGGACTAAGACCCGACGGGAGAACCATCTGCACATATGGTCTAAGGAACCCGGGCTATCCAATAGACTCCTATGTTGTCAGGATTATTCTATGCGAATAACCTTGCATCCTGCCGGTAATTGTTCATTTTTGCAGCCTCCAGAGGATTCCCCATTATTGCTGTCATTGTACTATTGCACCTGCACTTTCTGTGAATGATTGATGCTAGAAATTAAGTTTTTAAATATATTAAACTGTACTTCACCATATGGCAAATCTTTTTTAATTTCCTTACATGCACATGAGGAACAAATCCATCTACGTTAACGTGGAGGAGGAAAGATATTGGTGAACGTATCTAGTTTTATTTATTTCACACCGTGTGTAGCGCATTGTGATTCACTTTCTGTCACTTTTTGTTGTATTAATCTATGTGTGGGGAGGGAGAGAGTACCCTCCTAGACAGAATCTTTCACACTTGCTGCTGTTCCTGAGCGCACTCTGATACTTTCCTCCACTTTCTGGTTTTATTGTATACCTTTTTGTATACGTGGGGAAGAAACATTATGTAAGTTTCATTACCTTGAAGCATTGTGAAATAGCTGTTGTGTTGCAGTTCCATAAAAGATACCTTTATGCATGCGAGAGTGAAACAATATGTAAGTAAAATTTTCACTCAAATGCTTCCTGAAAAAGTTCACTTAATTAAGATGCTGCTCCACGAGGGTAATTCAGCAACAAAGTGATCTGGATCTCAGTGGATTTTAGGAAGTTGTGAGTGCATCACACTGTCCTATTTAATAAAACATTTATAAATTAATTTATGTATTGGATCTCTTAGCGCAGGTGTCTATACCATTTTTGTTTGCCTCTTCCCTTACTGTTTGTGCTTTACATTCCCTTACTTATACCATCATCTCCTCCACTCTGCCAACAATAGAACCAAACCTTCAGGATCGGCCAACCTGTTGCTTATTTGGGTCTTATTACTGCTGCTGTAGCTATGTTTATTAACCATGTTCTGCAGTGTTCTCTACTGTAAGTAACTTTTTTTTTTTTTTTTTTTTTGCTCATACTGCTTCTGTTTATGTACCCCTTGTACATAAAGGGCATTGCGTACCCCTTGTGGTGCCATATAAATATAGGATTATAATAATAATAATAATAATAATAATAAGAAGAAGAAGAAGAGGAAGAAGAAGAATATATCAGTTCCAAAAAGGTGAACAAACAAATAGATATCAGTAAACCAAATGACTTGGTTAGATCAAATACTGGGCATGCCCCCAGAGTGGTGGAAACAGGGGCATGCTTCAGGCCAAGCCCCTCCCTGTAAGGCCATGCCCATTTTTCAGGCATACACCTTTGTAGTGCTCTGGGGTCACTATTTAATATTACAGAATGTTGTCCCATGGTAGATACAGTAATTACAGAACTTACCTAAAGTAGCCTGCCACTGAATTATATGGAAAAAGCATTCATCAATGTTTCAGAATAGAACCGAACCAGGGCACTGTAGAGAACTGGAACATACTGTATGTGGAATCAGAAGGTGTTAGTCACTTTCTGGGGGGATATCTGAGAACATGATGGCTTGTGTGCTCGAACATTTATTTGACGCTGTCCTGTGGTTCATACTGTATATATGGTTAAAACTAGCTGTTCTACCCATTCTTTGCACAGGAGTTTCTGATTTTCACAGTTGTAAATATATATGAGTGTTAAAAATTTGGTAAATCTATAGAGATGTAATTTTGAGATGTTTTATTGTAAGTAAATATTAATCCATGGTTCTTGGCGTTACCCGAGGAGCACCTGTAGCAGATACTGTAAAAGGTGACAGGACTATTTCTGTAGTTTATTAAATTCTACATGCTGGAGGTGCAATCCAAATTTTGATCCGATTGTCCGTTTGGGCATTATCGTTCAGGCAACGCAAGCCACGCATTGATAATGGCGTCATTATGTCAACTCCCTTTTCATCCCCTTAGGGGAGGATTTTTTAAATTCTAATTATGTAGTTTTCCTATTACCCACCTGAAGAATACTTATGTTACATTTCATCTTTCTAATATATCGGGAAGTAAGAGAATTAGTGATGAGTGAGTGAGTGAGTGAGTGAGTGCTTTCGCATTTATATATATACAGTATATAGATATATCATTTACTACACTTTCAGGATAACACAGAATTGTGCCTACAGTGGTCAGGTCCAAATTGTTCCTTGAACCAAAAGGCCTGAGGTTTTCTTGTACGTGTAAAACAGTGGTTGTTGAATGGTTGCTATCTCTGGTAAGTAATAGGACATTATTCAAATTAAAATGTATTGAACTAGTTTCGGTATATATATCAGTAATATGTATACTTTATTGAAGGTCATTACAGTTATACTGTAGTTCACTTGAGTTTAGGTGTATATGAATTGCCACTATATGAGGTATCACCACTGCGCCATAGGTACAACACATCTGTTTGCTTAAATGGGAAATGGACTGAAATGATGAAGAGACATATTTTGGGACTGGTCTTGTTTGGGTTGGAGTAATCTTAATGCTGCAGCCAGTGCCAGATTAAACCGTGTGGAGGCCCCCAGGCAGTTGAAATCTCTGGGTCCCCCTCACAAATTATCTCCTAATAATACGGTTTTAATTTTAACAAACAACAGTCTACGATGTGGAAACTGTAATGTGAATCTCATGTATATGGTTTATGTACTTTAAGTTATTTATGGGTACATTACATTAATACAGTATTTTCTCTATAGAGTCTTTAATGTGAAGTTTTCATTTGATTGAGTTGATTGATTTTTTCTATCTTTTAGAAACAATTTAATAAAACTTGATTGTAATTTTCTTTCAAGATCTAATCAATATTATTTTGATCTGTTGAGGTGGGGTCCCTAAAAGGTGCAGGGCCCATAGAGGCAGGTGCCTATTTGGTAATCCGTCATTGGCTGTGGGGTATTCAAGCATTTTCATGAGAAGGTGGGCCCTCAAATACAGGAAACCCTGATGATGTCATTGTAGCTTCCCCCGGTCACCCAGTTTTCCCTATCCCTATCCATTTTGTGTTATCTCTTCTAGAGGTAGACTATTCCACCCTGGGTAATCCTACGCTGTGTGCCCAAGATGGCTGCCGCACCTGGTACCTTGTGAAAGTGGAATACACAACCCTTGGAAGTTATAACCCAAAATGCCTACACCAATCATGCATTATGCTTTCTGTGTGCTCATTGTTTTCTTTTATGTCTGTGTGGCTTATCTATTGCTGTATTACTTAAATCTTCTGTATTATGTGCATTGTTTTTGATGTCTGTAAAGCGCCTTGAGTCCTGTTGGAGAAAGAGCGCTATATAAATAAAATTATTGTTATTATTATTATTATTATTATTATCTGCTGGATGTGAAAGTGCTTCAGTTCAGCCTAAAGGAATCATCTGCAGTTTGTCAGCAAGTGGATAAAATAAAGCAAAAAATATGACCGTTGATATAAGGGGGGTTGGGATATTGAGCGACGACCCTGATCTAGATGTACTGCAGCCAATCAGGAACAGGTTGAGCAGACCTGCATGCCAGTCTTATATTGGTAGTTTCTTTTACATGCCAGGTATTTCATTCCAGCTATCATTATTCATTGTGTGTTTACTTTGCGCCTCTCTTGGATATTCCTGGCATAAATCAGATGAAGGGTCCAGGTTTAGGCAAATATTTTCAGGGAGCCATCACTTTGCATATGGTTTCTTGACAGCGTAGGAAAATACTAATATCTTTCATGTGTGAATTAACAGCTGGTGTAATACACAGAAGAACTCGAGCTTAACAAGCCTGGGAGCTGGAAGGCACCAAAGCATGTGCTGAGTGGTACGGTTCTCCTTTAATCATAAATACATAAAACCAGTCTGTTATTTCTGGATAATCCTCCTGTGCTGAGCAGAATGTGCATCCCTTCTGACCAGGAGCACTCTTTTTATATTTTGTTGAAAAGATATTAAGTAAAGCCTTAAGAGAGTGTCTCAAAATCATTTATTAGTGAAAATATATCTTAAAGCTACGTTTTGTCATTGTATTGTCAACTAAGGGATATATTTACTAAGGTGGGAGTTTTTTTTAGATCTGGTGATGTTGCTCATAGCAACCAATCAGATTTTCCTTAATGTTAATCTGGCTGCTTCTAGAAGATAATAGACAGAATCTGATTGGTTGTTATGGGCAACATCACCAGTTCTAAATAAACTCCCACCTTAGTAAATTTACCCCTAAGAGTTATATTTATACGGCACCTTTTTCATTCACAGTTCTTGAGCTCATGTGGCCTTGGAAGTATGTACATAAAATAGACATTCCCTGACCACGTCTGAGTACAAAAACTGCATCCGCATACTTCTGTATGCAGATTTTTCATCTTCTCACCATGGCCCTGACTGTGTGGAGTTTGTATATTCTCCCCATGTTTGCATCGGTTTCCTCCCACAATCCAAAAATATACTGCTAGGCTAATTGGCTCCACACAAAATTAAGTTTAGCGTGAATGTGTGCGTATACAGATGGGTCCATGTTTATCTTGACCTTTAATAGGATTAACTGAGACTGGGAGGTCCGACTTAATCCCCTGCTGTAATGACTTAATCCCCTGCTGTATTGTTCTCTGTATTGTATTGCAGCTGAGAACAGTAGATGAAGGGTTTATGTTAATAAACCATGTTGTGCCTAGGTGCAGCAAACTAGCCAAGATAACCGTGGACCCATCTGTACATGTCGTAAGGAAAACAAATTGTAAACTCCACTGGGGCAGGGACTGATGTGAATGGCCATGTATTCTCTGTAAAGCGCTGCGTAATATGTGTGCGCTATATAAATAACTAATAATAATAATAATAATAATAATAATCTTACTCTTACTAATTTATACAATTGGAGGGTGTGATTCAGGTATGGATACATTTTATAGTAGCAGCAATGCTTTCTTATGGTTATGCAGCAGTTATCAGGTATAAGTAGATGCCTTCTCCAGCATGTATGTACCAAACTTTTCCAAATGGTTCACATTCTAAAATAAAATATCAAGGGAAAGAGTTAGAGCACACAGGGACATGCAGAAGTAAGCATTTTGGGGGAGAGCATATGGTAACTGACAGAATCTACTGAACGCCTCGTAAAACCTTCGCAAATGGTGAAAGCCTTTCAATCGCCTGACTGGTTATTATATGAAAATTTGTTTAGAAGAGGTCACTTTGCTGAGTGTTGACAACTATAAGCAGCAAATCACATATGTTGATCCCAGATGCTCGAACAAGAAATCTCTCCCAGGTCTAAGCCTTCTCTTGTCAGCGTGATGTACACAACCTGCACACAGCGGACATAACTAATTAATTAACAGAAAATAAATAGAGCGGTTTGTACAATGTGGAGGAAAAACAGCGCAGCTGAGAATGAATATAATAGTAGCTTTGTTTTGTTGATGAATATATTTATGCTATCCTATGTGCAGGGAATGTATGGTTCGGAAGTCATAATCTTAATGGGTGATATGAACGGCAGCTATAATAGAAATACTATTATAATGAGTAATATATTAAAAAGTGTAGTCGTTTTTTAAAACCATATGTTGGCCTAGTCTCATTGTGTGGTGTTTGTATGTTCTTCCTGTGTTTATGTCGGGTTCCCAAAACAATCGAAAAGCCCTTATTGGATTCAGACTATAAATTAACCCGCTTGTGGTGTGTGTGTCATACTTACCTACTCTCCCGGATTCTGCGGGAGACACCCGGGTTCTCGGGAAGTCCCTTGCAGCCCCGGAAGGGTGGACACCCCTCCTGCTTCCTAGTGAGGAGACTGGAGAGATAAATACGGTGAAATTGCGGACCTGGCAGAGGGGCGGAGCCCAATGCTGCAATTATATGCTAGCTGCATCATTTAGCACCGACTCTATGCAAATATTGACCGGTCGCATGCTTTTCCCTGCGAGTGGGCGGGACCTAATGATGCAATTATCTCAGCAATTATCTCACGACAGCTTGATGTTGACATGATGATTGTAGACATTGCAAATGTTGACATTATGGGATTAAGGGGGAGATTTACTAAGCAGTGGTAAAAGTTGAGAAGTGAGCCAGTGGGGAAGTTGCCCATGGCAACCAATCAGCTGCTCTGTATATTTTTATAGTATGCAAATTGTAAATGTAACATCAGTGCTGATTGGTTGCCATGGGCAACTTCTCCACTGGCTCACTTCTCCACTTTTATCACTGCTTAGTACATCTCCCCCTAAACCAATTAAAACGCCCCCACAAATGAGGGAGGAGAGTTGTCATTGCGACAGGGGGTAAATCCCAGCAATGGCATCAGAACCGGCGGTACCGTATGTGCGGCATATAGTTGCACTTACACCTGCGAGTAGATCGCGGCTAATTGTATTGTTCCCTATAACTACATATCACTGCAATTGCACCTCTAATGTTACTGTATCTCACCAAAAAAGCGTAACAGAAAAAAAATAATATTTATTTTAATGTATTTATTCAGCTACTGTAATCCAATGGTTTATGTAGAACTCCGGTGGACGGGCGACTGTGCATGTGTAGAATGAGTCTTGCGTGACCGCTCACAGTCCAACCTTAGCCACAGCACGGCGTTTGGAGGCAGAGCGGGGGCAGTCACCGAGACCATTCTATAAAGCGTTGTCCCCGGGTCTGCATCATTGGATGCAGCACTCAGATCGCAGATGATGGCAGGGGGCATCTTTCTCTTACAGACTCATCCTGCAGCAATAGAATATTAGTTTTACTGACCTGCCGTTACCCTGCGACTGTTCCATACCATACATATTGGAATCAGGCCCCTTTGTACATTATATGGATAGAAAATTGCATTTTCAAGCCTGGAATTATTTATATCTGAAAGGGCCCCTCGTCACATTCACAGTTGTATGTATAAATTAAAAGTTCCAAAACTATATTCAGAGTGGAGATGTTTGAAAATCTGTTTAATCTTGTGATCTACTTCAATAAAGAGATGTTGGCAGAACTTGTTATTGCTGCTGTAAATATTATCTAACAAAATTAGGGAGTTCATATTTTGATTTAAACATAGAAGCTTCCAAAGCCAGCAACAAGGGTCCTCATTTCTTTCAGCTCCTACATTGACATCTATACTTTGAACACCATTAAATATTAGTTAAAATCAAATGTACTAATCTCACAGGTATAGAGGCTGACATCTTAATCTACGTAAATGTAAGCTACAGTATTGAGAGTAAGCATGTGAACCCTTCAGAATTATTTATATTCCTGCATTAATTAGATTTAAAATGTGCCTTAATAATAGATTATAAGGTCTGACAACTAACATTACAAGAGTAGTTGCCAGAGCCCTGCTTAGAGATACTGTACATATTCAAATATAATAGCCATATGTTCCTTCATAAGGAGCTGTCAATACCTAGTAGTGTCTGCATAATGGGGGTCATTCCGAGTTGTTCGCTCGCAAGCTGCTTTTAGCAGCTTTGCACACGCTAAGCCGCCGCCTACTGGGAGTGAATCTTAGCTTATCAAAATTGCGAACGAAAGATTCACAATATTGCGAAAAGACTTCTCTGTGCAGTTTCTGAGTAGCTCGAGACTTACTCTGCCAGTGCGATCAGTTCAGTGCTTGTCGTTCCTGGTTTGACGTCACAAACACACCCAGCGTTCGCCCAGACACTCCTCCGTTTCTCCAGCCACTCCCGCGTTTTTCCCAGAAACGGTAGCGTTTTTTCACACACTCCCATAAAACGGCCAGTTTCCGCCCAGAAACACCCACTTCCTGTCAATCACACTCCGATCACCAAAACGAAGAAAAAACCTTGTAATGCCGTGAGTAAAATACCTACCTGCATAGCAAATTTACTTGGCGCAGTCGCACTGCGGACATTGCGCATGCGCATTAGCGACTAATCGCTCCGTTGCGAGAAAAAAATAACGAGCGAACAACTCGGAATGACCCCCAATGTGTTTTGGTTTTGGATGTTTTTTTATTTTTTTAAAGGATACAATTTGTTCCTACAGTATTATTAACCTCAGTAACATTAATTTCCACTAATTTCCAGTCAGTTTTGACCACCTCTCATTTTATAATATTTTTTTCATCCAGTTTAGGCCAAAAGGTTGCACCAAGCTAACTGGCTGACTAAGCTAAGCGACACAAACAAGTGTCAGTTCAGCTTCGGACATGGCACATCTAGGAAACAGAGTGGAACTGCAGTGGCAGACAGGATGACAGTTTAATAAACTATACCTATACGACCCCACCGAAAAGTGAAACCAAGAATGTTTTCATTAATGAAGAACTAAATCAGAAGGAAGGATTGATTTGTAAGTTAATTCAATTTAATTGTTTGGTTCAAAAATTGTACAGATGGGGCATTGGCTATGGTAATAATGATTTAACATTCTTCTTTCATGGCCTTTTCTCTCATGACCTGCTTCTACATGGTGACAGGAGCAAGGTTGCTGCACTTAATATTACTGACCTGGAGTTGGAAATTTGGTGTCATCCCTCGGCGAGTGCTCCCGCACCCTATTGTGGCACCAGTGAGGAGAGGGAATGTACAGTACCTTGCTCCAGCACACTAGAAAATACCCTGTTTTATGCATGCTACTGAAACCATTTGAAGTAGGAACTATTAAAATGTGGAAAAAGACTCATGTTCATAAACTACAAATTCTTTAAGGAAGACCTTTGCTGCCCAATGCAACAAAGAGCAGACACTTCTGTAATGGTGATTCCAGTGTTGCCATTTTTTTTTTCATTAGCATTGTAAAGTATTGTTTTGGTTTCAGGTAGTGATGAGCGGGTTCGGTTTCTCGGAAACCGAACCCCCCCGAACTTCACCCTTTTTACACGGGTCCGAGCCATACTCGGATTCTCCCGTATGGCTCGGTTAACCCGAGCGCGCCCGAACGTCATCATCCCGCTGTCGGATTCTCGCGAGATTTGGATTCTATATAAGCAGCCGCGCGTCGCCGCCATTTTTACTTGTGCATTGGAAATGTTAGGGAGAGGACGTGGCTGGCGTCCTCTCCGTTATTGTTGAATTTGATTGTGCATTATTGCTTAATTCATTGTGGGGAGGACTGGGGAGCAGCTGTATAATATAGGAGGAGTACAGTGCAGAGTTTTCCTGATCAGTGACCACCAGTTATCCGTTCTCTGCCTGAAAAAAACGCTCCATATCTGTGCTCAGTGAGCTGCATATATATCTGTGCTCACACTACTTAATTGTGGGGACTGGGGAGCAGCTGTATTATATAGCAGGAGTACAGTGCAGAGTTTTGCTGACAGTGACCACCAGTATACGTTGTCTGCCTGAAAAAAACTCCATATCTGTGCTCAGTGTGCTGCTTTATTTTAATGTGGGGACTGGGGACCACCAGTATAATTAATATTATATAGGAGGAGTACAGTGCAGAGTTTTGCTGACAGTGACCACCATTATACGTTGTCTGCCTGAAAAACACTCCATATCTGTGCTCAGTGTGCTGCTTTATTGTGGGGACTGGGGAGTCGGGACCACCAGTATAATATTATATAGGAGGAGTACAGTGCAGAGTTTTGCTGACACAGTGACCACCAGTATACTATATATAGCAGTACGGTACGGAAGGCCACTGCTGTACCTACCTCTGTGTCGTCATTAAGTATACTATCCATCTACATTCTATACCTGTGGTGCATTTTAGTTTTGCAGTTTGCTGACACAGTGACCACCAGTATACTATATATAGCAGTACGGTACGGAAGGCCACTGCTGTACCTACCTCTGTGTCGTCATTAAGTATACTATCCATCTACATTCTATACCTGTGGTGCATTTTAGTTTTGCAGTTTGCTGACACAGTGACCACCAATATACTATATATAGCAGTACGGTACGGAAGGCCACTGCTGTACCTACTTCTGTGTCGTCATTAAGTATACTATCCATCTACATTCTATACCTGTGGTGCATTTTAGTTTTGCAGTTTGCTGACACAGTGACCACCAGTATACTATATATAGCAGTACGGTACGGAAGGCCACTGCTGTACCTACCTCTGTGTCGTCATTAAGTATACTATCCATCTACATTCTATACCTGTGGTACATTTTAGTTGTGCGCAGTATATATAGTAGTAGGCCATTGCTATTGATACTGGCATATAATTCCACACATTAAAATATGGAGAACAAAAATGTGGAGGTTAAAATAGGGAAAGATCAAGATCCACTTCCACCTCGTGCTGAAGCTGCTGCCACTAGTCATGGCCGAGACGATGAAATGCCATCAACGTCATCTGCCAAGGCCGATGCCCAATGTCATAGTAGAGAGCATGTAAAATCCAAAAAACAAAAGTTCAGTAAAATGACCCAAAAAGCAAAATTAAAAGCGTCTGAGGAGAAGCGTAAACTTGCCAATATGCCATTTACGACACGGAGTGGCAAGGAACGGCTGAGGCCCTGGCCTATGTTCATGGCTAGTGGTTCAGCTTCACATGAGGATGGAAGCATTCATCCTCTCGCTAGAAAAATGAAAAGACTTAAGCTGACAAAAGCACAGCAAAGAACTGTGCGTTCTTCTAAATCACAAATACCCAAGGAGAGTCCAATTGTGTCGGTTGCGATGCCTGACCTTCCCAACACTGGATGGGAAGAGCTTGCGCCTTCCACCATTTGCACGCCCCCTGCAAGTGCTGGAAGGAGCACCCGCAGTCCAGTTCCTGATAGTCAAATTGAAGATGTCACTGTTGAAGTACACCAGGATGAGGATATGGGTGTTGCTGGCGCTGGGGAGGAAATTAACAAGGAGGATTCTGATGGTGATGTGGTTTGTTTAAGTCAGGCACCCGGGGAGACACCTATTGTCCGTGGGACGAATATGGCCATTGACATGCCTGGTCAAAATACAAAAAAAATCAGCTCTTCGGTGTGGAATTATTTCAACACAAATGCGGACAACAGGTTTCAAGCCGTGTGTTGCCTTTGTCAAGCTGTAATAAGTAGGGGTAAGGACGTTAACCACCTCGGAACATCCTCCCTTATACGTCAACTGCAGCGCATTCATCATAAGTCAGTGACAAGTTCAAAAACTTTGGGTGACAGCGGAAGCAGTCCACTGACCACTAAATCCCTTCCGCTTGTAACCAAGCTCCTGCAAACCACACCACCAACTCCCTCAGTGTCAATTTCCTCCTTACCCAGGAAAGCCAATAGTCCTGCAGGCCATGTCACTGGCGAGTCTGACGAGTCCTCTCCTGTCTGGGATTCCTCCGATGCATCCTTGAGTGTAACGCCTACTGCTGCTGGCGCTGCTGTTGTAGCTGCTGGGAGTCGATCGTCATCCCAGAGGGGAAGTCGGAAGACCACTTGTACTACTTCCAGTAAGCAATTGACTGTCCAACAGTCCTTTGCGAGGAAGATGAAATATCACAGCAGTCATCCTGCTGCAAAGCAGATAACTCAGGCCTTGGCAGCCTGGGCGGTGAGAAACGTGGTTCCGGTATCCACCGTTAATTCACAGGCAATTAGAGACTTGATTGAGGTACTGTGTCCCCGGTACCAAATACCATCTAGGTTCCATTTCTCTAGGCAGGCGATACCGAAAATGTACACAGACCTCAGAAAAAGAGTCACCAGTGTCCTAAAAAATGCAGTTGTACCCAATGTCCACTATATGACTGTGACAGCCCACTGGGTAGATGTATTGCCTCCCGCAGCAAGAACAGCAGCGGCGGCACCAGTAGCAGCAACTCGCAAACGCAAACTCATTCCTAGGCAGGCTACGCTTTGTATCACCGCTTTCCAGAAGAGGCACACAGCTGACAACCTCTTACGGAAACTGAGGAAGATCATCGCAGAATGGCTTACCCCAATTGGACTCTCCTGGGGATTTGTGACATCGGACAACGCCAGCAATATTGTGCGTGCATTACATCTGGGCAAATTCCAGCACGTCCCATGTTTTGCACATACATTGAATTTGGTGGTGCAGAATTTTTTTAAAAACGACAGGGGCGTGCAAGAGATGCTGTCGGTGGCCCGAAGAATTGCGGGCCACTTTCGGGAATTCAGCCACCGCGTACAGATAACCGGAGCACCACCAAACAATCCTGAACCTGCCCTGCCATCATCTGAAGCAAGAGGTGGTAACGAGGTGGAATTCAACCCTCTATATGCTTCAGAGGATGGAGGAGCAGCAAAAGGCCATTCAAGCCTATACATCTGGCCACGATATAGGCAAAGGAGGGGGAATGCACCTGACTCAAGGCAGTGGAGAATGATTTCAACGTTGTGCAAGGTTCTGCAACCCTTTGAACTTGCCACACGTGAAGTCAGTTCAGACACTGCCAGCCTGAGTCAGGTCATTCCCCTCATCAGGCTTTTGCAGAAGAAGCTGGAGACATTGAAGGAGGAGCTAAAACAGAGCGATTCCGCTAGGCATGTGGGACTTGTGGATGGAGCCCTTAATTCGCTTAACCAGGATTCACGGGTGGTCAATCTGTTGAAATCAGAGCACTACATTTTGGCCACCGTGCTCGATCCTATATTTAAAACCTACGTTGTATCTCTCTTTCCGGCAGACACAAGTCTGCAGAGGTTCAAAGACCTGTATGTGAGAAAATTGTCAAGTCAAGCGGAAAGTGACCCGTCAACATCTTCTCCTTCACATTCTCCCGCAACTGGGGGTGCGAGGAAAAGGCTAAGAATTCCGAGCCCACCCGCTGGCGGTGATGCAGGGCAGTCTGGAGCGAGTGCTGACATCTGGTCCGGACTGAAGGACCTGCCAACAATTACTGACATGTCGTCTACTGTCACTTCATATGATTCTCTCACCATTGAAAGAATGGTGGAGGATTATATGAGTGACCGCATCCAAGTAGGCACGTCAGACAGTCCGTACGTATACTGGCAGGAAAAAGAGGCAATTTGGAGGCCCTTGCACAAACTGGCTTTATTTTACCTAAGTTGCCCTCCCTCCAGTGTGTACTCTGAAAGAGTGTTTAGTGCAGCCGCTCACCTTGTCAGCAATCGGCGTACGAGGTTACTTCCAGAAAATGTGGAGAAGATGATGTTCATCAAAATGAATTATAATCAATTCCTCCGTGGATACATTCACCAGCAGCAATTGCCTCCAGAAAGTACACAGGGACCTGAGATGGTGGATTCCAGTGGGGACGAATTAATAATCTGTGAGGAGGGGGATGTACACAGTGAAAGGGGTGAGGAATCGGAGGATGATGATGAGGTGGACATCTTGCCTCTGTAGAGCCAGTTTGTGCAAGGAGAGATTGATTGCTTCTTTTTTTGGTGGGGGCCCAAACCAACCAGTCATTTCAGTCACAGTCGTGTGGCAGACCCTGTCGCTGAAATGATGGGTTCGTTAAAGTGTGCATGTCCTGTTTATAATGGTGGGTGGGAGGGCCCAAGGACAATTCCATCTTGCACCTCTTTTTTCTTTCATTTTTCTTTGCATCATGTGCTGTATGGGGACAATTTTTTTGAAGTGCCATCCTGCCTGACACTGCAGTGCCACTCCTAGATGGGCCAGGTGTTTGTGTCGGCCACTTGGGTCGCTTAGCTTAGTCACACAGCGACCTTGGTGCGCCTCTTTTTTTCTTTGCATCATGTGCTGTTTGGGGACTATTTTTTTGAAGTGCCATCCTGCCTGACACTGCAGTGCCACTCCTAGATGGGCCAGGTGTTTGTGTCGGCCACTTGTGTCGCTTAGTTTAGCCATCCAGCGACCTTGGTGCACCTCTTTTTTCTTTGCATCATGTGCTGTTTGGGGACTATTTTTTTGAAGTGCCATCCTGTCTGACACTGCAGTGCCACTCCTAGATGGGCCAGGTGTTTGTGTCGGCCACTAGGGTCGCTTAGCTTACTCACACAGCTACCTCATTGCGCCTCTTTTTTTCTTTGCGTCATGTGCTGTTTGGGGAGGGTTTTTTGGAAGGGACATCCTGCGTGACACTGCAGTGCCACTCCTAGATGGGCCAGGTGTTTGTGTCGGCCACTAGGGTCGCTTAGCTTACTCACACAGCTACCTCATTGCGCCTCTTTTTTTCATTGCGTCATGTGCTGTTTGGGGAGGGTTTTTTGGAAGGGACATCCTGCGTGACACTGCAGTGCCACTCCTAGATGGGCCAGGTGTTTGTGTCGGCCACTAGGGTCGCTTATCTTAGTCATCCAGCGACCTCGGTGCAAATTTTAGGACTAAAAATAATATTGTGAGGTGTGAGGTATTCAGAATAGACTGGAAATGAGTGGAAATTATGGTTATTGAGGTTAATAATACTATGGGATCAAAATGACCCCCAAATTCTATGATTTAAGCTGTTTTTTTAGGGTTTTTTTGAAAAAAACACCTGAATCCAAAACACACCCGAATCCGACAAAAAATTTTCGGTGAGGTTTTTCCAAAACGCGTCCGAATCCAAAACACGACCGCTGAACCGAATCCAAAACCAAAACACAAAACCCGAAAAATGTCCGGTGCACATCACTAGTTTCAGGTACCCTTACTTAATCCCTCTATGCACTTGAGCGTTAGCTTTAGTTAATGTTGAAGTACTACAGTACATACTAATCTCACAATCATCCTGAATGGCAGCTGCTACAGCACTAGTACTTGGTTGCTGCTCTTCTCTTGACTGATCATGATCAATATGGACTCACAGTGCTTATATTTATGAATGCAGTGTGGCATGGGACTTACTGAATTCTAAAGAATACACAAGTTGTGAAAAAAAATTATTTCACAAATGACAACTCATATTGCGTAGTTACAGTGCTTGTATTTATAAATGCAGTGGAGTCTGGCACGTACAGCACAAACAAGTTGTACAAAAAAGTAACTTTTTAAAAATGTTTTTTCACAAGTGACAACTCACACTGTGAAGTCACAGTGTGGCATGGTATGGATTTTAACAAGGTACAAAGGAAGACATTTTTCAAAGGAAGAAAAGTATTAGAACACGGCATGCACTGAAACTGGAGGGAGATATGTTCAGTGGAAACTTGAGGAAAACGTACTTCACAGAAAAGGTAGTAGACAAGTGGAATAGCCTCCAAGCAGAGGTGGTAGAAGCTAAGACAGTAGAGCAATTTAAACATGCTTGTGATAGACATAAGGATATCCTTACAAAGAAATAAGGATGAAATAGGGTTTGAGGTAACAATATGATTAAAAAAGGGGCAGATAACATAGGCCAAGTAGTTATCTGCCATCAAATTCTATGTTTGTGTGTTTCTATATTGAGTTTATTGAACGCACAGCTTGTACAAAGAAAAAAAATTTAATAAACTTTTTCACAAATGACAACTCACACTGTCGAGTCACATTGCTTATATTTATAAATGTAGTGGGCTACATCACCTACATCACACACACATTGTACAATTTTTTTTTTTCACAAATGACAACTCACACTGCAGAGTCACAGTGCTTATATTTATAAATGCAGTAGGATACAACACCTGCAGCACACACAAGTGGTACAAAAACATTTTTTTTTTACATATGACAACTTCACCAAATATTATTGTGGGCACCAGCGTGCACTGCGCACCAAAAATAGGTTATTGATGCTGCCCTGTATTAGGAGCTCTGGACTGCAATGTGTACAAGGCAGTGACAAAAAACACCAGTGTGCACCAAGGGTTAATTTTGCCCTATATGGAGCTCTGGACTGTAACGTAGACATGGCACTGACAAAAAACACCAGTGTGCACAAATTGTTGTATGCCCCCCAAAATGCTGAAAACAGGGGCATGCTGTAAGGCCATGCTCCCTCCAGCCAAGGTCATGCCCCTCCGACCCAAGACCATGACCCCTCTGACAGCAAAAGTTGGAAGATATGTATATGTTACAAGCTGAGAATGCAGCGTGCATTCTGTTTATGTTGTCTGTTGTGTTTCTGTAGCATCCCAGGTTTTCTTATGTACTTGTTTGGGACACTGCTGCGGGTCGCCTTTGGTGGGTCTGTGTAACTGCAGCCTGTCTCATGTATGTGTGGTCTGTGCAGTTTACCTGTCAGATAATTAGGCCATTACATTGTGTCTGGTTTTCCAGCTGCAGTTAATCTGTGTTTCAGGAGGCTTGTCCTTTTCCAACCTTCCTGATTGGGACTTGCTCACTTTATTACCCAGCCTGCCCTCTACCAGATGCTGGCTATAGGTTCTTATTCCTGTTTGTACCTGGTTCCGGTCCCTTTCCTATGGTGGTATCCTGAACCTGTGCAGTTAGTGCTATTATATTACTTGTCATACCCAGTCCTGTGTACACTGTCCCGCCACAATTATGAGTACATTACCTGTGTTACCTGAGCTTCTGACTGTGTATGTGAGACCTAGTCTGGAAGTCCATTCAGATAAGCTCCAGTTCCAGCCTTACCTTGCCTTGCCTGGAATCCAGGAGACTCCTGCAACTAAGTTATCTTGTTATTTGTACCTTACTTTGTTCTGCCAAGTTCCTTAATATACTCACAGCTAAGTTATTCATTGCTTGTACTTAGTTGCTTATACCACCCTATGCATTGTTGCATTCTCATACAGTTTGTGTTTAGTTGCTAATATCATCTTGTGCACTGTTGCATTCATATACAATTTATACTTAGTTGCTAATACCCCCCTGTGCATTGTTGCATTCATATACAGTTTATACTTAGTTGCTAATACTAGTGATGAGCAGATTCGGTTTTACTCGGTTCTCAAAACAGAATCTTATTGGCTCACTGATGTCACGTGTTTTGGATAGCCAATAAGATTCTGTTTTGAGAACCGAGTATAACCGAGTAAAACCGAATCTGCTCATCACTAGCTAATACCAACCTGTGTATTGTTGCACTCACATACTTTCTGTTACTTATCCCAGCCTGTGAATTGGTCAGCTAAATCAAGTTTGAATCCAGTGAGTTTGTTCTGAACTTGTATTTTACTCTTCCCAGCCTCCTATAGTTGCCTTTTTCATCCATAAGTCCTGGGGGCATCTGAGTATGGGGTGGACCTAATTCACCCTGGAAAGGCGGCTGCTAAAGGTGAAGCCTGGCATTGCAGGAGGCTAAAAGACTGCTGGGCAAGTGTAATCATCTGAGTGACACCTGATACCACCTGGAGTCCTCGTAACAGCCACTACACCAACCCTGAATCATTACAATTGTTCCACGTGTACAACCAACCCACTATGGGGCTAATTCAGACCTGATCACTGCTGTGTGTTTTTGCACAGCGGGTGATCGTGTCTGAAGTGCGCATGCCTATGCCCCGCAATGCACAGGCGCAATCGACTGCAGCAACGGGGATTGCCGGGCAGTGACATGATGGTGCAAAAATTCCGAACGCATCGGCGAACGCTAGGAGATTGACAGGAAGAGGGTGTTTGTGGGTGGCAACTGATCATTTTCAGGGATTGACCGGAAAAACGCAGGAGGGACCAGGTGTTTGGAGGGAGGGTTTCTGATGTCAGCTCCAGCCCCGATCATCGCACTGGAGGAGTAAGTCCTGGGCTGCGCAGAGATTGCAGAAAATGAGTTTATGCAGCTCTGCTACGCATCCGAACGCACACTTGCACAGTGAATTCCCCCTCCCCTGTAGGTGGCTACTACCTGATCATAGGGATGCAAAAAATGCACCCTAGCGATCAGAGAAGTAAGTTTTAAACTGGATTCTAGCAATGCAGAAAATTATGGACATTGCTAGATAACATGTGGGAAATGGAAGCTTTTTGTGTGGGTTAGATAAGATAGGTGGACAGTCATAATGTCCACACAAGAACATCAATGTCACAGTGTATACATTGATGAAATGTCGAGATATTAGAATGTTGACATATAATTCCTGGTGGCCTTTCATTGACTTACGTTCTCCTGGTATCTACAGTGGATCAAGCTGTTTCTTCTTGGTCCTGGCGGTCATGTGACCGTCATTTCTGGGTCTGACCCCCAAACCTCTGATATTCCAGTGAGCATTTCTCTGCTATCCATAATCCTTAGCCATATGACTCCCTCTAGTAGCTAACCCTAACCTCCCCCCTACCCTGCAGCTTAACTGAGGAAATTTTTAGCAGGTTGGCTGGGGTGCAGGAATAGCCAAGTTACCTGACAGGACAAGTGGCGTATCTATAATGGGTGTAGGGTGTGTGTGCACATGGGCCCCTGGGTTCAGGGGGTCCACATTGCACACTCTACATCTATTTTTTAAGTATTTATCTTTCCAGAGTTGCAGTGGCCATTTTCCCAGTCTATTGTTCATGCACAACAGAAAGCTAAACAGGAAAATAGCCATTGCACCATTTTCCTGGAAACCTGCACATACACAGTAGACTAAAAGCACTCACTATACACTGCCAGCTAGAGAGAAAAGGGGACACGGACGAATGTTGCACACGGGCACCTTCATCTAATACACCCCTGGACAGGACTTCCCTTTGCTGGGTTTCATCTAAAGGAAGGAACCCAGTGAAGGGTAATCAAACCCACAAGTGTATTCCTTCTGACAGCCAAAGATACTCAGGCATAAGGCCTCAACATTGGATCTGGTTTATGATGTAAAAATGGGTATTTTTATAATTGAGCATGTAAAATCATAAAAAAAATGGGTTGGTCATGAGTTCCCGGCGCTCAGGATACCGGCAGTCAGAGGACTGACACTGGCATCATGTGGCCAGGATCCCAACACTTCTACTGTAATTATTGTAACCTTTCAGCTTCCTTAACCCTAACCTTCCCTTCCCGCAGTGAAACAATAACCTCTCCCCCACTTAGCCTAACCCTAACCCTCCCTTTCTCTGACGTCCTAGTGGATGCTGGGAACTCCGAAAGGACCATGGGGAATAGCGGCTCCGCAGGAGACTGGGCACAACTAAAGAAAGCTTTTAGGTCACCTGGTGTGCACTGGCTCCTCCCACTATGACCCTCCTCCAAGCCTCAGTTAGATTTTGTGCCCGGCCGAGGTTGGATGCACACTAGGGGCTCTCCTGAGCTTCTAAAAAGAAAGTACTGTATATAATTAGGTTTTTTATTTTACAGTGAGACCTGCTGGCAACAGGCTCACTGCAGCGAGGGACTAAGGGGAGAAGAAGCGAACCTACCTGCTTGCAGCTAGCTTGGGCTTCTTAGGCTACTGGACACCATTAGCTCCAGAGGGATCGACCACATGGAACTGGCCTTGGTGTTCGGTCCCGGAGCCGCGCCGCCGTCCCCCTTACAGAGCCAGAAGCAAGAAGAGGTCCGGAAAATCGGCGGGAGAAGACATCAGTCTTCACCAAGGTAGTGCACAGCACTGCAGCTGTGCGCCATTGCTCCTCATACACACTTCACACTCCGGTCACTGAGGGTGCAGGGCGCTAGGGGGGGGCGCCCTGAGCAGCAATAAAAACACCTTGGCTGGCAAAAATACCACAATATATAGCCCTAGAGGCTATATATGTGATAATTACCCCTGCCAGAATCCATAAAAAAGCGGGAGAATAGTCCGCAAAAAAGGGGCGGAGCTATCTCCTTCAGCACACTGGCGCCATTTCTCCCTCACAGCTCCGCTGGAAGGAAGCTCCCTGGCTCTCCCCTGCAGTCTACACTACAGAAAAGGGTAAAAAAGAGAGGGGGGGCACTAAATTTAGGCGCAGTATATATAACAGCAGCTATAGGGGACATAATTCAGTTAGTCCCTGCATTATATAGCGCTCTGGTGTGTGCTGGCATACTCTCACTCTGTCTCCCCAAAGGGCTTTGGTGGGTCCTGTCCTCTGTTAGAGCATTCCCTGTGTGTGTGCGGTGTGTCGGTACGGCTGTGTCGACATGTTTGATGAGGATAATGATGTGGAGGCGGAGCAGATGCCTATAGAAGGGATGTCACCCCCTGCGGGGCAGACACCTGAGTGGATGGACTTATGGAAGGAATTGCGTGCACGTGTCGACTCCTTACACAAAAAATTTGACGACATGCCAAATGCGGGACAGCCGGCTTCTCAGCTCGTGCCTGTCCAGGCGTCTCAAAGGCCATCGGGGGCTCTAAAATGCCCGTTACCTCAGATGGCAGACGCAGATGTCGACACGGATACTGACACCAGTGTCGATGACGATGAGTCTAGTCTAATGTCCACTAAGGCCATTCGTTGCATGATTGAAGCAATTAAAGAGGTGTTACAAATTTCTGATATAAACCCAGGTACAACTAAAAAGGATATTATGTTTGGGGAGAAAAAACTACCCGTAGTTTTTCCCCCGTCAGAAGAATTAAATGAAGTGTGTGAAGAAGCGTGGGCTTTCCCTGATAAAAGATTGGTAATCTCTAAGAAGTTACTAATGGCGTTCCCTTTCCCGCTAGAGGATAGGTCATGTTGGGAGACACCCCCTAGGGTGGATAAAGCGCTCACACGTTTGTCTAAAAAGGTGGCACTACCGTCTCCGGATACGGCCGCCCTCAAGGAACCTGCTGATAGAAAGCAGGAGGCGATCCTGAAGTCTGTATATACACACTCAGGCATTATACTTAGACCAGCTATTGCGTCAGCATGGATGTGCAGTGCTGCCGCTGCATGGTCAGATTCCCTGTCAGATAATATTGACAAGGTACGGTGGGGGGCCGCCTCAAAAATTTCAGCGATCAGTGGGCTCGCTCACAGGTGGATCCCTGGATCCTGCAAATAGTATCTCAAGGGTACAAACTGGAATTCGAGGCGTCTCCACCCCACCGGTTCCTAAAATCTGCCTTGCCGACAACTCCCTCAGGCAGGGAGGCTGTGCTAGAGGCAATTCACAAGCTGTATTCCCAGCAGGTGATAGTCAAGGTGCCCCTACTTCAACAAGGACGGGGTTACTATTCCACACTGTTTGTGGTACCGAAACCGGACGGTTCGGTGAGACCCATTTTAAATTTGAAATCCTTGAACACATACATAAAAAAATTCAAGTTCAAGATGCTTACCTGCATGTCCCCATTTACTATCCTCACCAGGAGTACCTCAGATTTGTGGTACAGGATTGCCATTACCAATTCCAGACGCTGCCGTTTGGACTCTCCACGGCACCGAGGGTGTTTACCAAGGTAATGGCGGAAATGATGATACTCCTTCGAAGAAAGGGAGTTTTAATTATCCCGTACTTGGACGATCTCCTAATAAAGGCGAGGTCCAAGGAGCAGTTGTTGGTGGGAGTAGCACTATCTCAGGAGGTGCTACACCAGCACGGTTGGATTCTGAATATTCCAAAATCACAGCTGGTTCCGACGACACGTCTACTGTTCCTGGGTATGATTCTGGATACAGTCCAGAAAAAAGTGTTTCTCCCGGAGGAGAAAGCCAAGGAGCTGTCATCTCTAGTCAGAGATCTCCTGAATCCGAAACAGGTATCGGTGCATCACTGCACGCGGGTCCTGGGAAAGATGGTGGCTTCTTACGAAGCAATTCCTTTCGGCAGGTTCCATGCCAGAATCTTTCAGTGGGACCTGTTGGACCAATGGTCCGGATCGCATCTTCAGATGCATCGCCTAATAACCCTGTCTCCAAGAACCAGGGTGTCTCTGCTGTGGTGGCTGCAGAGTGCTCATCTTCTAGAGGGCCGCAGATTCGGCATACAGGACTGGGTCCTGGTGACCACGGATGCCAGCCTTCGAGGACTATGGTCGAGTCAGGAGACTTCCCTACACATAAATATTCTGGAACTAAGGGCCATTTACAATGCCCTAAGTCAGGCAAAATCCCTGCTTCTACACCAGCTGGTACTGATCCAGTCAGACAACATCACGGCAGTCGCCCATGTAAATCGACAGGGCGGCACAAGAAGCAGGATGGCAAAGGCAGAAAGTCACGTACTAGCACTGTCAGCAGTGTTCATTCCGGGAGTGGACAACTGGGAAGCAGACTTTCTCAGCAGGCACGACCTCCACCCGGGAGAGTGGGGACTTCATCCAGAAGTCTTCACGCTGATTGTAAATCGATGGGAACGGCCACAGGTGGACATGATGGCGTCCCGCCTAAACAAAAAACTAGAGAGATATTGCGCCAGGTCAAGGGACCCTCAGGCGATAGCTTTGGATGCTCTAGTGACACCGTGGGTGTACCAGTCAGTTTATGTGTTCCCTCCTCTGCCTCTCATACCAAGGGTACTGAGAATAATAAGAAAATGAGGAGTAAGAACAATACTCGTGGTTCCGGATTGGCCAAGACGAGCGTGGTACCCGGAACTTCAAGAGATGATCTCAGAGGACCCATGGCCTCTGCCGCTCAGACAGGACCTGCTGCAGCAGGGGCCCTGTCTGTTTCAAGACTTACCGCGGCTGCATTTGACGGCATGGCGGTTGAACGCCGGATCCTGAAGGAAAAGGGCATTCCGGAGGAAGTCATTCCTACGCTGATTAAAGCCAGGAAAGATGTAACTGTAAAGCATTATCACCGCATATGGCGGAAATATGTTGCTTGGTGTGAGGCCAAAAAGGCCCCAACAGAGGAATTTCAACTAGGTCGATTTCTGCATTTCCTACAAGCAGGAGTGACTATGGGCCTGAAATTAGGCTCCATTAAGGTACAGATCTCGGCTCTGTCGATTTTCTTCCAGAAAGAACTAGCTTCACTACCTGAAGTTCAGACGTTTGTGAAAGGAGTGCTGCATATTCAGCCCCCGTTTGTGCCTCCAGTGGCACCTTGGGATCTCAACGTGGTGTTGAGTTTCTTAAAATCACATTGGTTTGAGCTACTTAAAACCGTGGATCTAAAATATCTCACGTGGAAAGTGGTCATGTTATTGGCCTTGGCTTCAGCCAGGCGTGTGTCAGAATTGGCAGCTTTGTCATGTAAAAGCCCTTATCTGATTTTCCATATGGATAGGGTGGAATTGAGGACTCGTCCCCAGTTTCTCCCTAAGGTGGTATCAGCTTTTCACTTGAACCAACCTATTGTGGTGCCTGCGGCTACTAGGGACTTGGAGGATTCCAAGTTACTGGACGTAGTCGGGGCCTTGAAAATTTATGTTTCCAGGACGGCTAGAGTCAGGAAAACTGACTCGCAATTTATCCTGTATGCACCCAACAAGCTGGGTGCTCCTGCTTCTAAGCAGACTATTGCTCGCTGGATTTGTAGCACAATTCAGCTGGCGCATTCTGCGGCTGGACTGCCGCATCCTAAATCAGTAAAAGCCCATTCCACAAGGAAGGTGGGCTCATCTTGGGCGGCTGCCCGAGGGGTCTCGGCTTTACAACTTTGCCGAGCTGCTACTTGGTCAGGGGCAAACACGTTTGCAAAATTCTACAAATTTGATACCCTGGCTGAGGAGGACCTTGAGTTCTCTCATTCGGTGCTGCAGAGTCATCCGCACTCTCCCGCCCGTTTGGGAGCTTTGGTATAATCCCCATGGTCCTTTCGGAGTTCCCAGCATCCACTAGGACGTCAGAGAAAATAAGATTTTACTCACCGGTAAATCTATTTCTCGTAGTCCGTAGTGGATGCTGGGCGCCCGTCCCAAGTGCGGATTGTCTGCAATACTTGTACATAGTTATTGTTAACTAAAGGGTTATTGTTGAGCCATCTGTTGAGAGGCTCAGTTGTTTTCATACTGTTAAACTGGGTATAGTATCACGAGTTATACGGTGTGATTGGTGTGGCTGGTAAGAGTCTTACCCGGGATTCAAAATCCTTCCTTATTATGTCAGCTCGTCCGGGCACAGTGTCCTAACTGAGGCTTGGAGGAGGGTCATAGTGGGAGGAGCCAGTGCACACCAGGTGACCTAAAAGCTTTCTTTAGTTGTGCCCAGTCTCCTGCGGAGCCGCTATTCCCCATGGTCCTTTCGGAGTTCCCAGCATCCACTACGGACTACGAGAAATAGATTTACCGGTGAGTAAAATCTTATTTTCTGAAGCCTAACCCTAAGCAGCCTAACCCTAACTCTCCCCCTCCACAACCTAACCCTAACTCTCCCCCTCCGCAATCTGACCCTAACTCTCCCCATCCGCATCCTAACCCCAGGGCCGGCGCCACCATTAGGCAGCTTTAGGCAGTTGCCTATGGGCGCCGGCCACTGGGGGGCGGCGTCGCACACTGCTGATGAACGATTGCGTCCTTCATTCCCTTAGCTCAGCTGAGCTCTTCGTTTAGAGAGAGACTGAGGAGCAGGGATGCTGTGGCCGCCCGCCCAGCTGTTACCATCCGCCAAGGCACTGATGTCAGTCAGTGTAACATCTAACATGGGTAAGTGTAACATGGGTAGCACTGTGTGCTGCCTGCTCCTTTGTATGCAATCCCCCACCGCCGCCGCGATAGAACCCAGCATTTTCCCACCCCGCACCACAACAGCACACTTTTAATGCGGAAACCCTCATGTTACCTCCCATGATTGCATCCAGCATGTTACCCGCGTCCCCCCCACCCCCCACAATTGTCTTCCACATGTTACCTGCCTCCCCTCCCGCGATTGCATCCCGCTTTTGACCCACCCGCTGTATCCCGCGATTGCATCCCGTATATTAAAGACACACAATCCCCCCGCGATTGCGTCCCATGTGTTACCCGGCCTCCCTCCCGTGACTGCATCCCCCCTGATTGTTGCCTGCATGTTTCCCGCCCCCCTGCTATTCCCTCCGGCATATTACACCCCCTACGACTGCCTCCTGAGTCCCGCATGTTGCCCGCTCCTGCAGTTGCCTCCCGCATATTATCTGCCCCCCCTCCCGCGATTGCCTCCCTCCATTGCCTCTGGCATATTATACACACCACTGCCAATGCATTCTGTATATATAAAACCCCCGCGATTGCCATATCATCCTGCATATTAGATCCCCCCTCGTGATTACACCCCCACCCTGCGATCACATACACCACATATATTCTCCCCCCCCCCCCCCCATGCTACATTCAAAACATTTCTCCTTTCAAATGTCCTTATATTCCAGTCGCACCAACTATCGTCAGAATTGGGCAAAAAGTTCTCTGTATTTAGATGCACTAACAAACATCTACAAACAGTCTAAAAAAAAAAAAAAATCCCATATACGGTTACCTAACATTAAGACAACTGAAAGTACTAACATGGGAGGTACTTTAACCCAAAAAAATGTCCACAAGTACCTTCCCTAAAACAGTTTGACAGTACTGAATTTCATTAAAAATGAATAACTCCAAATGAATATTACTTGATAGCTACTAAGATGGCAGATGTTTATACTCCTAAGAACAGCTTCATTGTTGGCTGCCTTTGTGCCTGGGGAGATGGTATCGGGACCCCAGGACTTGGGATGCCGGCAGTAAGAATACGGATAGTGGCATCCCAATGCTCAGAATCCATTACACTTACTGGATAAGTATGTTACCCCTAATTCCTTACCTCCCTAGCCCTCCTTACCCGCAGCCTAACCCTATCCAGAGGTTCCTAACCCTCCTTACCCGCAGCCTAACCCTCTCCAGAGGTGCCTAACCCTCGCTCCCCAAAGTCTAACCCTAACACTACCAGGTGCTGCCTAACCAGAGCCGGCCATAGGCATAGGCAAACTAGGCAATTGCCTAGGGCATTTGATATGCCTAGGGGCATCATCAGCTTCTGCTGATTAAAATGATATGCGGCATGCCTATATTCTGTATGTAGCATTTCATATGCAGATACAGCCAGTCTCACACAGTATATAGGCATGCTGCATATCAGTTTAATCAGCAGAAGCTGCTTGTGCATCCTAGCCACATAGCAATGCAAATAAGATGCATTTTCATTAAAAAAGGTGCCCAACGTTAGCATTGATGCAAGATTTGTGAGGACACATCTGTATCCAAGCAGAGGCAGAGGTCACAGTGTTAGTAGCAGTGTGAGTGCTGTGTGCATGTGAGTGGGTTGGTTGTGCAGTAGTGTTTGGAATATGTGTAAGGAGCATTATGTGTGTCATATAAAAATGCATTAATAATGTGCAACATATGTGTAAAGGGCCACTATGTGTGTCATTATGTGTATAAGGGCATTAATAATGTGCAGCAAATGTGTAACAGGGTACTACTGTATGTGTGTCATTATGTGTATAGGGGCACTAATAATGTGCAGCAAATGTGTAGGGGGCACTGTGTGTGTCATTATGTGTATAAGGGCATTAATAATGTGCGGCATATGTGTAAGGGACATTATGTGTAAAAGGGCATTAATAAAGGTTGTCATAATGTGTAAGGAGCATTATGTTTATAAGGATATTAATGTGTCTCATATGTGTAAGGGGCATTACTGTGTGGAATTGTGTATAAATGCATTACTAATGTGTGGCATTATGTGTATAAGGTGCTCTACTATGTGGCGTTGCGTATAGAAAGGGCACTACTGTGTCATCTAATGTGAATAAAGAGCAATAAGGTGTGGTGTAATGTGAATAAGGAGCAATTCAGTGTGATGTAATGTGAATAAGGGGCTCTACTGTGAGGAGTAACGTTATAAGGTAAAGTGATACTACTGTGGGATGTAATATGAATTATGGACACTATCGCAAGATAAAATGTGAATAAAGTTTCAGTACTATGTGGCGTAATTGGAATTGGGGTTAGTATTGTGTGGCCATGCCCCTTCCCAGCAAGAAGATGCCTCTTTTTGGGCTGTGCGTCAAATGTGCGAACTGTTCCTATTTAAAATATAGGGGGAACAAGGACTGCTATGGGTGAGGGGTGATGGTGCTGGGAAAGAGGTGCAAGGTCAGAGGCAGAGGCTGAACCAGCGGTGGTGCTAGGGGGCACCAGCCAAAATCTTGCCTAGGGCATCATATTGGTTAGGGCCGGCTCTGTGCCTAACCCTAGCATCCCCTCCCCACAGCCTAAATCTAACCCTCCCTCTCCCTCAGCCTAACCCTAAGGTCACTGTTTAATTACTAGCTGTGAATGTGACTTTAAAGCAAAACAGGTAATCAGACTTCATAAAATTAAGTGTGTTGTTTGTTTAAACCCTAATATTAAGCATGTTTTGTGTGATTTGCATATGACAATAGTATGCTAGAACTGACTATCAAATAGAATTTCATCTTTATTACTCGTATTCTGTGCAATATTCCATGACAAACCGCTCTCCTCTTTTAGGTGAAGCTTTTAAGCACAAAAATAGGTCTATTTTGTAGCATCACCCATCTTATAGTATAGACATAGCCAGCCATTGGAGATACTGTGAGTGACACCCGTATGTATAGTCTATCTCAGTGGTTCTCAAACTCGGTCCTCAGGACCCCACACGGTTCACGTTTTCCATGTCACCCAGCAGCTGCACTGTGTATCACCAACTGTCACATTTTAAAAATCTACAGGTGACCTGCAAAACATGGACCGTGTGGGATCCTGAGGACCGAGTTTGAGAACCTGTCGCTCTTATTCCTACTATAAACTAAGCAAGATACAATGCTCTTCCCCCCTGCTCCACCTTACTCATTTCCGCATGCTGCTTGCGATATTTGCACATTATTAATGCTGCAATGTTCTAACTCACCGGCTTCCTTATCACCTGTATGTAATAAGATTTGTCTGCCTGCGCTTCCATTGCGGTCACAGATTTCTTTGCAGTTTTAACACTCTGCTAGTATGTCAAGCAGCTTGTGGATTAGGATAATAATGTATCAGTTCAATGTTGCTAGCATGCTGCCAGTCCTGTGTGGTTAAAATCAGTTAAAGTTTTGTTACTTTGTTACAACTCAAGTGCCATTAGACTGATACATTATTATTATTCTAATCCACAAACTGCTTTCAGCATACATGTTCTTTTGATGCATGTAACTGTTTCTGAATTGAGTGCCAATATAGCAATTCATAAATACGGCACTCTCCTGATACTCTACCATTTAACTGCCCTGGTGCCCTCCAAGGTATTTTCACACCACATATAAGCTTTCCAAAGATGGCGGCACTCTCGGGACTATATAAATGAAAGTCAAAGACACTAAGGTCTGTTTAACGTTTTGGTCCGCTGATCATTTATCAATAACCCGGGTTCTAGATAAAGGTCCAGTGGACCGAAACAGTGAACAGACCTTAGTGTCTTTGACTTTCATTTCTATAGTCCCTAGAGTGCCGCCATCTTTGGAAAGCTTATATATATATATATATATATATATATATATATACACACACAGATGTAGCCACGCTCATCTATGCCGCGATGCGTATGCATGTGCACAATCATCAGGTCAAAATGCAAATGTGCTACACTGTGACTTTCCGCAGCAGTGTAGTGCAGTCACAAGTGTGGCACATTCGCATTATGCCGTGATGTATTGCGTACGCATCGCGGCATAGATGAGCATGGCTACATCTATATGTGAGCAGCTGGAGGAGGGTATCGGGGGATGCAGGGGCAGTATTGTGTAGCTTTGCCTAGGGTGCCTAGAAACCTTGCACCGGCCCTGCCTAACCCTCCCCCTGCCGCCTAACCCTAACCTCCCCCTGATACTTACATTCGATATGTCGGCTGTGTGGATTCCAGCGTTGGCATTCTGACAATAGCTGAGATCAATTCACAGGTGTGATGTGACTTGTAAATACAACATCACATGGCAGCATATTTATAGTAGAGATGAGTGGGCTCAGTTCTCCAAAAATTGAGCCCACCTGAACTTCCTGCATTTAATCGTATCCAGGCAGTGGCTCTGGTTTTCCTGCCCTGCATGGATTCCATTCCAAAACAAGGCAAAACATCATCATCCTGGCATAAGATCTTGTGAGTATTAGAGTCGATATATAAGTGTCTACGTCGGTGACCCTGTGCCATTTCACAACAGACATCGGACAGGGAGCACATCCACTGGACTGCCAGGTCACTATATTAACCCTTTACCTGTGTACTATACAGCTCAGAGTTCCTCCTAAATAATAAATGCAGCATTATTTATTTTTAATCCCACTAACCAGTACATTAACCCTTTATTGGTGGACAGTCACACTGGAGCTGTAACTGCCCACAGTGCAGCACAGAACTCCTAATACAGGGGCAGCATTAATTAACCCTTAGTGAACAATGGTGGTTTTTTTTGTCACTGCTCATAGTGCTGCCCAGAGCTCATAATAAAGGGCAGCATTAACCATTGATGCACTCTGGTGTTTTTTTTTTTTATTATTTTTGTCACTGTTTGATCACAACTTCTCATAAATATAAGTGGAGTTTACAGAGACTTGTCAGTTATTTAAAAAAAAAGTAATATAAATGATTAATTTGTGTGTACAACTTGTGTGTGTACTGTACCCAACTACATTTTGTTCACAACTTCATGTAAATATAAGCATTGAGCATTTAGTTCACAATGACTTGTCATTCATATAAAAATTCAAATAAAATTGTTCATTTGTTTTACAACTGGTGTGTGCTCTACTGTACCCCACTATGTTTGTTCACAACTTCACATAAATATAAGCACTGAGTCCGCAGTGAGTTGTCATCCATGGGAAAAGTTCAAAAATAATTGTCCTTTTGTTTGTACAACTTGTGTGCTCTTTATCCCACTGCAACTTTGTTCACATGAATATAAGTGGTGTGACTCCCTGCAGTGTGAGTTGTCATTTGTGATTTAAAAAAAATAGATACTGTATAATGGTTCTTTTTTTTGCACAACTTGTATGTGTTCATCGATATGGATAACAGTCAGTTGAAAGAAGAGCAGGAGCACCAACCAAATACTAGTGCTGCAACTTCTGCCAACAGTTATGACGATACTAGTCCTTCAACATCATCTACTAAGACCGATGCTCAAGGGCATAGAGGGTTTAAGTCAGGGCATCTGAAATAAAAAATTTATATTTTACAGCAGCTTGGAATAAACACCACTAGTAAAAGTAAAATTTACTGCAGAAAACATAAAATTGCCAACACGCCATTAACCACACGCAGTGGCAAGGAAAAGCTCAGGACTTGGCCTTTATTTATGAATGGTGGTTCTGCAACTGTCAGAGAGGCATCTTCTTCTGCATCTCATGATGGTTCTCAGTCAGAGTGTAGTAGAGGTGTCAATAAAATTTAAACCAGAATATCAGTGCTAAAAAAAACCCACTAAGGCAGTAGAACAAACTGTGTGTTCAGAAACATCCCAAATTGCTGAGGAGAGTCTAAGTGTGTCCACAAGTGCTATGTGTGAGCCAGAACTCTCCGATACTGTACTTGTAGAGAAGCCTCTTTAAACCATTTCTGCATCCTCTGCAAATGTGGGGATGAGCAGCACAAGTAGAGCTGGTGACAAAGAAATTGAGGATATTACTATGGAAGTGCAACAGGTTGAGGAGGATATTTGATGCTGATGAAAAGGATGTGTAAGTCAGGAAAAAGTGAAAGCAGTTCTTATCCGTGATTTGAAGCCCATTATCATGCCTGGGCATATGACCTAAAAATCCACCTCTTATGAGTGGAATTATTTTTACCCAAGTATTGACAACACTTCTGTAGCCTTCTGTAGCATTTGTAAAGCCACAGTAAATAGAGGTAGGGACCGTAACCATCAAGGATCCTCCTTCTTGTTATGTTATTTGCAGCGAGTTCATGGAAACTTTTGGGGAAAATCAGAAACTTGTGCTAAAAAATAACAACAAGCAGTCCAGCATCAGCTACTGTACCTTCCTTCTCTCAGTCAGAACCCAGCACCTGCAATCTCCACTGCCAACACTTTCATCATTAATAGCCTCACTAATGATTGGAGGTAGTCCTGCATCCAATTTGATAAGGCTAGGTGATCACAGGCGTGCACAGAGACTGACTGGCGGGTGCCGCTCCGCACTTCCCCCCCTCCACGGCATTATAGTGTTCTCTCACATCCCCTGTCCTGGATATAGACTGCTCACCTGGGCGGCCCAGGTGAGCGGACCAGATGAGCAGTCTATATCCAGGACAGGGTAGGTGAGAGAACACTATAATGCCGTGGAGGGGGGGACGTCTGGAGCGGCACCCGCCAGTCAGTCTCTGCGCACGCCTATGTAGGTGATTCATCACCAATTCAAGATTCCTCAGAAGAATCCTTGAGCACTAGTGCTGCTGCTGAGAATGGATATTCATCCCAGAAGGGCACCAAGTAGTTTCAAACAACAATTGACTGTTAAACATTCCTTTGCAAGAGGAAGCAAGTAGTATAACAGCTGTCACCCAGGAACGCTCACATAGGACACATAAGGGGGCAAAAGCGGACTCAGGGGCAAATAAGGGGTCACTGAAGCACATAAGGTAAAACAGATGGCTTATTAAAGGGCATGTGTAAGCCTGAAATCTAATAAATAAAATATTTGTAATCTTATTGTAGTTTTGGACCAGAACACTTGTCACACTCCCTTTCTAGGATTCTGAAAATAAAATGGTGGTAATCCTAGTCTCCTCCTTGTATATCAACATACTGTAGTTTGCAAAGGTGCAACTGCTCCTAAATTTAAATGAGGATTATTCAACAATTGAGCAATCTATGTTTATCCTGATAGCTGAAGCTGAGAGATGCTTTGATTTAAGTGCAAAAATGAATGCATGAGTTGAAATTAAATATGTAACTTTAAAAAATAAGCTTGGTCAATGAAAGTCGAATTACAAATCAGGGAAAGTCTGTCTCTTTCCTTGCCCACAGATAAATTAGATTTTGGATCCATTCTCATGGGGACACGGTCGGAGCAAATTAATTAACGTAATTCAAGGCTAATGGTGTATGTATCAGGAGAAAACACAGCATGTCAGAAATTCTTCATTACCCATGTTAAAGGAATACTAACCTATAAATGCTCTTTTTTTAAGTGAGCCTAGCACCTAGTAATGAATATGTTACAGAAAAAGTTTATACTTCAGGCACTGCAGAGAATTCTTTTAGACAAAATGGGAAATGAAGAAAGTGTTTCCTACTTTGCCAGGGCTGAAAAACATGGGGCTTATCCTGGTATCCCTGGGTTGTTGGTACTTGAGTAATTAAGAGTTAATGCAGTATTGTTATAATTAATATACAAAACAAATACCACCAGAGGGGGAAAACAAGTACCCTAATTTATTAAGACACAGCTAATCAGGACCTAGGGAGTCAATGATTGGTTGTTTTTATTTTGAAGATAAGACATACTGTAACTCCTGATTGGCTGTACAGCTATTAACTAGTCGGGCAGCCTACATTTGAATTATTGTGAAGACATGATTCTTTGGAGGAATTGGCTTCCAGGCTATGCAAAGTTTTTTTTTTTTTTTAACTTTTTATTGGAGCACAGGTATGGGAATAGGAGTACAGGTAAGTATTAAATGAAGGAATTAATACTTGCATATATGTCATAACCACCTGTAGAATTTGGCAGTTTTTCCTCTGAGTTTGCAGCGAATATGTACTTGATGTTTATTAAATTTGGAGTTTTAAATTTAGAACACGTTTTTAAAAAAATTGTTTTTTTAAATCATGGTTTTCTGGTGATTTTGCCTTCTATACTGTACATATCATACCTCCCAACATGACCTTTTCCAGAAGGGACAAAATGCTCTGTTCCTGTACCTTCCTCTTAATGTATGATTTTGCCATCACTTGAGTTGAACTAATTAGTTGCTAAGAAAGGTGTTGGTGATAGCAATCAGAAATTAAGGGGTTTATTCATGAAGCAGTGAAAAGTGTGCAGAAGTGAACCAGCGGAGAAGTTGCCCATAGCAACCAATCATCTGCTACGTATAATTTTATAGAATGCACTTTATAAATGTTACCTCAATACTGATTGGTTGCCATGGGCAACTTCTCCACTGGCTCACTTCTCCACTCTTTTCACTGCTTCATGAATAGACCCTAAGAGAGTAGTCCAGGAACAGGGCAGTTAGTCTGTCCTGGAATGGGTCATGTTGGGTTGTATGCATATTGTATATCGGTTTGCAACTTGCCTGAAGAGTGTCAGAAAACTGACGATTTTACCAAATCAGTAACAGGTGAGTTTACAAAGTGTTCCTGCCACTCCAGCCACTGGAGTGGCAGGAGCCCCCAGGAAATGTGTGAATATTATCATAAGTACAGTACCTACAGGGAAGAAAGTAACTGCGGCACTCGAAGTCTTAAACACAGACGTGTATTTCACAGGGTGTAGTATGGTATTCCGGCGGCCGGGCTCCCGGCAACCAGCATACCGGCGCCGGGAGCCCGACTGCTGGCATACCGACAGTGTGGTGAGCGCAAAGGAGCCCCTTGCGGGCTCGCTGCGCTTGCCATGCTGCGGGCACGGTGACGCGCTACGCGCGCCACGCTATTTTATTCTCCCTCCAGGGGGGTCGTGGACCCCCACGAGGGAGAATAGCTGTCGGTATGCCGGGTGTCGGGATCCCGGCGCCGGTATACTATTCACCGGGATCCCGACATTCTGCATACTGAAGACCACCCATTTCAAACAATCACAACAAGCTCCAACTTTTTGGGGCTTACCTGCCCCTTTGTCAAGGTGAATAACAAACAGAAAACAATAGTGTACCTACCTAAATACCTGGAGAAGCCCGCCAAGTGCTAAGCGCCGCCCTGGGTTCGGAGTCGCCGTTCCAGCCTCCAGCGCCTTCCAAGCGCGTCACAGGAGCAGCGCCACTGGGTCGTCATGCTTACAAGGACGCCCGGCGCATCTCCCGTCTTGCGCTGGAATAGAAAAATTGACTAGTTACAGACCCCCGTAATACCCAATAAGACAGTTTACACCTTAATATACACTTGGTAACTGTAGAAATCCATTTGAGGGCTAATAAAGAACACAATACTTATACTCAATAAGCTCCTGACCCCAACTAGCAATATCAGGAAACTAGTGCAATTAAAGAGCTACTTAATTCTTAAACATTTTTAAAACATAAAAATGTCCTCCCAGATGTTATAAGGGGCCAATGAACATTTAAAATACCCATACAGGTATATACACGTACATAAACACTTCAAGTATCACCTGGGCATCATCTAAAAAGTGCTGAGTGCTAATATTCAGTTGACTTAAGAACCTCTCAGTTCATTTTACTAAACCTTAACCCCCCTCAATAAAAGTGCCCTGTAATCTATGAAGGTGTCATACTATAAACAGTTTTCTAAACATTAAACTATAGTGATGAACCATAATACATGGCTATGTGTAATCATGTAACCGTAATGTTGCTAAAATCACAATATTTTTTATTTCAGCTTAACTCTTAGCATTTTTCTAGTGGGAAGATGAGTGCTTTCATCGTCATGTGAAGCTGAACCACTAGTCATGAACATAGGCCAGGGCCTTAGCCGTTCCTTGCCGCTCCGTGTCGTAAATGGCATATTGGCAAGTTTACGTTTCTCCTCAGACCATTTAATTTTTTTTTTTGGTCTTTTTACTGAACAGTTGCTGTTTGGATTTTACATGCCCTCTACTATCACATTGGGCATCGGCCTTGGCAGACGACGATGATGGCATTTCATCGTCTATGTCATGACTAGTGGCAGCAGCTTCAGCACTAGGAGGAAGTGGTTCTTGATCTTTCCCTATTTTATCCTCCAAATTTTTGTTCTCCATTATTTTTCTGGAGTTATATAACACAATATGCGGTACAGGAGAGCGTACCTCTACACCACACAATGCAAACCCTGTGAAAATTATTTGGATTAAATATTAATAACCCCTTTATTTGGAGTAAATAATATACAGCACAGGATAGCACCACTGAACTTATATGGCAGCACCACTGGACTGGACTTATACGGCAGTACCACTGGAATTATACAGCAGTATCACTGGACTTATACGCCAGTACCACTGGAATTATATGGCAGTATCACTGGAATTATATGGCGGTACCACTGGACTTATACGGCAGTACCACTGGACTGGATTTATATGGCAGTATCACTGGACTTATACGCCAGTACCACTGGAATTATACGGCAGTATCACTGGAAGTATACAGCAGTACCACTGGACTTGTACGGCAGTACCACTGGACTTATACGCCATTACCACTTAAATTATACGGCAGTATCACTGGAATTACACGGCAGTACCACTGGACAAATACGGCAGTATCACTGGACTGGAGTTATACGGCAGTACTACTGGATTTATACGGCAGTACCACTGGACATAAATGGCAGAATCACTGGACTGGATTTATACGCCAGTACCACTGGATTTATACAGCAATACCACTGGATATAAACAGCAGTATCACTGGATTTATATGGCAGTACCACTGGACATATACGGCAGTATCACTGGACTGGATTTATATTTTTACGGTATTACCAGTGGACATACAGATGTGTCCACATACATCTTTGCTATATCCCGCCATGTATGGCACAGTTTTTGCATGCCATAGACTCAGAGATTTAGCCATGCCCTGTCATTTTTCTTAATTTGCTTCTTTAATATGTTACTTTATACATATTCTATTATGGCAAACAAAATTTTTTAAATTCATCCACTCGCCACTTGTGAAAAACAGCTTAACCGTGTTTTGCATGTTGTGCCAAATTTGTAAAAAAGCAAAGATGTAAGTGGACACATCGTATACGGCAGTATCACTGGACATATACGGCAGTATCACTGGACATATGCGGTAGTACCACTGAACATATATGGCAGTATCACTGGACTGGATTTATACACCAGTACCACTGGATTTATACGGCAGTACCATTGGACATATACAGCAGTATCACTGGACATACTGTATACGGCAGTATCACTGGACATATACGGAAGTATCACTAGACATATACGACAGTATCACTAGACATAAACGGCAGTATCACTGGACTGGATTTACATGCCAGTACCACTGGATTTATACGGCATTACCAGTGGACATATACGGCAGTATCCCTGGATATATATGCCAATATCACTGGACATATACGGCAGTATCGTTGGATTTATATGCCAGTACCACTGGATTTATACGTCAGTACCACTGGACATATATGGCAGTACCACTGAACATATACGGCACTGTCACTGGAACTATATGGCCGTACCACTGGACATATACGGCAGTATCACTGGACTGGATTTATATGCCAGTACCACTGGACTTATACACCAGTACCAATAGAATTAAACGGCAGTATCACTGGAATTATATGGCAGTACCACTGGACATATACGGCAGTATCACTGGACTGGATTTATACGCCAGTACCACTGGAATTATACGGCAGTATCACTGAAATTATATGGCAGTATCACTTGAATTATACGGCAGTATCACTGGACTGGATTTTTATGGCAGTATCACTGGATTTAAACACCAGTACCACTGGATTTAAATGGCAGTATCACTGAAATTATACGGCAGTATCACTGGACTTGTTCGGCAGTACCACTGGACTGGATTTATATAGCAGTATAACTGGAATTATACTGCAGTATCACTGGAATTATATGGCAGTACCACTGGACATATACAGCAATATCACTGGACTTGATTTATACGCCAGTACCACTGGACTTATATGGCAGTACTACTGGACATATACGGCAGTACCACTGGATTTATACGGCAGTACCACTGGACATATACAGCAGTATCACTGGATTGGATTTATACGCCAGTACTACTGGATTTAAATGGCATTACCAGTGGACATATACGGCAGTATCACTGGACATATTAGGCAGTGTCACAGGAGATTTATGGCAGTATCGCTGGATTTATACACCAGTACCACTGGATTTATAAGGCAGTGCCACTGGACATATAAGGCAGTACCACTGGACATATTTGGCAGTATCACTGGAATTTTATGGCAGTATTACTGGACATATACGGCATTGATACTGGACTGGATTTATAAACCAGTACCACTGGACTTACACGCTAGTACCACTGGAATTATACAGCAGTATCACTGGAATTATACGGCAGTACCACTGGACATATACGGCAGTATCACTGGCCTGGATTGATATGTCAGTACCACAGGATTTATAAGGCAGCACCACTGGACATACAGTATATACGTCAGTATCACTGGATTTATACGGCACTACCACTGGACATATATGGCAGTATCACTGGACTGGATTTATACACCTGTACCATTGGATTTATAAGGCAGTACCACTGGACATATACGGCAGTATCACTGGAATTATATGGCAGTGCCACTGGACATATATGTCAGTATCACTGGACTGGATTTATATGCCAGTACCATTGGACATATACGCCAGTACCACTGGAATTATACGGCTGTATCACTGGAATTATACGGCAGTACCACTGGACTGGATCTATACACCAGTACCACTGTATTTATACGCCAGTATCACTGGATTTATATTGCAGTACCACTGGACATATATACGGCAGTATCACTGGATTTATATGGAAATACCACTGGACATATATGGCAGTATCACTGGACTGGATTTATACACCAGTACCACTGGATTTATACGGCAGTACCAGTGGACATATAAGGCTGTACCAGTGGACGTATATGGCAGTATCGCTAGATTCATACAGCAGTACCACTGGAATTATATGGCAGTATCACTGGATTGGCTTTATATGACAGTACCACTGGATTTATACGGCAGTACCACTGGACATATATGGCAGTATCAATGGAATTATATGGCAGTAAAACTGGACATATACGGCAGTATCACTGGATTGGATTTATATTACAGTACCACTGCATTTATATGACAGTACCACTGAACATATACGGCAGTATCACTGGATTTATATGGCAGTATTACTGGACTGGATTTATACGCCAGTACCAATAAATTTATATGGCATGACCACTGGACATATACAGCAGTATCAATGGAATTATATGGCAATACCACTGGACATATACGGCAGTATCACTGGACTGGATTTATACTCCAGTACCACTGGAATTATATGGCAGTACCACTGGACATATATACGGCAGTATCACTGGATTTATACGACAGTACCGCTGGACAAATATACGGCAGTATCACTGGACATATACGGCAGTATCACTGGACATATGCGGCACTATCACTGGACATATATACGACAGTACCACTGGACATATACAGCAGCACAGGGACACCACCACTGACCTGATGCAGCACAACACAGCACCACTACAATGGACTGGACTTGTACAGCAGCACTTCACATATGACAACAGAGGACACCACCACTGTGTCTGGACTGATGCAGCACAAGACACCACCATTGGACTGATGCAGCACAATACAGCACCACTGGACTGGATTTATACAGCAGCACTGGACATATGGCAGCAGAGGACACCACCACTGTGACTGGAGTGATGCAGCACAATACACCACCACTGGGCTGATGCAGCACAACACAGCACCACAGGACTGGACTTATACAGCAGCACTGGACATATGGCAGCAGAGGACACCACCACTGTGACTGGAGTGATGCAGCACAAGACACCACCACTGGACTGATGCAGCACAACACAGCTCCACTGGACTGGACTTATACAGCAGCACTGGACATATGGCAGCAGAAGACACCACCACTGTGACTGGATTGATGCAGCACAAGACACTACCACTGAATTGATGCAGGACAATGAGGATGGAGACACGTCCTCTCTCTACACTCTCCAAAGCCGGAGTGAAAATGGCGGCGAAATGCGGCTCCTTATATGGTATCCAAACCCCGCAAGAATCCGACAGTGGGATGAAGATATTTTGCCTCGTTCTGATTACCAAGTCAGGCAGGAAAACCCGAGCCTGACTTGGATCCGGGCTCGGGTAGTGAAGTTCAGAGGGGGTTCGGTTCTCAGGGAATCGAACCCCCCTACTATATATATATATATATATATATATATATATATATTAGTGATGAGCGGGTTCGGTTCCTCGGAATCTGAACCCCCCCGAACTTCACCCATTTTACACGGGTCCGAGGCAGACTCGAATCTTCCCGCCTTGTTCGGTTAACCCGAGCGCGCCCGAACGTCATCATCCCGCTGTCGGATTCTCGCGAGATTCGTATCCTATACAAGGAGCCGCGCATCGCCGCCATTTTCACTCGTGCATTGGAGATGATAAGGAGAGGACGTGCAGCGTCCTCTTAGTTGTGTTCAGTGTGCTGCAAGTATCTGTGCTCAGTGTGCTTGCAAATATCTGTGCTGAGTGTGCTGAAAATATCTACGTTCTCTTCCTGAAAAACGCTCCATATCTGTGCTGCATTGTAGTATAGGAGGACAGGACAGTGCAGAATTTTGCTGACCAGTGACCACCAGTATAGCAGTATGGTACAGTAGTCACTGCTCTACCTACCTCTGTGTCGTCAAGTATACTATCCATCCATCCCTGTGGTGCATTTTAGTTGTTGTGCGGTGTATATATAGTAGGAGGACAGTGCATAATTTTGCTGACCACCAGTATATAATATATAGCAGTACGGTACAGTAGGCCACTGCTCTACCTACCTCTGTGTCATCAAGTATACTATCCATCCATCCATCCCTGTGGTGCATTTAAGTGGTGCGGTGTATATATAGTAGGAGGACAGTGCATAATTTTGCTGACCGCCAGTATATAATATATAGCAGTACAGAACAGTAGGCCACTGCTCTACCTACCTCTGTGTCGTCAAGTATACTATCCATCCATCCCTGTGGTGCATTTAAGTGGTGCAGTGTATATATAGTAGGAGGGCAGTGCATAATTTTGCTGACCGCCAGTATATAATATATAGCAGTACAGAACAGTAGGCCACTGCTCTACCTACCTCTGTGTCGTCAAGTATACTATCCATCCATCCATGTGGTGCATTTAAGTGGTGCGGTGTATATATAGTAGGAGGACAGTGCATAATTTTGCTGACCACCAGTATATAACATATAGCAGTACGATACAGTAGGCCACTGCTCTACCTACCTCTGTGTCGTCAAGTATACTATCCATCCAGGGCCGAAACTAGGATTTTTGTCACCCGGGGCAAGGTAGTCATTTGACACCCCCCCCCCCCCCCCCCCCGCAAAAAAAAAATTATTTTACAATAAATAAATAAAAATAATTAAAAAATTTTTTTAAATAAATAAATACATGAATAAAAATATTATATATATATATATATATATATATATCTTTCAGAACTTTTTTACCTGAAAAATTGCCTTTTCTAACATAAATTTCATATCCAGGAAAAAGTGTCCCCATTTTACACAGTACGACAGGCAAGTGTCCCCATTCCCCATTTTACACATTGCGGCAGACAGGTGACCCCATTTTACACATTGCGGCAGACAGGTGTCCCCATTTTACACATTGCGGCAGGAAAAAGTGTCCCCATTTTACACATTGCGGCAGACAGGTGACCCCATTTTACACACTGCGGCAGACAGGTGTCCCCATTTTACACATTGCGGCAGGAAAAAGTGTCCCCATTTTACACATTGCGGCAGGCACGTGTCCCCATTTTACACAGTAAGCTGGCAAGTGTCCCCATTTTACACATTGCGGCAGGAAAGTGTCCCCATTTTACACATTGCGGCAGGAAAAAGTGTCACCATTTTACACATTGCGGCAGGAAAAAGTGTCCCCATTTTACACATTGCGGCAGGCACAGGTCCCCATTTTACACATTGCGGCAGGAAAAAGTGTCCCCATTTTACACATTGCGGCAGGCACAGGTCCCCATTTTACACAATACGCTGGCAAGTGTCCCCATTTTACACATTGCGGCAGGCATAGGTCCCCATTTTACACAGTACGCTGGCAAGTGTCCCCATTTTACACATTGCGGCAGGCACAGGTCCCCATTTTACACAGTACGCTGGCAAGTGTCCCCATTTTACACATTGCGGCAGGAAAAAGTGTCCCCATTTTACACATTGCGGCAGGCACAGGTCCCCATTTTACACATTGCGACAGGTGGTGGAGGGAGAGAGAGAGAGAGGAAGGGAGAGGGGCTGACTTACATTTGAAGAGGTTCTCGCCGCTCTTCAGCCGCCCCTCCCTCCTCATCCGGTCTGCGCGGCTCCCCCTTCTCCCTCCTCCGGCGGGGTTTCGTGGAATGACGCGTTTGCGCCGTGACGACGCAATCGCGTCATTCCGCGAAACCCCGCCCCCCGAGCTGGGCACTCGGGAGAAGGGGGTTTCAAAGTTATAAAAGTGCCGCGGCGGGTGTTAGGGGGTCTCGGCGCCCCCTCCAATCCGGCGCCCAGGTCGCCTGCCCTCCTAGCCCCCCCCTAGTTTCGGCCCTGATCCATCCATAACTGTGGTGCATTTTAGTTGTCGTGCGCAGTATATATAGTAGTAGGCCATTGCTATTGATATATTACTGGCATATAATTCCATACATTAAAAAACAGAGAACAAAAATGTGGAGGGTAAAATAGGGAAAGATCAAGATCCACTTCCACCTCGTGCTGAAGCTGCTGCCACTAGTCATGGCCGAGACGATGAAATGCCATCAACATCGTCTGCCAAGGATGATGCCCAATGTCATAGTAGAGAGCATGTAAAATACAAAAAACAAAATTTCAGTAAAATGACCCACAAATCAAAATTAAAAGCGTCTGATGAGAAGTGTAAACTTGCCAATATGCCATTTACGACACGGTGTGGCAAGGAACGGCTGAGGCCCTGTCCTATGTTCATGGCTAGTGGTTCAGCTTCACATGAGGATGGAAGCACTCATCCTCCTGTTAGAAAACTTAAAAGTGTTAAGATGGCAAAAGCACAGCAAAGAACTGTGCGTTATTCTAAATCACAAATCCCCAAGGAGAGTCCAATTGTGTCGGTTGCGATGCCTGACCTTCCCAACACTGGACGGGAAGAGGTGGCGCCTTACACCATTTGCACGCCCCCTGCAAGTGCTGGAAGGAGCACCCGCAGTCCAGTTCCTGATAGTCAAATTGAAGATGTCACTGTTGAAGTACACCAGGATGAGGATATGGGTGTTGCTGGCGCTGGGGAGGAAATTGACAAGGAGGATTCTGATGGTGAGGTGGTTTGTTTAAGTCAGGCACCCGGGGAGACACCTGTTGTCCATGGGACGAATATGGCCATTGACATGCCTGGTCAAATTTAAAAAAAAATAACCTCTTCGGTGTGGAATTATTTCAACAGAAATGCGGACAACTGGTGTCAAGCCGTGTGTTGCCTTTGTCAAGCTGTAATAAGTAGGGGTAAGGACGTTAACCACCTAGGAACATCCTCCCTTATACGTCACCTGGAGCGCATTCATTACAAGTCATTGACAAGTTCAAAAACTTTGGGTGACAGCGGAAGCAGTCCACTGCCAACTAAATCCCTTCCTCTTGTAACAAAGCTCCTGCAAACCACACCACCAACTCCCTCAGTGTTAATTTCCTCCTTACACAGGAAAGCCAATAGTCCTGCAGGCCATGTCACTGACAAGTCTGACGAGTCCTCTCCTGCCTGGGATTCCTCCGATGCATCGGCGCTGCTGTTGTTGCTGCTGGGAGTCGATCGTCATCCCAGAGGGGAAGTCGGAAGACCACTTGTAATACTTCCAGTAATCATATGACTGTCCAACAGTCCTTTGCGAGGAAGATGAAATATCACAGCAGTGATCCTGCTGCAAGGCGGATAACTCAGGCCTTGGCAGCCTGGGTGGTGAAAAACGTGTTTCCGGTATCCACGTTAATTCACAGGGAACTAGAGAATTGCTTGAGGTACTGTGTCCCCGGTACCAAATACCATCTAGGTTCCACTTCTCTAGGCAGGCGATACCGAAAATGTACACAGACGTCACCAGTGTCCTAAAAAATGCAGTTGTACCCAATGTCCACCTAAGCACGGACATGTGGACAAGTGGAGCAGGGCAGACTCAGGACTATATGACTGTGACAGCCCACTGGGTAGATGTATTGCCTCCCGCAGCAAGAACAGCAGCGGCGGCACCAGTAGCAGCATCTCGCAAACGCCAACTCGTTCCTAGGCAGGCTACGCTTTGTATCACCGCTTTCCATAAGAGGCACACAGCTGACAATCTCTTACGGAAACTGAGGAACATCATTGCCGAATGGATTACCCCAATTGGACTCTCCTGGGGATTTGTGACATCGGACAATGCCACCAATATTGTGCGTGCATTACATCTGGGCAAATTCCAGCACGTCCCATGTTTTGCACATACATTGAATTTGGTGGTGCAGAATTATTTGAAAAATGACAGGGGCGTGCAAGAGATGCTGTCTGTGGCCCGAAGAATTGCGGGCCACTTTCGGCATTCAGCCACCGCGTGCCGAAGACAGGAGCACCAGCAAACACTCCCGAACCTGCCCTGCCATCATCTGAAGCAAGAGGTGGTAATGAGGTGGAATTCAACCCTCTATATGCTTCAGAGGATGGAGGAGCAGCAAAAGGCCATTGAAGCCTATACAGCTACCTACGATATAGGCAAAGGAGGGGGAATGCACCTGACTCAAGTGCAGTGGAGAATGATTTCAACATTGTGCAAGGTTCTGCAACCCTTTGAACTTGCCACACGTGAAGTCAGTTCAGGCACTGCCAGCCTGAGTCAGGTCATTCCCCTCATCAGGCTTTTGCAGAAGAAGCTGGAGAGATTGAAGGAGGAGCTAATACAGAGCGATTCCGCTAGGCATGTGGGACTTGTGGATGGAGCCCTTAATTAGCTTAACCAGGATTCACGGGTGGTCAATCTGTTGAAATCAGAGCACTACATTTTGGCCATCGTGCTCAATCCTAGATTTAAAACCTACATTGTATCTCTCTTTCCGGCAGACACAAGTCTGCAGAGGTTCAAAGACCTGCTGGTGAGAAAATTGTCAAGTCAAGCGGAACGTGACCCGTCAACAGCTCCTCCTTCACATTCTCCCGCAACTGGGGCTGCGAGAAAAAGGCTAAGAATACCGAGCCCACCCGCTGGCGGTGATGCAGGGCAGTCTAGAGCGAGTGCTGACATCTGGTCCGAACTGAAGGACCTGCCAACGATTACTGACATGTCGTCTACTGTCACTGCTTATGATTCTGTCACCATTGAAAGAATGGTGGAGGATTATATGAGTGACCGCATCCAAGTAGGCACGTCAGACAGTCCATACGTATACTGGCAGGAAAAAGAGGCAATTTGGAGGCCCTTGCACAAACTGGCTTTATTTTACCTAAGTTGCCCCCCACCCCCCCCCCCAGTGTGTACTCCGAAAGAGTGTTTAGTGCAGCCGCTCACCTTGTCAGCAATCGGCGTACGAGGTTACTTCCAGAAAATGTGGAGAAGATGATGTTCATCAAAATGAATTATAATCAATTCCCCCGTGGAGACATTCACCAGCAATTGCCTCCAGAAAGTACACAGGGACCTGAGATGGTGGATTCCAGTGGGGACGAATTAGTAATCTGGGAGGAGGGGGATGTACACAGGGAAGGGTGAGGAATCGGAGGATGAGGAGGAGGTGGACATCTTGCCTCTGTAGAGCCAGTTTGTGCAAGGAGAGATTGATTGCATCTTTTTTGGTGGGGGCCCAAACCAACCAGTCATTTCAGTCACAGTCGTGTGGCAGACCCTGTCGCTGAAATGATGGGTTTGTTAAAGTGTGCATGTCCTGTTTATACAACATAAGGGTGGGTGGGAGGGCCCAAGGACAATTCCATCTTGCACCTCTTTTTTCTTACATTTTTCTTTGCATCATGTGCTGTTTGGGGACTATACTGTCTGACACTGCATTGCCACTCCTAGATGGGCCAGGTGTTTGTGTCGGCCACTTGGGTCGCTTAGCTTAGACACACAGCTACCTCATTGCGCCTTTTTTTTTTCTTTACATCATGTGCTGTTTGGGGACAATTTTTTGAAGTGCCCTCCTGTCTGACACTGCAGTGCCACTCCTAGATGGGCCAGGTGTTTGTGTCGGCCACTTGGGTCGCTTAGCTTAGTCACACAGCTACCTCATTGCGCCTCTTTTTTTCTTTGCATCATGTGCTGTTTGGGGACTATTTTTTGAAGTGTCATCCTGTCTGACACTGCAGTGCCACTCCTAGATGGGCCAGGTGTTTGTGTCGGCCACTTGGGTCACTTAGCTTAGTTACACAGCTACCTCATTGCGCCTCTTTTTTTCTTTGCATCATGTGCTGTTTGGGGACAATTTTTTTAATCTGCCATCCTGTCTGACACTGCAGTGCCACTCCTAGATGGGCCAGGTGTTTGTGTCGGCCACTTGGGTCGCTTAGCTTAGTCATCCAGCGACCTCGGTGCAAATTTTAGGACTAAAAATAATATTGTGAGGTGTTCAGAATAGACTGGAAATGAGTGGAAATTATGGTTATTGAGGTTAATAATACTATGGGATCAAAATGACCCCCAAATTCTATGATTTAAGTTGTTTTTGAGGGGTTTTTGTAAAAAAACACCGGAATCCAAAACACAACCGAATCCGACAATAAATTTTCAGGGAGGTTTTGCCAAAACGCGTCCGAATCCAAAGCACGGCCGTGGAACCGAATCCAAAACCAAAACACAAAACCCAAAAAATGTCCGGTGCACATCACTAATATATATATATATATAATTTAAACAATTCAGAACAAATTATTTTTTTCAGACTACCCTTTATAATGCTGGCTCCAAATCACTTCAATTCAAGGAATATTAAACTTTGATTACTAATTTCACGTATCTGTATGACTAATCATCCCTATGTGGTCATAATTTTAAAGTCTATAAAATTTCAGATAGATTTTTTTATCATTTACAATTTTTAAGTCTTGTTTCAACTGCAGGCGCAGTAATCTGTCTTATATCTAATTTTAATGTAATATATCTTTTCAGGATTGACAATTTTAGAGTGGTGTCAAATAGGGGCTTTTGGGTAACTGCTCAAGCCATGATCAATGATACCTCTAAAGGTCTGCAATACATTGCCAGCTATTACAGCACTGTTACTGCACATCAATTACTAGTTCTAACTTCTATATTACATAGAGAGAACCCCATTGACAGCCACATATTACACAGAGTACCACTGACAAAGCCTTATATTGCACAGAGGTACATTTTACTGATATCTATGTATTTAGGATTACAACCCGTCACTGCCAGACATATGTAAAACAAATGATCTCATCGTAAAAACAGATAGGGGCTGATTGTGAGTCGTACGCAAAGTGCCTGTTGCTGCGAGCAGTCGCGGTATCCATATTTACTACCTTATGCTAATGCCAGATTCCGTTCAGCTAATGCGAAGCCCTGTACATCATGATTAGTATTGGCACGTGCTCCAGCCCCATGCCAGGTGCATGCGATCAGTCAGGAACAGGCTTCCCTTCCCCTAACGCAGGGAGCTTTCTCTATGACACTCCCACAAGACATATACGGCCAAGATTTATCTGACTCAGCATAGGACGGACATATGCAAAGAGTGTAAAATCCCATCTGCAAATGAGCTGTTTGCAAACACTCACTGCATCCATCTACAGAGATCTGTCCGACCCATAGGGGCTGAGCACAGATAAATGTTCGCCCATTTGTGCTGCATATATGGCATGCATATTTGTTCTGCTTTGACATGTTCTGATCGTATAGAACTGGAGAGGCGACGCAATGGGTGGGAAGGTGTAGTCAGTAAGGCAGTGCTTACACAACTGTGGCCCATGCCCACAAGCACGGAAGCACATCATTATCAGAACAGAGGCTCACCTGTAGTTAGTAAGATAGAAGAGAGGTCCTGTATAATGCCACCTTCTCCTCCCAAATGTAATTTGTCTCTAAGGGTCAGATTCTCAGATGCAGGCACTGCCAAAGTTGGGCGCAGTTGATTTATTTTTTTCTTCTGTGCATGTATTGGGCAGTACTGGGATGTAAAGAGCCAGGCCCCTGTAATGAATGTAGAATGGGAGGGTGTGGCCTAAAAATTATTGTGGGGCCGCGAAGCTGCCCTACGTGCTTGACAAGCGGTGCCATTCTAATGCAAAAGAGGGAGCGGGGGAAGGCACTCACCAATGAGGTACAGTGAGGTAGGCTGGGGAGACACTGGCTAGTACCAGAGCATTACACACACCTATATGAACCCAAGGGTTCATGTGGGCATTATACTGTACACAGGTGCAGCAATATATACTGCTGGACATTTGGTGAGTTTTGATCAGAGATGTCCGGAAAGGGTAGGCAGGAGGGCACTGCCTCACCTGTCATAGACTTTTTACTCAAGAGTTTTGACTATAAAAATGATTAGACAAATAAAAAGAAGATATTTATAATATAGTCTATATAGTTTTTAAATACTCTATATAGTTAAAACTCTGTAGCTTCAACCATGCATAGCTGTGCATGTCAGCTGTGCGTTCCAATACTCAAAGCGTTCCTATCTCTAATCGTTTTGAAAACTAACAATTAAAAAACAGTTATCCTGCATTGGTCTGGACTTAACCATCTTCCTTTTCTTCTCATCCTCAGGTATGTTCAAATCTCACCCTGTAATCTGCCTATTGCAATCTGAACCTCTACAAACCATCTCTATACTAAATGTATGTTCAAATCTCACCCTGTAATCTGCCCATTGCAATCTGAACCTCTACAAACCATCTCTATACTAAATGTATGTTCAAATCTCACCCTGTAATCTGCCTATTGCAATCTGAACCTCTGCAAACCATCTCTATACTAAATGAACACTATGCAAATTATTTGTTAGATACTTTTGTGATTTCTGGATTTGTTTGTAATTTAAAATACCTGTGTGTGAAATTTTGGTCAATGCCGCACATGTGCACTAGAGAGCAAAGTTTTTGCTTTCAATGTGTGGGCACCATCTTCTTGAATATATCACAGGGAAGATGTAGCCGGTCTTTTGTACAGGTACACTTGGAAGGGGGGGGGGGATAATTAGTAACCACTACCCCTCCCTCCCCCCTCTTGGCGTCTCAGATGGTCTGTCTTATGGGCTTGTTATGAGAAGTGTTACTGACAGTGGCTGCGTACAGGGACCATGAACGACTCCCATATGAGGCCATACTCAGTCAGAGAAATTGCACCTGCCATAGTACTGCTGCAAGTTTCGATGCTGTGACCGATGGTGCAGATGCACCAATCTGTATTTTGTCATCTACAGTCACTGACAGAGGGCGTCTCAGGTCTTGCAAACTGAAACGCCCAGAGGTACTCCAGAGAAGGGCTATGCAGCAGCTGCATAAACTCACAGACGGATGATTGCCAATAGATACAGACACACACATTCCTGACTCAGAGTTAGTCCCTAAATGTTCTCCTATCACAGACTAGACACTAACGGAAAGATTCAGCTGAATGTGGGTACTGAGGTAGTTTAAAACTACAAATCTTTACTAGTAGGTACAGTAAAAAAAAAAAAAAATGAATAAAACAAAAGGGGTGAAATATAAAAATGAGATTATTAATATTAAAAATGAATTGACATTTTTAGAATACAACTCCTTGCATAGGTACTGAACTCATCAGATATTGTAGCTAGACTGCGAGTCTGAGGGAGTAAAGTATTGTTGCAGTATGAAGGTAAATGGCATTAGTGAGCCATGGATTCTTTGTGGGGCAGGAGGGATCCGCCCACACAGGGAGAAAAAGTTGATCGCTAGCTAGCTACTTTTTGCAGACATGCAAACACATAGTTGCCGCCCACAGGGGAGTGTATTTTCGCTTTTTAAGTGTGCGATCGCATGTCCAGCCGAAATTTTTTTTGCAGTTACTGAGTAGGTCTGAACTTACTCAGCCCTTGCGATCACTTCTGCCTGTCCGGTCCCGGAATTGACGTCAGACACCCGTCCTGCAAAGGCCTCGACACGCCTGCGTTTTCCCTACCACTCCCAGAAAACGGTCAGTTGACACCCATAAACATCCTCTTCCTGTCAATCTCATTGCATTCACCCATGCGAATGGATTTGTCGCTAGAAGCATTGCACAGCAACGATGCTGTTTGTACCCATACGACGCGTGTGCGCATTGCGGTGCATACATATGTGCAGTAGTGACCTGATTGCTGCGCTGTGAAAATCGTCAGCGTGCGATAAACTTGGAATGACCCCCATTGCTGGAGAGTGCAAACAGTCTGGGTGAGACTGTTACAGCCAGGTGAGGCTGCGAAAGCCAATCAAGCTGCAGTGACAGTTGGAAAACTCAGTGTGCCAGGAAGCCAGTGGAGGCCTGTGTCTAAACTTGGGCCCTATACACTAGGACGATAATGCCCGATTTCATCCAATTTCGGGCATTCGGCCCGATATATCGGATGAAATCGGGCATTTTGAAGGCGTTTCCGATCTGATGCGCGTTCCCTTGAGCATCGGATCCTCCAGATTGTGCTGCACATTCAATCTGGTCCGATCCCGCAGGCATGGCTGGGATCGGCCAGGATCGCCCAAGATACATCGTATGCAAATGGACAACATATGATGTATCTTGGGCGATAATGCCCCCCGGGAGGCTGCCGGGGGTGATCGCCCGCGACATGTCAGACAGACATGTCGCAGTAGTGTATGGGGCCCTTAAGGGGGATATTTAATAAAACATAATTATCTCATAAAAGCTGGAAACTGTGATATTTATATTTTCTGGAGATGGAGATAAATATCTCCTCTCAAGTGGCAGTTGCAGCGCAGTCCAAAATCCAAACAGGGGAGCCACACCAACTGCCAGTGAGTCCCGAACAGCAATGTCTGGCACAGCCATGCGCATGCACATCGGCCAACAACATCAGGCATCGCCGGTCAGTGACTGGCTGGTGCAAAAATTCCATTCGCACAGCCATTCACATGCTGATTGACAGGAAGAGGCCATTTGTGGGTGGTAACTGGCCATTTTCTGGGAATGTCAGGGAAAATGCAGGCATTCACAAGAGTTTTCATGGAGGGTGTGACCTCCCTCCGGACCCGATCAGCCTGGTATCATCGCACTCTAGGAGTAAGTCCTGGGCTGCGCACAGACTGCACACAGTAGAAAAATCATTAAATGGTGAGTGAGGTACGAATGGATTTGCAGCTGTCTGCTGACTGAGGGATATTTAGCAGCTCGGTGCACACATGTGATCGCACACTTGCACTGCGCATATACACATTCAGGACATGAATCAGTAAGGATTGCAAATTCTGCTAAGTAGCAGAATTTGAAATCCTTTGGCTCATATAATGTGGGCTACCCCACAGGAGCACAGGGGAAAATCCCAGTGGGCCCCACTGCCTGGGGCCCCTCCTCCTTCTCCTCTAGTGTTCTTGTACCACACTTAGTGATTCAGAATGGGTCCCGACTGGCACAATTATCCATCTCCAAACACCATTACCAAAAAGAGGAAGACACCTTTCTCCTGAAAGCAGACAAATATTGGCAGTCATTTCAAAACTGTCTATACTATTGTTATATATATATATATATATATATATATATATTCAATTTATCAGCACCCCAGACTTCCAAAACAGATGGCAGCAAGGTATATCATCATCTAGGCCAATGATGGGTTACCTCCATCTGCACAATGCTCCATCCTGTCCCACTACTGCTCTGTCCTTCTACACACCCTCTCTGTCCGCTGCTCTGTCCTGCTCTGAACCCTATTCCGTTCAAACCCCTCCCTCCAACCGCTACATACTTAGGCTTACCATACTATCCCTTTAAACTTGTGCACTCATGAATTTCTCAGGTTCTGTGGCTGATTAAAACCAAGTGAAATGCAGGCTTGAAGTCAGCCAGCCACAGTGCCTGTGTAATTCATAAGTGGAGGAAGAGAGATGCAGACGCACACTCCTAGCACTAAGAACACTGATAGTAAAAATAATTTAAATAAACCCTCACAATTAACATAGAGTATAATTGAAGTTGTTAGCACACATTTGCACAAATATGCGGGCCCATGTACTGCGACAGCTGATTTTCACATGGGTCCTTAACATTTCTAATACTATCACATTATATAAATGTATCTAGGACTTACCTCTAGATGAAGGTAGCCTTGCCTTCCAGTGTACAATATATACACAGTGTCCTGGTTTAAAGGTATGGTATGGTAAGCCTATGCATACTTACCATTCCTTTCAGGTCCTCCAGCTCGCCGGTTAAGCAAAAGGTCTGTCCTATCACTCTAGCAAAGGGAACTGATGGAGGGGAAAAGGCATGCCAGTTGGGAAAGGAATAGACCTTAGGAGATTTTCTATATATATATATATATATATATATGTAATGTCCACCCACAAACAAACACATGACATTTACGGTGCCGAAAACTTGAACTAAATTGTGGGGTGCTAGTGTGAGTCAGGTTCGGGTGATCAGAGCGGCAGACCTGCTTTACCTCTCAGACACAATGACAACACAAACATAAAATAGTATCCAACTCCATTTTATTATCCTAACAAAATTTACAAGTGGCAGGTAAACATGAAACTGGCCCACAATTGAAGCAGGCTGGTTATGGCTTCTAAATAACAGTCTCAAGTAACCAGCGTTAGCAATACAGGTAGCAGGTAAGCAAGTAACTGGTGCACAATTGAAGCAGGCTGGTTATGGCTTCTAAATAATAGTCTCAGGTAACCAGCGTCAGCAATACAGGTAGCAGGTAAGCAGGAACTTGTGCACGATTAAAGCAGGCTGGTTATGGCTATTAAACGACAGTCTCAGGTAACCAGCGTTAGCAATACAAGTAGCAGGTAAGCAGGTAACTTGTGCACAATTAAAGCAGGCTGGTTATGGCTACTAAACAACAGTCTCAGGTAACCAGCGTCAGCAATACAGGTAGCAGGTAAGCAGGAACTTGTGCACGATTAAAGCAGGCTGGTTATGGCTATTAAACGACAGTCTCAGGTAACCAGCGTTAGCAATACAGGTAGCAGGTAAGCAGGAACTTGTGCACAATTAAAGCAGGCTGGTTATGGCTACTAAACAACAGTCTCAGGTAACCAGCGTCAGCAATACAGGTAGCAGGTAAGCAGGAACTTGTGCACGATTAAAGCCGGCTGGTTATGGCTATTAAACGACAGTCTCAGGTAACCAGCGTTAGCAATACAAGTAGCAGGTCAGCAGGTAACTTGCGCACAATTAAAGCAGGCTGGTTATGGCTACTAAACAACAGTCTCAGGTAACCAGCGTCAGCAATACAGGTAGCAGGTAAGCAGGAACTTGTGCACGATTAAAGCAGGCTGGTTATGGCTATTAAACGACAGTCTCAGGTAACCAGCGTTAGCAATACAAGTAGCAGGTAAGCAGGTAACTTGTGCACAATTAAAGCAGGCTGGTTATGGCTACTAAACAACAGTCTCAGGTAACCAGCGTCAGCAATACAGGTAGCAGGTAAGCAGGAACTTGTGCACGATTAAAGCAGGCTGGTTATGGCTATTAAATGACAGTCTCAGGTAACCAGCGTTAGCAATACAAGTAGCAGGTAAGCAGGAACTTGTGCACGATTAAAGCAGGCTGGTTATGGCTATTAAACGACAGTCTCAGGTAACCAGCGTTAGCAATACAGGTAGCAGGTAAGCAGGAACTTGTGCACAATTAAAGCAGGCTGGTTATGGCTACTAAACAACAGTCTCAGGTAACCAGCGTCAGCAATACAGGTAGCAGGTAAGCAGGAACTTGTGCACGATTAAAGCCGGCTGGTTATGGCTATTAAACGACAGTCTCAGGTAACCAGCGTTAGCAATACAAGTAGCAGGTCAGCAGGTAACTTGTGCACAATTAAAGCAGGCTGGTTATGGCTACTAAACAACAGTCTCAGGTAACCAGCGTCAGCAATACAGGTAGCAGGTAAGCAGGAACTTGTGCACGATTAAAGCAGGCTGGTTATGGCTATTAAACGACAGTCTCAGGTAACCAGCGTCAGCAATACAAGTAGCAGGTAAGCAGGAACTTGTGCACGATTAAAGCAGGCTGGTTATGGCTATTAAACGACAATCTCAGGTAACCAGCGTTAGCAATACAAGTAGCAGGTAAGCAGGAACTTGTGCACGATTAAAGCAGGCTGGTTATGGCTATTAAACGACAGTCTCAGGTAACCAGCGTTAGCAATACAAGTAGCAGGTAAGCAGGAACTTGTGCACGATTAAAGCAGGCTGGTTATGGCTATTAAACGACAGTCTCAGGTAACCAGCGTTAGCAATACAGGTAGCAGGTAAGCAGGAACTTGTGCACAATTAAAGCAGGCTGGTTATGGCTACTAAACAACAGTCTCAGGTAACCAGCGTCAGCAATACAGGTAGCAGGTAAGCAGGAACTTGTGCACGATTAAAGCCGGCTAGTTATGGCTATTAAACGACAGTCTCAGGTAACCAGCGTTAGCAATACAAGTAGCAGGTCAGCAGGTAACTTGTGCACAATTAAAGCAGGCTGGTTATGGCTACTAAACAACAGTCTCAGGTAACCAGCGTCAGCAATACAGGTAGCAGGTAAGCAGGAACTTGTGCACGATTAAAGCAGGCTGGTTATGGCTATTAAACGACAGTCTCAGGTAACCAGCGTCAGCAATACAAGTAGCAGGTAAGCAGGAACTTGTGCACGATTAAAGCAGGCTGGTTATGGCTATTAAACGACAATCTCAGGTAACCAGCGTTAGCAATACAAGTAGCAGGTAAGCAGGAACTTGTGCACGATTAAAGCAGGCTGGTTATGGCTATTAAACGACAGTCTCAGGTAACCAGCGTCAGCAATACAAGTAGCAGGTAAGCAGGAACTTGTGCACGATTAAAGCAGGCTGGTTATGGCTATTAAACGACAGTCTCAGGTAACCAGCGTTATCAATACAAGTAGCAGGTAAGCAGGTAACTTGTGCACAATTAAAGCAGGCTGGTTATGGCTTGTAAACAACAGTCTCAGGTAACCAGCGTTCCTTAGTAGCGGATAAATGCATTAACATTAGCTTTCACACTGCTGGGCGGAGCTTGCGTAAAAAGAACTATCAGTACCAGCATTCCTTAATAGCAGATAAATGCATTAACATTAGCTTTCACACTGCTGGGCGGAACTTGCAATAAAAGAACTATCAGTACCAGCATTCCTTAATAGCAGATAAATGCATTAACATTAGCTTTCACACTGCTGGGCGGAGCTTGCATAAAAAATAACTATCAGTACCAGCATTCCTTAATAGCAGATAAATGCATTAACATTAGCTTTCACACTGCTGGGCGGAGCTTGCATAAAAAGAACTATCAGTACCAGCATTCCTTAATAGCAGATAAATGCATTAACATTAGCTTTCACACTGCTGGGCGGAACTTGCAATAAAAGAACTATCAGTACCAGCATTCCTTAATAGCAGATAAATGCATTAACATTAGCTTTCACACTGCTGGGCGGAGCTTGCATAAAAAAGAACTATCAGTACCAGCATTCCTTAATAGCAGACAAATGCATTAACATTAGCTTTCACACTGCTGGGCGGAGCTTGCATAAAAAGAACTATCAGTACCAGCATTCCTTAATAGCAGATAAATGCATTAACATTAGCTTTCATACTGCTGGGCGGAGCTTGCATAAAAAGAACTATCAGTACCAGCATTCCTTAATAGCAGATAAATGCATTAACATTAGCTTTCACACTGCTGGGCGGAGCTTGCATAAAAAGAACTATCAGTACCAGCATTCCTTAATAGCAGATAAATGCATTAACATTAGCTTTCACACTGCTGGGCGGAACTTGCATAAAAAGAACTATTAGTACCAGCATTCCTTAATAGCAGATAAATACATTCACAAATATATAAGGGCAGTCTACCCCCTTTTACAACATTCCAAAACAAATATGCGGGGCACAGCACTAGTGGGGAGCCTCTTCCCCTGGAATACAATATATTGCCCCCAGATTACAGAGTCTTTGCAGCAGAAGGGGTTAAGCCGGGCACATACAAATGAGGGGAGCGCAACTCCTAATTATCTAAACTTGCGGGGGTACTGTGATGAGGGGAGCCCACCCCTTTTATTATTAATTGTCTCACCGGGGCACTCATGAAGGGCAACCTACCCACTTAGTAAATATGTTCCCCAAATGCAGAGTTCATGCAGCGGAAGGGGTTAAATACCGGACACAGGGGATCTTAGGGGTGTCTACACCTTTTTTCAAATACTATGTCCCCTATTAGCAGAGTTTTTGCAGCGGAGGGCACAACAGGGGCAGAGTTTCTGGCAGCGGAAGGGTTGTTTGCAAGTTCTCACCCATCGCTGCGGCGCTTCTGCCACCTCCGATCCTCCGCATCTTCAGCGTGGCTGTCTGGAGTCTCCCTCCTCAGTCTCCGGTCCGGTCTACTCCTCTTCAGCTGCCGCCGCGCCGTCTCCAAGTCTTCACTCCTCTTGTGCAGCAGACTCCGGTCCGCGCCGTCATCTCTACGCTGGGGTCTTCTCGGGTCCTCGCCGTACTCCAGCCGCCAGGGGTCCTCGCTGGGGTCTTCTTCCCGGGGTCGTCCTTCGCGGTGCCTGCGCGCTTCTCATCTGCCGCTCCTTGGAATCCAGGGGACGGATGTCATCACTGCTCTGCTGGACGGGCTGCGGTTCCTCCGGCCCAGCGCTCCAGTCTCTCAGCAGCGGCGGCTCTTCTCCGCACTCCATCCCCGCTGGCACTGACGCGGCCAGCTCTTCTCCTCAGGCAGTGTCTCCGGCATTCTTCTGGCACTGGTGCTCCGGTCGCTGGTTCTCCCCTCGGCTTCTTCTCTACGCAGACGGTCCTCACACACTGGCAGGCGGCTCCTGGGGCTACATGGCGACACCTTCCCCAGGTAATCTTCCCATTCCTCCAGGGCTCCTCTGGCAGCGATCCTCCCAGCGCTGCATACTCCAGTCTTCAGGCTCTGGACACTACATGGCTCCACTTCCCCAGGTACATATTCCCATTCCTCCAGGTCTCCTCTGGCAGCGATCCTCCCAGCGCTGCATACTCCAGTCTTCAGGCTCTGGACACTACATGGCTCCACTTCCCCAGGTACATATTCCCATTCCTCCAGGTCTCCTCTGGCAGCGATCCTCCCAGCGCTGCATACTCCAGTCTTCAGGCTCTGGACACTACATGGCTCCACTTCCCCAGGTACATATTCCCATTCCTCCAGGTCTCTTTCTCCTGTGCTGTGAGGCTTCTTTTAAGGGTCCTGGTGCTCCTCCACCTCCCCTCTCCTCTATGATGACTGGCTCCCGGGGCCCCAGCAACAGACTACCTCCTGGTCACTCTGCCCTACAACCCAGGGGACCCAATCAGCTGGGGACATGTTTCCCAGACTTTTTATGTTGCTGGGTAAGAAGTGACAGGACCAGAGAATTGGCGGCAAAATCCCTGTCCCAAGCTGACAGGGTCACATAAAGTTCAGCCCACAATCTACTCTGGGACTTGTAGTTCCACAATGTAAACAAAAAAAAAAATCACAAGGGGATCTCCATGGTGCAATAGCTTCAGGGTATTACATTCTTCCCCCCTAAAATTATACGTGTCCTCACGTATACACCTTAACACTATACATCGGTTAACATAAGCCTTGAACAGGGTACAGCTCTGTTGGCAAACAAGTCATTGTGTCTGGAGCACAGGCCCGCCTGCGATTCTCTGATCCTGTTCGTGACGCCAAAATTTATGTAATGTCCACCCACAAACAAACACATGACATTTACGGTGCCGAAAACTTGAACTAAATTGTGGGGTGCTAGTGTGAGTCAGGTTCGGGTGATCAGAGCGGCAGACCTGCTTTACCTCTCAGACACAATGACAACACAAACATAAAATAGTATCCAACTCCATTTTATTATCCTAACAAAATTTACAAGTGGCAGGTAAACATGAAACTGGCCCACAATTGAAGCAGGCTGGTTATGGCTTCTAAATAACAGTCTCAAGTAACCAGCGTTAGCAATACAGGTAGCAGGTAAGCAAGTAACTGGTGCACAATTGAAGCAGGCTGGTTATGGCTTCTAAATAATAGTCTCAGGTAACCAGCGTCAGCAATACAGGTAGCAGGTAAGCAGGAACTTGTGCACGATTAAAGCAGGCTGGTTATGGCTATTAAATGACAGTCTCGGGTAACCAGCGTTAGCAATACAAGTAGCAGGTAAGCAGGTAACTTGTGCACAATTAAAGCAGGCTGGTTATGGCTACTAAACAACAGTCTCAGGTAACCAGCGTCAGCAATACAGGTAGCAGGTAAGCAGGAACTTGTGCACGATTAAAGCAGGCTGGTTATGGCTATTAAACGACAGTCTCAGGTAACCAGCGTTAGCAATACAGGTAGCAGGTAAGCAGGAACTTGTGCACAATTAAAGCAGGCTGGTTATGGCTACTAAACAACAGTCTCAGGTAACCAGCGTCAGCAATACAGGTAGCAGGTAAGCAGGAACTTGTGCACGATTAAAGCCGGCTGGTTATGGCTATTAAACGACAGTCTCAGGTAACCAGCGTTAGCAATACAAGTAGCAGGTCAGCAGGTAACTTGCGCACAATTAAAGCAGGCTGGTTATGGCTACTAAACAACAGTCTCAGGTAACCAGCGTCAGCAATACAGGTAGCAGGTAAGCAGGAACTTGTGCACGATTAAAGCAGGCTGGTTATGGCTATTAAACGACAGTCTCAGGTAACCAGCGTTAGCAATACAAGTAGCAGGTAAGCAGGTAACTTGTGCACAATTAAAGCAGGCTGGTTATGGCTACTAAACAACAGTCTCAGGTAACCAGCGTCAGCAATACAGGTAGCAGGTAAGCAGGAACTTGTGCACGATTAAAGCAGGCTGGTTATGGCTATTAAATGACAGTCTCAGGTAACCAGCGTTAGCAATACAAGTAGCAGGTAAGCAGGAACTTGTGCACGATTAAAGCAGGCTGGTTATGGCTATTAAACGACAGTCTCAGGTAACCAGCGTTAGCAATACAGGTAGCAGGTAAGCAGGAACTTGTGCACAATTAAAGCAGGCTGGTTATGGCTACTAAACAACAGTCTCAGGTAACCAGCGTCAGCAATACAGGTAGCATGTAAGCAGGAACTTGTGCACGATTAAAGCCGGCTGGTTATGGCTATTAAACGACAGTCTCAGGTAACCAGCGTTAGCAATACAAGTAGCAGGTCAGCAGGTAACTTGTGCACAATTAAAGCAGGCTGGTTATGGCTACTAAACAACAGTCTCAGGTAACCAGCGTCAGCAATACAGGTAGCAGGTAAGCAGGAACTTGTGCACGATTAAAGCAGGCTGGTTATGGCTATTAAACGACAGTCTCAGGTAACCAGCGTCAGCAATACAAGTAGCAGGTAAGCAGGAACTTGTGCACGATTAAAGCAGGCTGGTTATGGCTATTAAACGACAATCTCAGGTAACCAGCGTTAGCAATACAAGTAGCAGGTAAGCAGGAACTTGTGCACGATTAAAGCAGGCTGGTTATGGCTATTAAACGACAGTCTCAGGTAACCAGCGTTAGCAATACAAGTAGCAGGTAAGCAGGAACTTGTGCACGATTAAAGCAGGCTGGTTATGGCTATTAAACGACAGTCTCAGGTAACCAGCGTTAGCAATACAGGTAGCAGGTAAGCAGGAACTTGTGCACAATTAAAGCAGGCTGGTTATGGCTACTAAACAACAGTCTCAGGTAACCAGCGTCAGCAATACAGGTAGCAGGTAAGCAGGAACTTGTGCACGATTAAAGCCGGCTGGTTATGGCTATTAAACGACAGTCTCAGGTAACCAGCGTTAGCAATACAAGTAGCAGGTCAGCAGGTAACTTGTGCACAATTAAAGCAGGCTGGTTATGGCTACTAAACAACAGTCTCAGGTAACCAGCGTCAGCAATACAGGTAGCAGGTAAGCAGGAACTTGTGCACGATTAAAGCAGGCTGGTTATGGCTATTAAACGACAATCTCAGGTAACCAGCGTTAGCAATACAAGTAGCAGGTAAGCAGGAACTTGTGCACGATTAAAGCAGGCTGGTTATGGCTATTAAACGACAGTCTCAGGTAACCAGCGTCAGCAATACAAGTAGCAGGTAAGCAGGAACTTGTGCACGATTAAAGCAGGCTGGTTATGGCTACTAAACAACAGTCTCAGGTAACCAGCGTCAGCAATACAGGTAGCATGTAAGCAGGAACTTGTGCACGATTAAAGCCGGCTGGTTATGGCTATTAAACGACAGTCTCAGGTAACCAGCGTTAGCAATACAAGTAGCAGGTCAGCAGGTAACTTGTGCACAATTAAAGCAGGCTGGTTATGGCTACTAAACAACAGTCTCAGGTAACCAGCGTCAGCAATACAGGTAGCAGGTAAGCAGGAACTTGTGCACGATTAAAGCAGGCTGGTTATGGCTATTAAACGACAGTCTCAGGTAACCAGCGTCAGCAATACAAGTAGCAGGTAAGCAGGAACTTGTGCACGATTAAAGCAGGCTGGTTATGGCTATTAAACGACAATCTCAGGTAACCAGCGTTAGCAATACAAGTAGCAGGTAAGCAGGAACTTGTGCACGATTAAAGCAGGCTGGTTATGGCTATTAAACGACAGTCTCAGGTAACCAGCGTTAGCAATACAAGTAGCAGGTAAGCAGGAACTTGTGCACGATTAAAGCAGGCTGGTTATGGCTATTAAACGACAGTCTCAGGTAACCAGCGTTAGCAATACAGGTAGCAGGTAAGCAGGAACTTGTGCACAATTAAAGCAGGCTGGTTATGGCTACTAAACAACAGTCTCAGGTAACCAGCGTCAGCAATACAGGTAGCAGGTAAGCAGGAACTTGTGCACGATTAAAGCCGGCTGGTTATGGCTATTAAACGACAGTCTCAGGTAACCAGCGTTAGCAATACAAGTAGCAGGTCAGCAGGTAACTTGTGCACAATTAAAGCAGGCTGGTTATGGCTACTAAACAACAGTCTCAGGTAACCAGCGTCAGCAATACAGGTAGCAGGTAAGCAGGAACTTGTGCACGATTAAAGCAGGCTGGTTATGGCTATTAAACGACAGTCTCAGGTAACCAGCGTCAGCAATACAAGTAGCAGGTAAGCAGGAACTTGTGCACGATTAAAGCAGGCTGGTTATGGCTATTAAACGACAATCTCAGGTAACCAGCGTTAGCAATACAAGTAGCAGGTAAGCAGGAACTTGTGCACGATTAAAGCAGGCTGGTTATGGCTATTAAACGACAGTCTCAGGTAACCAGCGTCAGCAATACAAGTAGCAGGTAAGCAGGAACTTGTGCACGATTAAAGCAGGCTGGTTATGGCTATTAAACGACAGTCTCAGGTAACCAGCGTTATCAATACAAGTAGCAGGTAAGCAGGTAACTTGTGCACAATTAAAGCAGGCTGGTTATGGCTTGTAAACAACAGTCTCAGGTAACCAGCGTTCCTTAGTAGCGGATAAATGCATTAACATTAGCTTTCACACTGCTGGGCGGAGCTTGCATAAAAAGAACTATCAGTACCAGCATTCCTTAATAGCAGATAAATGCATTAACATTAGCTTTCACACTGCTGGGCGGAACTTGCAATAAAAGAACTATCAGTACCAGCATTCCTTAATAGCAGATAAATGCATTAACATTAGCTTTCACACTGCTGGGCGGAGCTTGCATAAAAAATAACTATCAGTACCAGCATTCCTTAATAGCAGATAAATGCATTAACATTAGCTTTCACACTGCTGGGCGGAGCTTGCATAAAAAGAACTATCAGTACCAGCATTCCTTAATAGCAGATAAATGCATTAACATTAGCTTTCACACTGCTGGGCGGAACTTGCAATAAAAGAACTATCAGTACCAGCATTCCTTAATAGCAGATAAATGCATTAACATTAGCTTTCACACTGCTGGGCGGAGCTTGCATAAAAAAGAACTATCAGTACCAGCATTCCTTAATAGCAGACAAATGCATTAACATTAGCTTTCACACTGCTGGGCGGAGCTTGCATAAAAAGAACTATCAGTACCAGCATTCCTTAATAGCAGATAAATGCATTAACATTAGCTTTCATACTGCTGGGCGGAGCTTGCATAAAAAGAACTATCAGTACCAGCATTCCTTAATAGCAGATAAATGCATTAACATTAGCTTTCACACTGCTGGGCGGAGCTTGCATAAAAAGAACTATCAGTACCAGCATTCCTTAATAGCAGATAAATGCATTAACATTAGCTTTCACACTGCTGGGCGGAACTTGCATAAAAATAACTATCAGTACCAGCATTCCTTAATAGCAGATAAATACATTCACAAATATATAAGGGCAGTCTACCCCCTTTTACAACATTCCAAAACAAATATGCGGGGCACAGCACTAGTGGGGAGCCTCTTCCCCTGGAATACAATATATTGCCCCCAGATTACAGAGTCTTTGCAGCAGAAGGGGTTAAGCCGGGCACATACAAATGAGGGGAGCGCAACTCCTAATTATCTAAACTTGCGGGGGTACTGTGATGAGGGGAGCCCACCCCTTTTATTATTAATTGTCTCACCGGGGCACTCATGAAGGGCAACCTACCCACTTAGTAAATATGTTCCCCAAATGCAGAGTTCATGCAGCGGAAGGGGTTAAATACCGGACACAGGGGATCTTAGGGGTGTCTACACCTTTTTTCAAATACTATGTCCCCTATTAGCAGAGTTTTTGCAGCGGAGGGCACAACAGGGGCAGAGTTTCTGGCAGCGGAAGGGTTGTTTGCAAGTTCTCACCCATCGCTGCGGCGCTTCTGCCACCTCCGATCCTCCGCATCTTCAGCGTGGCTGTCTGGAGTCTCCCTCCTCAGTCTCCGGTCCGGTCTACTCCTCTTCAGCTGCCGCCGCGCCGTCTCCAAGTCTTCACTCCTCTTGTGCAGCAGACTCCGGTCCGCGCCGTCATCTCTACGCTTGGGTCTTCTCGGGTCCTCGCCGTACTCCAGCCGCCAGGGGTCCTCGCTGGGGTCTTCTTCCCGGGGTCGTCCTTCGCGGTGCCTGCGCGCTTCTCATCTGCCGCTCCTTGGAATCCAGGGGACGGATGTCATCACTGCTCTGCTGGACGGGCTGCGGTTCCTCCGGCCCAGCGCTCCAGTCTCTCTGCAGCGGCGGCTCTTCTCCGCACTCCATCCCCGCTGGCACTGACGCGGCCAGCTCTTCTCCTCAGGCAGGGTCTCCGGCATTCTTCTGGCACTGGTGCTCCGGTCGCTGGTTCTCCCCTCGGCTTCTTCTCTGCGCAGACGGTCCTCACACACTGGCAGGCGGCTCCTGGGGCTACATGGCGACACCTTCCCCAGGTAATCTTCCCATTCCTCCAGGGCTCCTCTGGCAGCGATCCTCCCAGCGCTGCATACTCCAGTCTTCAGGCTCTGGACACTACATGGCTCCACTTCCCCAGGTACATATTCCCATTCCTCCAGGTCTCCTCTGGCAGCGATCCTCCCAGCGCTGCATACTCCAGTCTTCAGGCTCTGGACACTACATGGCTCCACTTCCCCAGGTACATATTCCCATTCCTCCAGGTCTCCTCTGGCAGCGATCCTCCCAGCGCTGCATACTCCAGTCTTCAGGCTCTGGACACTACATGGCTCCACTTCCCCAGGTACATATTCCCATTCCTCCAGGTCTCTTTCTCCTGTGCTGTGAGGCTTCTTTTAAGGGTCCTGGTGCTCCTCCACCTCCCCTCTCCTCTATGATGACTGGCTCCCGGGGCCCCAGCAACAGACTACCTCCTGGTCACTCTGCCCTACAACCCAGGGGACCCAATCAGCTGGGGACATGTTTCCCAGACTTTTTATGTTGCTGGGTAAGAAGTGACAGGACCAGAGAATTGGCGGCAAAATCCCTGTCCCAAGCTGACAGGGTCACATAAAGTTCAGCCCACAATCTACTCTGGGACTTGTAGTTCCACAATGTAAACAAAAAAAAAAAATCACAAGGGGATCTCCATGGTGCAATAGCTTCAGGGTATTACATATATATAAATAACAGATGCTTACAATTAAGCCTAATGCATACCTCCCAACTTTAGAAGGTACAGATGTGGGATGCATGCCCGTGCCTGATAAGGGGGTGGAACCTCAGGTGGAGGGGACATGGCCACAGGTGGAGGGCGTGGCCTTGCTTCAGGACCCCCGTTATTATCATCTTGGGGGGGGGGGGGGGGTTGCCAACGTGGCAGCCTTTGGCTCACCTTCCCACACTGATAAAAGCTGTGCACATGCACACAGCATCTTTGCAGAGTAGCGGAGATCACAGGTTCTCCTAACCTGCCCCCCATCAGCAGGACAGTGTCCGAATAGCGGGACTGATCTGCTGGAATCGGAACAGCTGTGAGGTATGCTAATGACACATACAGTACATGTGTGATACATGTGTAAGTAAATACACAGCAGAAGATTCTGCTTTAGACCTGATACCAAAGTCGGATGAGGTGGACAGACAAGTGACATAGGGGGTAATTCAGACCTGATTGTAGATACGCTAAATAAAGCACATCTACAATCACTTTCGGGGGGGGGGGGGGGGACACCCAGCACAGGGCTAGTCCACTCTGCATGTCTGGCTCTGCCCCCGCTGCACAGGTACAAATGCATCACACAGCTGCGATGCTTTTGTACCTGAAGAGTAGCTCCCTACCAGCATAACTCCTGCGCACTGGCAGGGAGCTACCCGTCGCTCTCTGGGTGGCAGCGGCTGCATGTGATGTTACTCAGCTGCCGCGGCCCGCCCCCAGCATGGTCCGGGCATGCCTGGGTTGCCCGAACCATGCCCCCAATGCCGCTCGCCCACCCCCTCCTACCCAGTTAATGCCTCTGCCTGTCAATCAGGCAGAAGCGATCGCTGGACTGAGATGCCGATCGCATCTCTGGCATGTGTCGGTGCACTGCGGGCCTGCGCATGCGCAGTTCAGACCTGATCGCCCACTGTGCAAAAACACACAGCTGCGATCAGGTCTGAATTAGCCCCCTAGGGTATAGAGGAACCTACACATGAGTGCTGACATTCTAGAGGGAAAACTGTAGGTCACAAAGTGAAATCTAATAATCTCGTATTTCCTAATGTAAAACTCGAAGGTCCATGTACATTCTTACGTTTCCATATTATCAAACCTTGCACAGAATGCTAATTTAGATAATTTAAGGATATAACATATAAATTAAATTACATATGACGTTTTAATGAAAAAAGGAACATTTTATATAAGCATAAAAATATTTTTAATATAAAGCAAATAGTTCTCATCTTTAGAAGATTTTCACTCAATCTCATAGCGCGTGTGTGTACAAATCTTATAAGAATGACTTGAAGCTCTTTGCATTAGACCATATGACCACATCCATATTTGGTTAGTTGTTCATTGGAGTTTCTGTACATTCAACCAAACTTGTGGTCAGAAAACCTGCTACTGTACCTTAATTTCTCCCCAGAAGATCAGCAGGATGTAATGGAATCCGAGATCGCCGGAGATGCAGGATGCCGACTGTTCTTGGACAATTTTTAAAAGGGCAATCACTTACAAAGCAAAACCATGCCTTGTAAGTGATTGCCCCTTTAAACGAAATGTCAGCGATCAGCCAGCATCCCGCACCTTACGCAATCTCGCCGCATGTGTTACAAGGAATAGATTTGGGGCCAAGAGAGATTCAAAAAGAGAGAGATTTGGTAAGGTTTTTCAGTTTCTTTTAAAGTGGCAATCATTTACACAGCAAGATCAACCTGGTTTTGCAGTGTAAATGATTGCCACTTAAAAAAAACTGAAAAGCCTTACCAAATCTCTCACTTTCTGAAACTCTCACTCTACTATATATCTTGATATTAAAAACATTAATTTTCTTAATGTACTGCTATATTAAGCATTGATCATTATCTACGTGTTCAGGCATCCTAAAGGACACCCCCATTGAATCAGATTTGCCATATTAATTACACTGGATGTAGTCATAATGTTGCAATTTACAATATTGACATTTATAATGTAGAGAGTTATGTTGACATTGTTGATATATGGAGATTGAACATGTTGGCATTTATAGAATGTTGACATGTTCACAATGTTGATATGTGAAATGCCGATATTCTGCAAGGACTGCAGCTTGGGTTAGACTACAGGAGGAGAGTGTTAGGCTTTATTGGGAGGATTAGGGGTTTGGGTCCACCAGAAGTCATCCTGACATCACTACCAGATCCAGAAGGCACAACAGCTGGAGCTGCCTGACCCGACTGACCAGGTAAGGCACCGCTAGAGGACCACGGAATGTTTTGTCAACATTCTAATCAAGTTGACATTTCATCAGTGTCAATATGATGAATGCCAACATGATCAATCTCAACGTGTCAAGCTTGTCAATATGCTACTTGTTGACAATTACAACCATTTTGATTCCAACATTGTGAATTTCAACATGAAGAATGCCAACAATATAAACCACGCCTTAATTACTGTACACACATCACCATAAGATTCTTTTGATGACCATTACATGCTATAAATTTTTTTGATAGCCCTTCAATTATCGGAACCATCTTTAAATGCTGCTATACTAAAAATATGAACTATTCTCTTCTCAAGAACTAAAATTGAGAACCAGCTGTTAAACAAGTTCATTGCAGACAACGCTGAAACATTATTGTGGTATAAATGATTCTATCACTTGACAAATTCCCTTGTTAGACATTGATTTAAATCTAGAACAAAGTGATGTAGAAATAGAACTATGATCTTCGTTCTCCAACAAGAAGTTCCAACAGGAATGCTACTTATGAAATCACAGTTCTTGTTGGAGAAATGCGTTCAGAGGTTTATAGGATTGCCTCAACTTCTATATTTAATCAAGATTCCAGTTTAACTGACTGCGGAGTTCAAGTTAAGTGGCTCCTTTACACGGTGCACTGTTAAAGGCGTTTACGGCAGGTACTGATTGCTACATAAGCATTCAATAAGAAAAATAGTAATTATGTCAGCAATGATGCATTTTCCTTTTGTATGTGGATGACAAGTAATTAAATAAGCCAAGGAGGAGAGTTCATCTCATTAAGAATATACTATGACCTATTGAGCCCCTGGCTGACACACTATCTGTATACTCCACAGATATGAATCCTGTTTTGCAAATCACACAGCTATGTTTTCATGCAGAGGTCTCTGGGTTCACGAAGTTCTATCAGTTTGCTCAAAATAATCTAAAATAAACCTTCCAGTTATATTATTTGAATACATATATAAAGATTTAATGTTTACTACAAATAGCACAGGGATCCTAAACTGAGACTTTCATCATGTCTCCGTATATGCCATGTTTCTTTTGCTTTAAATAATCCTGATTTATTGAGTGACTATATAATGGCATTTTATAGGTTCTCTACACAATAGATACTTTGATATTAACTATTAATGTATGTGCATTTGATGCTACATGGAGGAAAGCTATTTCAGCGTACATACTCCCCAGGAGTTTTGTTTAACCACTGTTCCTGCTTTGGCGTGTCTTGGTGTGCACTGGCTTAGTGACACTGGGCCTAATTCAGAACTGATTGCTGCAGCAAGTTTGTTAGCTAATGGGCAAAACCATGGGGGTAATTCTGAGTTGATCGCTGCAGGAACTTTGTTAGCAGTTGGGCAAAACCATGTGCACTGCAGGGGGGGCAGATGTAACAAGTGCAGAGAGAGTTAGATTTGGGTGGGGTGTGTTCAATCTGCAATCTAAATTGCAGTGTAAAAATAAAGCAGCGAGTATTTACCCTGCACAGAAACAAAATAACCCACCCAAATCTAACTCTCTCTGCACATGTTATATCTGCCCCCCCTGCTGTGCACATGGTTTTGCCCAACTGCTAACAAAGTTCCTGCTGCGATCAACTCAGAATTACCCCCCATGTGCACTACAGGTGGGGCAGATGTAACATGTGCAGAGAGAGTTAGATTTGGGTGGGGTGTGTTCAAACTGAAATCTAAATTGCAGTGTAAAAATAAAGCAGCCAGTATTTACCTTGCACAGAAACAATATAACCCACTCAAATCTAACTTTCTTTGCACATGTTATATCCACCCCCCCCCCCCTCCTCCCCCTGCAGTGCACATGGTTTTGCCCATTAGCTAACAAATTTGCTGCTGCGATCAGATCTGAATTACTCATACGAAGCACCTGATTCTGAGTCACATGCACTGCCAGTGTCGGACGCAGTGGATACATTTTTTTCTTGTGTGAATGCACCTATATAACTATAAACACATGCTGAGGCTGGACACATTTTGTTGCTAGTGAGTGAAAATGAATAAGGCCAATTAAATAGCTATATTTCAATTGGGAAAAAGGGATGCACATAAAACTAAAAACATAAATTACTTCCCTTAATAGTGGGGTGTGAGATCCAAATGATGGTAATGAAAATACTCTCCCTGGCCTTTCTTGATGATCACTTTTCCATTAGGCGTCACATCCACATACTGTATAAAGAGAAGTGCCACAATAGTGTGATATGTAATGATAAGTAAACATTTATTAAATCTACCAATAATATAAAAAATCCAGATGTATCAAACAGAATATATTGTAGCAATAAAATCACATTGGCCTGTAAAGTAAGCAAGAAAGTTGCTTTAAACACGACGTACAATTCACAGAGGCTCTGGAATCTCATGCAAACCTTTCCATGCAGCAAGGTACTGGAACGTATAATGATGTCCAATGCCTATCAGCCGATCACTCCCACCGCAGCATTTTGAGTCCTGTATGTCACTTTTTTTGTTTTGCCTTGAAAAAGATTGACAGACTCGAAATGCGTTGGGGTTATTATTTTAAAAATTTGCCAAAATAAAAGACAGATACTCTTGTCGCTGGGACTACTTGTGAAATCTTTGTGGATATCAAATACTGTTAGCTTCATTTTATTTTATTTTTGGTACAGGTCCTTATATATTTTTTGCTCCCTTGTTGATCACTTTATATTATTGCACTAGGAGGCGCCCTTGCTCTTTATTTTTTTCCTTCATATTTACTTTTGTTTTTGTTGCTAATTTCAGTGCCTTTTAATTGAATGTGTTTTCCACCTGTGTAAATGATGATGTTGTTGCTTTGGGTATGGGTCATTAGGATGACCACACTTTGGTCGACAGTGACTCGGTTGACATCTGAAATAGGTCGACACAGTCATTAGGTTGACATGTACATTTTTTTTACTTTTTTGGGTGTTGTTTTCTTCAAAAAGTGATGGGGAACCCCAATTACTGCACCGTGTCCCCTCGTATGGCTTGCTTCGCTCACCATGCTTCGGGCAAGGTGTCTTGCTGCGCTCGACACAGGTTACTATTCCCAATTGTAGTGTATGTGGATCGTAAAGTATGAAAAAGTTAAAAAATTGAAAAACACATATCGACCTAGTACACGTCGACCTAGTGACCATGTCAACCTAATGCATGTCGACCAATTGTGGTCGACCTAATAACTGTCGACCTAAGTATGGTCAACCTAATGACCGTATCCCATTGCTTTGTACATGGCTTCCTTCAGCTTTTACTGTATACAGTGTTTTATCTGGTTGTACTCTGTGCGGTTTTCTGGGCTTGTTAAAATTATTAGAGAAAGATGGGGAATGAATGGAAAAGATTATGAAGTATCTTTGAATTCCACTTTTCCCAAAAGAAAATGTTATCAAATATTTTATGTGGTTACTGCAGTTTATCTGTTAAATAAATTTGCTTTTTAGATTTAGTGTGTCTTACTTTTCTAAGGTCCTGTACATGTGCAAGTGTTGCAAAACAGTATTCCAAAAATAAGAATCGACAACGCCTTGTCCTTTTTTCCCATTTTTAATAGAATGTCCAAAGTGTTTTCTTAAAGCTTCCTGGCAGCAATGTGTACTATGTACGTAATGAGTGCACCTTTTGTACATTGTGTCCAGCGATAATACTCATGAATGCTGCAGGCAATGATGAAATTGAAACAAAGCAAAGTAAAGTGAAGCCTTGTCAGAAAGACAGAAAGAGCGTATGTACAGGTCCTTTGGTTGACTTTATTGTTTGGAGTGTTAAAGTGTGTTTTGTGGGCTTTACTAATATGTCTTGAAGGCCTGGTTTCAACACTCGTGTATAAACCTGAAAATCTAAAATGATTGTATAATTTCTTGGAAAAAAAAGGTTAAATTATACTGACGAGCTAGAAAATGACAATTTCCTGAATATCCTTAGATAGAAGTTAAAGATTATCAATTTCCATGAAATATTTGCAAATATATATGTTGTCACTTGTATATGATTTCTGAAACATTTTGTTTCATTGATTAGCCTCTTCTCCAAGCATGGTCTGGATCTTTTGGGGTTATTTTTTTAATTGTTCTGCTAATATTTCTTCCATTCTCCCCACTCCCAAGTGTCTTTCTTTCTCTTTTCTTTCTCGGTCTGCAGGTCTCTATTTCACTCGCCAGTATTCTCTGTCCATAAAACCCTTTCCGGTGAATCTCCATCTGCTTCCTGGCCGGATCTCCGGGAAGGCCGCTTTGTTTCACAGTCTCTGCAGTAACATTGGCGGAGGCATGTGTGCACCATGTTGATATTCAAAATGTCAACACTGGAATAACAATATCTATGATGTTGACATTGCTGAAATGACAACATAGAGCATCGTGTTAAGTCCAACATGCACATGCATGGTTATGTAATTTTATAAGTTTTGTTATACAGATAAAATGGTGTTTTTATTAAAATTAAGGAAACCCTCCCAACAATAAGCTCTGGAAAAAAAAACCTCTATCCAGGTGTGTTAATAGACATTTGTGTGCTGAACAGTGAAAAAAACTCATATAGAAACATGAGTCAGACAAAGAAGACAGGCCCCTACTCAGCTGTGGGCCCCATAGCAGCTGAACCCACTGTCTCAATGGACGTTGTGCCTTTGCCTCCCTACTGTTAAGAATGCAAGACTTTGGTGGTTCAGTATAAACTCTCTACCACAAGCCCAGGGAAAGACACACCTCAACAAAAAATAATAAAATGTTGAGTAAAGCAAATTTCTAAAGCTAGGAGCTAAAGCATCTGGATTTGGCTGCCACTATCCACAGCCCAGGATGACCTCAATCCATTGTTCTATGAAGCGAAGCAGAACAGAAGCATGCTAGTCTGTTTCCAGAAACCCAATCCTCTTTGTTTGATATACGACAGAACCAACACATGAAGAGGAATGGAGGGAAGGGGTGTTATTACGACAAATAGTACTGTAGTCTAATGAGGAAACACTTCAGCTGATGGAACAACCTGGTTGTTTGTTACACCTTTGTTCTGTACCAAATGTAGATTTGTGTCTAGGATACAAGCTGATACTTATCTCTAGTACTACTAGGTACCTGAGATAAGTCATCCTCCTTATTGAAAACTCTTTGTCAATATTGTAATTAGAGATGAGCGGTTCAGTCTATTTGCCATGTTCAGATCCGAAAACTAGGCAAAATGTCATCTTCATGGCATCGAATCTTGCTTGTTTTGGATTCGGGCACCATTGCGGTAAGAGCTGCCCTTTTTGAAGATAGTACCTGTGGTTTTATAACCCGGAGTCCTATCTGTGCATGCATCTAGTGCCAAGGTGCGCTGTGGTGGGTGCATTCGATTGATCCCTCCCAGTGGGGAATTACAAAGGGAAGCCAATAGGTTGCTACTGGGCAATGTCATCTAAAGATGGCATTGCCCACCACATCCAAGCCATGGAATCTATCACATTACGGGGCTCGGTGCATAAGTGGCCAAACGTTTTAAAGTTTGGTGTATCCAGCCCATAGTCTTAAAGTAACTGCCGTGTGTTTGTGCCGCTGTTCTGTCACTTGCCTCTGGCCAAAACTAGTGAAAAATAATGTGAGCTGTGAGATGGTCAAACTTGACTGGAAATGAGTGGAAATTAATGTTATTGAGGTTAACAATACTGTAGGAACGAAAATAGGCCCAAATTACATGATTTTAGCATTACAATAAAAAAAAATCCAAATCCAAAACGTGAGGGTAGTTTTGGCAAAAACAATACAAAAAACAAAAAAGTTAATACAGATCCAAAACCAAAACATGGGTCTCGTCACACATCTTGAATTGTGATATTGTTTCTCCGTATTTTTCACATATTCTCTCAGAAGTTTTTCATTATTGGTTTCAAATTTGAAACATATATTTTAAGAGATTGTAAAGTCAGTTGCAAATTAAATAAAGTTTTACATTTACTTTTAAAAATGTTTATGACAATTTAGAAAAATAAATAATGAAAAAAATTCCACTGTAACTTTTGCTAAATGAGTCACTGACATTAGGAGAATCTCAAACTTTGTTAAGTCGTTTCACACATGTTTAGTAAATAGGGCCATTACTAGGTTTGTGAATGTGCCTCCATCCAGAGCACAAGGATGAGAATGCACCATGGTCCCTGCTCAGTTCTCCCTCAAATTCAGATTTTAAGGAGTCTGAAACATCACTCTGTAGACTGGAGACCAGCTTGGCACCTTTCATATAATGCTCCGCCAATCATCTTCCTGGCCATGGCCACCTTTTCCGTGATGTCATGACGTGCTGTGAGTGGGGAGCAGAGGGGACAGAAGTGCTCTATTATGGTTATTATGGTCACAAATATTTTTTTTTATAAGATCAGCTTTAAAATGTGGCAGGTTGTAGTATTTAGATTTTCTGAACAGAATTTATCCATTTTTATCATTCATTATTTCAAAGTTCAGATGTGATTACATACCTCCTTATGGAATCCTCACTATCTGCCTTTTCCCCCAATGTATTTTGTCCTCACTATTGTGTCTATAGAAACTTTTCAAGATACAAGTATTATGGAAATGTATAACTTATAAATGAAGGTTCTCTAATTCTACCTTCCTCCCCTTTGCCCTCAGTAGTCATGACAGTTATTGATTAGGTATATAACAATGTTATTTATAGCAAGATAAAACAGTGTTGGAGACATAGTTCCATATACCCAAACCCCAAATACTTGTTTTATATTTTTGCAAGAATTACTATGTGGTTAAACAAATTTATGACTGATGTGTTTTGCTTGTGACCTAAGAAAGATTAAAATTCATGTATGGCTAGGAGCTACGCCAAAAAAAATCACTCGACAAAATGCTAATCAGGTCTGAATACATTATAAGTGAATATGAATCATAACGTTTCCAAGGAAGATGAACAACTGCCAATAGTTCATTCTAAATGTATACATAAATCATTTTTCATTGCGTTAGCAGTTTTTGGACTCAGTTGTATAAGATTTCAACTTCCCAGTTGAAATTCTGTAATATCTGGGCCATCTCTCTAAATGCCTTTTATTTTATCACTATGGATGTCAGAGTGGGCGATTTATTAAGAGCAATGACTGGTTGGACATCACCGCGATGTCTGGCTGCGCACACTAATGTATAGTATGGTTGGCATTCATTGCTAATGATTTTGAATACAGCAAATGTGATGTGTTCAATAATGACTGTTTACTGTGCCTTTCATAATTTATGTATGTGTATGGTATAAATAAAAAAAAAACACCAAACAGTACTTTAAGATTCCCTTCAATTTTTAACAAACTCAGAGTGAGTGAGTGAGTGAGTGAGTGAGTGAGTGAGTGAGTGTGTGAGTGTGGGTGAGGCTGGGCCTAGGGCTGGCTATCCGAATCTGATTCAATCCAAACTCCTGGCTAGCGCGGCAAACTGTTGAGTTTACCAGGGCATTGGGATGGGCCGGCAGACTGTGGCAGATGGCAAATGGGCATGCGATTAAGTTACTGTTTGCCACTCCTGAGGAATCTCATCCGGGTCATTTCATGGTTCTGTACTGCACTACAGACACTGACTGTCAGGTTACAGGTCAGTGAGAGACCTCAGTCCACTGATGTGATGTGATGATGCCATGTGTGAATGTGATCTACACAACAAGGTATTGCTTGCAGTGAGGCTTCTGTCCACTCTGTGTCCATCTCCGACTCCTACTATAGCCTTTATTAGTGCAATGCAAGCAAGTAGCAACACAAAAATCAATCTGCATTATAATAATATACCCACACAGGACCAGTATACTGTAATAGGATAATCATCATAATCCCGTGGGCATTATTATAACTATGTAAAAGCTTTATATATTAATGAACACATGATTGATGATGATGATGACACACATGATGATGATCTTAATACAGAACATTTGCCCTGGGTATATTATTATTATTATTATTATTATTATTATTATTATTTTGCAAAAAAAAAAGAGATGTGCGGCGGGCACTTTTGTGTTTTGGTTTTGGTTTTGGTTCTGGTTCCATGCTCGTGTTTTGGATCTAGATTGGTTTTGCCAAAACCACCCCTTGTGTTTTGGTTTTGGATGACTAAAAAAAACAACCCATAAAAACCGCTAAAATCACAGAATTTGGGGGTAATTTTGATCCTACAGTATACTAACCTCAATAACATTCATTTCCACTAATTTCCAGTCTATTCTGAACACCACACACCTCACAATATTGTTTTTAGTCCAAAAGGTTGCACCAAGGTGGCTGTATGACTAAGCTAAGCGACACAAGTGTGAGGCACAAACACCTGGCCCATCTAGGAGTGACACTGCAGTTACAGACAGGATGGACTTACAAAAATAGGCCCCAAACAGCACATCATGCAAAGAAGTAAAAGCGGTGCGATGAGGTAGTACTAAGAAACATTGGTCCAAATTCAGAGATGCACAAATACTAACTACAGCTTCAAATGTGCCAGGCCATACCCATGCCCATCTCACCTCCCCTTCAAATTGGTACTCTTCCATACCTCCCAACATCTTAAAATCTGGTATCGGGACTTCTTGCATGCCTTTGGCATGTCCTCCTGAAAAGGGTGTGTGGGCTCTTCAAAAGGGGACATGGCTGCACTGCAATGCAGCAATCACAAGCCATGCCTATGTTTTACATCACTGTGGGGCCATGCCCAGCACTCTATGAGCTGCTGACATGCCCCTAGTCCCTGTTTATTCAGTGAATAGATGCTGTGCGCATACACTGTGCGCATACACTGTGGCCCTCAGGTGGGATAGCAGGACAGTACCCCCAAAAAAAGGGACTGACCTGCAAAAATCGGGACAGTTAGGAGGTATGCTCTACAACTAGTGATGAGCACCGGAAATTTTTCGGGTTTTGTGTTTTGGTTTTGGGTTCGGTTCCGTGGCCGTGTTTTGGGTTCGAACGCGTTTTGGCAAAACCTCACCGAATTTTTTTTGTCGGATTCGGGTGTGTTTTGGATTCGGGTGTTTTTTTCAAAAAACCCTAAAAAACAGCTTAAATCATAGAATTTGGGGGTCATTTTGATCCCAAAGTATTATTAACCTCAATAACCATAATTTCCACTCATTTCCAGTCTATTCTGAATACCTCACACCTCACAATATTATTTTTAGTCCTAAAATTTGCACCGAGGTCGCTGGATGACTAAGATAAGCGACCCTAGTGGCCGACACAAACACCTGGCCCATCTAGGAGTGGCACTGCAGTGTCACGCAGGATGTCCCTTCCAAAAAACCCTCCCCAAACAGCACATGACGCAATGAAAAAAAGAGGCGCAATGAGGTAGCTGTGTGAGTAAGCTAAGCGACCCTAGTGGCCGACACAAACACCTGGCCCATCTAGGAGTGGCACTGCAGTGTCACGCAGGATGTCCCTTCCAAAAAACCCTCCCCAAACAGCACATGACGCAAAGAAAAAAAGAGGCGCAATGAGGTAGCTGTGTGAGTAAGCTAAGCGACCCTAGTGGCCGACACAAACACCTGGCCCATCTAGGAGTGGCACTGCAGTGTCACGCAGGATGTCCCTTCCAAAAAACCCTCCCCAAACAGCACATGACGCAAAGAAAAAAAGAGGCGCAATGAGGTAGCTGTGTGAGTAAGATAAGCGACCCTAGTGGCCGACACAAACACCTGGCCCATCTAGGAGTGGCACTGCAGTGTCACGCAGGATGTCCCTTCCAAAAAACCCTCCCCAAACAGCACATGACGCAAAGAAAAAAAGAGGCGCAATGAGGTAGCTGTGTGAGTAAGATAAGCGACCCTAGTGGCCGACACAAACACCGGGCCCATCTAGGAGTGGCACTGCAGTGGCACGCAGGATGTCCCTTCCAAAAAACCCTCCCCAAACAGCACATGACGCAAAGAAAAAAAGAGGCGCAATGAGGTAGCTGTGTGAGTAAGCTAAGCGACCCTAGTGGCCGACACAAACACCTGGCCCATCTAGGAGTGGCACTGCAGTGTCACGCAGGATGTCCCTTCCAAAAAACCCTCCCCAAACAGCACATGACGCAAAGAAAAAAAGAGGCGCAATGAGGTAGCTGTGTGAGTAAGCTAAGCGACCCTAGTGGCCGACACAAACACCGGGCCCATCTAGGAGTGGCACTGCAGTGTCACGCAGGATGTCCCTTCCAAAAAACCCTCCCCAAACAGCACATGACGCAAAGAAAAAAAGAGGCGCAATGAGGTAGCTGTGTGAGTAAGATAAGCGACCCTAGTGGCCGACACAAACACCTGGCCCATCTAGGAGTGGCACTGCAGTGTCACGCAGGATGTCCCTTCCAAAAAACCCTCCCCAAACAGCACATGACGCAAAGAAAAAAAGAGGCGCAATGAGGTAGCTGTGTGAGTAAGATAAGCGACCCTAGTGGCCGACACAAACACCGGGCCCATCTAGGAGTGGCACTGCAGTGGCACGCAGGATGTCCCTTCCAAAAAACCCTCCCCAAACAGCACATGACGCAAAGAAAAAAAGAGGCGCAATGAGGTAGCTGTGTGAGTAAGCTAAGCGACCCTAGTGGCCGACACAAACACCGGGCCCATCTAGGAGTGGCACTGCAGTGTCACGCAGGATGTCCCTTCCAAAAAACCCTCCCCAAACAGCACATGACGCAAAAAATTAAATTAAGAAAAATTAATTAATTAATTAAATTAAGAAAAATTAAAGAAAAAAGAGGTGCAAGATGGAATTGTCCTTGGGCCCTCCCACCCACCCTTATGTTGTATAAACAGGACATGCACACTTTAACCAACCCATCATTTCAGTGACAGGGTCTGCCACACGACTGTGACTGAAATGACGGGTTGGTTTGGACACCCACCAAAAAGAAGCAATTAATCGCTCCTTGCACAAACTGGCTCTACAGAGGCACGATCTCCACCTCATCATCATCCTCCGATATATCACCGTGTACATCCCCCTCCTCACAGATTATCAATTCGTCCCCACTGGAATCCACCATCTCAGCTCCCTGTGTACTTTGTGGAGGCAATTGCTGCTGGTGAATGTCTCCACGGAGGAATTGATTATAATTCATTTTAATGAACATCATCTTCTCCACATTTTCTGGATGTAACCTTGTACGCCGATTGCTGACAAGGTGAGCGGCGGCACTAAACACTCTTTCGGAGTACACACTTGTGGGAGGGCAACTTAGGTAGAATAAAGCCAGTTTGTGCAAGGGCCTCCAAATTGCCTCTTTTTCCTGCCAGTATAAGTACGGACTGTGTGACGTGCCTACTTGGATGCGGTCACTCATATAATCCTCCACCATTCTTTCAATGGTGAGAGAATCATATGCAGTGACAGTAGACGACATGTCCGTAATCGTTGTCAGGTCCTTCAGTCCGGACCAGATGTCAGCATCAGCAGTCGCTCCAGACTGCCCTGCATCACCGCCAGCGGGTGGGCTTGGAATTCTGAGCCTTTTCCTCGCACCCCCAGTTGCGGGAGAATGTGAAGGAGGAGATGTTGACAGGTCGCGTTCCGCTTGACTTGACAATTTTGTCACCAGCAGGTCTTTGAACCCCAGCAGACTTGTGTCTGCCGGAAAGAGAGATCCAAGGTAGGCTTTAAATCTAGGATCGAGCACGGTGGCCAAAATGTAGTGCTCTGATTTCAACAGATTGACCACCCGTGAATCCTTGTTAAGCGAATTAAGGGCTCCATCCACAAGTCCCACATGCCTAGCGGAATCGCTCTGTTTTAGCTCCTCCTTCAATGTCTCCAGCTTCTTCTGCAAAAGCCTGATGAGGGGAATGACCTGACTCAGGCTGGCAGTGTCTGAACTGACTTCACGTGTGGCAAGTTCAAAGGGCATCAGAACCTTGCACAATGTTGAAATCATTCTCCACTGCGCTTGAGACAGGTGCATTCCACCTCCTATATCGTGCTCAATTGCATAGGCTTCAATGGCCTTTTGCTGCTCCTCCAACCTCTGAAGCATATAGAGGGTTGAATTCCACCTCGTTACCACTTCTTGCTTCAGATGATGGCAGGGCAGGTTCAGTTGTTTTTGGTGGTGCTCCAGTCTTCTGTACGTGGTGCCTGTACGCCGAAAGTGTCCCGCAATTCTTCTGGCCACCGACAGCATCTCTTGCACGCCCCTGTCGTTTTTAAAAAAATTCTGCACCACCAAATTCAAGGTATGTGCAAAACATGGGACGTGCTGGAATTTGCCCATATTTAATGCACACACAATATTGCTGGCGTTGTCCGATGCCACAAATCCACAGGAGAGTCCAATTGGGGTAAGCCATTCCGCGATGATCTTCCTCAGTTGCCGTAAGAGGTTTTCAGCTGTGTGCGTATTCTGGAAAGCGGTGATACAAAGCGTAGCCTGCCTAGGAAAGAGTTGGCGTTTGCGAGATGCTGCTACTGGTGCCGCCGCTGCTGTTCTTCCATACATCTACCCAGTGGGCTGTCACAGTCATATAGTCCTGACCCTGCCCTGCTCCACTTGTCCACATGTCCGTGGTTAAGTGGACATTGGGTACAACTGCATTTTTTAGGACACTGGTGAGTCTTTTTCTGACGTCCGTGTACATTATCGGTATCGCCTGCCTAGAGAAGTGGAACCTAGATGGTATTTGGTAACGGGGGCACACTACCTCAAGAAATTGTCTAGTTCCCTGTGAACTAACGGAGGATACCGGACGCACGTCTAACACCAACATAGTTGTCAAGGCCTCAGTTATCCGCTTTGCAGCAGAATGACTGCTGTGATATTTCATCTTCCTCGCAAAGGACTGTTGGACAGTCAATTGCTTACTGGAAGTAGTACAAGTGGGCTTACGACTTCCCTTCTGGAATGACCATCGACTCCCAGCAGCAACAACAGCAGCGCCAGCAGCAGTAGGCGTTACACGCAAGGATGCATCGGAGGAATCCCAGGCAGGAGAGGAATCGTCAGAATTGCCAGTGACATGGCCTGCAGGACTATTGGCATTCCTGGGGAAGGAGGAAATTGACACTGAGGGAGTTGGTGGGGTGGTTTGCGTGAGCTTGGTTACAAGAGGAAGGGATTTACTGGTCAGTGGACTGCTTCCGCTGTCACCCAAAGTTTTTGAACTTGTCACTGACTTATTATGAATGCGCTGCAGGTGATGTATAAGGGAGGATGTTCCGAGGTGGTTAACGTCCTTACCCCTACTTATTACAGCTTGACAAAGGCAACACACGGCTTGACAAATGTTGTCCGCATTTCTGGTGAAATACTTCCACACCGAAGAGCTGATTTTTTTGGTATTTTGACCAGTCATGTCAATGGCCCTATTCCTCCCACGGACAACAGGTGTCTCCCCGGGTGCCTGACTTAAACAAACCACCTCACCATCAGAATCCTCCTGGTCAATTTCCTCCCCAGCGCCAGCAACACCCATATCCTCCTCATCCTGGTGTACTTCAACACTGACATCTTCAATCTGACTATCAGGAACTGGACTGCGGTTGCTCCTTCCAGCACTTGCAGGGGGCGTGCAAATGGTGGAAGGCGCATGCTCTTCACGTCCAGTGTTGGGAAGGTCAGGCATCGCAACCGACACAATTGGAGTCGGACTCTCCTTGTGGATTTGGGATTTCGAAGAACGCACAGTTCTTTGCAGTGCTTTTGCCAGCTTGAGTCTTTTCATTTTTCTAGCGAGAGGCTGAGTGCTTCCATCCTCATGTGAAGCTGAACCACTAGCCATGAACATAGGCCAGGGCCTCAGCCGTTCCTTGCCACTCCGTGTGGTAAATGGCATATTGGCAAGTTTACGCTTCTCCTCCGACAATTTGATTTTAGATTTTGGAGTCCTTTTTTTACTGATATTTGGTGTTTTGGATTTTACATGCTCTGTACTATGACATTGGGCATCGGCCTTGGCAGACGACGTTGCTGGCATTTCATCGTCTCGGCCATGACTAGTGGCAGCAGCTTCAGCACGAGGTGGAAGTGGATCTTGATCTTTCCCTAATTTTGGAACCTCAACATTTTTGTTCTCCATATTTTAATAGGCACAACTAAAAGGCACCTCAGGTAAACAATGGAGATGGATGGATACTAGTATACTTATGGATGGACTGCCGAGTGCCGACACAGAGGTAGCTACAGCCGTGGACTACCGTACTGTGTCTGCTGCTAATATAGACTGGATGATAATGAGATGAAATCAATATAATATCACTAGTACTGCAGCCGGACAGGTATGTATATTTATTATGTAATGACTGATGACGGACCTGCTGGACACTGTCAGCTCAGCAGCACCGCAGACTGCTACAGTAAGCTACTATACTATAGTAGTATGTACAAAAAAGAAAGAAAAAAAAAAAACCACGGGGAGGTGGTATACAATTATGGATGGACTGCCGAGTGCCGACACAGAGGTAGCTACAGCCGTGGACTAACGTACTGTGTCTGCTGCTAATATAGACTGGATGATAATGAGATGAAATCAATATATATGTATATATAGTATCACTAGTACTGCAGCCGGACAGGTATATATATTTATTATGTAATGACTGATGACGGACCTGCTGGACACTGTCAGCTCAGCAGCACCGCAGACTGCTACAGTAAGCTACTATACTATAGTAGTATGTACAAAGAAGAAAGAAAAAAAAAACCACGGGGAGGTGGTATACAATTATGGATGGACTGCCGAGTGCCGACACAGAGGTAGCTACAGCCGTGGACTAACGTACTGTGTCTGCTGCTAATATAGACTGGATGATAATGAGATGAAATCAATATATATGTATATATAGTATCACTAGTACTGCAGCCGGACAGGTATATATATTTATTATGTAATGACTGATGACGGACCTGCTGGACACTGTCAGCTCAGCAGCACCGCAGACTGCTACAGTAAGCTACTATACTATAGTAGTATGTACAAAGAAGAAAGAAAAAAAAAAACCACGGGGAGGTGGTATACAATTATGGATGGACTGCCGAGTGCCGACACAGAGGTAGCTACAACCGTGGACTAACGTACTGTGTCTGCTGCTAATATAGACTGGATGATAATGAGATGAAATCAATATATATGTATATATAGTATCACTAGTACTGCAGCCGGACAGGTATATATATTTATTATGTAATGACTGATGACGGACCTGCTGGACACTGTCAGCTCAGCAGCACCGCAGACTGCTACAGTAAGCTACTATACTATAGTAGTATGTACAAAGAAGAAAGAAAAAAAAAAAACCACGGGGAGGTGGTATACAATTATGGATGGACTGCCGAGTGCCGACACAGAGGTAGCTACAGCCGTGGACTAACGTACTGTGTCTGCTGCTAATATAGACTGGATGATAATGAGATGAAATCAATATATATGTATATATAGTATCACTAGTATGGCAGCCGGACAGGTATATATATTTATTATGTAATGACTGATGACGGACCTGCTGGACACTGTCAGCTCAGCAGCACCGCAGACTGCTACAGTAAGCTACTATACTATAGTAGTATGTACAAAGAAGAAAGAAAAAAAAAAAAACCACGGGGAGGTGGTATACAATTATGGATGGACTGCCGAGTGCCGACACAGAGGTAGCTACAGCCGTGGACTAACGTACTGTGTCTGCTGCTAATATAGACTGGATGATAATGAGATGAAATCAATATATATGTATATATAGTATCACTAGTACTGCAGCCGGACAGGTATATATATTTATTATGTAATGACTGATGACGGACCTGTTGGACACTGTCAGCTCAGCAGCACCGCAGACTGCTACAGTAAGCTACTATACTATAGTAGTATGTACAAAGAAGAAAGAAAAAAAAAAACCACGGGGAGGTGGTATACAATTATGGATGGACTGCCGAGTGCCGACACAGAGGTAGCTACAGCCGTGGACTAACGTACTGTGTCTGCTGCTAATATAGACTGGATGATAATGAGATGAAATCAATATATATGTATATATCGTATCACTAGTACTGCAGCCGGACAGGTATATATATTTATTATGTAATGACTGATGACGGACCTGCTGGACACTGTCAGCTCAGCAGCACCGCAGACTGCTACAGTAAGCTACTATACTATAGTAGTATGTACAAAGAAGAAAGAAAAAAAAAACCACGGGGAGGTGGTATACAATTATGGATGGACTGCCGAGTGCCGACACAGAGGTAGCTACAGCCGTGGACTAACGTACTGTGTCTGCTGCTAATATAGACTGGATGATAATGAGATGAAATCAATATATATGTATATATAGTATCACTAGTACTGCAGCCGGACAGGTATATATATTTATTATGTAATGACTGATGACGGACCTACTGGACACTGTCAGCTCAGCAGCACCGCAGACTGCTACAGTAAGCTACTATACTATAGTAGTATGTACAAAGAAGAAAGAAAAAAAAAACCACGGGGAGGTGGTATACAATTATGGATGGACTGCCGAGTGCCGACACAGAGGTAGCTACAGCCGTGGACTAACGTACTGTGTCTGCTGCTAATATAGACTGGATGATAATGAGATGAAATCAATATATATGTATATATAGTATCACTAGTA